>NC_057784.1:1871812-2574614 GCF_014825855.1 Bombus pyrosoma
TTCATCCCTTGACCGCGGCTACGCTGGCGACTGGTTGTCGCCACGATCCCAAGTTCATTGTCACGGATCCCAAATAAGTACACTCAGGTTAAATGGTAATTGTTTAATTACGGTTACGGTAGGATATAAATTGTAATATTACGGGGTTTTCCCAAGGTTCCCAAGGAAGGCTCCGGTGTTCTTTCATCTCCGACATATACATATATATACTCGGTAATAATTTGAAAGTAACGGCAATTCTCATTTTGATCGATGTTCAAGGAGAAAATTATATGGAAAGTCATAAATGCGCGAAACGATATTATGTTTCTAATGGAGTAAAAAATCAGGCGAATGGGATATACGAAGTTCGTTATGGCGGTATACATAAAATGTAAATAATCCAGCTTGTGAATCTTATTTATCACGAGCGGGCTAGGATTTACATAAGTTGCAGTGGCGTCTTACGCCGTTTCAGCAAAGGAATTAAATTCAAAGTTTCATTAAGGATACTTCCCGAATAAACAAGCAAAACCAAAAAGGTATATCAAACTAGGTTCGCTGGTTTCCCATCTCTACGTCTCTGAATTCGCACGATGATACAACTTTCTGAGCGCCTCTTTCCGTTTCTTCTCGGTCGCTGGAATTTCCAAGTTGGTCGGAAGAGCACTCGAGAAACAACTGCGGAAATGATTTCCGTATAAAGGCCGTGAACTTAAACGGAAACGATTGTTCGAGCGACGATGATAGAGGCGGCACAGATTGCGATGGTGGCGAGACGTTAATTCCTCTGCAACGTCTCGTTTAATGGAACGTTTTTCTGGCATCGAAGCCCTGCGTAACAATAGTGTACGACCGGTGTAATCAATCATTTTTTGGACCGTGACAGAGCCATTTTCCCCGGCCGCTATCAATCGTGACGGATTCGACGCGGTATGTACGTGACCGACCGATTCGCAGAGCTAATCGAATTTATTTTACACTCTGTTTGAAAACGCCGGAACGGAGTCTGAGCCACGGCTGGCGGTCCGCGCAGACGGTATCGTTCCAATTGCACGTATCGAGTCCCAGATCGCGAATATCGACCGTCAACGGGGGGGTCGAACGTCGTCAAAACTGGCATGTATCGTAACCGGACTGGCGATACGGTCCGTTTGCCGCATCAGAAGCAAATTATAACGAATGAACGGTCACGAGTGGCTTCTACGTCAAGGCTCCCCGGTTTAAGGTTCCCGATTAATACGGCCCGATTGTGATCGACCAATTGCATTATGCCCCGCGGTAGCTCCCGCGAACACGCGAACCAAGCTTAATGACGCTCAGCGTTCCGTGATCCGATCGCTACCTGTCCTTGCTCCCTCTCTCTCTCTCTCTCTTTCTCTATTCTCTTTTCTCCATTTCTCACAAACTCTTCTCGTACGTTTCGTTTTCTTCTTTACGCCATCGTTCCTCCATTTCGTACGAATTATTGGCATTACATGATACGTTGGTCGGCCAACCAGCGTGCTTTTTCAGGCCTGGCGGGCAAATCAGGTTTCGACGGTACATCCGCCATTGTGATGAGTTACAGTGAAACATCGAGTTACCAAGCTAACGCCGGGGCGAGTTCGTTCTTTCAAACGTGAAACGCAAACTGAATTTTACGCGACTAATGGCGTTGGATTTTGGTCCAACGGTTCACATGCTTCTCTGGACTCTTCTCCAACTACCCCGTGTTCTTTCTCGCCGTTCACGAGGCCGAGATTAGACCCCGAATATTGACTGTTTCTTACGTTCCAGAGAAGCTGGATACTTTTTGTTAAGCCACGTGGCTGGTTTACGTTACCGAAGTTACCGCGCGTAATTTATTTCAGACTTGCAGCCCATCAATTTCTCCGCAGAATAAACGCTGAAATTCGCAGAACTTTCTGAGCAATTGGTAACAGCGGAACGGATAGCAGGGACAAAGAGAGCAAGGGAAATCTTCAATTTCGTTCATCGATGTATCGGGCGTTTTCAAGAATTCGCAGTATCACGAACGCCAGAAGGATGAAGGCTCGGCATCTTTGAAGGGAGCTTTCCTTCCCGCCCCGTCGTATTTCTTATACGAATATACGACGAAACGTAACAGTATGCGCCCCGGATACGAGTTGCTTGCTGACGAACGAGCGGTGAGAACGATGAGGTAGCGCGGGCAAAATGTTTTTCTTCAACGGCCTGTTATCACATTCGCAGACGAGAAACAGGAAATATACTTTTTATTAAGATGATGTACGCACGCGTTTAAACGTTTCGCGACTTTCTGACCCAGCTTTGCGAAACGCACAGCTTGCGAAAACGAATCTTTCAACTTTGTAATTTAGCATAGAGAAATTAGCAAAGCAAATTTATGCAGCTCCTTCATTAGTAATCTAATACAACGGAAAATTAAATAACATGCTTTTAGCGAGTTAAGTTCCAGGTTAATTAGTTCCTTGACGCCAGCTTCCTTTTAAGGCTTCACATGTACATTTCCTTTCCGAAATAAAAAATACGCGATCCGAAATGGAAAGGGGCGAAAAAAGTTTCGTTAAATATTTCTTTCCGTTTGCTCATCGATTATCTTCTTATCAAGATAATCGACGTGTATTTCTGTTTTCTTTACTTATTTATTAGCTTTGTCCAAGCTCCATCGATCAGTTGAAACCTGCTACGATCCTCAAATTTGTATGCTTCGAAAGGAGTTCTTCAGATGTCCAGCACCTTCTTGCAAACAGATTTTAAATTCGTCAAAATCTTTCTTCCTCCGCGAACGGGATCGATTAATTCGATTAACACGTTGTCCACGTATTTACCTTGTTTCGTTTATCGTTTTCAATTTGACCATTTATATCACTGTGCCCCGATAATTCAGTAACGCGGAGTTCATATTTTGATATTTATCGATTAGTTATCGCCAAGTAGTATCATAAACATGCACGATCGCGTTGGATCACGCATTATAAGCGAACACGTTTCGATATATGTTTAACATTCCATATTCAGAAAGCCGGCCACATAGATGGTCGGTCTCGATTTATGACCGAGTCGGGCATTCGTGGAACATCGGATTTATCGCGGCTTACACCGTACCACGTGCTTGCCTACGTTCCAGCCGATACATCTTTGATCTGTTCGCAAAATATTTGTAAAAAAGTTGGTTAAATTATCGTGTGGTTGGACAGTCTGAATCCATCTAATTAACCAACTCGATTTCGTATTCCTTCCGAAGCGTATGTTGCTTTGCCTACAGAATATCTGTCGATGCATCTCACAAAGGAATATGTACATATTTCACGGACGTGTATTTAACGTTGAACGAACGTGTTGTACGTTTGATTGCGTCCGAGGCAAAGCGTTCGAGGTTTTCCTTCCTGTAATAGTATCACTGGGTCTCCGTCAAGATACATCGGTTGTAAAAAGTATTTGTATACCGTATTTATTATGTTATTTACGGTGAAATAAAAAATGAGTATATTTTTTTATAAAAACGAGACGCGTATAATATTGACTTATTTACTACAGACTTATTTACAGAGCTATACTCTTTACTATTTATTTGTATTCCTACATACTCCGTATCTTTTCAATTAGTTTTCAATTTCCGTAATTTGTGTGCGAGAGTTTTTGAACGATTTTCACGACTTCTTTCTTAGTTCTCGTTTTCCATTTTTAATTCTCTCTCCCTCTATAGATTCATTTTAATTAGGTGTACCGAGTTTCACGTCGTGTGGCAGTACGTTCGTGCGGGCATAAAAATTTCATATTATGAAAATGAAACGCCCGGAATTTGACGAAAGAAATGCTTCAGTGAAAAATAAATGGTACGTACAAATACGTTTTGTAGCCATTGCAGTTCTCCGAAAATTGGGGGAAATTTAGTGCTTTCAGAAGATAGGAACGTAGGTATAGAGATCGAAAGGAAGGACAATGACCTTTGCTTGGCCTCATCTATGAGAAAATTGCGTGAACGATAAATCTCGTCGTCAATTGCAGGGAGAAGCGAGAAGAAAGAAGGGGAGGAAACGAGAAAAGAATCGAGGGCAATGTAACGTGTGTTTGGAACGTTGAACAAGGATTGTAATGAGAAATTTCGTTCCATAACGAAACTAGAGATCCATGAATGTACTTATTACGAGAAGTGGAGAAAGGAAGGATCGCGCGACACGCTAACCGCGCGTTACTTTCAGACGGCGGGTTGTGCGGAAGAAAAAAGCAAGGGTAGCAGCCGGCTGCCGTATGTTTATATTTCCCGGTCGCGTGACGAGTGACTTTGTGGGCCCGTATTTTCTCATGTACCG
Source organism: Bombus pyrosoma (assembly GCF_014825855.1). Lineage (NCBI taxonomy): Eukaryota > Metazoa > Arthropoda > Insecta > Hymenoptera > Apidae > Bombus > Bombus pyrosoma. The sequence goes on from NC_057784.1 coordinate 1,876,090, forward strand.
CTTACCACTGGATAATGTACTATATACAAGAGTGTGATCGAGTAACAGATGTATACAAACGGGCACGAGACGATACCTATATACCTTACGAGAAAATAAGAAGAACGTATAGAATACAGTTTGTTCACGTGACGCATCGTTTTCGAGAAAATCAGGTCTGAAAATTTATCAGGTATACTTGAACTGTCGCTAATGCTGAACTGAACGGAAATAAATAATCGACAGGATATCGTTCTATATGTGAAAATAAGTCGGAAATTTGGAATAAAATTTGTTTACGAGAAAAATAATTGTGAAAATTTGTCATACGCGTGTGTCAGGTCAATTCTCCTTCGAACTCTGTTTCCATGAACATGACGTTGCGAGGATTTGCTTCTATTCCACGTTTTCCACTTCTTTTCGCATATAGAATAAACCTCCTTCTAATTATTGACTCGTATCCGGCTGGTAATTAGCCGAGTATGAGTATACTCGAGAGAAACTCGACTTTCTCCAAAACTAGCAATAGGTCTCGGACGAAAAAATTTCGCTCTGTATTTTCTTCTTATTTTTTCATAAGGAATCGACACACATGCCCGCTTGTACATGTTATTCGACCGGATTCTGTATACATCGAGCCGGTTAAGTTATATCTCGGCCACTTTCAAGCAAGTTTGGCCGGTCGAAGGGAAGGAGAACTAGATAGAACGTGATCTAGCGTGATTTACGCGGCCGATTACGGAGAGAAAATGTTCGAAACCGATGTACATCAAAGAAAAGATCAATGGACGAAATTACGGGGCCACCGCGCCGACCAGCGGGAGCAGATCCCTCCTTTGGATATTTCAATAACTTGGAATCCAATATCCCAACTACGAAGAACGATGAAAAGAGCCTCGAAACGGACTTATTCGGATTCTTTGCCGGGGAATAATCAGCGAAGAATTTCCACGTTTCCTGGCCGGACCGCTCGTCCCTTGTGATTATTTCTTTTAAATATTTCAATCTTTCGGAATTCGATATTCCAATTACGGAACCTATCCAGCCTTTTTTCTTCTCCCTCTGCTTTCCTTTTTCTTCTCAGAGGGAGGAGCGGCGCATAGTGGAGCGGATAAAAGAAACAAGTAATTTAGCTTTTTTTTTTTTTTTGTTAAAAATAGAGAATGTTCGTACGTCTACCGTGTCTAGTTGTAAGATCTCCATCAGCAGTCGTAGAATAAACTTGACACATTCTGCTTTGAGAATTTTTTTCGGTGAGAACTTTTACTTGCTTGAAGTTAGTAGGTCATTCCATTCGTAGTCTGTTCTCTTTAGTGTCTTTTAGTTTTGTTCAAATATACATATATTTGAACGTGTACAGTTCACAATATCTTTCTAGTTACTTTATTGTAAATCTATTTGCGTATAAAACAATTTTTGTACTAGTTCGTGATACTTCAGAGTTTACGAATTAATGGTTCTTTTGAGTTTAATAAACTTTCACATCTACTCCTACGAGAATTTGATTTTGCTAGAGATTCCACTTCGACCCAGTCTGACTATAGAGGACTAATACTACTTCCTTTAAACTTCAAACTACCAAACTAGAAGTTTCAAATGTTTGATCGTGTTTTCATAATGCTCATAATTTTATAGCTTTATTAAATAAATAAAACAATTTGGATACGCGCGAGTGTGTGAATAGATAAAACGTATCAATAATTGCGTATGTTTGGTCCAATTTTCTCATAGACGGTAACACGTACAGACTTTAATCTTTCTGCATTTTCTGGCTCATTTACGAATAAATCGTATTTTTCCATCGCTGAGAAATTTGTTAAATCTGAGAAAAATAACAAATAATCGTTACTGGCATGCGCGATTTTTCATTTCGATTTATGGCATAAGATGATACGGTAAACAATTTACCACTCCGTTTAGAACGTGTATAAACGACGATCTTTTCCGTTACTCGGGAATTATTTATTACGGCATTAAGTTTTACAGTTTCGAAAAATGATAAGAGAGTTCATCTTCTAAACTAAGTATACCGTCGAAGCAAAAGTAGTAATTCCATCCTACTTAGAAGCCTGTACGGACGAAAGTTTTCCTCTTCTTCAATTACTACGAGTCCGCGTACCTCGAAACCGCCTTTTTCAGTATCCTATATCATCGATTCGCCGGAGAAACCATCCACCACAATGACAAAACGTATAGCTAATGGTTTCTAATAACTTTAAGAGTGCAATAAACGAAAGTAGCCATCGAGATCCTTTCACCCTCGAATCCTCTACCAACCTCCTTCACCAAAGTCGAACTCGTAAAGCTCGGTCTGGCTCGGTATCGCAAGGCACCGACAGGGAAATCGTTGGAAACGGTTTCACGATCATTCTTGATCCCCTTGAGGTGAACGAAGGCGGTCGAGAAACGGCAAACGACGAAGACTGTTCCTGAAATTGGTGATCTTCTTCGTTCAAACGAAGACTGGCCTTACGGCGGAATGAGCGGAACTGGTCGGAGCTGTATCTCGGTCAAGCCGCAAGAAATCTGAAATTATCGAGGGTAGGAAGGTAAGGAGGAAGGAGAAGGAGGCGGGGATGTGTTGCGGCAGAGGTAAGACAGGGGCGGCGGTCCCTCGATCGCGCGGAGGTGAACGATGATGGTGAGAAAAAGAGAGGCATCGATTGACAGAGGGTGAGACTGAAACTGAATGCAACCGAGGGAAAGGGTGGCAGAGGAGCAGAGAAGTGGTTTAGGTTTGGTGATGTCGAAGGGGAACAAGGGGCGTGCGTGCACTATGGGAAAACGTTGGAGGGCGCAGTCTCGGCTCGCGCGCCGGGCATTCGCGTTTGCGGGCCGCGTGTTCGTTGCTCAGTTTCGGTCCAGGTGCAACTGCACACGCTTCTTTGTACGTCCGTCTTCTCGTGTTCCCTGTAAAACGGTGTCGAAGGACTACGCGGATGATCACGCGACTAGAATAAAGGAATCGCACGTGAAAAGAAAATATTCGTGAACGTCGACGAAGACACTGCTCGAAGAGGCTGCGCTGTTTTTTTTTTTTCCTTCTTCGTTCCCCTTTCGCGTTTCAAAGGGACACGATCTGAAAGGAACGAATTTGGATCTTATTTTGGAGGACCAACGAGAAAGCACATGTGCGCCTGCATCTTGGCTCTCTTCGTGAGAGTCAGTTTTCCTTTGGTGATACGCTTCTTAGTTTTCAACGGAGACTCTCGGTCTTGTTTACGAAAGGGACACGATTAACGAGATCGCCAGACAGAAGCGGAAGTGTCGTCGCGATCTTCTTTCTCAGCTACGTGGCTTGAGCACCGCCTCTCTTTAACGAATTACTTCACGCGCGCTGCACCCTCGCGACTAACCGTTTGACGTTCGCCGATTGCTCTTCGACCTCGTGGCCGTCGAGACCGCTTCAAAGTCGAGCTCCTTTGACGCGCTGCCGCGAGCAACCACGTCTGATTCGATCGGCTAGATCCGCACGGTGAAAATAATTACGCGCCGCCTCGATACACGGCGCGCAGCAACATCGTTAGAGTGGTCGCGTTCGTTAAAATCCGTCGAGAGCTTCGATGAATGTGGAATGCACGTGAACGTTGCGATTCGCACGCTGAAGTCTCCACGGCCATTTAATGGTTTAATTCGTTCGAAAGACATGGACAAAAAATGGTACGCGGTAATTAACCAGTGGCGATTTCCAGCACTCAATTAACCAAAACGTTTGCACGAAGTCGCGAGAAAGTAATTACAGAAGGAAGCGCGTTCTAGCCGCGCGTAAGCTTAGATACGGAGAGTTCGTTTCATCGGCTATTATAATCTCCGATACGAATTTTTGATCGATAAAGAGTTCGCAAAAATTGACTACACGACTTCTGAAAGTGACGTGTCCGTGCTCTGTGCCTCGTTCGCGATAAGTTCTTTATTCACGAACGCATTTATTAATATCAAAGCGAGGTTAACGTTGTGCCGGCGACGTCACAAGCGACAAGCTCACGAAGCGGAAAATCGAAAAGTTTAATTCGTCGTGAACGGCCGACGGTCCATAGGTAAAAGAGCAATCATTCTTTTTCTCTGTTGGCGTTTGTTTCGTCGTTCAAGCGCCGTCCGATTGGCCGAAAGCAAAATATTTCCCTTCAAAGCTCGCGTTCCACTCGTTCCTTTCTTTCGATCGTTTCCCCACTGGACGCTCACGGCGGGTAGCTGATCGACGATTAAACGGTTACGTTCTATTTACCTTCGCCAGGAATTCAAGCCTCTGCCAGTTACGAATCGTATAAAGCGGATTGCGATTCGATTGTGTGTGGATTTTACGGTATAACGGAAGAACTGGGAAAGAGGAGAAGAAAATAAGTAGGAGAGAAGGTGAAGGAGGAGGAGGAAGAGGAAGAGGAAGAGGAGGAGGGCACGAGTGTCGAGGGCGAAGCTACGAAAACGAGGAAATACAGTGAAAACAAGAACGACGAAGTGATGACAATGTTGCTGTTTACGGTATGGTGGCTCGTCTACGCGTCTCCGGTGATTCTCGCTGTGCAACGGGCGAAGGAGCCCGGTGACGGAAAAGGTAGGATCGAAATTAAAACGTGTTTCCCTTACCTTTTGCTACACGCCTCCTTTTCACGGTGAAAGAAACCTCGAGTATTAAGCGTTTGCTTAAACAAAGCCCCGGATGGGCACGATTATAGAACGAGAAGCAGCAGACGATAACCCGACGACAGACAATTGCAGTTGTGCAATAAGAATACTCCTCGAGCGGGTATAATAGAGCCTCGGTCTTACGAGATATACCCCGTAAACCGTAAAGGAGAACGTTACGACGCTCAATGACGCAAGATTTGCACTTTATTAAAAGACTCTTCCGCGAATGAGGCGTTCAAGAGTCGAATTAAAGTGCCAGCCTTCCTTCACCCTGCTCAACCTCTCTCGGAAGGCGTGTTATTTTACGCCGGCCCGTGTTACCTTCCTCACGGTGTCGTTTCTCTCTTTTAAGTCGATTAAAATGACAATAACCAGCTCGCCGGTTCGACGCCGATGGAAGGTAACACCTCTGGTAAATGGCTATCCTTTACCTCCTCGCGGAAAGGAATTAATTTCCATTGTGCGCTTCCTCTTTCAACCTCTCTCTCTCTCTCTCTTTTCCCTCTCTCTTTCTTTCTACCTTCCCTGATTTTAAACGAGCTACCAATTAAAATTGTCCGGATCGATCCGGTCCGATCGCAACATCAACGGCCACCACCCAACACACCTGTTCGGAACACCGACGACGCGAACAGTTTCTGTTTCGCTCCTTGATTCTGTCCTGTTTGTTGTTCTTTCAAGTAATCTGCCTTTTCTGCCTAACTTAACTTAACTGCGCTACCAACAGTGTGCTACGATATTCGATCGAACGTCAAATTTGGATTTACGATGGCCCAGCGAAGTGTTCGAACGCTTTCGAAAACCCTTAACGTACACGTTATAGGAAAACATTTTGAGATTTCGTCAGTTCCTTAACAGGATCGTCTGCCGTGATCGTATTGGCAAAATTTGAAACGGATCTGAAAATGTACATAAAAGTTGCAAGTTATTTACCGCCAATATATATTTAGTAGATCAGTGTCAAATATAAAAACCCATCTTAATAAGCATCAAAGATGGTCCCATTGGATATTGCGAATTATTAATGCAGTGGACAATTGATAAAATACTTTGATCGTCTCTGCGAAGTATACCTATACTTGTATTAGATATCTTGTAACCTGCGCATATTTTCAGAATCGCTCAAAATGTTGTCGATATAATAATCGCGATAGTCGTGTCTTGTTACACGCTTCTATTCGTTGCTAACGAAATTGAAAAAAGTTTCGTACAATGCACAAAGGATATTCGTACAAAATTTTTGCGGCAAGAGCTCGAATACTTTCGTGGGCTGTTGTACCTGCCAGCGGTAAGGGTTGCTCGAGTTTAAGAAAATTCAGAGACATGCCCGGAGAAATCTCTTACGGAAACAGAGTTCTTCTCCTTATTTCGCCACCTTTGTTTCGCAACTATTAGAATTTAATTGCCCGATAAGAAGCTTAAATCGCTGCCTTGCTCGCCAGCGAAACTCCGGCTCTTTATTCGCTGACGCAGACGTATCTTGTGCAACTTTCCACGCGTTTGCGTACATTATCGTGTAACACCATCCCGGCTACGCTCGCTGTACCTCCCCTACCATTTGTACAAGCGTCTCGCAACGCTGTCTTTTCCATTCCTTTCCTTCCGTTTTCCAAGAGAAAGCGTTCCAAGCGTAATACCAAAACAATGCGACCGAGAACGGGGTCGAAAACGTTACAAATCATTTGACGATTTTTCGAACACAGTTGAGTGAGGGGGAGGGGGGGGGGGAGGTTGATCGGCAAACGAGACCCTCGAACAGTCGAATCGCCGAGTGTTTCTCGAATCACGCGTTCCCAGCACACGGAACGATGAACATCCTGAAAGCGGCATGACTCGCACGAATAACTTTTGTTGCGGCGATTCGAACATTCGATTCGAGTGTTCATTGACAGCTCGATTGCGGATCGCGTTTGAAGGGATAACTGCTGCTCTTTTGTGCGGGATCTGTCGCTATGTTTTACTCGCGTACGTTCGTGCGACTACATAATTGCGCGTGACAGAAGTTTTGTTTTTGTTTTTCTGAGCTTGACTTTGCAAGTGACTTCGCAATTTCCTTATTTATCCCCGTTGGCCTGTATTTATCCTTTGTTTCGCCTTCTTCTTCAACGGTATAATCCATTTGCACTAATTACAAGAAGAACGAACTCTTTCGCGGCACGCTTGGCTGCCAGCGGTTATAACGGTGTACGAGTTTGATCGAAACATTTTTTTCACTACACTAATTACCCACCAAAAGGTAGACAAAAATTATGAGGCCATAAAACAACCGCGGAACAACATTTGCGGGACACTGAGAAAGAACCGAGATGTGCCAAAATGTTAAAAAAGTGCAACAGAATTCCGCGGAAAGAACAGGAAATTCTGCGCACAAATCACGCGCCAGCTGTGAACCTGCGAAGTACTAAAAATCCTAACACAGAACGCGATAGTTCAATTTTATAATACAATGAGTTTTTATGAGAAATCGAGGCAATTGAGCTGTACCGACAAAAAATTCCACTCAGGCACGAGACCGTGTGTAAGTACTTTTTGAGTACCCCTTAATTTACATACATTCATATCATTAACTGCGGATGAAAATGGATTCGATAAATGTTACGCCGCTTTAAAGGGGCTGTGTGAATTAGATCAAGCGGAATCATTCTGTACAAGGAAATTTTCAAGATCAAGAAGCGTTCCTTTTCTCCTCTTTGATTCGAACATATAGTCCTTATAAGAATAGTATATATCTCGTATTGTCTGTAGTGGTAATGTAATTTCTGTGGGGAATATTTAAAGATGAAACGGAGAATGCGTTTAACGTGATTTATGGTGATATAAAAAGCTACCATTAGCAAGAGAATGCAAATCGTGACAGGATGTTGATCGCATAAATCTGCGCCGATTGCGCTTGAAATAGAGTGTGCCATATGCTGGTGTTTGAAAAGATAATGGTAACTAGCGGATCGCCGAAATCTCTCCATTTCAGCAAATTTCATTCGTGCCAAATTGTATTTTAATTGCAAAATATGCGATTCCTTTCTGCAAAAACGCTACTATCGGCGTAAATCAAGGTAAAAGCTCAAGTAAAAGCTTTATCTTCGGACGTATTAAGATATTAATGAAAATAAATATAAAAATCAGTTGAATCAGATTTTATCATCATCGGGAAGTATAGTACTTGAAAAAAATCTTTAAATAAATAATTTAATAATAAGTAATCTATCAATTGCCGTTTCATCGGCGTTTTAATATTACACTAATGATACTATGAGTAAATTTTCACTCGTACGAAATTATGTTACGTTTGAACAATACGCGACTCGATATGTCAAGAAAGTTCGTAAAACTAACATTTTTTACTACATAATATCTTATATTTAATAGATGTATACAGACTTTTACGACTGTATGTAACGTTAAGATAAGAGTTCTTACTCCGCAACGAATACAAATGCAATGTTGACAAACCAACGACTAAAGGTATGCATGCGCACGTTAGAAAGGTCAAGTACCGGCTGTCTGTGTATACGCGTGCATGCGGGGGTAAATAAAAGCAAACAGTAGGAATAAGAGAGTTTAGAAATGGAGCAAGGATCGTGAAAGACGGAATTTAAAGCGAGAGCTCGGCGAGTATATTTTTAGAGGACCGTTTGTATCCCTCGTATTAACATGTTATTTATTTAACGTCCAAATCAGAAACTGTCTACACGAGCATATCTAACAACACCATCCGGAATAAAAGTTGCTTAAAACTGCCGAACAATTCCGCGCCTTCTACCCACGGAGAAAGGAAATAATACAGTTTGCAGATTTATAACGTATTTCGCAAACTTTACACGCATAAAATGAATCTTCGTTCCGGCTAAGGTCAGGAGTAAATTGAAGAAACACTAGTTGCAAATGAAGACAAACACGGAAGAAGTTGCTCGAGCCAACGGCAATTTAAAGTCAATTCGCTGTCTTATCGAGAGGATCAAATCCCTCTAAACTTTGTAAACAGGTCTCGTATTTGAAAACTTCGCAACAGATTTTTCCCTTTAACATGTTAGACTGGCCAGTTAATTTAAGCTGCAGGATCGTTTCGTTTCGAAGCAACTTTTTCGTATACTTTCGAGCAGATACCTCGAGAAATTTGTTGCCACAGGCACTCGCGGTAATATTCGGACACTACGTTATTTCTGTATTTGTTGCTTTCTATAAAAGGGAACGATTTAAATGTCGCATCGAATATGAGAGACAAAGATGATAATCTCTTCTTCGTTAAAAATCTATCGTACGATTAAATATTGTTCTTAGGAAGAAATTGTTTACGTATTTTATTTTCCAGCTAAAATAAATGATTCGTATTTTTGTGCGATAAGCAACACGATTTAAATCATCCGCTCTTACAAAGAGAAACATATACCGAGATAGTACAATGTTGGAATATTACTCCGTGTAACCGTATATTCGAACAAGAATTAAGAATTTCTGTTCGTTATATTTTCCTAAGTTCGTAAGCTCTGAAGATGTTTCAAAATAAGGGTATTAAAAAAGTTGACCTACTTGTTCGTTATCTCGTGGATAGTTGATGCAACTTTATATCTTCGACCAGCAATAGATAGCGTTAGTACGTAAAAGTTCACGGACAAGACGGAAGGAGCTTAATTTTCCGGCGCAACGATTAGTGAACAATGCGAGCCATCAAACAATCGCAGGATGAAAAGGCTACTTAACGTTAACGACGTTAACGATTTTCGCGGGAAAATTAAACAAAATAACTCCAATGTATCGTGGAAGCAGCTGAGCGCGATAAAACGGAACGAGGACAAACTAACGACGAGATTGAATCGACAAAGTATAAGAATGAGCTTCGGCAACGTTCTCGCAGCGACTAGGCGGCTCTCGTTCTCTTCGCTCTCCCAACTTGTTTGCTTTTTTCTTTTTTTTTTTCTCTGTTTCAAACAGAAAGGAGCAATTTGCCGGGTATGTGTGTTCATTTGTTGAACCGACGCGAGGCGTACGAATAGTTTTACGCCACGCCGGTTGTTTCATTGTCTCGCCGCGAAACGTTGCTTTATTTTACAGTAGTTTTACGAAGAAACGCTTTACACCGCTTCGCGACGCTGATGCACGGAACGTGTCCATTCTTCTTCCGCGGCAAGTTATGGTTTTTCTTTCGGTATGACTTTGTCAACGCGTAATCCAACGAAATGTCACGTTTGCCTTGTTCCTCCGCGGCGGTTTTCGCTCGTAAATTTACCAAAAAATGGGATCGCGTTGTCAAGTATTTTCGAGAAGCGACGTTAAACCACGGATTTGCCAGCAGTTAAAAAACGAAAAAATCATCTAACAGCCGTGGCTCCGACCATTGCCTTCGTCTGTTGATTTATTTCGACGACGTTTGAATTGCATGGCGAAGTAAGTGTGGCACGGAGGAAATTTTCTTACACCGCGATACGCGCTGCTACTTTTAATTCGTTTAATTACTTGCAAAGTGACGATGGGTGATTCATTCGTAAATAAACGACCGTTAACATTGGAGGTTTGCCGCGGTCGGAACGATAAGTACGAGTATAACGGAAGGATCGATACGACTGAAGAACCGCTAGAAATTCTTCAAGTACGCTCTAACTCGTTCGATGTTTTCTTACAAATGGCAAAGTGGACTTTTCATTAAATAAAAGGACTTTCTTCGACCGCTTCCGTGTTTGAATACTTAACTGATATGAATTCTGACGGAGATTTAAAGTGATTTGCAATCTTGAAGATTTGAAAATTCGTCAAGCGAAGACTCTCGGTTGCTTCAACTTCTAAGTCAAACAGTTTATATATTTAGAGAATATAATAATAGATTAAATATTATATCGATTGAATTTAAATATCCAAATAGATAAATATCGTCCTCCGTTCGTTACTGTCGTTCGAAGATTCACGTCTAAACGCACCTTGAATTCGCTATTTCCTTGTAAAGTTTACTTTTATTTTACGATGATAAATAGTTAAGGTATCTGTACTACAGGAACGAACCTATGACGAGCTGTGCGTATTTAAAAAATGTAATCAATGCCATCTAAGAGAATAAAGTTGTCGATCGAATTCAATAACCAAAGTGCTAAAGTATGACTCGAATGTTCCATCGAACGGACAACTGGATATTTTAAAAATTGTACCAAGTTTTGTCACGCTTCCTTTCATCCAACATTATACGTTCACATTTCAGACATGGTGATAGAACTTTTATGTTGCCACACGGCTCTGTATCAATATACCTTTGATAGAGGAAACCTTTACCTCTCCGCCTCTGTTGTGATCCAAGGCAATAATAGACCACAGAAGTAGCTTCGCTGCGTTATTTGAATCCCACAAACGTGCAGGCACTTTCCTATCCGAAGTTTATCCCTGACATTCAGATATGCAGAAAACCTTCGAATATCGAATTATTCGAGTGGCTGCATCGATCGCGCGCCAGCGTCAACTCTGCAGCCGGATTTCACATGGCTGGCCGGTAGCTCTCATTATTACGAATGTAATCTTTTAATTAACAATTTATCAGGCTGTCGCAGACGACGCGATGTAAAAATGATCAGGCTGCAGAGGGTGAGAGCGGCAAGCAGGCTATGGTTCGTTAAACAACCGCGATTTTGGGTTAATTAGCGATTATGGAAATACGATCGCACTTAATTGCGACGCGCCAGCCGTTATAAAATAACGCGAACAGATCGGCCGAATGTTCTTCTCGCTCGGCTTGCAACTGGAAACGCGTGTGACCAAACACCATTACTAATTATAGCCCAGGAACTGCTAGTAAATTGCATCCATTAGGTGCATAGTTCGTACCGCATACTTGCTTCGGCTTAACGTCGCAACAGCTGCGACCATCCTCTGCATCTACGTACGTGCCCTGCTCGTAAATAGCCAGTCTTCGTAAAAATACAGAGAGGCTGAATTAATTCGGTGCATTAAAGGCGACCGGAAGCATCGACGTTTTCTGGTCATTCGAACTGGGAACCGGTCCAACGGGACAACACCGCCAGATCCGCGGAGGAGCTAGTGTTTACCGCTTATTTGTCAAGGATTTTACGGTTTCTTGACAGCGGAATACCGGTTCCGGTGCTATTTTGGCCGCGGTGAATCGCCACCCTTAAATGTTCCACCGAAAGATAATCCAAAGTTTCTTGCCGCTTCTGGAGAAACTTGCCCCTCGCATTCGAGCTTTTCGTCTGGGCTAATGGTTTTCTTGGTGAATCACATTTCGACCCTCCGGAAGTTCCCACCGAAACAAAAATATGTCGTCTAGTGGACGACATGCACGCATTCCACAGATACAAATTATATGTTCGAGGATTTTGGCAGGCAGATAGCGATCGATACGCACACCTCTATCGTTAAACGGTATGTAGAAGGTGAAGAAAAAAAAATGTGAAGATAATCCTTCTCGAACCACCCCCTGCCCTAAACTTCTGAACTTCAGTGGCACGATATGTACGATAAATATCGCATCAGCGTATACAACTTCTGAAATTTTACTTCTCTGAAGTAGTGTCGGTAAGCGTATGATCGCCGCTGAAGAACCACGGTCCAGTTGCGCTAGTAGTCCGTGTCAACGACGTAACCGGCGAAGAACAGGGCGCGCGGCATGGAAGAACAGACGCGCAACCTACAGCGTTTCACGAACGAAAATGCCTCTCTCGACCGTTTTCCGGTCGTTCGTTTCAGGATCTTGGATCGTGTCTAATCGGCTGTGTATTCGCAGGCCGCTGGCCGCGGCTGTAATTTTTAATTTAATGACTTTTTCCACTCAGATAATTGCCATTTAAATTAAGGCTAGGAAAAGAGGACATTCGACGACAGATCGATACGAACGAAAGAGCGCGAGGCGAGGAGAACGACACGGCATAGCCGGCAGCGTGTACCGACGTCCCATGGTCCTTAAGCCGGCCTAAGCTGACTTAAGCTCACTTAAGGTCGCGTCGTTTCTTCGCGAGATGAAATTGGAACGCGTGCTTACTCGTCCAAATTAAATACAGAGTGAATGACGTTTACGTAGCTGCTACTACCGTTTCCTATGTCGAGAAAGCATTTGTCGCGGCCCACCAATTCTGGATGATTAACTTCGGAGCTTTGTCGCGTTTGGGCTTGGGAACTCTCCAGACGGCTCCGTGATTTCTCGTCGAACCTTGTTACAGTTTAATTAAAACGTTGGAATGTGTTCGTATAATTCTTCGTTTTGTCCTGCTCGATATTCCGTCGAGATTAATTTATGGCCGCACTGCGGATTTTTATGCAAATTCATATTTATATGAACACGTCTAAAGAAACAGAGTTTAGCTAAAGTCATAATGAATGCTTTACCTTGAAAGTTACACATATTTTTGCATACTTTCTGCATTCTGCGCACTTTTACGCATTTCAAATTCACATAAACGCGTAAAAATCTACGGTCTTCTTTTCTTATTTATATATTTATGCAATTATAATTTTTGATATCTATGAAATCGCATGAACCTCTGTGGGTGACTGGCGACTACTATACCGTGTAACACTTGCGTCGCATAGGCTTGTACAATTAGCCCTAAATTCTAAGGATCTGCTTCAGCGTTTCTCAGTCGTACTCGAAATCAAATTACATTGAACTTTCCTGTTCACGATTCTGTGATTAAGTATTACACGCTGGTTATTCGATGTGCTTGGTTGATAGCCTTAAGAGATAGTTGTAAGTATGTAGCAAGTCATGAAATTGAGAAAGGCTCTTCATTTTCTCGGCAAGATAGAAATTTATAGCTTAAGGAAGATCTTAAAATTTTAATTTAAGCAGCGTTGGATTTAACGTTCAAAGATGTAAGATTACTTTACATGTACTTGAAACGTACTACCTTCGCTCATAATTTTATATGTAAATTAAACCACCGTTATTCTGACGTAATTTACTGAAATCATAACCAGAGGTAGTACGAGATGAGCAGTTTAATTAAATATTAATTAATCCAGATGAAACCGATCTTTTTTGTATACATCTGTTTGTTACTTACAGACCTAAAAGTCGAGTTTACTCGGAACAAACAACAATTGTTACTGTCATATTTTACTGTAGCGTCTTGATATATTAAAAATTAGGGGAATAGTAATAAGACTGAACGAAGTTATAGCAACGCAAATTTACCGTCTATGGTATTTAATTTGTTTAGAGAAATCTCTAGAGAATCTGACAAGAAATAAAATTTCAGTTATACGTTATTAAATCTTAGTTGTATATTATGCAAAATTGTTCACAATTTTATTAAATTCTTCGTCTTGTTATTAGCATTAATTTAAAAATCTCATAACATGTACTTTCATAAGAATCTCGACATCAATCCTTTTTAAAGAATGCGATGATTTTTTGAATTTGCGAGAATACAGATTTAACTGGGAATGTTTTCTTTAGAAAGCAGATTATTTACATATAGTAGCGAAGATCAGTGCCGAAGAACACGAAGCAATATAATTATCATGCTTGCAAAAGGATCATGTATTTCGGATCGACACTTATTGCTCGAGCGCAGTAGTGAGTGTCAATATCATTCGCGACACGTATTGGAGAAATTCAGTAGTAAATAATGAGTGTCAATATCATGCGAACCGAATTGACATTCCAATTTTCAGATTAATCAATTTATTAGATTGGAAATAATATTAAGCAAAATTAATCTATAGAGATGTGATTGCCTTTAAAAATATACCACAGCATTTTGGGCCTGACAAAGTTTAATAAACAAATTGATCTTGAAACATTATAGGCTGTTGGTTATTTAATATCGTAAAAGATTAACTCAGCCGGGGAGCGATGTAACGATTGTAACTGTTTGTAGAACTCTTGAATTTCCAATTTGTTAATTTTTAATTATTGAAATTGCTTTGCTATACATAGCTTTTGATACTTCGAAATACAAAGAACTAGCTTTCGTTTTCATTAAATTAATTACTTCACGCTCCAAAAGAAAGAGAAAGAGCAGCCTCGTACTCCTTTGAAGCTTCGAATACATTTTTTTATCGCGACGCGCTTTTAACTTTAACTCTCGAAACGAATACAATAAAATATCTTTTCTGCAGGTGCGAATCATTTGTCAATAATTTTTGTCGCTAGATACGGCTTTTTATGCATCTGCAGGGAATTTAAGATATTAGGTTGTCCGAAAAGTTTCTTTCGTTTCATAAGGTGATAATAGATGAACAACAATTTCCGTTTCATAGTATTTTATTGAATTACGTATGATCCACTTCGTTATATTTCTATTATTATGTCCGTGCATAATTCAATAAACTAATATAAAACAAAAGACATACGGACAACCTAAATATTAAAAAAAATCCAGTATTCTAGTAAAATATTTAACAGGTAAGAGGAATCTCTACCTAGATTTAAATCTTTCGCTTGTGTTCGTAAAAATATCAAATAAAGAAATGCTTGCAGTCCATTCATTGCTTGCTAGTAACGTAACAATGCAACTTTACGTTCAGTAAATTTTTCATTCGTAAAATCGAACAAACACCAATCGCTGACGGTTGAGATCAATGACACGAATGGCGAAAGGAACAAAGAAGATGTCGCCAAGTCGTTCGTTCTCCTGACGTCGCATTGACAAACTAGTCCTATCTTCTTGTTACGGAGAAATCTAATTTGCTCGGCAAAGGATCTGAGTAGATTTTGTCTGCGAAACTAACGTATGATTGTGAAGATAATACTGAGCGAAGCACCGAGTGAAGCAGTGTTTCGAGTGGATCTTTTTTATGAGCGGGCAAACGCGTCTTTCACGTCTTTTCCTTTTTTTTTTTTTTTCTTTCTTTCTCCAGAGAAATTTCTCGACGGAAAGGGGAACATGGTAGCAACGCGTTTCATGTAACGTTATGTAGCGTTCGAGAAGTCTGCACGAAGGAGCTTCACCGCGAGACGAGACTTTTTATCGAGGGACACAAGCTACCGGTTCCCTTTTCAACCTATCACGAGATATACGCGCCGAAGGAACGCGTCTAGGGATCTTACAACCGCCTCGCCGTGTTTCTTTTCTTCAGCGCGACACGTCCCGCGGGTTTCCGTTTGTCGTCCGTTTTCACAGCAGGATGGATACGCTTCGACAATGAAAAGTCCTGGTGGCCTCAATTTCGCGACACACCAGCCGCGGTTTCTCGCGTACGTGCGATATAGCCGGATGCCATTGTCGACACAATAAAGTCGTTCTCGCGTGAGGGAGACGCGACAAACCGTGGCTCACCATCGATTCTCAAGATGAAATTATTTTCCCGTTCTTTGACAACCGTTGTCGGTTTTCACGTTTTCCTCGCGGTCCCTGTTCCTTCCGCGTTTCGTAACGACGCTCGAGTTTCGCGGTAATCGTTGTGAAAAGTTATTGATCACTCTTCTTTCGAAAAATTTCTATGGAATAATAAACTCGTGATATCGGAATGAAATGTATTTCGGAAATAAACAGCTAAATATTGTCAAGATTCTCTACGTGCACCAAGAATGAAAAAAAGGTGCAGAAACTCTTACTATTTTATAACGATGAAGTTGTAATTAATTACATTTAAAAATGAAAGAGTTATAACTATAGCATTCTTATTATTTCTCAAAGAAAAAAAAAGGAAAAATGCGCGAAACGAATTTCTTCCATCTAAAAGGCAACGGATATGGCAAACTTTCAAAGTTGATATCGCGTGTTATATTACGATTCCTGTTTCGCGTGACAGAGGTATCGCATTAAAATCTCAAACGATCCAGTTGCATCGGTAATTATTTTTAACCGGGCGAACTATTCGCTGGTGAAATCGAAACACCGATCAAAGCGATCAGTTCGCCATCTCGTTTGTTTCCGATTTCGATCATGAAACGTTCTCTCGCTTCCAGCTATTAGCAACTTCCATTGTCGCGATAGTAATCGCACCGTGAGCGCTCGAATGGCATTTGCAGCCACGCGTCACTAAGCCTTTGCGTCTCGAGATTTCACAACTGCACTTACGTTTGCGAGCGGGCGTTCGACTGCGCAAACGCAAAAGCGAACCGGCTGGAATACAATCGTAGCCACGCAAGATTTCCGCAAACAGAATGGAATGTGACGATAGCGCGGCAGTTAGCGGAGAGTGCGGGTCGGGTATGCAACGAATGGCACAGAGAGAGGGAGGTTAGGGGGTGATCACAGAGAGTAAGAGAGAGAGAGAGAGAGAGAGAGATAGAGAAGTACACGGACAAACGTCTGCTCGTTGGTGGTGTACGTGCTTCTGTGACCCCTATACACTCGGAGCCCATTTCGACTACCTCGCCCTAGGTGTTCACCTGTACATGGTCCCTCATTATATTCGTACATACAGAGTACATGCTGGCTGGTTACACGTGTACGTAAGTAGAGCGGTTCGAAAGCACGAAGGCGGAGCTTTAGGACGATACAGCAGCTACGCGTGAATAACGTTGATAAGCATCCGGTCCATGACTCTACCGCCCTTCTCTTTATCTCTGTTCCGCGGCAACTCTTCTCGCGTTTACTCCCCCTACTTTGGCCGTCTACGTGTTTTATTTCAGCAACGACTATCTAGCTATGATACATTAGACAGACCGCTGCACTCGGTTCAGGGTGTTTGCTAGCGGAGATATCCAAACGTGTTTGGTCAGTGGAAGGAGAAAAATTAATTAGTCGAGGCGGTTGTAAACCGACGACGCTCGAACACCGTGTCTCTCTGGTTATTTGTTTCGGGGGAAGAGCAAAAGAGCCGGTTGACGTGTCTCTTTCAAACGCGATACTGCAGAACGCTATATTCGTTAGCTTGATGGTGTTCGTTAAAAGGAGTTTACAGCCAGTGGCGAAACTTGTTTTTGAATATCATGCGATAGAGGGAGTGTTCAAAGCCACGCTGCTTTTTCGTAAAGGGGCGGAAACGATGGAAGAGAAAAGTGTTCCGCGTCTTATTGCAGCGAGTGGCTCGATTCGAGGAGTCGTTTCATCTGTCAATTAAGAGGCGATTTAACGCAAGCGAGCAATTGCCAGAGTTCGAGACGTTCGTCCTTTTCCTCTGGTCCCGACAATAATTGAGATTTAATTCGAGGGCAGAGTGAAGGTGACGCTGGGATTAGATTACTGTCGAACTCTTCGACGGTAATATCAATTTAATGTCGTAATCGGGGATGAGAGGTGCTGCGTCGAACCGCTGAATGCAATAAATATTTTCGTTCGTCAATATTTTATTGACTTCGATCGACTCCTTTTTTCTTTCTTCCTGTCGTTTATTTAAATAGTTGGGGTCGCATATGTTAACATTGACCTTTGACGTGTGACTGATTCATATCGCGATAAACTCGGTTCGTCGTTTCATCAGAGATAAATTCACTGAGCTGCGTGCAGAGAATATTTGTTTTTCATGCGTATCGTATTTACCGAAAAATTGTGAATCAAACGTGAAACGTCAAACTATTTTTATTGCAACAGGATAGCAAGAAACTTGTTTTACTACTATCGATGGAATTACATGTTTCGCGTAACTTTTTGTTAAATCCCTCGGGCTTATGACATATCTATAATCTTTGTGTGGGTAATTTTATCGTCCACCAACACCACCAGAGGAATTTAGAAAAATATTCAAACAGTTTCCAAACTGAACCTACGATGACTCATTTTCGCTGCATTAAGTTTCGTTAATTGTGTATTCACTTTTACTTGAACTATTATTGTCAAAAGTTATAAATTCATTTCCTTATTAAAAATCTTACGAGAAAAGATTCAAACTTACATTTCTTATAACTTGTTAACAGGCATGGGAGTTTATTTCTCGTTAGCAGAGTATCCTACTATTGCATTAATGCATACGACGTGCCATCTTATGTTCTGACGGGCAGCTTAGTGTAGTGCATCCATAAGCTCGCGTGTTAATGTAAATGAAGTAACATTACAGGTGAACTCTGACGCAGCAAATCCTTCTTAATCCGAATTCTTACTAACCTCCACTAAAGAAAATAACGATTTAACATATCACGACAGTACGTATTTTTTTCTTCGCAAATGCAAAAAGACAACCTCTGATTGTTATGAAAGTATTGTAAAAGTTCAATTGTGTGTGGTAAATTGAAAAGCGTGGAACGTGAACGAACATTACAGATTTGCCAGTAATATCTTGCTTCTTCTCGTCATATTACGTTAAAAGGTTAGCATCTCTGGGGGATGCATTTTCAAACTAGCTTTACAATTAAATTGAGTGCAAGATAAATTCACTGGAAGCACCGTTGTCTATTTGTTGCTTTAACAAAATAGATTTTAATAACGTGCAATTTCCTTTAAAATATCGTATACGCAACATGTCTGTAGGACAATATCGCTAACTAGAAACGTTTTTGATTTATTAAAAATGCTTAAAACGACGCGAATAAAAATAGTCACGGATTGAATAAATAAGAGAGCGATGTACTTCTGCGTATAATTTATTTCACGTTAATAAATCTGTTTTGCTGACAAAAAAAAAAAGCGCTGATAGAAAAGTGATAGCACGACTGGATATAAAATCAATCAAAAATAAATCAAAAGTACGAAATGAAAATTTTTTATTCGTAGATTCGTTTTCCAGGAAATCGAGTTTCAAAGACCACTGAACTATACGTGCATCTGACCGAGAACTCCCCTTGGTTTTTACCGATAGAACCATGTAAAATCAATACTGAATTTTAAAGATAGTGGAAAATCTGGATAGAATCTTGAAACAAATAAATCGTTGAATATTCTTGAATAATAAAAATGTAAAAATCGTTAACAAAGATTCACGAATTCGTTATCCCGTAGATAAAGCTCTTTTTAAGACATTTGTAAATCAATAAAAAATGTACATTAAATATTCAAAGTTTATTTTCTTTTTTTTATATATATATATAAAAGAAAAATGGGATGGAGACGTTGTTTTGTTATATCTCTTCTCGGCTGTATCGTCAGTTATAAGACATACTTTATATTATTTTTATACAATATCCTTGATATTTATAGAGTTAGAGAGTGAGTAAGTCGAGCCAATTCTCGTCGTCAATCAAATGTTCGTGAAAATAACAGTATTTTGGGAACGGAATAAAACGAATGAAAAACGATTTTCTGGGAACAAAGATTCAAATAAAATAAAATTCTATTTAGATTTGTTTCCTACACACATTCACGATTTAAATCAACTTCTGCCGTGCAAATCTCTGAAAAATAAAAACTGAAACTATAATGAAATTTAAAATGACTTTCACACAACATAAAATTCAATTTTCAAATAATAAAAAAATGTATAAATAATATTATTACGGTATATTTTAATATAATAACATGTCGAAATATATAAATCTCAGGACATGATCCAATTCAAATTAACAATGTTCGAATTATCGAAATCTTATTTTGTTCTTTACTTAGTTTTGCATATCCACTTTTGTGGCGCAAACGTATCATTTAATTTTCATGTATGTTACATGCACATAACATTTTCTATGTTCCTCGCATTCTTGATAGTTCCACGTAACACGATGGTCTTCAAGACTACAGAAACTGAAGACTGAAACTGGCCAGTGAAAAATACGACCTATTTGCGTTAAGTCCTGTTAATCTTTCTCGAGTATAGTTTCGCGTTATCGCCACATATTGCCTCAACTCGCAGGCCATTACGTACACCGAGGTCACGAACATAACTGTAGAAATACGTGACACATTTAACTTAACTTTCGCCAGAGTTTACCGAGAGGACAACAGTATGGAAGAAAATTCCTGTTAAATCGTAGAAATACTTAACAGTCATTATACATATTTTGTATACTCTCTTTCCCACGGAGCTATACACCATCAATGTCCAGACATAATTTAAAACATAGATCCTCTTGTCAGAAATTTTTGATCATCGAATGGTTTCACCTTTGGCGAAAATTGTGCGATCAAACTTAATAATACGAGACTAGCCAAAAATTACTATAATTGTAAATTAAACCGCTGTATATAAACATGGGAAGTATGGTTTAATCTCAAGTATATTCACATATATGTACAGTACTATATTCTAAGAATGTACATAGTTTCTTTTGATGGAAAGTGCCAAGAACTCTATCAAACGATCTATACAGTGAGTGAAACACTTGTGTATACTTCTTCATCCAACTCGAGTTAGAAAAGTCGGCGTCGTTCATTCGTTGACGTCGTGACTGATAAACTGTATTGTCACGTGGAGAAACCCGTTCGAGAAGTCGAAAAAGGTACTGCAACTTTCAAACGTGATATAGCATATCAAACTACCGTTCAACATACAGAGAAAATGAATCTCTTCGCAAAACTCGCGACGTGGAGTGTTATTTCCCGTGAATAAGAACTGAACGAGATATCGTTAATATCCCGGATATTTTTCAAACTTCCAGAGACCGCTGCATGATAATACATTCAGTGTCCAGATTCGAACATGTACGATTCGATGGAAATTTCGTTGCTAAAATTTTGGATCGCTATGGCGGATTTCTGCTGACAAAGTCAAAGTACATTTTACCTTTGACTGAGTCGGTCTAGTTGCCGAACCGCATCGAGTCAGCTTTTCAACGACGAAGGTCCGACGTTTTTGTCTGCCCTGTGGCCGTAACACGATGTTCCTCGTTCTTGTACAAGCCGGCCAGTATTTTCTCATATGTACGTGGGCTACAAGAAGGCACGAAGGGAAAGCTGCAAGTGCTTGCCGAGACAGAGAATGCTCGCATAAATCCCACGAAAGGGGAAAGCTCGGTGGATCGGGTCGTATGATATATCTCGGCGAAGATAGGGCACGATCAAGCTAGACATTCACATCTTTCGTTACGGAGAACGATACGGCTATTTAAGGGAAGGGATCGAATTGCATAAATTACAGGAAGTTTCGGTTACAGTGAAACGGGTTTCTCTCCCGCGGCGGATTCGATGGAAAGTCACGTACCGGTTTTAATTCGTCAGTTTGATCGTCGAATTATTCGATAATCGGTTACCGTTAACAGCCAATATCGTCCGCCAATTAGCCTAATCGAATTCTACAAAATTGTCTCTTCTTATTTTAAATCTATCGCCCTTTTATCGTCGCCTCTTTGTTGACCTTCATATTTATCGATTCTGTCGCAGCGAACGTTTTGTTACCTTCGACAACGTAGTTGAGGCTTGTTCTATTTCTCGTCCCATTGTTCCATTCAACTGTGAGATCGATTTAAAATACGCAAAGGAATAGCGCGCGTGTATACACTTTTTATTTAGCCTGGACCTCTTGCCACGTGCATAAAACATAGCACAATGTCCGAGCCGATGAATATTTACCGATTGATGGGATATCGATTTCACAAAGCGACACATAATGCTAACAAACAGTTGCTGTTGAAACGTAGCATGGAAATCTATGAGCGTTACACGTGTTCATGGAATTATTAAGAAGTAAGTGGGATTTTATTAAATGTTCGAAATAGTGTTCAACGTTCTGTATGATATGCTTCGTGTTAATAAATCCTTTAAAGTATTTCAAATTTATATTTATCCGCTTTGATTTTCTACAATCGTGAATATTCTCTATTCATATACGAAGCGCATATTTCTTCGTCGATATTTGTCCAAAAGTCTTGGATATTCTTAGCGCTAACGATATATGTACATAGAATATTTAAAAAATAATGCTGATTATAATATTCAATGGATGAAACGCATCTCTATTTAGACTCTATTTCTTTAATTTACTACTCTAGCAATTACTTTTAAGTATAACAAATATTTTGAATCAATCAGTACGATAGGACGATCGAAACAAAAATCAAAATTTTGAATTGAAATTTAATAGGGGAAAACGTGCACGTTCCTTGAGATTAGACGTATTGCTACTGTCTCAGTCTTTTGCCTTCAGTAGCGATTGACGTGTCGTAAACTCCAGGACGTAGCACGTGCAACGGTTCTAAGTAGTCCTAACTGAGTTGCCCTAACCCTCGGGTCCGGTTTCTGGCAACGTTCCGCATAGCAATTCTACGGATCACATGTGACGTGGGAGGTAAACATTGTAACGTTGGAAAGCCAATCAATAGGGAACATTTTGACCGTCGAATTATTAATGATTACGTTGTTGGCATTTTTTGAGGATTTCGTGTTTAAATTGTTTAGATTAAATTATTTAAAACATATATATTTTCGATATTTGAGTATTCTCACATAGACATTACTTTATATCTTGAATCATTGAACTTAACCAGTGCATATACAAGCAGTTTTTCTTTTCTGAAAAACGGAAAGAAATACAAGATAAAACGAGAAAGCAAAAAGACGCGGTGGATTCATTCTTCGAGGGAAATCCATTAATTTATTTAATTAAAAAGTAAAGGAACTATTTCGTCATAACGTCCAGTAATATGTTTCTATAGATTCAAATAATTTCCGTCTAATTTAATCTTCGTTTATTCGCCAATCACTTAAAATTCATCTTCGTTAGACTGTATTCGAGTAGTGAGTATTGGTACTTGTTTCCGGTTGCATTCTAAGTGCTGAGTTTTAGTAAACCACGAATGAAATTTCGTCGGTCAAATTTTCTCTCCGCAACGATAACCTCTCAAGAACTAGTTTGTATACCGTCTACAAACTCACCGGGGTCTAGTTTTCAACTGCACTACAAGTAGTAGAATAAACAGCGCAAATTTAACAAGCTTTTTCATTTCGCATAATATAATACATATACGCATTACATTGTATCCGTATACAAATAACATTTAATTTAATTTACGCATTTTATGCTGAAAATTGACGATGGCCTTGCCCGTTTTGTAATTGTACATGCCGGTATTTTGATATTAACGTATTGATTAAACGCAATCGAAATTGGAAATTATCTCTCCGTCCACCAATTTCCCCATAGAGTACGTACGAATTGCACAACTACTATTTGATCGAACGAAAGTGAAAGCGATACGTCGATTTCAATTGTTCTATGATCCCACAGCAGTATTTTCGTCTAAGGGGTTCTCCTTTACTCCCCCTCATTGACCTGGATAATAGAAGCCTCATATTACGATTGATCGATCGAGAGTTGAAGATATCTTACAAATCCCTGTCTTCCACTTTCTTATCCTCACTTCTTCCAGAGACTTCATTTCTGCTCGATCGAACAGTGGATAGACAATTTTCTAAACGGTGTACTCAGTACAGTGGCTCAGAAAAGTATTCGAACACCCCTAGAAACTTTTTATGTATACATTTGAAATTTCATTAGCACCGAAGCGAAACACAAATATCGCGATTATATTGGAAAAGTTTGAAACGCGTTTGAAAATCTATATAGAAATTACAGGATATTTATTGCTGAAGCAAAGTTAAACATATATATATATGTCGGCTCGTCGTCAGAAGAAAGGTATTGGGCATATAACGATTCTTCACTGGAACTATACATCTTCCTCGTAAAATTGAAGCGACTTTTATTAACACGAGTACGGGTTTTACAGAGTTAACAAACAACCGCGTTGATAAGACACTTATGACAATGGCCTAAGGTTCGATAACGAATCCACGGTCAACGGGATAACACTTTACTAAACGTAGAATACTTTGAAGCATAAATACGTTTGCTGGGACGCTCGGTATATACTGCTCGATGTGTAACTCTCCAAGGCGATCGCACGAATAATAGACTGATGGAAATTTTCCTTCCTTTACGATTGCGTTCGTTTGTTATATACTGGTCCGAAGCTTCGAGAAGGTTCCAGTCGCCGTTGCTAGGCAATTTCTGCTTGAAGTTTGATTATTAATACAACGTGTGTCCCATTATATTGACACCTCCGAGGAAAAATGTCCATCCCGTGACCGTGGCTACGTTCGGCGACTGGTTGTGTCACCTCGAGCCCAATCCCACTATCGCAAATCTCGAACAAATACAATCGGATTGAATGACAATTGTTTAATTACGGTTATGGTAGAATCTAGATTACAATATCACGGGATTTTCCCACAGTTCCAAAGGGGAGGCTCCAGTGTCCTTCCATCCCCGACATATATATGTCGAGTTATCATTAGAATTTTGGGTGCGTACCAATTCTTCATTTGGATTTACCATCGTTTTACGCAACTAAATTATATTACACGTATAAATATGACTTTTACAAGGTTTTACAGTTAATAAGTTTAACGAACGCTTTTAACAATATTCTTGGGTTCAAACAAATCCACGGTCTCTTTGTGCAATAGATTATATTTTCTCTGAGTCGCAAAATAACGTTAGCTGTGTCGCTCGGTAACTTTTAGACTCACTCCCCGATATCAGTAAACTCTCCAAGGACATCACAATAAAAGACTGACTGGATCTCATTTGTCAATTACATATTGAATAGGAATATCAACAAAATTCCAAGCGCTGTTGCCAGGCAGTCCTGCATAGAGCCGACATTGCTCCTGGCCGGGGCTTGTTCGTTAATACAGCGTGTCCCTCAATATCGGTACTTCTTCCGTCAGGTTAAAACGTTCATCCCGTGACCGTGGCTACGTTCAGCGACCAGTTGTGTCACCTCGAGCCCAAGTATTCCAAAAGAAAGGCTCGATGCCCCTACATCTCCGACATATATATATGTTTCAAAATGTCCTGTATTTTGTCCATTATTTTATCCATTATATAAATATATGTATATACATATAATGAATGAATTTTTAGCACTGACTGTAGTCATAATTCATAATTTCATAATTTGTTATAATAGATACCAGTTCTATTCATATTAGTTATTAAGCAGTAGAAGATACATATCCGGTAAAGAGAATACTCGGAAACAAAATCGTGTGGAAAAAAGCCGAAGAAAAAAGTTTGCTTCTACGGATAAAAAATATTTCCTGGGCGTACGAAAGAAACACCATACGTTATGTTAGGCGAGTGAGTATTTTTGCTGTATGAGCATATGGAACCGTATTCACTCTGTACAAAAGATATCTAATTACCAGCTTTCAAGAGCCAGCCGTGTCATTAAAAATGCTTGTTTTTAGTTCGGTTTTTAAAACGTACAGAATGTCGATTTCAATAGCTTGCAGCTGTCATATTAGCACGCTTTATTTATATGTTTTTTTTTTTGCAAAAGAATTACACTGATCGAAGAATTTGATAAAAGACTAATAACTAAGTAATAATTAATTTAATAAAGAAGAACGAGTGTTCAAATGAGAGAACGATTAGCCAGTAACATTCATCTTCTTTACAAGTGACGATACTACGATACAGAGTATCCTGGTTTTATCCGCGAGGAAATTCTTGTTGCTTTAACTATAATGGTTAAACGAACAATATAATTCGATACTAATCTAACCCAATGCTATTGGATTTTTATTGGATTTTTATTTGCTTTGGAACTCTAAAAAAAAAAAGTTTACACGACAACGAATAACGGGTGCTTAATGTAAATTGCTACAAAAGTACTTTTATTTGTATTCTTTTATGGATTTTTCAGATAACATACGACGGAAAGAGCCTGGCTTGGTTCATTGAATACACTCGATAAATTTACAGTCGTTAGATAGCGGTCAAAATAAAATAAAAACAAAAACTAAATCGGTCGATTTTTTAACATGTGGCTAAAAACAGGGCGCGTTAAAGTAATTTTACTATTCAAATTAGTCGCGCGTATCTACGTCGTGCTTAGTATTAATATGAATATACATACAAGCACGTATAAAATAATTGTATAATTTTCTTCTATATTACATGATACTTTTATAATTGAAACCACGCGGCAAACATATGCATACTCGTATGTATGGCTTGTATTCAGTTATGTAAATGTGATTCTCAGTTTTTGTTTTTAAATTAATAATTTTTAAATACCAACAAATATAAATATAGGAACTCATTCGTACATAATGAACAATTTATTTCAGTATAAAGCTTAAAAGAACTAGTATTTAAAATATTAGAATCAATTCGTTTAAAAAAAACAAAAAAAAAAAGAAAAAAAGAAGAGAAGTGGATCCGAGTACAACATATACGCTTTTATTACACTAGTAAAGTAAAGCAAACTTGTTACAAAACCGACACAAACCGAAAAACATGTTTTTCACTTCATTCTTTGAAAGTTTTTCAGAGAACTTTTTCGATTAAAGATAACGAAAAAACGACATTTAATCTTGGTTTATAAACAGTAATTCACTTCCTGATAAATTTCATTGACAAAATAATGTAGATATTACGTATTACTGGAAATTCGTTTCGTCCACTAGCGATAGATATTATTGCAATTACTATATATATCCATATATATTATGTGGATTTTGTGTACTTTCGCATCTTTAAATTTTCCGTAAATGCATGAACATCCGCAGTCTAGTTATCATATTCCAAGTTGTTTTGCGTTTCATGGAAAATCACTTGGTTACGTGAATTTCGAAGAACGTTACTTGGCGATAATATATTTAGCGTGGTACGTACTTATTTAGCAATATATTACCTGAAATAATAAATCCGGTTATCCACTTCCACTTCCACTTTCGCTTCGAACACACTTCTTTTTACCTTTAACGAAAAATACGACTCCTTGCTATCCCGCATTTCACCCAGTGGCTTTCAAGTACCTATAACTTTTTCTACCCGCCCCAATAATTCTCCCCATATTGGGTCGACGTTCTCCACGCGCTATCCGCCTCTATCCAGCCGAATGGTCCCAATGGCGGACGCGCGTTCGTCAATCGTTACAAGTGAGGAAGGAGAAGCCATTGTTTACGCGGCGTAGCAATGTTACAGATTGGTCGTTAACAACGTAATTAAACTATCCGTTAGAAGGGAAACGACGAACGCTAACATCTGGGCTGTATCGGTACTATAACCCGACCAATCTAGTGAACAGACGCTAGCAGGCCGCGTGTCTCGCTATAGAGGCGCAATGAGCAGGCACGGCGTTGATTAGAACCACTCATCATTTGACTTGCTTGTAACATCGTTGTTTGCACGAATTACAGGCAGCAAGGACTGACGCGTGTACACGATAGCAATCTCATGGTAGCGAAACGTAGCTGTGTAGATGTTGTTACTATTACAGTTCTATTACGATATTTGATCAATGCCGTTGGAAAGATCCGTCAAACTGCATATATCGGCATATATCTGGCTCGTTTTACCTTGCCGTATGCCGAAATGCACGTGCTCGGGATTATGGGTGTCAGGTTCGATTAGCTTCGCTCGTTTGCACGAAATTTATGGTAATTTATTCGTTTTTATCATGTCTGTATTCCCGCTGTTTCTCGCGTGTTTCCCTTTCGTCAAGTCACGCCGCTGCCCCCTGGCTATTTCGATTTCATATGTGATATCTGTATTTTCGTTTCCCCTTGTCTCTTCTTCTTCTCTCTTTTTTTTTTTTTTTTTTCTTTTGTTTTTTCGTCCAACCTTACGAAACGGCGATGCTTTTACGTTTCGCCGTGTTACCGATTTCCAAGAGAAAAATACAGGGGAAAAATGGAAAGAGCGGGAGACAGGTCAAGCGTCAGCTTGTAATTTCCATAATTTCCTCGTTGACGAAATTAACGGGACAAAATGGGTCGACGGAAAGTTTTCTCAGCTGTGATTAATGGGAATTTTGAAGGACGCGTGTTACGACAGTAATTACGCGACCTCGGTCCTTTGGCGTGTATGATCCCTCAGTAACGGGAGAGCTGCAGCTGCGGTTAGCTGTTATTGAGACGCTCCAGGAACAGTGTTGTCAGAGCCTTCGTGGCGTCCTCGATTCGATGCCGAAGCTTTGCGTACGATAAACGGTACGCTTCGAATTAATTCTGACATGGCCCCCGGAAGCGGCTTATTTAACCTCAATAGCTTCCGATTCTTTCCCGCAAAACTAAGCGTTTAAGCGTCCAGCTACGTTGTAATATCACCGAACAATCATCCGAAGACAATATTTGCTTACGTTTGCACGTTGTAGTTGCAAACTTCCCTCTTGAGGAGCCACTGAAGACGTTAGTTATTAGACTGTGCTTGTCTATCGAGCTGTTTCTGTGTTACCGAGCTACGAAGCCGTCTCCTATTCGTCATATTAAACTAGTCAACGTGCTCGTTAAACTATGAAAATTACGTCGAAATTGTGCCAATTCCAGGGTAATTAATTACAAGGGAAGAAGCCGTGAAAAAAGAACAGTGGAAACAAGGAAAAGTGCTGGGGTGGAGTGGAATTACGCGAGGTTCATCGTAATTTCCCCAAGTTTTCTAAAGCTTCGCGCTGAGTCTTCCAACTCCTCCTCGAAGATAGATGCATCTGCAGACAAATGGCTATTTCTCCGAGTGGAAAATGTTCTTGAACGAGTGTTTTCACCGGTGTAAGCTGGTACTGCGCGAACCTGATTCTTGGAAGCCATTAAATATTTATGAGAACGCACATCGACCGGAAGCGTGTGTTTCCATGCCGTTCCCAATTATATTTCGCTGGAAACGCGATAGCGTCGCGTGGTATCGGCAAGACAGCGAATCTGCACACGCGCCAGTTTCGAGCTATTAGGATGTTCGATGAATAGATCATCACTATCGAACGTTATCGGCAACGTAAGATATTGTCTGTTGAACGTGAACGGTTTTGCAAATTATACCGGTATATTTCGATAAGAATAAATCAAGCGTAGAATTGGTAATTTAATTGCTTGCTGAATAAAACACAGTTTAATCCAAAGTCTAATTCTAGTTGAACGTTATTATATATGTGTAACGGTGAAATGTAATTACGTGGAAACAATTAAAATTGTTCAACTTACATTTAATTTAATTAAATTTGCAGATATAAATTCAAGCCCTTTTAACTTGAAAATCGGGACAATTGTTATTCATAATTATTATCATGTAAAACGTGTAAACGTGTGATTTCCAGGAATCTGCGTTAACCTGTTCACTCTACGCGTCTTGGAGTCAACATCGAGCTTGGTGAAGAATATGATTCAAAGACTATCTAGTTCAAATGATTTTTAATAGTTATAGCAATCTTTAGTCAGGTCGAATGCTTTTATTCGCAAAGACAGTAATCGTAAACTGTCTTTTTTGTTTGAAATATTTATCGATACCTGCAGTTGTTACGTTTAATTACGAAATAACGAACAAGAATTTTTGTAAAGCTTCTTTGAAGTTTATTCCAAAGTATTTTAGTCAACAGTTGGTATTTTCTAAGCTGTTATTTAAGCTACGTATGACATCACTTAGATCATAGATTTATCCGGGGGAAAAATTGAGTTTAAATTGGGAAAATAACAAAACAGGAAAGTAAAGAGTTTCGCATAACACGTATGCTATGTCCATAAAAACTTTTTGTGACAGTATTTTCGTGAGCCACTCTGTATCGGCGATTTACGTTGCTTTCTAAAACGAGTTTGTACGTTACAAGCATTTTTACAACTGGATGTACCCGCGAAGACAGAACGTCGCTTCAACAACCAATCAGACGTATGAACGTTCACTGATTAAAGGTTCTAATTATATTTCGCCACGAACAGAGGCGGCGCGCTGCAAATTCCCGGCGTAATGCCGAATCTGCAGTTGCACTCGTGCCCGTTACAACCCATTAGGATGTTTGATGAATAGTGCATTGCGAAGGACTATCAGGACCCACGCGTTGTCTGTATTTCGGTCGTAGCATGCTGCTGAGCCGCACTGTTTGAATAGATCATAGAAACGCACGAAACCTTGAGAGAAGCGGATGGATAGATCAGACGAGGAACAGACCGCAATAACGCGTGCACGTGTCCGTGATTCGGTTTGATTTATTCTCAACGATCCGCCGAAACTTTGCGCCACTATGCGCACAATAGAAAGTTTCTCTTTAAAACTTTGATTATCGAATTACAAGATGAACCGACAGAAGACTCAAAGATATTATAGACAAGTGGAACAAGTTAGAAAGAGCGATGTTCGATCAATTTAAGTTTGAATATTGATGGCGTAAGATGGAAAGATTTATATGGATCACGGTTTTGCTTGGTTTGCGTAGAAGTACATTTACTGATCTGATATTTATGGGGGGAAAAAGTAAGATTACTTTGAAAGATTATTAATTTATATTTAACTGTTTTACAGGCTTTTTGACAGTGAGTAATGAGTATTATACTGCTAGTACGTTTTACATGGACGGAGTATTTAAAATGACTAGAAATGAGGCACAAATTTCATAAAGCAAAAGCGAATGGTGTGAATATTACTCCATCACTTTAACGTCATTTTTATCGGTGCAATCGAAAATTATACTTGCAGCTTTTAACAAAATTTTCATTTTTTGTAAAAAGCTGATAACGTACTTATACCTTAAGGCTATTAATTTGAGAGCTACTTTAATTTTATCTGTCTCGATATAACATTTTTTTTTTGCTCATTCCACCCTCTCACGCTCGATGTTACGTATTTAGCACGTATACACGGTATCGTATCTTAATAACTTATTTTAATCAACGGGAAGATAAATAATTCGTTTTTGATGAAACTGCTTTCGAATTTTATCGCGTTATATCTTCCTCACAAAATCACTCAACGAAGATGTTTCTATTAGGTTGTCGGGAAAGTGTCTTTCTTTTACAGACACGTCTTTTACAACGACGCATCTTTATACAAACATGAAACCTGATCTGTCGAACGTCGTGATCTTTATTTCGATAGAACAAAATGGATCATACGTAATTCGACAAAATAACATAAAACGGGAAATGTTGCGCAGCCATCATTTTCTTCTAGAACGAAAGAAACTTCTCGGACGACCTAATACTACTACCAATTAATGAAAATAATTTCTTTCTTATATTCTAAATGATATTCTAAATGAAACCTTTTCCAATTGTTAAAACGCTTTAATCGATATCGTTCGCGTTTATCGAAATTTATTCGTAATCTCAAACATCGTTAAACCACATAGTTTCACTGTCGTAGTTCCTCTTACATTTCCCGGCAATTAGTTGAAAGTACTTGGCCACGGTTTGTACATAAAGTCGGTGAGTATAGAAAAAAGAATCAACGTGATCCCGACTCGCGTCCTCGGATTCCCTAGGAAAAGGAAGTAATTTACATTGCTATTCGGTGAATCGATCCGTTCAAAACTCAGTAATGAAAGCGTGAACGGCGTTACGACCATTAAGAGCTATTAGAACGCTGATGAACGGATCAGGAGGAGGCACGATGGTGTTAGCATTGCTGTTTCTATTCAAGTGCAAGTGCGGCTGGTACACGAACAGGACAGCCGCGGGGCTTGTAATTTGCGCGGGAGTGCATAGAACAAAGAGAAAAGGGGCGAATGGGATAGAGAAAGCTTCGAACCGATCTCTCTACGCCCCTTAGGAGAATCGGTTGAGGTATTTCAAGTGCAATAGTTGCTACGAATGACCGACCGAAAATCCGATTTCGTTCAAATCACGTCGCTTTCCTAGGACAAGCCTCTCGGATGAATTTCTCTCGGTCCCTTTTCCATTTCCTCCTTGACCGAATCGAGCCCCTTTTCTGTCGTCGCGGCTTTAACTCGTGCTCTGCGCCCCTCTAACGTCTCAAATTGAAGTAAGTATGTGCTCTGCTCCGACGCCGTGTACCTCCACGCCGCTATCCTCGCGTTTTCTGCGAGCAGTCGGTCGGTCGGTCGGTCGGTCAGTCCATTCCAGAACCAGTTTCGTTCCGCGCAAGTAATTTTCAAGTCCGTAGCCGAGCGCCAGAATCTACGTGGTGGTAGAACTGTTTCTACTTTTTCACCTATGGCAGGTCGAAACGTGTGCACGTGCGTGCGCGTACGTAGTCTAGAGGGTTACACGTATATAGGTATACACACGTGGTATGCGTGCAGAGAATGTGTAAATGTAGCGGCGAACAGAAACCGGGGCGAGAGATTAAACGACGATCGAAGGTGCACCGGGGGAACTGGCTCATGGCTTTCCTTCGTCGGCTAACCCCGCGGTGGCCGCTGATTTATCGTAGCTTGAATTTATATCGCAATTAAGTGCAAACTGCGGTGCATTTTACGCGAGGGATATCGATGCCGTGGCCCGCAATGACCGCTGTCGAAGACGTGGTCGAGTAAAAGGTATCTCGTGTCGGAACCGGGACCCGGAATATCGTGGCTATTCTTTCGTGGACCTGGCCACTGACGAGGCGCTCTTTGTTCCACGGCTCTCCTCTCAGTTCGACTCGATTCTTCGTCGAAATCATATCCATAAATCGAACGGGCGTCGTTCGTAACGTCGAGAGGAAAAATAAATTTTATTTCTAGGAGACAGTGGAAACGTCCTGGCGGATACTCGAAAGTAAAAGGGTTGTTCGTTACGGTCGAGGTAGCCGAGGTTGTCGACGAAAGAAGGCCACGTCCCTAGTTTTGGAGATGGATGAAACGGCCAGAAGAAAAGAACAAACGCTTCCTCTGGCGAACACGTTATTCAAACGAAACTTTGCTGAAAACGTATTTTCTTCTATCCGACGGTAGACTGTCTTACGACGAGTGACTCCGTCGAAAGCATTTTCATTGTCGTCATCATAGTACCGTAGATTGCTAGTTATCAGTAGTAAAAGTCAACGATTACGCTTGTCTCGCTGAATCGATCGAATCAACGCGAAGTCGCCATGTGTCCAGAATTTTGTTGTCCAGAAGTTGGTCGAATTACGTAATCATCTTATCGTTCTTCTCGTACAGAGATACCAAGGAAGTATACACGATATGCTAAATACTTTATTTGAAAAATATTAAATTACTCTGTATTGGAATAATTTTGTCTAAACCCAATGCTTCCTGAGGTACTTAAAATAGAAATATCTCGACGTGAATACCGCAGGTCGCTTTCACTTCCACCAACGTGTAGCTTGGCACGTAAAAAAATACGTATCAAATATTTCTTCTACGTAAGTTTCATAAAAGTTTGCGACTTAGTCCTGAGACTCTTGCAGACTGGTGGAAAAATGTGATGAGATAGTTGAAGTATATGCAAGTATGTAAAACAAGACTTTCGAACAAAGTATCGAGTACATTTTGCGCTACTTGTTACAGGGCCATATTTGTTTTACATCCCAAAAAAGATGGAGAAACTTTTGGCCACACTAAAACGTATTATCGCCTTCACCTAGTTTTACGATATTACTTCTTCCACAAAGTTTGCCGTATGGCGTCACTATACAAAATTCGATTTCATGTTTTATAAAAATATTTTTATTCCATACTGCAAAATAATGATTTTCTCTATACTTCTTAGCTAACGATTACTTTCATTTAATTTAACCAATGGAACAGCATGATGGTACAAACATTATCTTTCATAATCGATTTGTACGCTAATTATACGTTTACTTGACTGATAATGGAAGTGTTCGATTGTGAGATTCCATTCTTTACTTTGTGTAGATATTAATTTAGTTACGCGAACAGTATATCTTGAACACGTGGAACGAATTAATTAAAGGAAGCAATTTATCATTGAACTCTTTGAGTAATTTAGACTTCAGTAAACGCCAGTCAAAGTTCACTTATCCATAATTCGATAAGTTAACTTTTTATATAAGAAGCAAAGAGGTGAAAGTTCGAACAATTCCTCGTTTAAAGAACGATTAAACTGGAAAAATTTAACCGTTGCCGTTCCTTTCTTCTTTTATTCCCAAGTTTTCATATTTAACTTGTTAGTGTTTAAAAACTTTGGATTTTAATTTTTCAATGATATTTAACATAATTCACAATAAATAGATTTTTTCCCAGTTATTTCGTAAATGTCGCTATTCGTTTAAAGAATTTTTAATTGTCGTGAATTATTTTTCGCTAGCAATACGTTTATAGATACACGTGTAATATCGAATAGGAAAAATAGCAGGAACGTATATCGACTAATGCAAATTACTGGTTTAAATGATAAAGATAATAAAAATTAGAGCGATTAAAATCGTCGTTTAGAGTCAAACGACAAGGAGTTGTGAAACGATATTCAGAACACGCGGACTTCATCAGTTTCGAGTAACCTAAGCTTAGGAGCAGAATTTCGTTAAAAAAATCTCAGAACGAATGATCGCTACACTTGTAACTTTATCGCTTAAGTTTTATTAGAAATGATGGTGTCACCGCTCTTACGTAGCCGTAAATATGACACCATAAAATTCAACGAAACTCCTCGGGGATAGTCGGTGAAATTGGATTGTGAAATTTTTAACGCAGATAAAAAATTTTTTCATCGATATAAAAAGAAGTTTAAAAGTGGAAATTCTTCCGCTATCTGTCGAGCGGCGAGGAAATTCTACAGAATTCTCCTTTGACGTTAGAAGAGATCTGATATAGGAAGAAATATCGAACCTCGTAAAATAAAGAGAACTTACGACTATCATTCTATCTCGGTTCGTTGAAGGAGTTTTTGACACTGAGATTGTATCGTGTCCATCATGTTGACTGCCCCTAATTCATCGGGCGATTCCATCAGAAACTTTGTTTCAGAGTCGCGAATAACAGTGGCTCTCAGGAAACGATAGACCGGAATAGCGAAACTAAACGCATCTAATTAATTGATGAGTCGCCTAAAAGGGGTTGGAAACTTTTACGACGAAGAGGGAAGTTCGATCCATTGAAACGCGTGAACGTCGATGAGATTTTACCGAGTGACGGAAGGCGAATGCAATCAATTTAATTCTTAAGATTCCAGATGAAGTGCGATTTCTCTGATAAAATCAAATGTCGTCTTATTTATACGTGCGTACGTACACGTGTGTAGGAAAATATCCTACAGACTCTTATCAGGTTGATAAGAATTAAGGAAGAGAATGAAAAGACTCTTTCGAAACACGATTTCAAAAATTTCGACTGAAGAATATTAAAAAATACAATATCATCGAATATGTCGAATAACGTCAAAGACACGAGAGGATGAATAACAAGTTCCTTATTGCTTTAAGCTTCCATTTTACCCTTAAATTGGAGATATATTTCACTGCATTGGTAAAAGTAATTCGATACAGAGTAGAATAGAAATATTCTTATAAATTTCAAATTTACATTAAATGAAGATCACGAAACAACGTTCAAATAACATACTGTCTCTCCTATCTAATCTTCTACTTGTTACACGTTTGAAAAATTTGTTCACGTTCCATGACAATTATTCGTAGCAACTGATAAACGAACGAAGTTCTAATGGGGGACAATTCGTTCATAATTTTCACCAGAACAAATTTCTTGGCTGCAACCTTTGATTTCAACGGTAACTGAGTTACTCGCATGGAATAAGTCGGCGCCGTTCGTAGCAAAGATTTTTAACGCAATCTTGAAGCTACCGTTTCCTTTGTGCACGTGAAGTTGCTTCCATGCTGCACCGGTAACACCTCGAGACTGATGAAACTTCTAATCCTCTTGACATTCTCGACGATGAAACACTTTGCTCGACGAGTTCAGATGCGAAAACAAAGATAGGAATTTGGCCAGTTTAAGTCTGTTACTGTCTTCGGTCGTTGGCTCGACACAAATAAGATGCTTGTTCTGAGCAAGACATAATAATTCTCTGATGGAGAATTTTCTTTCTCGGTAGTAAGGAATTTGTTTATTAGGCGCAACTAAAATTTAATCGATCACGAACTGAATCATACTTTCAATTAACATTGTGGTATTAAGTGCAATTAAGGAATTAATTTCTCTGTAGTCCTACGGTACGGGTTAGCGTAATTTTCGACATATTTCTTCTTCGATGGCCATATCCAAATTTAACGACGAACTCCTTCGCAATAATACCAACTCACATCGAATGCTTTTTGGCGGTTCACTCTTAACTATTTATAGACGCGGTAAGCAATTTGAGGCTAATGTACCACGTCGAATATCGCTGCTAATTCTTCTCTTAATTCTTAACTAACCCGAAGCACTTTCCTCTAATGGAACTTAAAATGCCTGTTTTAAATATTGAAATAGCTTTGAGAGTATGGCGATATGGAGGTCGATTAGTCGATCGTTTATCATAATATCTTAAGCAGTCATTTTCGACAAGCCT
Source organism: Bombus pyrosoma (assembly GCF_014825855.1). Taxonomy (NCBI): domain Eukaryota; kingdom Metazoa; phylum Arthropoda; class Insecta; order Hymenoptera; family Apidae; genus Bombus; species Bombus pyrosoma. The sequence continues at coordinate 1,912,566 of NC_057784.1, forward strand.
TTCGCAGGGATGACTACGGGAAGGCTTGTCTGAGGTATTCGTGCAATTAAAAGCTATTAATTGCCGAGACACGTCTTCAGGACACGTCTTCGCGTCTTTATGATACGTTTGTTGTCGCTATGGGAACGGCAATGTCGAAAACACGCGTGTTTACCAAATGTGTAGCAGTAAGCGGTTTAATAAACGTGTCGTAACGAGCATCAAATTGCAGAGTTAATTCTGCGCGTATTTTCAATCGCCCGTATCATAAACCTTGTGTTCAAATATCCACGTACATAGCTTTCTTGTTTAGTGATGCTTGATTTTTATTTTTAACAACTATTAACAGAAAATTGAATAAATTAATTAATACCGTGAATATTATATTTATATGGAAAGTGTACATTTTTATGCGTACATGTACGACGAGTTAAGTCTTCTAATTAATAGATTTGAAGCGGAGGTCGTTTACACTTTATCGATAATATTTTTTATTAATTTTTATATTTTGCTATGTTTGTACTGCGATGTATGAACAGGTAGAATATCGAAATTGTACGGATTATACTTATGCGATCGCTAGATGAGCAAGAAAATGAATCGTAATTTCTCTCTCTGAAATTAATTATTTATATAAACGTGCTATGACCGTTATATTGTATAGGCGGTAGCATAACATATCGATGAATCGTACAAAATGGGAAGAAAAAGATCATCAGATTATATTGTTGCGTAATGAAAATATTTAATGTATGCGACGCAATTACGCTGTTTTTTTGAACGACTACTGCTTTTTAGATACCGCTGAAATTAATTAACTGATACACGTATGCGATCTGGGAAATATGTTGTAGAATTTAATATTTCTAAAGTTTTTCCGTTTCAACGTCCAAACATGTTTCTCAACATTTCTGCTATTTATGCCCTTGCCCCGTTTTTAGTTTCAAAATTCGCAGATGCGATAAAATTGATAAAAGCAGTGGAAGCTGCACTTCATTTTTTGCTACATTCCTCCCTTTATATAACCGTTCGAAATGACATTTTTCAAGGATTTTTAGTATGTAAAAATGCCGGAGTCGGATGCTCGCACCTCTAAATTATGAGGAAGTGCACGCAAAAAACGTCATCGCGCTGCGTGTTAAAAGTTTCCTAGTATGATACACGTCCACCCAACTTCACGTATGAATAATTGAAAAGGAAAGAACACCGACTCGCTCTGGAAAAAAGTCATGTTTGCGAATCATTTCATTTTGAAGGCAGATTTTCCCCCTTCAATTCTGAAAAAAACTGTATAAATCAAGCTATATAGGAACACACTTCTGTTAATTACGGGTAATTAAGTCAACACAATGTTCCAGTTTTCAAACACGTAACATATTTTTAATTATGAAACTCTACGTAAATTCCCTTCAAATTCACAGGTCTTTTTTATTTTTTAATTAATTAACATACTGTTTGAAATTTTATTTACTACATAGGTAGCTACTATTTTAATAAAAATAATTATCTTTAAATTTAATATGATCAAAATATTATCAACTTATATCCAAATAAGTGTTTCGTACAGTTGTTAGGAATACACAAATCATTACCTTTGCCAGAGGATCATGCAAAATTACGTATCGTAAGTATTCTGTTTAATTAATTAGTATACGAATGTTGTAATAAATACAATGACGTACAATGACGCACGCTTTTTGTGGCTACTGTACGTCTAAAATATCGAAGCTTGTTACTGTAATTTATTACTTCGATACAATATCGATTATATAATTAAAAAACTTAGGATCAGAGCGTTAATGGATATGAAAGAAGCGGGAGAAGAAGGCATCTCGTTTGACACACTTTGTCTGTGTTATCGTTAGCTCGCATGCCAGTAACGCTCTAACCTCGTAAACTGATTGCTTTAATTACCCAGGCATTTCCTGCTAAGAGTCCAATTTAGTCGTCTGGCAAAGTTTGTAGGGGCGGAATTGTAGAACATCGTTAGAGGAGAAGAGTATAAAGTATGCTAAGCAAGTGGTGAAAATTTCAATGTAATTACATTATCAGTCGGATAATGATTTTTGCGCTTTCTCCTCTTCTTTCTTCCTTTGATATATCTTCTAATTAAATAAACAGACGTAACGTAATATGTGTGAAACATATCCGATTCAACTAACAAATTAATTGCCACGGTGGTAATCGCTGGCCCGCGTTACTAAATTTTTTGAAACGACTAAAAGCGTTGAAAGAGTATCTGAAGGTTGCGGAGGAAACAATTATCTCGGAATTGCTGTGAAATCTTTAATCACCTTCCTGCTCTATTTCATTGCATGTAATTGCAAAACGTAACGCGAATAATTTGTTACAACGAGCGTTAATTAATCATGATACAAAATAGGTTCTTTTTGTCGCGCTGCATGCGATGTGTTGATTAATACGAGTTCGTTGGATATTAAAACGTCTTGGAGGGAATCAGGGCACAGTGTTGGAGCAGTGTCAACGAAGGTCGGACGGAAATAAAGCCGACGAGAAGTCCTCTTTCATTCGAATTTCTCGTCGGGTGTACAGCTGCATATAAATTACTTTAGCTTGTATAATGACCTATGCGGGATTTAAAAATGCACAGGATGCATATAACATAGAGAAATAAATGAAATGTTCAAAGTAGAGTACCTGTTTAAATTTTTAATAGGTAGGATGTACCTTATTTACACTCTATTTCTTCATCTACAAAAGCGTCGAGAAAAATAGAAATTTGCGTAACAACTCGCGGTCGAATAACGATATATGGATATACACCACACGTAGAGCCCTGTACATTTAGCCGGAAGTTGATATTCTTCGCGACCTTTAACGATCGTCCTCCTATCCCCGCGCTTTTTTTTATCGCGCCTCGTGTTCTTTTTTTTTTACGTGGCGCTATGAAAATGCTATCGCGAATGTTTTCAGGCAATTAATCACGCGCAAAATGCAGGTTGATTACGACGTCGACGACGACAAGCACGGTCGTTTAATTAGCTTCGAGCGTGGCAAACCGGACGACTTCGTTTACGGAATCGGGGAAAAGGAAGCGAAAGACCACAGAAGGGTCAGTTAAAAAAGTTAAAAGAAGCAGATAAAGACGAAACGAAGGATATCGTTGGTCCTTTCAACGGTTTCTCGTCGTCGCGCGTCGTATCTGACGAGAGTACGGGCACATCGTGCTGTAATTACGTCGACGACGACGATATGACGGGTATACCTTTGATGGCTTGTAAGAGGTAAATTGCGCGTAACCACCGTCAATGATGACCGCATCCATCGGGGCCTCGGAAAAGATGCGCGCCTCGAGCATGACGCTCGTTAGTCGTCCGCACGCGTCCCGCTTCATTAATTATAATAATATTTATTGATATCGTTAGAGCCGCGTCGCAACTCTGACCGACCACCGTCGCGCACGACATTTTCATTATTTAATTGTCCACGGTCTTTACCCTTAAAATAACATTCCAGACAGCGTTCACCTGCCTGATTGTGTTTTGACAATGCTTAACCTCGTTCGTTGCTTCACTGTAAGTTTACTGGTAAATCTGTATCTCACAGAGACACGCGTTTCAAGCGGAAATCGCTGAGCCAAAATATATTAAAATTGTATACGTGCGGTGTACAGTTGCGAGAGCGTGGTTAGCTTTCACGACGCATATTAACTTCCTTTTGAACCGTTTTTTCCTTATGGTTTTCCGAGGGTTTTTAAAAATCTTGGAAATAAATCCGTCCCACCGTCTTTCAATTTAGAAGAACCTTGCCTGTCTCATTCGTACTTGGTCGTACCAATTAAACAAACTAATAAATCTTTTGACAAGTATCAATTTTCATATTGCATATTGGACTTGGTGCATTTAAAAATTAACTTTATCTTGTCATAATATTCTGCGCTGGTGAAAAATAACCAATTGGAAACGGAAAAAACCGTTCGCCAGATAGTTTCGGGCGATAGCGTCTATATTTTGCAAGAAGTACAATAAAAGATATTAAATTGGCGATAGTATTATATTGGCAATAAATTTCGAAGAGAAAGTTGATGTAATTCTAGAGAAATAACTCGATTGCTAGATTTAATTGAAGAATTAAGTGGAAAAGTTGGATAACTCTCTTCTAAAAAGCTTGGCTCTTTGCGCGTCCTGTGTAAATAGTGGCAAATTACTCTATTTGTCAGATTGGTTTTTATTGGCAACTTTTTAGGTTTATTTCCCTAGGCACCGTTAACCGAACAAAAAAGAGAAATAAGACGGCGATTAGTAAATGCCCGAGTCTCTCTATAACGGCCACGTTTACAAAACCTAAATACTCACCTCAATTTCACAATGGGCAAAACAGCATGCAGAGGCTTTTCATTATGAATTTTCTTTTGTAAATGTTTCATAGATAAAAACGTATACATACGAGAATTTCAAAATAAGATATACGAGCCGAGTTTTATACAACTGTAACGAATGATATTTTTGCAAAATACGTTTCGCTTAATAAATTTCCGTATCATACAAAGGAAATATATTTACAGTCTGAAAAATTACAGTTGTAAATTGGAATATTAGACAAATTATATTCTGACCTTTAATTGCAAATGTAATTTGAGCAGTATAAATAGGAAGATTAATTAAGAATTTAAAAAAGAAATAAAAGGACTCTGATAGTAACGTTATATATATATATAACGTTATATTAAAGTATTTCTTTGAAAAAAAAAGTAGTATTCATACTACGTTATACTTCTCCAAAGTTTCACTTAGGATATAAAGGGGACAGGGGAGTAAAATAAATTTTGTTATTATATATTATGTAATAATCGTGTCGAATAAAAATGACAAGGACTAGAAACTGAAACAGCGGAATTTCCTTCGCATAAGGGTACAACAATGTGTAATCGTTACCTTAGCTAAAACCCTATTACTCGTATGACGATGCCTAGAAGACCATGGCAATCTTTCGTAATATGAAAATAATCCTACGTAAGGTTCCATCGATTCATCGATTCATATTCGCCGAACGATACTTTCTAATTATATCGGTAACTCGATCGAGCGTTAGCCACGCGGATAACAATGTCACGCGCCCTGTATGAGTGGTGAATTTCAAACGATCGGCGTCGATCTCGAAGACACTCGCGTAATAACGGAAGATCGGTGCAGCGATTTTATTTAAATTCTACCCCCGTTGGAAATCATATTTCATCGACGATATGCCTGGTGCATAAACGGGCGTGCACGGTTTACGCGTTACGATGCGATGCTCCTTAGCAGGCTCTTACGAAGCTCCGTGACACAATTATTAATCGTTGAAAGTCGTGGCAGCGACGTCAAGCAGTATCGGCGACTCAGCAGAATCACGACCACGATGTGCTAATAAACGGAAGTGGCTGCTAGAAAACGTGTTCCGCGGCTATATTCTCCGTCTTCTTGAAGGCGAAGAGATCACCGAGCAGTTTCATACCTTCTTCCTAAACATCTTATAACGATAAGGGAAGAATGCTTCTTATAGCCTTTCTCCAAACACGTAAATACCGATGATGTAATTTTTATTTAGAGATAATGACGTTAACCGTCAGGATACTTCATTTATCATTAAAGCTCTTAATCAAGAGGATTCCGGTTTTTGCCAGCCGCATGAGCAACTTCGTCAATTTCTTATTAATGGCGATAAAGTTTCGCAGTTAACTTATGCCATAACTGGTAAAAAGCCGTCTAGCTTATTGTCCAGATTTCGTAGGCACCAAGTAGGTATCTGCTGCATTGTCCTGGTAAATAAAAAATCGGTTAACGATGGAAATGGAGGAAGCAGATGGCGGATGGTAATGGCTATTTAATGACGAGGGCATGTCAACGCATCGAATATCAAAAGCAAATACTTGTGACGACTATGGTATATTGTATACGTAAATGGAACAGCGCGAGTTAGAATCGTCAAACTTATCTTTGATTAATAAATTTCGATTAAAAAGCATTAGAGAAAATGGAGCCTTTAATGTAATAGATCAATTAATTTCTATAGAATCATGAGCAGATAGCGCGTTCTTTTATACAGATAGATAAAATATTCGATGTAAGGTACCTACCCTTTATAATTTTAAGCGAATGAGGAAAATTTCTGTGTAAGTCCCATTTCTTTGGATTTAATCGGAGAAATGTGAAATTAAATAAGAATCCGTAGTCTAGTCGGCATATATAAATCGTTACGGTCGGCCAAATTGTTTCACGACGAGAAACAGAATTAAATGAAATATAACCCTGTTAATTATTTGAATGAAACTTTGAGATTAGATAGAGAATCGGAATTTTGATTCATATTTGGTTGATGGATGGACCAGTACTGTCCAAGTTAATTACCTGAGCTTAGAAAGTTTCCTTCACCTTATCTCTATTACCATAGTATTATATGAATACTGATTACTATAGCTTTATACGAGGAATATGTATGAATATAATCGCCTTCAGGTGATTGAGTTAATTCCTCTGTTTCTATTGATTCCGAACTATGAAACAGGAATTCCCTTATGAAACCAAGAACGACATATAGACAACAGTACAATCGCAATACGAATACTTCTACGGTACCTGTATTAGTCCTTGATAGAAAATTCAAAATAGTCGGTCCTCGATACAAAATTCAAAATGAATTTAGATATAAAATCAAAAATTCACAATATAAGCCACGGAGAGTGCTTCGTCAAAAATTTACAGTCAATAATTCTTGAAAATAAAAATAGCAAAAAAAAAAAAAAGAGAAGACCCCTGAAGGGCAGAATAAGGTATTTGGATTGTGAATCCTAATCTGTGTACTCATGTTTAAATGTTCGCAACTTTAATAGCTGAAGAAATTAAAAATTTCAGCATCAAAATAAACGCAACACTGCTTAAGGAAACATGATCGTTCAAAGAAACGTAATTGAAATATATGCGGTGGAAAGCAACGCTACTTCTTGAATTGAATTTAATAAAAAGTTGTGCTACTTATATGTGAAAGAAACTCTATTTCAGTTATTCGCGTGAGCCATAAATTCCGACACTACGATCTTAACGAAAAGTTAGAGTCGAAGATTAAAAGTGAAAAATCGTAATATTACTCTTCCAGAATTTATAATCAAAAATATGGAAAACAGTTGCGATATCTTGTAGTTCGCAGCGCTTAAGAAAGAATACGATCATTATGTCGCAACTTTAATACAAAACGAAATCAACGTCCATCCGTAGCTGCAGATCAAATCGCGAAATTTAGATCATTTTGCAACTCCAGCCCAATCCATAATGTGTTTTAATTTGCATTAATAAAAATCTGCGATTTCTTCCATAAGATGCTGGGTCGACATATTGGTAATGTACATCGGTCAAGAAATGAAATATGTATATAATTACATACTACTACTACAAATACTAAAAGCAAGCATAGTAACAAAGTGGCAACAAGGATGACATTAACGGTTATGCTCTTTCCTCGAGCGCAATGCCCGCTGTACCTTAAATCCAGGCTCGAGCCTTTTTAATCGCAAACCTGTAAAGGTGAAATAAAAGGATAAATCACGGAAGCTGATTCAATTACACATAGACGACCAGAATGATCACGGTGGTCGTTGTCCGTTCGCACGTGCACGCTCCACCAACAGATAAACGTTCGTTTCAAGACCTGTTCGCGACCACGACCTCGAAATTCGAAAAATCGATGGATACGGCCAGAGACGAATGAGATGCTCCACTCACCGTGCCAGCTTCATCGTCGATTTTTCGAATAAAATTTCCTGAAACTGTTTGAATACACGAAAAGCCGTACGCTAAAAGATAATTGTTATTTAAAATTATTTAAGACTCGTGCATACTCGAACGAACGATTCCTTGGGAGAAGGTTAAACGCTATGAAAAAAGAGAAGGGAGAAGGATAGAAACGATCTCGGCAAATTCGATTGCCCTACATATCACCAAAAGGTGAAGAACCAAACCACGTGTCAATATTATCGATCATTGTGTCTGGACATCTTTACCTCTACAACGGTTCCAAGATGTCACCGATATCAGTCCAAAATAGCGCACGATTCACACTAGAAGGGCTCAAGGAGCTTCAACTGCAGAACCCTACAGACTGATGATTTGCGAGGGAAGCAGCGGTTAAAATCACGTCAACACTCGAACAAACGTAGCCATTTGTCATGGTGTAATTCGATCGGTGCGTAGGTCGGCAAAGTCCTTGTAGGCTGCAAGCTCGTTGCATGGCCGGATGGAACTTAATGCGGTACGTCACACTATGCAAATACAGGATGCTCGGGGGGATAATGCAGGCAAGAAATTGCGTTTGACGCGCCTATATCAGCCGGTACTTAAGGGGCACATGCCGCTCTATATGGCTGTACCTGACGTGCCTATATCAGTCGCCGTTCAAAGCTGAATATACATATATATAGATATATATATATGTATATGTAGATATATACATATACAGTCGCGCATTCACAGCCGATGTGACGAAGTAAACACGAGTACATTTCCAACGCAACCGATGCCTTACGCCTTACGCTGTCTTACGAGAGTATTACGAGTGCCATTCGAAGGGAAAAAGATTGAGGGGCGCCAGTGTCCACGAAAAAGAAACTTGTTTTGTTTTTAATGCGAGAGCGAGAGCGTAGCGCAATATATACGAAAAGATCGGATCGTACTCAATTGCCACAGGTCAAGTAGAAGGTAAAACTACAAATTCTACGTTATAACATACTTTGTACGTTCGCGTTTGGAAAGAAATCGTAATTTTTATTTTACTTTCGCAATGTATATACTTTGCAAGCCTGAAGTTAGAAAATGAACTGTTATGGCACAAAGTTCTAATAATTTTAATGTTCAATTCAATTTTTTCTTCTTTAGTCAAATTTAACAGTTGATTTATAACAGTTGAATATCGGACAAGATTTGAAGTACGCTACCATTCGTTATTATAATAAATTGAAATTTTGTTACGTATATAAAGTCACAATTAGACTAAACCGGTAAGAACATGTTTGATCTTATTTTATTTCTGCATTGAATAGCAACAATGTTCGACGAATTTTATTCCCTATCGTTTATTCACGTATTCTACAAAAGATACAGATAATGATTGCTATGTAGCTGAATACAGCTTTGAAATGTCAAGTCACGGAGTTTTGTGGTTTTGTTGCTGCGATATCTTGACCGAGTAGCTCGATGTATTGATAGAAAAGTTATTGTTGAAAAATAGGACTATGGGAATGACAGATTTCAGATAACTCTGAGAACAAAAGATTTAATAGATTCTGGAATTATTTACAGAAACATGTACCTTCGAATAAAACTCGATTATTATTAATATAAATAAGGGAGCCAACTTAATTATTTCACGAACATAAATAAAGTAACAGAGGCGAAATAGAGATTTGTTGATCTATCAAATATTCTAACGATCATACTATTACTTTAAATGAAATGGTGAAATGAAGAGGGAGAGATGGGATTTATAGTATTTACATGAAACATAGTTTATAGAATACATAATCAACAAAGTAATACGTAGAATATCGATTACTTTATATGAGCAATTAAATGATAATTAGGTGATAGCTATAATTTTGATTTGTTGCTAAATCTCATTTTATATACTGGACGTAATATTATCTCGAAAAATAGATTGAATCAAAAAAATTGAATATTTATTCATTTAAAAATTACTTTAATGTTGATCCATCCTTATGTAATAAAGTGCATGGGCACAACAAAACTTCTAATATTATTAAAATCTATTTTACGACTTGCATTATTCAAAAAATTTATTTAATGCTTTTATGGTGCGGCTGTTTGTAATTAAAACTATTAGAGGTTTGCAAACGCAAACCGCAGTCAGCTTCAATAATTGATATTACAGCTGGTTTCATTAAAGAAAGTCGTTAACGACACAAAAACCCATAAAAAAATTGGAGAATTAAAAATTACGGAAAACAGGGGCTTCTCCATTTTTTGAAATATTTCTCGCTATATTAGCGATAACTACCGTGACTCACATTTACCACGGAAGATTTCATTTATTTTCTATTAATTTAGGAAAGGATCCTATATGTATTGGTATACTTTCGTGAACCGTTGCATGTTAAGTTCATAACAAAAATGTGCTTGCTATAATTACTCTCACAAATACGTATTAAGAAATATTTCCACGTCAAAGAGACTTCCACCTTCAGAAGAAAGCTGATATTCAAAATGCATTACTTACAGTAATAAAGTGTTGAAATCGAAAGGCGTCTACCCTCTGGCAACAGAAACAATCGAGTTATGTAAATAATTTATGGAACGCGTAGACTCTGGCAAATTATATGCAGCTGCTCGAAAGTGCATGTTCTTCATCCGACTTGGAGGCTGATTTTTTCCCCAAGCGAAACTGTACTAACAGCAAATGCAATCTACGTTGCATATGCAGAGCGGGACATAAAAGGAAACGAGTTGCGAAAATCCAGGACTTTGAAACACCTCCGACCTCTCCTTGCATTTTGATTCTCACACTCAGCTCGTCTCGGTATCGCGCGGCAAATTTCGGGCTTTCAAACTTTGAAGAGATTGAATCTAGCTCTGCGGCCTGGTATCAATATACCAAGGCGGATGAGTTTATCCAACCGCGAAGAGATTTCGCTCTTTAGACGATCAAATCGAGGAATAAATATTTCTGACTTTGGCAGGGAACATGGGACTCGACCAACGTTACTCATCTCGCAACTATTCCTCCACGCCCTGGGGAAATCTCGCGATACCATAATTCTTACAAACGTAAACGAAAACCGACAGGGTGAAATAATATACCTTGCGTGGTTAGATAAATCCCTTTCTTTGGAAACTCTTGGCCAATCACTGTACAACGTAAATCCTTCGACGGACCAGCGATGAAACGAGAGTCGACGATTTTAATTTACATTTTCCATACATACGTTTATATGTCCATGACGTATGTAAATATTCACGTACGTAAAGCCAAATGACTCACAATAAACACGGACATTATACGGTTTTTAATTATGAGCAAAGAGACGCATGCACGTGTAATTTTTAAGATAGTTGTTGGTGAGAATTGTGGATCTTAATCGGCGAAATAAACGTATAGGAACACTTAGATTGCATTTAGAATTGATATCAAAATAGTTTCAGATTTATTTAATATACGATTTACAAGATCTTCGTCGATTTGCACTCGTCTCGGCACATCTTTGCCTCACCATCTTCTATACCACATTACTAACGGAACAGTTGTATTCATCTGTTTTACGAGACGCTGTGCACGCACATACTTCCGCGCACTCATACTCATATCTGCGTGTCTCTACCACGAGGCTAATCTTCTAGCGTAGCACACGAAATTACACATATCTCATTAGTTATAATTGGCAGTTTAGAGTACTCTTTTCATGAAACGTGGGATGCGTAATATTTGATGTCTGTTGGCGAATATTAAATGACAGGCAGAGAGAAACGAGTGTGGATATGAGTATTAGAAAGGGCAATGTTTCTGTTTATTAGTCTTTGATATTTTTCTTTCGTGTTATTCTTTGCAGTATCTAAGAACTGCGGATGTTTCTGCGTTTAGGAGTACCTAATTCAAATACGCAAAATATCGGTAATAATATGTAGAGAAATAAACCTCTATTTTGGCCCCAATATTTTAGTCACGCTTATATATTTAGCAGCGATAACAGCAATCAGATACAACGATGAAAGTGTACTACGGGATCTTGCTGAGAAGCTTTTTTACTTTTCTTCTTGAATCCTATCGAAAAATGTTCCTTCTTTGCAAATATCTTCGCTAAATTGCGCAACAGCGATCGATATTATCGCACGACAATGCCAATCCATAGTATTGACATATGTATAATTTTATGTGCTGGACCAGATTAGATGAGTAGTAGAGATGCTTGTATGTGAGTATCAGTGTGTGAAAGTATGTGTGTCGTAGCGTCTCGAAAACAGACGAATGTAAACAGTTCAGTCGGAAGAAAGTGGGGAGACGCGTGCAAGTGTGTATCGATGAATATCTTAGAAATCGTCCATCAGATAAATATATAATTAATCTAATATTAATTCCAAATGTAAATTTAGTGTTCCTATAACATTATTTCGGTTATCAAGATCCAGAATTCTCAACACATAGAACAGAAAGAAATCAGTCCACGATATTAAGTCGTTGCTCTGGAACATGGAGAATTTCAGCTTGACTTGGGATTTTCTGAAGGCCAGGGATAGTCGAAATTATAGTGACCGCCACGCGCAACGAAAGAATGACCTTCGGAGGGGAAGAATTGGCAGACTTGCCTAAACGTCGCTCGTATAAAGCTGCAGGAGTTCTGGATACCGGACGTTCATTGTCACCGGGACTTCTCGGTCAGGGAATGTAATTATAAGGAATCAGGAAAAATGGGGCTTTTCCGCGAGAATAATGGCGCACGTAACGCTACATGCTATCCGTGCGACTAACTTAAATTATCGTTCGCCGTGCAACGTTCTGTTTCGTGTTACTATGTTCGAGCTAGGATTTTGTCCTGCGACCTGTCTAAATTGTGCGGAAACTCGATTATTCGGAATTTACATTTAACGCGGCACGACGTATCCGCATGAGTTAACGAATCGAGATTTATTTTAACGAAATTATCGCAAAAGAAGCTTCGCCATTCTCTTCAATGAAATGTGTCACAATATTAACAACAGAGTTATTTACTTTTCCCTACGAGTTATGGATGATTATTAAACGAATGGATCGTTCTACAATCCCGTTGATTTTGCTTTTTAATCGGAGTTTAATGTCGCAGCAACTACCAAGTTCGTAACAATAATACAGTTTCATCTAAGAAACCATGTGCATACAATTACGTACAATTCCTTGGTAAATGAACACCGTTTCGCTATTGGAATGACAGGTACAAAAATATAAAATCTGAGTAATGTCGATGGAATGGAAACCGACATTCTGTAGATCCAATAATACATATAGCTAAGATTGAAATATGAACTACAAAATGAAGGGAGAAGATAAATACGGAAGTGAAAGCTATATTTTAATATAGAGAAACCGATGGTCCATTTGCCCAGCGGAAATATATGTCCGGATGAAAATGTGATATTGTTGACAAGAAGAGCAATGTCCTTGCGATCTAACTGATATTCGAAAGAAACACCACGCATATCAAAATGGGCTCGAAGGATATTGCTTGTAGCTTGACATGATGTCATATGATCTATTGTATTTTCAGACAGACAATCATCGAAAAAGTGGATTCAATTTTACGAATAAAAAATATATTTGATAGCTAATTTCCACAATAAAGTCATTCTATCTATCGAATAAATAATTTTCACGCGTTCTACAATTTCATGAAAAAGATATCGTCTTTCTTTAGCTTGTTGCGATCGTCGAATATTTATATCTCGATCTTATCATCGTTTCAACAAACAAAAACTATTCACACGTGGTTGACAATTTACCTTACTCTAAAAGTTTTAAAGGAATTAGTAAAACGTTAATCACCGCGAATGACTACAATGGCAAACAACGCGTTGAACAATTTCTCGTTGCATGCGTGTCATCGAATCGTAAACTCACGGAGAAGAGTTGTTTATCCGTTTAAATTTCTATCCGCGATTCCACTATAGTATTTGTGCCTCAAAGTTGGCGTATACATATATTTTTGTGACGATCCGTAGGTGATCGACGTAGGTTGGATTCGAGCCGGGTCCGCTCGTAAAACTAAGGTAATTAATTTATAACCATCAGCGAGCCTTGCCGAGAACATAAATCTCCTGTGATAAATGTTCTAGCCGGAATCAAATACCGCTTCTCTGACCGCAAGTTACACGTCTATCCTCGAATCATGCGAGCGTCTGTTTGAGAACGGTGGCATGGCGGTTCGGACGTGCCACGATAGAGCCACGAGTTGAAAAGAGGCCGGTAGGATTTCTCGCAGGATTCTAAATCTCGGTCGCGTAATCCGTGAAACGGTCTGCCATTCGTCTTGTCACTTTCGAATAAGAATGAAAAGCACGTGGGAATCCAGATGCACCTCGCTTCCCGTTCCTCGTTCACGCAGCTCTTCACCAAAGATCGTAGTTGAGTCGTTTACGTCTCCGCCTAATTTTGTTACTTTTCTGAGCTTTCAAATAATCCGAAGAAATTATGGAGTGCTCGTGGAAACTTTTCCACGTTATACGGCCGGCTTTTAGCTTGAACGTTGAGATGATTTTTCAAGCGAAATAAGATTCGCTTCGTACGAACGACGTACCATTGTCGACTAAATGTCTGAAGGTCACGTTGCTTGCTAGGGGCGCTCACAGAGGACCTCTCTAAATGGAGAGAATCTATTTTTCATCCACAGATCAGATACTTTTCGGAAACACCTCGTACGGATACTCGATGACCCTTCCGACTGGCAATTTTTTGAAGGAAAGAGAAACAGTCGTTTTCTTTGAACCGGCCTGGCGTTAGACGAAGGTCTCTGGCGTAACGACCACAAACAGGGATAGAGTAGAAGAAACGAGAAACATTGGGTAGCGTTTAGGAAGCTCGTTTCTCAAGTCCGCGTGAAAAGCATGTGAACATCGTTCCGCTGGACGCAATATTTATGAATTACGCTTGGCCACCGGTACAACGTACGTGCCTCTCGTAAATACCGCTGCTGTCGTGATCTTCTTATATCGCTACAAAGACGATAAGCGTCTACACTACGCTCATGGGCAAAAAAGCAATTCGTGTGTGCCTATGATTTGGTTGGAAGCAACGTGTTATTTAACTGCGAAGCCGTATTTTATCGTTGATTCTTATACTTAGTATGCACACCTAGGTATGTAAAACATCCGAATCGTCGTTTAAATTTTCTTAGTATATTCTTGTATCTTTGGTAGTGCAGACACAGAACACCTAAGTGGTGGAGGTAGTGGAGCACTTAAATCTATAGGAAATATTTTTCAAGAAAAATGTATTGACAAACTCTTTTTGTTCAGAAGTGTCGCGGCTCTAAACTTCTCTAAACTTTAAGAAAATCATCAGTCGACAGGAAGTAAGTGAAATATACGACACGCATTTTGGCCCAATTAGGTGTCTGGTTGAAAGCGGGGAATTTTTCACCGCGAATAGTAGAGACCGCGCGAATCATGAATCGGAAGAAAGTCGAGTGTTTTTTGCAGCTGTGAAAGGTGCTGGGTGAGCGCGCGCGAATGTATAGAGAGGATAGCCGATCCGGTCCTTATGCTGACCGTAATCCGGCTTATCAAATAAACCCACGTACACCTGTAATCGTTCGGCGCGTCGGGATTAAATGTAATCCTTTTATGCAACGCTACAAGGACCATCTGTGCGCGGAAGGGATCGACGTTGTTTTTCAACCGGCGAACGAAAGAAATAATTTCAACATAACGTTCTCTCTCCGTTCTTTCATTACTTCTCTGTTCGCTTCTTTCTCAATAGAAAGAAGGAGTACGGCTGCTCTTCCACGTATTACGGGCGCATAATTCTTTTCAATGTAATTTCGCGCAATAGTCACCAGAGCTGCTCGCCACGGCGAGATTATATTCCGCTTGTACGACAAGATCCAGCAAATTATTAATCGCTAGCTGTTTCAGGACTATGTTGACGAGATCGAATCCTCGAGTGAAAAATTCGTCGGCGAATACGAGACAGGTCGACCAACGGTGCGTTCATTTCCATCAGGCAATGCGTTTCCACCATCTACTATTTCAAGCTGGCCTGGTCGAGATTACTCTTGTACAATTAACCATGCTACCGCTACATCGTTCACACGCGATTTATCTTACCTGTCATCGGTCGATTACTCGTCGCAACGTAATTGAAATTTGGTCATCCAGGAACTTTTTCGAAGGACTTTGAACTCTTTTTTCCGCTAACGGCCTTTTTTCACCAGCATTGTGCCGGCGAGAGTAGATAACAAGACCTGGTGAATCACAGTACGAAAAGAGTAGTAGTCATTCGCTAATGTCGCGCGCAGACTCTGATGCCGTTAATATTTCTTGGAGATTTCTTTGTCGACAAACGCAAGAAGATACGACCGACAACAAGCCTCGGGGCAACAATGGGCCGTCTCGTCGTTTCGTTGGCCGTTGCCCGTGCTTTCTGCTGGAAATAATTTGCAGAATTACCCGTTACACTTTTTTCCAACCGCGAAAATTCAGGCGTAGCTGGGGCCGAGCTGCGAAACGACAAACGAGCAGGCAAGAGGCAGAAACTGTGCGAGTGATTGCGTAGCCGGGCAACGATCGTGCTCGTACATTAACGCCAGGAAATGCCGAGTGTTAGGTCGTTAATAATTCTACCGACCATCTCTTCGTGCCGTGCAAGCCTCGAGTATTTATCCACTACGGGGTCGTAATGTGGGGTTGGATTGTTACGTTGCCGTAGCCAGTCCGCTAGGCGCATGGCGCGATCGTGCCACGGGTATGCGAAGTATTTGTATTTGGGACGTTTAGGCCAAGCGAGCAAATACCATTTCTCCTCATCCTTCCTCCCTTCGCGTTAGTAAAATTTAGAAAGTAAAGTATAAGCGAACATTCGCTCGCCGATTTCTATGAGTGTGCGTATTTTCATCTTCAAATGTTTCGTTCGTTGGAACGAATTCAATTGGAATTGAATTCATCCGAATACGCACACAATGTAACCGTAGCCTAACTTCCCAGCGCTCACAGTACGACATTTGGTATGACTGACGATTCGGTATGAAAATCAACATTCGCACGTTCGCGTGCCCACGTTGCACAGTGCGGCATTTGAATAAGGATTCGGGACAAAGATCTGAAAATGTATATTTCATCCGCACGTGTGAGTTCTCCTGACACTTGATATCAAGGGATCCGACCAATCCACGAGCCACGGTCTATTTATCGAATCTTTGTTGTTTCTGGTACTCCTTGTTTCGATCGAAATATGTCGGATATTTATTCCTTCGTCTAATCACACACAGTGACGTTTCGGTAAGTAAAATTGGTAACAATCGTTGCATTTTCTCGTGAGTGTTGTGCAGAAATCATTTGTCTCCCATTGCATTTCGTCGGTTATTGTGCTGGCGTTTAGTAGAGGACAGTTTTTCTGCAACTTTTGAATCGTTCTTGGAATAGGTACGATCAGAAATCCACTTTTGAACCAAGTCGCGATTACGAATGGATTTCGGTAAAAAAAATAAAGAACATTCAGCGTAGCAGTTTGTGGCAGGAAAAAGTTCTATAGCAACGTGATACAATAGCTTCTTGACACGGAACAATGAAAATTACAGGATGCAAGAAATTTTTAAATAGGAAACTAAAATTATACGTATCTTGGCTCGGATTTTCCACATTTAAAAGCGTGACAAACGCTATTTAACAAGAATCAGCAAACAAGAATGTACAATGCACGAGTGAGTTAATTTTCAAGCGATTAGATTTTTATTAATTATCGTTTACATTTGTATTACATACTTAAAGAGCGATTATATCATCGAATAGTAAGCTCAAAATCGAAAAATGATTATTTCTCTTTTTTCTTTTTGTCTACTTCATGCCGCGCTGTAATAGCGTCGCGATTGTGGCACGTTGATTGCTGTTTTAGATTGCGACCAAGTCGATGGATAAAGTCATCGAGTTTCAGAATGGAAAGTGGATATAATTCTCTCTGCAGTTTGTGTTCCCATTCGAAACATTTGTGAAGTATCTACGTCTTCTTTTTTTCTCTCTATTTTCGCGGAGTGGCAAAATGTAAAAAATCGCAGCGAATGAATTGCACAGAACCGTGGGAATTATGGCGCGTTTGTGACCGGACTAAAAGATTCTAAATATGAAATGGAAAAGGTAGCAGAATTAACTGGGAGAAGATGACTGTTGGAAAAAAATTATAATATAAAAGCTCCGGCTACATTGTTCATTTCGGCGAATCTTGATGTTGAGATTGAAACATTTTCATAAAATACGCTTCTCGTTTCAATCGTTTTTCAAGTTACGATGTCTAAATGATTGCAAGTTACTTTTAATTCGTGCCTTGTGAACGAAAGCAACGTACGAAGATAATCCGGTTTCTTATTTCTCATCTTTGACAGGTTTATCTTCTTGCAATTTCTTTCACTGCGTCGTTCGATCAAAATACCGATGCATAAATAATCGTTTTTACAAGGTAAACGAGAAATTGATATATTATCATATAACTTTTAATATAACGCGTTAATATCTGCTAATAATATAGCGGTACTTTGAGTAGAAAATGTTGATCAATATTCTCGTCTTTCTGTACTCTTGCACATTTTTCTATTTAAGTTATGAATTTTTTTTTTACACACGCAAGTAATCTAACGAAATACACCGGCCGCTGAAATTTGTTAACGTATATGATAACGGATAATACATGTAGTGCACAGCATACGTGTACAAAGCGGAACAAAGCAAATATCACAAATTCGATGAAATCCGAGTAAATCTCAGCGTGTATACAGAATGTTTCAACGGAAATACGAGTAATTGTTTGGAGATTATAAAATCATTTTAAAATGATTATCTTGTTGCTTCGTTGACGGAATTATATTTTATTTATATTCTCATTTGTTGGAAGTTTTATTCATAATATTTTGATAGACGCTCGAGGAGTAAAACATTAAGCTGTCATTATTGAATGCGTACATTAAAGTCAAACTATCGTTCGATTAATATTACAGTAAGATTTAATTCGACTCTGTGCATAGTAAAAAGGCTGCAAACAACATTGATTATGCGTGTGACATGAATATGATAGAATCTGATATTGCAGATGGGCATGCTCGTCTTTATAGTATTTCGAGGTTTTTCGCATTTCTGAATCCTTGTGATCTTCGTGTGACGGTTCTAATAATATATTCCGTTTACGCTACTCTCTACATTTTGATTCTGACGCACGAAGGGGTTGAATTTTTAAGTGAAATGTATTTTGAGTGCTTCAATTGCTTGAATAGAATATGCCGCGCATATTTATCGACTTTTCGTATTTCCAACTTATCCACTTTATTTCATAACATTTCTAGGTAAGTCGCGTGAACAGGGATTTGTTTTGATTTATTTCTATGTGAAATTAACCAGCTACGTTAAAATTCAATCAAAACAATCTCCGCGCCGCTTTCAAACGCCCTTTATACGAGGAAAAACGGTTTAATGTGATTTATTAAGTTCTGGAACGGCGATAGAATAATGTATTACCATCAAAGTCCTCGATTTCTCGTTCTCTTCAGAATTTCTCTCGTGACCAATCGTTTCGACTATACAGAAAGAATCGAAGGTATCGTGGAAGAAAAAGAAGTAATAGAGTCTCACTTGCCCCGATTGCTCCGGAAACGAACGAATCCCGATAGTAAGAGAGAACATCGTAGAAAGATAACGCAGAGAAGCGTAATCCCATGGAACCTTTCTCTCGTCTCTCATTTTACGGTTAAAACACAAGAGTCCTGATTTCGTCTTTGAAGCTGGAATTAGGGATGCTCTGTAATTCCATGCACGTACGTAAGTTGTATGTCCTACTGCGCAAATACAACCTTCGATTTCCTGCTGTAATTGACATTCCAACTGGAGAAACGATGTTTGATGTCACGTCTTAGAGAAATATCTTTATTCTTGCACAGCAACCCCTTTTCTTACGCAGAGTTGTTGTTGCGTCGAATGTACAAAAATGCTACGCGTGTGTCTGGTTCGTTTAAAATTCAATACTTTATATAAAAGTTTATATCACGTTGTTGCAATACTATTCCGCCATTTGACATTTTTTCTTTGACGTTTCGCAAACTTGATATCCTTCATTGGGACAAAATTTTTGTCGCAAGCGATTGCTATGATATTTCTATGAAATTGGTGGAATGCAAAATTTCTGTAAGCCATCTGCGAAATAAATAAAATAATATTTCTACTAAACTGAGAGTTTTGAGAGCAATGATAGAAGCATTATGGAGAGAAGAGTTTTCTGGAAGGACGAAACCCGTACAGATTATACTGTCTATCTTTGGCTGATCATAAATTCAAAAATACAGTGATTCGTATACATGCTTTATGTGCATATGACACGCACTACTATCTACTAACGAAAAAAGCACACGTGGAATCAGCAGTAGTTTAACTTTTTTCTGCCGCATAGAATCGATCTCTTTCTCTCTCAACACGGATTTTATGACATTAATCACTGGCGTAACGCCAATAGATTTTTATTCTACTTTAGTGGATGATGAAATATTTCATATGTTATCTGTACAAACTGATTTATACGACTATCAACGAATGTAAAAAACATAAAACCTTTATCGCATTTTCACAAGTGGACTCCAACTGATGCTGCAGAAATTAAACGGCTCTTGATTTATGCAATGCATGGGAATTATTACGTTGTCGTTAATCTCTGATTATTGAAGACGCGGATACCTTTTATGTTAATAGATATTCCAAAGATAATGAATCATGATCGTCCAAAGCTTTTATTACGAATTTTTTTCTTTCTTTTTTTTTACACTCGATCATCGTTGGAAGAGATCGACGAGAGAGAACGAAGAAATAGACGAAACGGTAAATTTCCAACATTTCCTTCTCTTCGTTTGTACAAATATCTTGAATTTTTGCAATTGGAAACATCATTCTCATTGCACCGTGAGTATAAAAATGTTTATTTCGAACCTGGTTTATTTCTCGTTCGAGCCGAGTTCTAACGAAGGATGGAAACTGCCATCGACGGATATCAGAGAGAATTATTCAAAATTTGGTCCACGACCTTCCGTCTGTGAATACGTGATCAAAATTATATTCAATCAAGAAGCTGATTAATGGGCTTATCGAATCCTAGATTACCATACCCATTGACAGGGAGAGAACAGTGTTTCAGGCTCTGCTCGTCGTCCGTCTGTGACTTTAAACGGAAAAACCGGTCGACAAAGATCATTCTCAAAGCGGTCGACTATCGCTTGGTAATATGAATCGGATTGTGAACAATCTAGTACACGATTCATCAGATTGAAAGTCGCGAATTCATTGTTAGAGTCGGTTCTAAAGGTAGGCTAAAGTGGATCGTGATGTTCGTGCACGACTTTTCGGCTTTCAATTAAATCGAAAAGTCCATTCTCTGTACAGGTCGGCCAGACCTCTTTTCCTCTCGGTCTCGTTTTTTTTTAATTAAATTACCGCGTACCTGTATATATGGAGAGGAGTTATGTGTTTCTGCGTGTCGAACAAAGGGAATAAAAAATTATTTTTGTCACGAAGTCGGATCGGACTGCGTCGAGCACTGTCAAAATGGAAAACTTTTTTCATTTCAGCCGCTGAATCGATGCCGACGGGGACTTTGTTCTTTTGAAAACTCAAACATCGGACGTCCTATTTATTTACGGCAATAAAATGCAATTTTCTGTTCTTTAACCTGGCTGTAGCGTGAAAAAAAAGCAGCTGGACCTCTCCCCTCTGAAATCATAAAATTCGAAGATCGTGTAGATGTTGTAACATCTAGAACCAAGTAAGACTGGAAGCGTGGTAGCAAATGCAAATGCTCGCGTGCCTGTCTTTCGTTATTTTTCTTTCCTCCTTTGTTTGTGCTTTACACTTAAATATTTAACGCCCACCGCCTTCGCTCGTTATTATGCTGCTGTGCTCTCTTTCAAAAGGAGAATTTCAAAGTATGCGTTAAATATACTTCAGTTATTTTAATTTTACAGAATTTTATGTTACGTGCTGTTACGCGCGATAATATGTTTTAGCCAGCAACGAAAAATGTAGAGCGCGAAGGTTCATGACATTGACTAATGTTTTCCATACATTTGAAAATGCGCTCCAGCAAACAAGGAGCAGTTTACAATTAATATTAAAAGACAACCGAAGAAATATCGAAAGAGACAAGCAATTATTTTTATGATTTCTATTCTTACTCTTTCGTATTTCCTCCGTGTTACATACAATTTATCTCTCTGCATTTCATTGTCCATTAATCTAAATCTTTATACCGTAGCATCTCTGTTTGTTCGTTCATTGTAGCTAGAAAAGTGGCGCGCTTATCAGGATGGACAAAACGAGGGAAACTCGCAAATTCGTTTGTCTGTGTTTTTTAATGCAGAAAATTATATAATATGGTACTTTGCCCATTTTTCTATCAACGAATTACGTTGCTCTCGTAAAAGATAGAAAATCCTTAGGTGCAATTATCGAGAGTCTCCAGGAGCAATTCTCAACATCTTTAACATCACGACAAAATATACCGTCTTTATCTCGTCCCCTAGAGTATAATTCTCCAATTAATCACGGAAGACGTCCGTATTTAATCTACTTAATCAAGCTAATTGATCAACCTTGATAATCAAATCAAATCACAGAATAATCAAACATAATACGAGATGGGTCGAGAAGGAATTTCGGGGAAGAAGCAAATGAATGCAGCTCGTTTAAATCATAAAAGGAAATTAGATCCTGAAGGAAGGCTATTTTTCCTTTTTGATCCTTCCTTTTTGATCCTTCCATTTTATCAGAGATACAGATATACGTTTCTGACACTGGGTATACTCTAAACCCTAAGTACTCTACGATATAATAATATTGTCGTGCAAAAGTTTCAGGTCACCCATCCGGTAAAAATATTTTGTTACTTCACGAATGTAAGAACGCTTGTTATTTTCATTTTTTATTAACGATCTATAAATTTCTTATCTCATTTTTAGATCAATCGTAAAAACAATAATACGAATAGTCTATAACTTGTACACGTTTCTCTGCATCTATGACAAACACGTTCGTATCTAGTTTCTCGCCAAAGACAAATGCATTCTTAGCAGGATGCAGACTCCGTAGGGAAACCTATAACCAAGACAAAGTCCTCGTTATAATTTCCAGGACGGGAATCGAATCTCCGTGTGTGCGCGATACGTGACACGTACAAAGTTTTTACTATTGAAAACGATCGGTCGTTTGCAACGAGTACGTCGAGAACTATAGTCGGATTCAATCAAATGCAAGATTCCGCGAGTACAGTGACGTGGAATTCCTAGCAAATTACACGCGATTTCTACGTCGTAAAGCGAAACGCGGCACGATTTGCGACACAAACGGCGAGACAATCGGATCGAGCATTGCGTCGACCGAGATCTCTTTAACACGGCATACCGCTTTCGGCCGCAGAATCCTACAAAAGCTCGCAAACTTACAATTAGCCGTACCGGTGTGTGTTCGTCTGTGACAGAGAGAGAGAGAGAGAGAAAGGGAGAGAGAGAGAGAGAGAGAAAGAGAGAGAGAGTGTGTGGGAGCACGATCGAGTACCTACGTATGAATACCGAGGGAACACGAGGCACGCATAATTAGTGACGGAAAGGCGGAAACGTGACCGAGCGTGGAACGCAATATGGCCGAAGGAGCATGATTGAAGCGCACGACAATGCCTGGGACGGTTGAACGGTCGCCACGTAGCATATTTGCAGGAAAATTGGATTGCCATCGCTGCAGCCTGCGGCACTCCGTCTGTCTATCTGTCCGTCTTTCTCTCTCTCTCTCTCTCTTTCTCTTTCTCTTTTCCTCTCTTTGTTCTTTGTTGATATTCAATTCCGAGTAGGATAACTAGTGACGTCGCGAGACAAGTCAGAAGGAAGGTCAGAAGTGCGCTCGAGTGAAGCAAAAGCCGCGCGGACACCGGCCAAAGGAAATTAATCAAGCGACTCTGTATGCCAGTCGTGCGGCTAGCACACCTGAACTGAAATTGGAATGCCGAGGCTGAAGCGGACCCCGCGAATATTATGAGGATTATCTGGGATCCTGGCTGGCACTCGAGAAGTGGCAAGACCTCGATTTAACTTACAGCGGCCGGAGCGAGATTGTGACCGAGCCAACTGACACCCGATTCGAATCCACTTGGTCTTACCTTTTGCAGATATTATGCGATACAAAGCTCGCCGTATCCCAAAGCCTTTTCAGAAATTCGTTTAAATTTACCGGGTAAACTGGTGGTTTTTACGGAGCGTTTGGAGGCTGAATTTAATCAGTAGAATGGAACTCGAATTTTAAGAGATTCCAAACTTTCGTTCATTTTTTTTTTTTTTTTTTTAAAGTGCATTTATCCGCTGAAATTTTTTACATGCGATATACAATAACATTTACGTGGGGTTAAACGGCAAACGATATTTAATTACAGAAGGACTACTGGCTCCTATAGGATACTCGTAGTCTTACGCTAACAATATCCGTTTGAAGATAACGAAATAAAATACCGATCAGCTCGACTGTTAGGTATTTGTATTATATGGCACGTACATGTATAACGAACGTTATATAACGCTGAATCTCTGTTTCAATTGTCTCGCAACTGTTATAACTAGCAGACGGTGATCCGTTTCAAATTAACGAATGTACGGTAGAATTCCACTTATTGCAATGAAACTTTAGTCGATGGCCGATTAACTGAACTGTTGCCGATCGAATTCACTCATCTGAACGTGAGTTTCTGTTATGCGGACGAAAAACAATGAGTAATAATAATCGAGGAAGATTTGTCTGCTTCTGTCACATACACAAGCTCCGATTGTATATACCGTTTGTCCTTTGACAAATTCGGACAAGTGGAGTTGCATTGTAGGCGGACTATGGATGAATCGAATCAGTTTCGTTTCAGATCTAATAGTAAATGAATGAATCGCATAACAATAACAATTTAAACAGACAGATTGGTGATATGACTGCGACGTTTTTATTCACTACATCTGTTGGTTTTATTGTTTTATCGTCGCCATGTATCTTTTTGAGACTTTTTATTATGATTGTTTTAGTGTTGGATTGAATAACGGTTTCGAGTGTCGTTTTAGTTTTATGACAACGGAAAGTGATTGATTGGTGCAAGAGATTCGATAAAATTGAACGTGACGGACGTGTCTACTTGAACCTGCGATGTATCAGTATCAGAGTAATGAGCGAAAATACAAGTCGTTGTGTAAGCGGAACTTTAGGAAACAGGTAAGCGGCGGATTAAGATAATTACACCTTTTCATGTTTCTACTACTAGACAATCTTTGCAATTAGCTATGTTTCATCTCTACATTGTGATGGTTACGCCACTATCGCTATGTTCTGTACAATGTGCTCTTGCAAAAAATCTTCTCCCACTGTTCGCTGGAACTTTCACTTTCCAAGTTTCTTTAGACATCTGCAGTTCCCTGTTCTTTTGTCTCGTTATATTCTAGAATTTTTCTTCTCCTTACAAACGGATTTTCTTCGTCTCTATCTCTTTATACGCTTTTTATACCTTTCTTATTTCATAAACCAGTATTCGAGGTCGATGATTTTTCATTTAATGGCAGCTTGTACTTCGCTGAATCTCTGTATGTGAGATTGTTGTTAACACCTATTATTGCACTGTTATCAAAATTCGAATAAAGTAAGGTAAGAAACGTTTTATTTTTATTTCGTACAACTCAACGCTTATGCGTCAGCCGCTAAGAGCTGTAATTGTCTTCTTTTATAAAAATTCATATAGGGTGTGTCGAATTTTTTCCAGGTTGCCTATAGAAGCATAATCTGCGAGTGAAAATAAGGGGGAAGCGTTGCGATAAATGGTTCGTCCGAAAAAAGACCGATTCAAATTAATTACAATCCCTTTGTTTTCATAATATTTCGATCTCCAGGCAAATTCGGTTGATTTTTTGACTGTATGGTGGTAAATACGCGCGCGAAATTAACGCGGCTGATTCGACTATGGCGTGGAACCGTGATGAGATGAGATGAAAACGTTGCGCGCTGATTGAACGTTGGAGGTACGTACACTGAGGGAAATTATTATCGTTTCTTGTGGCTTCTGCTGAATTTGGTTCGTGAGAGGTACACGTTACGTTAGCGGACTTGCACTAAATCGACGGGAAATGTTGGTTAAATTACTTCTGGCCGTATAGTAGAAAATAATAAAACGTGTTTTAATATAACTATTTTTACAATTTGATGCGCAATCTGTATTTCGCCAGAAACACTTTAGGAATGATAGAAATTATATAAAGCAAATATTGGATTCAAATTATTTTAACATAAATAGAGCGTGTATTAAAAAATGTAAAAAATACATCCAAATATCTTGCATAATAATATAGCAACTAATAATACTCCTAGCGAATTGATAAATTACGAGATTTTATTGAATTAACGTTTCTTATATCAAACGTTAATTTAAAAATATAACGGAATGTATGTGTGTGTGAAAGTTATGAAACATAAATATCGAAGAAAGTTCAAAAAGGAAATTAATCAAAGTTTTAATCAGGGATATCTTTCATACAGTTTAGCTTTGAGAGAAATTAAAATTTCAGTAGGCGAAAGGGAAAATATGAATATCGAGAGAAGGGTTTTTCGAATGATCTATTTGTTATCAATTAATTGTATTTATTATATATTTATAGGTAGACGAATAGTTCCATTTATGTACATTTATTCGTGTAATTCAAGAGCTAAAATCAATCTCAAGAAAATTTTATTTCCGTTAATAATCGGGAAAACAAATTGACAAAGAGGCACGTACTTGTGAAAGAAGCTAAAGTAAACGAAAGAAAAGTATAGGAAGAGAATATCGAAAGTAGAAATCTGCTCGTTTGACACGTTCTGAAGTGCACTGCTGCCCTTAAGGTGAAGATCCGATGTTCCTCCACTTGATATTCGCCAATGTTTAGAAATCCACGCCAAGTCGATGCTCTACGACTAACAGATAGCGTTCACGTTGAATACAAACTCTCATGGAATATTACAAACAGCTATAAGCATTCATAACGTTAAAGTATGGAACGTTAGGAAGCTAATATACAAAACTCAGCAATTTTTTAAAATTGGAAGCGCGTTATCTCTCGACGAAGAAAACTTTATAACTTCTTTAACGCGACGAATAGAAATGTTTAGTTGCGATATATCGTTCAATCGTAAGCTATTCAAAGCATAGTACACTTTGCCATTAATGTACGCAAGTTGGGAGCCCTTCTTAAAAAATAAATTCAAAGATGTCTTTGACGCACGAACACTTCAGTTTCGCTGGTTCATGGCTCATAGGATCACAAAGGGTAAAAAAATTTGTTGAAATTCATAAAGAAATAATGAAAGATATTCCCGTACAATATCTACGACGCTTCTTCTCAGAAACTATCCGTTAATAACAACTGACGCGACAGCGAAGCTCGAATTGAATCTTAATTAAAGAAAAAAATAAAATAAAATAAAGAAAGCTCGAGTAGAAAATACGACTGGTATCGAGAAGAAGAGAAAGCTGAAGTTCCATCTATAAACAAAATAATAACGTATTTCAATGGATAAAGTCGATCTGCCAACTGTAACAAAATCTCGTTCAATGAAATGCAGGCACGATATTTTCACGAAAATAACGCAGGAATAACGGATGTCGTTTGCAACAGATATTCCGTTCTATTAGCAGGTACGTTTGATTTAAAAAGGTAATAGCTAGGATAAAAGGTTGCGCGAGAGCTGGCTGCGGCCACAAAGAGCGAATAATGGAAATTTCACGGTATTAATTAATTTCAAGCCATTTATCAGCACCGGTATATTATTTTCTTCACTTACCTTTTATCTCTCGATATTCGATTCTTTCACGTAAAAGGGATCGGCCGTTGTATTATTTTAACCGTGCCATCGAAAGGACCAATAACTACTATTAACAACGTGCAATCGAGAAAGAAAATATCGGTTTATCTTTGGCGGAGGCGTTATTTCGCGGCGACGAGACGGGTCGCGTGCAAATACCGATGACGGAGGTTGGATATAAATTTTATTTGAAAATCCATATTACGTTGCCACGCCGCAAATCAATGGTTCGAACCAGCGCGATTCCTCTTTCTGACCGGCTGCGTGAATAAATTCCGCGGTGAAAAATACGAAATGACATCGTAACCGTTTACGATGTCACCAAACGAGAAATTTCTGACCCAACCTTCGTCATGGATCGCCACGCAAGAATACGCGAAAATTTCGCCGCCAGGCGAGAAGCCTCGTATCTGAAAGATTGCAAAACGAGTTTGATCTATTCTCGAACTTGTTACTTTCGCTTCATTAGTCAGCGAGCACGACGATCTTATGAAAGTTGTCAGGGAATACGTTTACAGTTTTCGATTACGCTGTCTCGCGCAGATAAATCCTTTAAAAATTATATGGAAGTTAGGATGGTATTTTCGATGCATTTTGCAGCGATCCACTCGCACGGAAGTGAGATGTGTTTTCTCAGTTTGTGTTACTGTAAGGACACGATACGACTTCTCTCGCGACAAATATGCATGCGTGTTTCTCCGTATCAAGTATTTATTTAAATATCAGCTGGATAAAGTTTGATAAATAATTATATAAATGATAATAAAAGTTCCGTCGAAAACGCCGAAAGGCAGCGGAACATAACGCGGGTCAATAAAATAATGGTTCACACGGTATATCTAACTTTGTTAACTCGACAAATCGCTTAAACTGTAACGTCCATGAGTGTCCAGGTTCTCGTTTTACTTCAACGTTTAACGTATCTACTTGGCTCGGAATTGCAGAAGTAACAAAGCGTTCCCTTTTAATCAGTTCATTCAACTAAGGTACGGAAGACACAGTCTTAACTCGGAAATACCGACGTTACTGTCGTACACTGTGAGACTGTCCACGATCGTGATTTGTTTTGTGATTAACGAGCGACAAGGCAGCTCCACCGTGGGTTATCTATTCGCATAAACGTTGTGTTATTCTTCCATTCAATACGAAATAAAGTACCCATCTACCATCTGTCAACTTATTCTTACATAGACTACAGAAATTTCTTGCTTATTGTTACTTGCTCTTATCCGTATTTATTAATATTTAATATCGATTCTTATCGATAGAGAAAATTGTGAGAGAACGTTGTGCTATTCTTGCTATTTCAATACGAAATAAAATATCCATCTACTATCTGTCAAATTATTCTTCTATGAACTACATAAATTTCTTGCTTATTGTTAGTTGTTCTTGCCGATACAGAAAATTGTGTCGAGACAAAGTCAGTATCGTGGTGTATGGTCCTTTCTCTACGAGATCATATTTTTTCCTGAGTTTCCGAGAGCGTACTTTAGCGGCGAATGTAAGAGAACGCAAGTTACTGGTTCTAAAAGCGACACGAGCCATTCTATTTTCAATCAGACTAGCATTTCTGCGTAAAGTGCCTGCATTAAAATATCGTGAGAAGAGCATCAAGCAATGTATTTTTCATACCTATGTAGCAAACAGCATCTCAGGACTTCTTACCTTCGTTCGAAGCAATCTCGATGGGAAAAGAAAAACGTTTGCAGTGAAATTCAAGCTCAAGGCTGCTGCCCACTTAACGCACCAATTTTTTAAAGCTTGCCAATATTTGCCGCGCAACTAACGCGTCAACATCGATATGACATTGGTATTGACATTGATATGACAAGGTACTGGCACATATCGGTAAGAAGGAATATATATTTGAATTTAATATGGACGAGATGACTATAGATTTATGAATATTTTATCGTCGATTGAAATAATAATAAAAGAAGATGGTAAACAAAAAAAACAGAGAGAAATTTTCACGTCCTTCTCGATTGTACCACAACATTGAAATCACCCTGTATAAAGAAATATTTCAATTTACCGCATAACATGCTAAACACTAATGACCATTTATTACGTCTATCGCCAATGTCGTCGAACGTCTATTAACGTTTCGTTGTCCATTACGTGAAATACAATAGTGCAGCAGTTTAGTAGACAGAAAGTGTCCGGAAATAATGCAGTTACAGATTTGATTGCTTAGTAGAGAGTGGTGAGAGTAGTTTTAATGTTCATATACGGTAAGTTACTAAATTATTCGCCACTCGATTAAATTACTGTCTATACGAACTATTATGGCGATGCGTTTGCCTGAGATTTCGGGACTACCGTCGCCGGCACTAGTCGACTTCCGAGAAATCTCAGTTTACGATTTTTATTTTATCGTTGCGCCTCAATATCCAACTCATATCACTTCAAAGAACCATTTTTAAGCGTTTGGAAGTGACGCTCGTCGTCAACCGCTGACATCAATACGTTCACGAGAGTGCTCCCATCTCGAAACCCTTTGAGGGCAATGAAAAAACTACACGGTGCTACAATTACTCGCCGTGAAACGCATTCCCTATTTTTTTTTCTTTTTTTTTTTTTTTTTTTTTTTTTGAAGCAAGTCAAAGTACATTTTGCGGTATCCTATTACCGCGCCTACAGTCGCAAACTTTCACTGTCTATCAAGTTTGTGTTTGTATCGTTTCGTAACCATCCATTTTTTTATCGTTTCATCCTACGCCATAGGATGCAATTTAAATGTTTGATGAAAGTTTCTCTTTATTTTCGGCTGTTCTGTAAACTTATAGAGTTTCGAAAGTCAACATCGAAGACCCTTCGAATGGAACTTTCAAGCACGAACTTTTATTCTTGTTATTTTAAAAGTCGAATCTTTCTGCTCTTCCTTATACGTTCACGGTATTAACGAAGATGTACGCGTTATTTCATATCGAAAATGGAAGAACAATATTATAATTCACTTCTATTTGCGATAAGAGATTGAAGATTTATTAATTAAAACATAAACTGCAGTTACGTAATATCGAGATACGTAATGCGCAGATGGGATTTTAAGTTAATACGTGGAAAATGCGTAGTGCTAGAGAGTTCAGTATGAACATCATGGTTCTGATACTACTTTGCCATCGATTATTACTTTGCCAACTTTTAAAAAAGCATTATGCTGCGCCAAACATTGGAAAGAAAGATAAAAAATAGAATGGTAGCTTAAGTATATTGGACGCTTAAGGGTACTTCTCCGCCATGGTTGCTAACTACGAACTTCACATAATGAGACTTGTTTGTATAATAGTTTGATAAATAAATACGATAGATTAACAGTAACCTGAATTTGCTACCTATTTTTGTAGCTGTATATTTCGCCACACTTTTTTCACCTTTATACTATAATACCGCTTTGGCCATTCTCTTTGCAACAATATGGTTTTATCCTTTATAATCCATTACGATACAGTTGTTCTCTAGAATTCTGAGAACGAAATTTATCTCTTTAACATTAGTGACTTTATTTCTCAACGAAACATATAATGCATACTTGTGTAAACTTGGCATTAACCGGTAGAATTTAACAGACAACACAGTTTCAAACAATTTCGTTGTTAAAATATCTACAATATAGTGGAACTTCATTTTTTGTATTAAACTGATTTTTACCTATTTTTTGAGAGCAGAAAGTGCTACTAGAAATGTCACGCACGCTCTTTCATATTTAAAGCTCCATTTTACATTTACTCGTTTCTATGGAAATTTGGCTCGCCACAATTTTTAATAAAGTAGTATTAACACAACAGCGTTGTCAATTAGATTTGTTCGACAAAGTCGAATAATTTTCGATCGCAGTACTTTTCTATTTATACAAGTATCAAGTAATTGCAAAGGAAGTCGATTATCTATGATATAGTTACAATTATTTATCAACACAAATGCTTGATTCAAATAAACGCTCAAATATTTGTCCCCTCGTACGTGTAACGTAACGTACCCTTTACTCTCGTCATCGAGCTGCGCAAATGAAATAATCTATGTAGTAACGACAGAAACGTTTCTCTTGCTCTTATATTTTTATACCTGTGTATGCACAATATTTCTTCTAATAACCCGCGATAGTGGCTGTGAAAGCTGGTCAAACGTTACAAGAATATCTCGCATTTTTCGATGCATCGACAGGTAAAAAGTTACGGCCAGGTTTTTCCAAACGCCATTCAAAATACCTCAACCCGGTGAAAAACGTCGTTCTTCCCACGGAGCGAAATTATTATTCAAGGGAATACATTTTCTTGCTGAAGATTTTACTCGATGCATGTACGATTTCTGGCAAGAGATTTCCAACGTTACGTATCCCTGACCGAACTTCCTTTCCGCCGTGTTGGATATCTTTATGCTAAGAACTTTGCAATTTTTCGACTCCGTGGAGATAGACGTGCAATGGCTGGGAAGTAAAATATCCTACGATTACGCCGCCGTCTTATTCCATCGTAGAACAAATGCCTTGATAAGTGTCTCGTTCAAACAGATTTAATTATGCAAGGAGCAGCCGTAAATTTCATTTAATGGGTCGCCTTTAATGGGAACATTTTAAACGTAGTTAATCATCTTGTAACGTTCTCTTTATCTACAAGTTTTATTAATTTATACACCTGCGATGTAATTCATAACTCGTGTATATACAATCTTTGGGTTTTATATATTTCATACATTCAGGTTTACCAATTATCGCGTTTCGATTAAACCTCTTAATCGATTAAGACGATTTTCCACGTAGATTCTCTTTGCGCAGTCTCCTGCAAATCAAGCATCAATTGTTGATATAACGTACGTGCTTCATAAATTAACAAAGAATGATTTACCTTTACGAACGAATTTTCGTGGTAGTCTCGTGAAATTTACTTTTGGCGAAATTGATGATCTATCGTGAGCCACTGAACGAGTGGTTTTTCTATTCTACGTATAACAAGAATATAACAATCAGAAAATGACACAGAACAAATGGTTTCGAAACAATTGTGTAGGAGTTTAGAACAAGTGGTCGATTCTTAACCGGTTGTCAACCGCAAATAGCAACTGTGCAAGCAATTCAGCTCTCATCAATCAGCTTTTAGTTAATCTTCGTTCAGGATCAACAACTTCTGCAGCAATCAGATTTCAAAGACTCTTTAGCCAGCTTAAATCAATAAGTTAGAAAGTTGTCAGGTTCAATTTATAACGGCGCCGGATGATGATTAATTTCTGACGCCAGTATCAAAAGATAGAGTCATTCTCGTCGATATTTGTACTACGGTATCCGAAAGATCGTTGCTCTATATATTTGTCCACGATAGGCGTTGTTGAATTAATTGTTTTTAACATGTAGAAAAAAAAAATTATGATGTAGTTAATGGAGATTCGAAGTAAATAAATTTTATTTATTTAATACAATGCATAAACAGTAACTCGCAATGCAAAACTGGAATGCATAACATAAAAAATGTTTTTACACATTCGAATAAAAATTTGTTGAAACTCTTATTGGATTTAAATTTCTTTTTTCTCGAATCGATTTTAATACTTTTCAGCTCAACTGTGTCCGATTTCATCTCGTGCAAAAAATATTTTTCCAATCATGTAGGCTGCATGAAAGCTTTCTAAATAATTAAATGAAAAATTTTTATCTCGTTGATGTTTATTATACAAAAACGCATACAGGACGTATGTAAACGAGATGTTCATGCGTCATTTACCTTGTAAGCAGTAAAAAAATTGTCACCGTGCTTAATGCGAAGCATTTAAAAAATTACCATTGCACAAACGCTTACTGGCACACACCTTGACAACGATGAAATATCTGAATACAAAATCCACTCATCATTTTAACCATTCTCAACAATATCCATGAAATTTGAATTAAGCTTTTACATTCTCGTTTTATTCGATGAAGATCTTGTAAAGGATCTGAAAGCTAATCGTTTTAAACAAAGATTTAAAAGCTAAAGTTGAAAGTTTAAAAAACGATGAAAGAAGTACTTACTCTGATTATAAGCATTAACACGTACATACGAACGGTGACATATTCTTACATACTGTACGGTTGTTTCTATTCGGTGCAAAGCCTCGACACTCTTACGAATTTTCTATCGACAAAAGCTTGAGCAATAAAAATGGAAAAAAGGATAAGCTTCGACTGAAACGTGTTGTACAAATCGTACGAAAGCGAGAGAAAAGTCTGATCGTATCCGAGTCGCAACATCTCGAATTTACCAGACATATTAAGAATTTTTCCTCCATTTAAATGAATTCGATTCAGCTCGTGATCGCGGGTAGTTCAATCTCTATCGATGTTCTCGTAAAGAAGTAGTCGTAGACTAATATACCAAAAAGATTCCCATAAAAATATTTGGCAACTTGCACAGTGGCGTTTTGTTTTTATAACCGTAAAAGGATGATTGGAAGTTCCCGATCTGCCATTTATTGGAAATATAAAATTCGAGTTTTATTAAATTGGAAGCTATGAGATGCGGTGCTTTCCCCCTCAGCTTTATGACGTGCACGGATGTAGCGATATTACTGACTCATGTGATGCGAATGTCGGTTTTCCATTAACACCGTTTTCCACCCGCGCTCCGCTGCTAGAAACTCGCTTTTACCGGTGTAAAACATTCATGTTTGTGTTTCTCCGACTGTAGAATCGGAAAAGATACGCTCGTATTAACGAGACTTACGCTTGTACATTTCGACATAACGTCGAATACGACGAATATAACATTTTAGGAGCTAATTTTGTACAAGCATTTTAATACGAACTTAAAACCAGGCACCAAAACCTTGAACAGTGGAAATATTTCTTCAATCAGCTACTATGAATGAACTTTATTTGCTTATCGAATAATTTCGAATTTGAAGCTAGGACTGACGGCGGATGATGAAGTTTTAGGATTCTTATGTAAGGAATTTTGATGTTATGTAAGGAAATGTAGGAATTTTTAGTCGTGTCATACGTAGCCACATTATATATTTAATCGCTTACGCAAAAGGAACAGTTCGTTTTGCTAGAATTATTTCAGATATTCACTTGCACGCTTATTTCACATCACATCACGTCCATTAACAATTTTAATACATCTATTAAGACTTCAATTCTGAAGTTATTTGCAATAATCTACATATATATAGACGAAACATTACGCGGTATGAAGTAGTTACAGGATGAAATTCATTTCGCCTGGAAGTGTCCACCAACACTTTAGCGGACTCAGCCGGCAAAACCGCTTTTCAGACGCTTCCGAAGCGAAAACGTTTGAAATACAGCTACATTAATATTTAAACGCGTTACAAATTTTCCAACTACCAGCCGTGTAACTGAACAGATTATGTTCACGTCTACAGCGTTTTTAGCGATAATTTGATAGAAACCATTCAAATGGTAATCACAGTTTCTCCAGAATTTTAGTTTGCTCGTTTAGTTCGACGAAGATAAATCGCAAAAAGAAGTTGCAACGTTGAAAGCAGATGTTCCAAATTCGCATAGTTATAGTCTATACTATAGTCACGGCTGATGTTGTTCATCAATATTTATGATCAATTCTAGAAGAAATAGCTCAAGGAGCTGTGCACGTCTGGATGCCTAAAAATACAAGATAAATTTAACAATATTTTTCGCCTACAAGTATTTTATAAAGGATCAAGATTTTTATAGGGAATCTTAAACAGCATCTCGAATCTTGTGTTCATATTTCTTTTATTATATAAGATTACGAAATGGTGGAACGACACAGAATTATCCGACTCCATATCTAACAGAACCTTGTTCGCTTGCCCCTCAGCGGCAAATGTGTGTGGAACGTAGAAAGTAAAAAATTGTTGAGCGTACTTAAACAAAAATGGATTATCTACAATATGACGATCCTATAAAAATCTTGATCCTTTATCAAATATTTGTAGGCGAAAAAAAATTGCCAGATTTACCTTATATTTTACTTGCATATGCCCCTAAGTATTCTACATTTGCATACGTATTCGATAATTAAGTTCTAAGAAATATCGATAACCGAAGGTTGAAAATGAAGTTTCAATCAAAACGTTGAAAAGAAATTGGGAAATATGTAAAAATTCTTCTTCGCTACGTTTCTAGATCCAGCGTGATGCGTTCGCAGTGCGGTATTTCATAAACGACAGAAATACCGCGTTTGAAAGTTTTTCTGATCGTTATTCATTACTAACCGGCTGCGGCCATGGTCGACCGATGGAGAAAATTTAAACGTTGGTCAAAACGAACCGCTGCAATCGTATCCACCGGCATTCGTCGCGTTGGAGACATACTCGTACAGACCACGAATTTTTGGTCACGCTGGTGGCAAGGGAGAATGGGATCGAACAGACCGTGGCGCGAATCCAAACGACAGAGCCCGATAACAATGTGAAAAAGCGGTGGCGAACCGCGTCGGTTCGTCAAACTCAGAGGAAACGACCACGGCGTTCCGCGAAATCGTTCGAATTATCGGCGTTTCTAATAAACGCGTGTATGTGAAAAACTATGCCGACATGTCGCTCGTTGATTTCGAACGAAAGACCAAAATGTCGAGCGAACGGACCGACACACGGCCATAACAAGCGATAGTGTTACTTATGAAAAAAAAGCCTGACCAATTATTTCCCTCGATGAAATTCCTACATTCTCTCTCATCTATCTCCTTTCTCATTCCACAGCGAAGATGATGGAAGAACGCGGTCGGAAAGCTTCGAGCGAACCAACCTCGTTTCTCCTCTTCATTGTGTGTCACCGTTACCGCATGCATTATTGGCTTTTTATCCTCGTGCACAGAGCACATTCATCCACGTTGAAGCAGCGCAGTCGTAGCGAGAGATTGAACCGGCAGATCAAATATTATGACAGGCAAATGCATGGAAATTTTGTCGGAAGTGTTTCTGCGCTTTGGATATACTCATCGTTCCCACGATCCTCTATCGCGCCGCTTCTTTCTCAAACGATTCAACGTGCCCATCCAATTAACTCCACGGGGAGTTAACATTCCAGTTCAAAAAGATTTTCGTTTTAATTATCGGTCTGCTTTCGTGCAGCAATTTAAATCGGTACACACGTTCTGGGAAGCAATCGCCCTAAAGCGGTGCTTGACGGAATGCGAAATTTGTTGATCTAATGATTTAATGAAGAATTAAGAGGACTTGAAATGCCAACAGCGATACTTACGGAGAACAACGAATGTTCAATGAACGTTCTCATTTGGCTGTAGGTGGTCGTTGTCCGAGTCGTGTATGATCAGAATTGTAACCGATGAAACCGATCCTGAATGTGCTACATATCGTGTAAACGTTTTCGTTTCGTCCCATCATATGTCAATTTAATATTCTACGGTCAATTTATCGATAGCGCGATATTATATTCATACAAATTCATGTAAATGTCGTGTTGAAACTGAAACGCAATTTTCGATGCATGAAAACGGGATATTAGCAAAACTATACAAATATATGTACAACGATTGTCGAACAAGAAGTATTTGGATTATCGTTAGGGTTAAATATACAGCGCGTTTAAGGCTCTTAGGATTAGAGTGGAAAGAAATTGATAAGAATCAGGCTCACTTTGAAATTAAAAAAGAAAGGACACATGTATACAGACGCTCTACGTAATATGCTGTTTGGCAACACGTTATAACACACTATAGTATAGAAAATTCATAATGAAGCCGAAATCAATCGTCGAAACGAAGCGTCTAAAACATCAAGATGTTACAGTAGCGATATTATCAATCATCCTTTTGCCATCAGCCAGTTTCTGACCGTCTAAACCTGCAATCACGGTTTTAGAGAGAAAAAGAAATTTGAGGAAGGGGACTTGGTCGAGGGAACAGGAAAAATTGTATCGCGCGCGGCGTTTGCAAGAAAATCGCGAAGATATCGAGGGCGCCGTTTATCAGTAGAAGCTATGACGTCGTGTGGCTTCCTCCTCAATGAAGAAAAGTCGAGTCGCAGCTCTCCATAAAATACGACAATACCTCCAGAAGCATTAACGTGATCTGTGTAAGCCACGTGAGGCTGGCTGTGGATGCGGCTCCTGAGCATGTACCATCGGGACATAAATAATGCAGAACACTCCTAGAGCCGCCAGTTCACGTAGAACCAATACGTTCCTCCTACAGAACTGTAAACTAGATAGGTTAAAATCTAGTCGATGGAATACAGCGCCGAGGGCGGCTCGTGAGCCCGGCTTTTCCGAACGAATATAAACCAGGTGTTTCAGTTGGCCAACTTGCATTATCTAAATACTGTAAATTATTCAAACTTTATACACTCAATGGAAAATATAATTAACAACAAGCGAAGGAATATCGGTAGGACTAGAATAATAGCGAAATTAATGTTGCAGTTGGCAACTTTCCTTTGATTACCGTGGAATACAAAAGGCGAGTAAGTCCTTTTTGAATTTATTGGATCAAGTTACTTTTTCTATTTTCTATAATATATAACGTAGCTGTAACGCGCGTGTACTTATTTGTTAAACATCGATATCAGCAAAGTAATTGAGCGAAAAAGTGCTATGAGTTTATGGAAGATACGTATCTACGTGGATGCCCAGTGTATTTTAGTATTGTTCAGTCAAATAGTTAAATTCTTATGACGTTTTGGTTCATTTCGAAGTATAAAAAGAACAAGATTCCTTAAGAGCTGTTACAATTATCAATTCACACGTGGCTAATATTAAAAAATATCTAAAAATTCATCGTTTTATTTTGTAGATCAAAACGCTCTCAATTATGAAATTTCTATAATCCATTTGAAATTGTTAAATGTTATACAATATGTGTTTACTTGTAGTTGTATGTACTTACTATTCAATATGTATTACTTGTACACACAAAGATAAAAGATGGATTTATGTTAGAAATAAAACGATGGTTACGCAAAAATTTCGCAAAGTATACAGTAAATAATTATTCTATTTCATGTTAATTAAAGAGTTAGATATTAACTTAAATGCATTTCTTACGTAGAAAGGAAAAGCAGGTGATCAATCGCGACAGAAGGAATAATTTATCAATCTCTGCTGATAATAATTTATCATCATCGAATTTTATTATTATATTATTGTCTCAGGAATTTTTAAATAAGATAAAGTTAGTCCCTCAAGGTATAAATAATAAATTATTTTCATAAACTTGTTAATTTCTTTATCGCAGGCTTACGTAATTTATAATACATGTTTTTTGATAATCAAGGACTGTTCGCTTCATCTGTTTCTTATAAGACGCTTTACCTGCTCTTTGTTGCTTCACGTTAGGAGTTGTGACTTAGTTCGTATAAGAAGTTTCCCTTAACTTTCTTTTTGAAATAACGTTCGCAAAATTAATCCTCTTTGGGAGTACCGTGCTCCTCGCGAATTTCAAATTCGATAAAAAAAAAAAAGAAGAAAAAACAATGAAAGCTTCTCGCTCTATAGGAAATTAATCTCAAACTTCACGCAAATATATAAAAATTCGCTAATGAGAAATTTGAAAATTTTTAAACCATTAACAATGTCTAGATCAGTGTCGATCGATTCCAACTGTAGCACACGAATTTTTGCAAGTTGACGAGTTTCAAATCATTTCATTTCAAAATTTCCCTAGCAGAATGAGAAGAAATATCTCAGAAAGATTTTACAACAATGTTTTCCAATTAATTTCACCTTAATACCTTTCGTAGGACGTCGATTGAGCTCTTGATTAATTTATATAATAGCCTGGCAATTATCAACATAGTCTTATAGTTTACCACTCAAGGGTGTCATCTTAAGCACATTTCAGAGAAAGCAACGCGAGTCAGCGATAGGATTATATAATTAATAATTAACAAGTTGAGCTGGTTCCACTCATACAGGCTCTACGTCATATGTAGCAAGAAACGATTATTGAGAGTTTCTGACAACTTATTAAATAATACACTGCACTTGTATAAACTTGTGTAAAATATAAAAAAATATATAATTGTATAAAATATTCTCAATTATATTATATC
This sequence comes from Bombus pyrosoma, assembly GCF_014825855.1. Classification (NCBI taxonomy): domain Eukaryota; kingdom Metazoa; phylum Arthropoda; class Insecta; order Hymenoptera; family Apidae; genus Bombus; species Bombus pyrosoma. The sequence goes on from NC_057784.1 coordinate 1,952,081, forward strand.
TAGTTCTGATCACTGTTTTTATTCCAAATACTTTAAAATTCTTCAGATGACATACATATTAAGACACGTACATATAATTATATATAAATAATTTTGACGTAGGAATTTCCATGGAAATAATATTTTTAACATGTTGGCTGTTGGTATCGTAAACTTGCTTGCCCTTAACTTACAGTACGAGCCAAGTATGGGTAATCTAATTATTATCTCTACCTCAACTGAATGAGATAAATCCACGTTGATTTGGTAATCGGAGTGTTGCTTGGCGGTCGCTATGTAATTGACAAGACCTTGTTGGTTCTCACTGTATCAAGATAGGTATGTCTAGTTACATTCTAATTACATTAAATTGTAAGTAGATTTAACCGACCTAGGGAACATAAACTGTTGTCTTCCCGTCTGTCTGGAAATTAGAAAATTAGACGTGTTATAAAATATTACGCAACCAGTGGATTGAAGTAAAAGTTACGAATTTTATCTTTGCCAATTCCGTATTTATCCTCAATTTCTGCTATCGGTAAACGATCTTATGGACCAACACGTTCAACCTTTCAAACATATTCATTCCACCAACGTGATCCTTGCGTCGCTCCTTATTGCGAGCGATTTTCTTTACTTTTCTTCTAGATCTCTTTTTGTAGCTTCTAGCTCTGCTCTCGCGATTGATTTATTGAACTTATTGAATTTACCGAATAAACAGCATTATTGAAGATTTACAAATTTGAACAAAGTGAAGTTATTGGTTCTCGATCGTACTATAAACCTAGTACATACTATACAAGATACACACTTATCGTTTATAAAAATCTAAGGACATCGCATATTTAATTTTGTAGAAGAGGCAATGTGGTTCTTACACAATAATGTTTGGACAGAGATCACTACGATTTCTGAATATAAAAAAAAAGACAAAAAGAACTGCAACAATAAATCTGATAGAAAGAAAACTAAATTGTCACAAAGTGGTCGCTGAGTCGTTATTTTTAAAAGACGTAATAAAGAATTCTTATGCATATTAAAAACACACAAAAGTATCACGTATCAACAAGAATTTGTAATATTTTATCACAACGAAAGGGAAAGAAGAAAGAAAGGAGTGAGGTGTACATTCAATGAAACTGAACTCCATTCGTCTGATATACGTTTGATTCATCAATTTCAATCATTTTGACATTTCGAAGTTAATAAAACCGAGATATACACCTGGTTTGTATTATTCATGTTGTAATTCGTAGGTGTTGCGAATGAGAATGAAGATGTAAGCGAATGCTGAAAAGCACTGTAGAGTAACGGATGTGTGGCGAGGGTGTGAAAGAAAAAATGCATGCTACGTAGGAGCAGAGTGTACGTGAAACGGATGATGTGTATGACGATAAGCAAAGAGCGTGTGAAACATTTTGCAGAGATTCGGTGTGGAAGGAAAAGCAAATATATTATCAGAGTGCAGAGCACCGGAATGGCGTTGACAATGCAAAGTATGTTTCAGATGTGTTTATAAGTGTATGTTGTAGACACTTGTAAAATAACTATGATTTATGTGATATGACTACAATTTATACTATTTAAATTCACAGTGTATTTTGAAATATTTTAATAAATAATTCGTTCTACACATATGAAAATTTATTCCAAATATGTTTGAAAATTTTGCCCGAAACTCGCAATTGAAATACCAAAAAATCTATCAAAACGGACAATATCAAAATTATACTGTATCGTTCGTATATTATACGATACAATGAATAACACTGAGACGTAAAATTGCACAGTTTAATACTTTTATAATCGCGTCGATCGAAATACATACATCGTTCCTCTCAAACAGTATTCTTTCCACAATTGGCATTTCCACAATTCGAAGATAATTCTTTTCATAAGTCCTTACAACAGATTATTCTATCTCCGCGCGTTATTTGCCTCGATCCTCGGGGAGGAATTAGCGGAGTAAACGCAAAACTCGAAATCGAAAGGGAACTTCTTAGGAGCCTGAATGCTCGTTATCGGCATCTTCGGTTCGTAACTCCGTTTTAAGCCAATAAACAACGCCAATGCGGGTAGCAACGATCGTCTGGATGCATCGGACGCTAAACTTCTCGGTTCTAGATCTGGTGGAACTCGTGCTCGAGCAATCAAGGGGCGCCAAGTATTCCGAACAAAGTTCAAGATAGAAACGTTTTGCTGGATATCACGCGTACTTGCACATTTATCGTAGCGTACACGCAGTCGTCTCGCATAGCTGACATTAATCTGCGAAGTATCTCCGCAAGGTAGACATTTAGGTGTGTGCCAGAATCGCTTTGGAAGGCAAAGGTGGAGTCACGCAACCCCTTGGGCATTCGATCGCCGGTTTAAGTCGATAAGTGCAATTCGATTTACCCCATTGCTACCGACGTAATGCATACTTTATACTGGGTTTCTCTTCCTTTCAATTTCCTTCCACTTCAAGTCGAAGACCACAGCGACAACGAACTATCGTCCCAATGTAATGGAATCACCATCTTTTCTCCTCGACTTCATCTTCGTCCCCGTAGAAATCAATTATCGCCACTAGAACCAATTCCAAGATATTCTGCTTGTCGCTTTTGTTTGCCTTCTACTTTTTCAATCATTGCTTTTAAACAGTAATGTTTAATGTTTACGTGGGGGGTACATATTATTGATCCTTTCGATGTAGACTAAAATGACGCTGTGCTGCGATAACATATGTTGCGATATTTACAAGAATTTCGTCTGAATATATCTAATTATTTACCTGTTGATTAATATACACCTTTCATATTATGGATTTCAAGATATTAAATCTTCACAATTTACAAATTTAGGCTTATTGCACGGTGAAATATTTTGCGAAAGGAACTTGAGTGACGCACAATCTAAACTACGCCGAAAACTTTTGCTAGCGAGAACATATTTTTAAATTTCAACTACTCGAGAGTACGGACATCAAGCTGTTTTAATTACATTTACTTTGTAGTATCGTAACTTAATTTGCGATTTTATTTTTATTGTATGTAGAATGTGGAATAGTTCTACTTGTATGTAGATAGCTTCAAGTTCACGAAGACTGAAGTTTTATTGTGTCATATGCAGCGTACAGGGTAAAAAAGCGTGATCGTGCGGATGCATGCGATAGTTCAAATTCAGCTATTCAAGCGTTTGTTATCAAAGCTTTTCTTGTATTTCGTGTGGAAATGATTTTCCACGAAAATAGCACGAAAACAGGAAAATTGCAAAATTTTCGTTCTGAAAACAAGATGTGAATACACGTTTCTAACTGTAAAACATATATTAGCTCTTTGTTTTACTCCCCATGTAATTATAAATATAGAAAGACACCGTGCAATTGAATTTTTTCTCAGAAATGCAAGTTTATAACAGGTTTATTTCAATAATTTGATAACTAAATTGGAAAAATATTATGTTATATGAATTACTAATGTATTAAAGAGCTAAAACTTGTGCTATTTAAAAATGGGGTGAACTTTATTTAAATTAAGAATATTCTTATTTTATTTCTACATTTCTGTGAAGATTTATAATTCTTCATATTTCTAAAATTTGCAAACAGTATTCGATAATCCTCAGATGAAACAAATTAATTTATCGACGACTCGGACCATAGGCATTTAAGTTTCAATTAATTATCAAGTAAGTCCCATACGGTTGTCATTAAAACATGGCTATAGCGCGCTCATCTTAATTTTCTGTACAATGGAGCACCACGCACCCTAATTACAACCAACTTGCACGAAATTCAGAGCCGTTTCCTTTTTTTGGTACTCAACGTGGGCACTCACCTGTCTGCGTACTACCACGTTCTCGCTCTCCGCTACTTTTCTAGGGGGCTAGTTTAAAATTAGGCTAATCAATCATCTCAGTCCGCTTTCCATCCTCCAAATTCATTAAAACCAGCTCCTGGTTTGGCTATTCAAAGAATATTAAATTACAAGTCGAAAATTATTATTGTTTCTTATCGTTACTTATTCTTATTCTTATCGTCAACTGATTATCAGCAATTGAACCGTTCAGAAAGGCTAATCACATGCATAAATAAAAGATAACAAGTTTACACTGATAAAGTGATTTCAAGTTACTGGAATAAAGATATTCAAATAACTCGTCTAATCTGAACCAGTCTTTGACTAAAGTTCGTAAATATTTCCCGTGGTTCGAAGGATGACAAAATTGAAGTACCTGCACTGCAAATGCTTGTAAGCTGCTCTAGATGTCAGCATATCCTATACTATGAAAGCATAGAGGGTACTTTTTTAGATCGTACATTGGATCAAAAGATAAACGTAAGTTTCTTCATTGTAGACTATGGCGTTGGATAGAAGTTCTGTAAAGACTGTACTCTTACGGTAATTATAGAAGGAAGAATAAAGGAGAGCTTTAGAAAGCATCTTGTTCGGCGGAAGTAATGGTTCAACGAACAGATTAAATTTGATATAGACATAAATTAAATTTGATAAAATGAAAGCCTCGTTAGTTGGAAAAATTATGTGTGTTTGCACTCTGGGCTTAATTTAAATGTTAATGAAGTTAAGTTAAACGCTCATTTAAATGTTATTGTTCCCCTTAAATTACAATTTATAGATCGCACTCATAAATCAAGTGCCAATAAACTAATGTTATATGTTTCAGTTCCAATTATTTTATCAATGATTTATTATAATCATTTACTAATCAATTATTGTACGAAATTTTAGTTTTGGAAAATTGAATTTCGCAGGATCTCGAACCCATTTAAAAGAAATTACGCAATGTCGGCGTTATAACGACTCATTAAGCTTGCTCGACTAATAAATCGTCAATTTCTCTGAATCCTACTGAAACTTCAATACTGTTCGAAATAGTAAATTTATTTAAATCACCTAAACGTATCTACAAAACATGGAAAAACAATATCCATGGCTCAGCGCATATTCAATGAGCGTATCTATCCGTGACCCGCTGATAATTACGTCGGTTACGAAGCGAGGCGTGAAACTTCGTTAACCCCGAAGATAATCTAACTTTATACACGTTCCGTGATTGTTTCGTACATTATTAGTCGCGCAAGCGGTTATTTTATTATTGATACCAGGCTGATGGGGTGGCGCTTGAGTTGACAAGTGCTGCAAGTTCATCATTTTTGGAAAGAGCCTTCAGGGCTTGTGACGCGTAATACCTCGTGAAATACAAACCATCTGAGGCAAGATCGTTCCTACACTGCTTTGAACATACAGAAAACTCAAATGAAGATTTTTAATATTCAAACTACATGTACAATCTGTGTTTAAATATTAAAACGATTAACGGTATTGTGCACAACTAATAATAGTCATTCTTTTTTAATTAATATTTAACGTCCCATCAACTAATTTTATTTTTATATACAGTAGTTACAAAAAATATTGGCTTATTGTTATTTTCCAATGAAGCGTCTTTTAATAAGGTTGTACGTTACACTTTTATAGCATTAAATTATAATCATATGAAAGTACTACTGAATAACACAAAATTTAATATACGTGGATCTCGTTAATTAGTATGTAAATACTATAACAAATACAATGGCGTTATACAGCAAATAATTAGTCTGTGAAATAATGATTATAGTACCGAGAAACTTTGAATCACATTGAAATTTGAATTCAAATGCGCCCGCCACTAGTAGCGACACTGTAATTAGAAATGCCCAATCACGTCAGACGATGTCACTTTCAAGATGGCGACGTTACTCTTAAGACGTAAAATTTTCTCGCGATTGAATATAAAATTTATTGTGTTTTCTCAAAATGCTGCGTGTATGTGTGTGTGTGTACGTTTGCTGTGTGCTGTTGTATGAACTGATTGCTGAGTGTGGATTCATATTTAATTGCGAGTAACAGGAAATATCAGGTGCACTTTCTGTAATGTTAGTCTGTACATACAGTGTACGTAAGCTTTTTGATTACAACCAAAATCAAAGTATTAATTCTCAATCTAAACAATAATACCATTTTGTTTACCTAGACGATCTTGGCTGTGATATGTCTTACAAACTGAATTACAGTAAGTTTATTTTTCATATTTATAAAAAGTTCATTTCTTTTGATGTTACTACGCAGTAAATATAGATACATTTACAACATATGTCTACCCATATCATGTCAGAGTCTTTTATTACGTGAAACATACTTTTGTATACTGTATACAATTTTGACTATGACTCATTATACAAATGAAAATTATGTCAACATACAGCGACTCTAGGAAATCATTCGAATATTCAGTACAGGTAATTTTTATAAATATATTACACAAAATGTTATACAAACTTGACCAATATAATCATGATAATTGCAAACTTCACTATGTCTGTATTTAAAGTAAGGAAATATATCAATTCCTATTTTTATTCCCGAAAATGAAAGACCATAAGTTATGATTCATGATATAACGGAAATATTGTAGATTCGTAGACACCAGGACAAAATACGAACAATCCAATTTTAATTTCGACCAACGAAAGCGGTTAAATTACGTCGGTTTATACAATGTTACTGAGCGCTGCAGCATATTACGTGGCAGATTCAATCTTTTTGCAATTCGACCGCAAGCCGGTCGCAACAGGTCCCTCACTCCTGTCGTGTCATGTGCATGCGTGAATAAATCCCTGGAAAACGAATAAATCACAGCAGAATGGCCACCGAAAAAGATAAGAATATCAAGGGAAGTATACTTACGTACGATTCCTGTTCTGGTCCCAACTGCACTTTTGTACCCATTTCGTAATATTTTATAACCGCATCGTAATGTTTCACGTATGAGTGTCGAAACATATGCGAAATTGTTGTTTGATGACCAACGCCTCTGATTATAAATCGATATTCCTGTTTATATCATATTATAGTCTATATTACTTTGTATTACTTAATTTTTTCTTAAACTTCATAATGTAGAAAAAGGCCAATTACTGTAACACACTGTGAGTAGAGTGACGAACAAAAGAAAGTTCAAAATTTATACTTGCGTACATGAGAGTATACGTAAAATTTGTGTTAAACATGCACAAAGATATAAGACATACGATTATATTGTACATTCGTTTCCTTTGTAACTATATAATTCAGTTTTGTAAAATTACAGCGTTTTTCCCATTTACACTTTAATCTTTTTTTTGACCGTCACTATAGAGGCGACAGTTGTTCTCTTTCCATCATCAAGTTCGTATTTCATGATTAGCATCCAGAGTTGTATATTCCAAATTCCAAACGTCCAAAAATATATAGTCGGACTTAACCAGTATAATTGGCTTTCACGTTTCTTGCTTAGATCCCAGCATTACTATGTATATAAAATTACAGTCTGCCGTGAATCGGATCTACTCTTAAGCGGACCCATAGTAATGTTGTAGTATTTGTTAAGCAAATGTTCAATCATACATAACTAAGAGGAGTTACGTCTGCGTTCCATGCATTATAAAGATGACTGCTAGTCCCGGTTTGTTCTTACCGGCTTACCATATTGTCTGTTCTAAGCAAAGTGACGTTAACTTGGAGTGTACGTGGCTCCTCTGATATTCTAATAGAATAAGCAATGGAATTGTAGACGCTAGCGAATGTTACGCACGTGGTTGACCAAACCACAAACTTTAATCCAAGTAGATTCGCCTTACATACAATGGTTAATACAAGTCCCTATTCCAACACTTACCATGGAATTTTTTAATGAATATATTATAATTTTAGGAATTTCTAAGAGTGCTGAGAATATTTTTGTGACTTTTTTTATAGGCAAAAGTATATCTACTTTTTGCTTCAATGAGATAATTCCCATTTTCTAGAGTAGTAATCATTGGCTGCACAATTAATAAATAAGTAACAAAAATTACAAATTATTTGTAAGTGGTTTTAATAATAAATTAATCCTTTGAGCTTGACGTATTTTTAATTTCCTCATTTGTTTTTTTTAGTACAATGTGAAGGCGAAACTTGAAGAAATATACTTTTAAACAATTTGGAGCTTGCGTAACTTCGAGCTACATAATCACCAGTAATCTCTTTGTGTTCCCTAGAGGCAATACCCGAGTGAAAAGGTTAATAATAAATTTTAATGATAAATTTTGATAATAAAATAGTACTTTCAACACGTTTATCTCGGAAAGCTATTTTCGCACGTTAATCTCTTTTAACCAGAGCACATCACACATGATGCAACTTATTGGTCACCCAACATTATCGGTAATGTAACGAAATTTTGACTTTTGAGGTTGAACTGTGAGCGATGCAAAAAGCACGTTCTGTCGCATCACGTGAAACGCTGATTGTATTACAGTTACGAGAATTGCATTCCTCTCAATAGTAAATTTAATAACAATGTTTTGAAGCGATCTCTATCATTTTACGTGACTACCGACCCAAACAGTCTCTACGCTTCATAATTTCGAATATTGTCTCTTTGATGCGTGCGTTTCTCTCTCCGTTTATCTTTCTCGCTACCAAATATATTTTCCAATTATTATCTTCAACAATTTATTTTTATTGTGTGCTTCCTAGCAGAACAGTTTACCCACGTAAATTTCCAAACGATCGTTGCCATTTCAGCTCGATAATCCCGATTTACGAATGAAATTACGTAAATTACACTCAGTCAAACAAAAGGGTACTCACGATATTTACGAAGGCCATTATAATGCAAATATAAGGGTATTTATCAGGCTGAATCTCTTTCGAAACTGTTAATATCATCCCTGCCGTTGATAAATCCGAATATTTCAAAATGCATTTTAGTTAAAAGTTTGATCCGATCACTGATCAAACATTAGTAAACTGACATAATATAGGCAAGGAAAATTTTAGAATTTTTGAAGAAAACTAATCTAACTCATTCTTCTCTTTTATCATTTTTGCGATATGTTTTTGCAGCCGGTGGTATTCAATTTTATCAAGCTTTTATTTCGCTTTTTGTTATATTTAATAATTACATTTTATTTCATAAAGTAAATTTCGATTTATATTTGATATTCACGAACATTTCTCTGACAATTATCGAACATTTTTACGCAACAGCTTTTCAAATTTAAATGTATTTCACCGTCACATGAAGAATAGTGAATTCTTTTTGTATGGAACAAAGAATTATGCAATATTGCGATACGCGGCTAACTTCTTTATTTTTATGCGACATGTTCATGCATCATCATTTCATATTTCACCTTTGTTCCGCCACCAGCTCTAATTTTATTATACTTTATTATGCTGTAGCCTGGATTTCCCTCGTGCCAACATTTAATCCATAAAGAGATTGCTAGAATTTCATATTCTAATTTTATGTTGTACACCGACAAGTCACTCCCATTTAGTGTTTCTCCACATGTTAGTTGGTCGATAACTCTATATTATCTTTCCTTTTTTAACATTAAAATATATTTACATATATTTCTATAAAATATTTTTGAACGTAGATAAATGTAATTGAGTAGTGAAAACACTTACGGAGAATATAAGTGAATAATAAAACTAATGCAATTTCTTCATTTAGATAGTTTACATATTGTATTGTGAGTCATTCTTTTGAAAATTAAGATCGACTGCCAAATTTACGGGTGTAATGGTTCGCTGACCTCTTTTGTGAGACAAATGCTAGATCGGACAATCTAGATACTTCGTTGAGCGATACAGATGAACCTTTCCTCTTAAAGTGCCATTTCCCGACATACAGACGAAAACTGTATACCGTGTGAAAAGAACACACAACCATAACTTAACCCCATCCATAAACCATAATTTGAATTACATTTATGAAGACTGAGTTACAACATAGAATGCATACCTACTGAAAGAAACTGTAAATAAATAAATTAGAAATTAAACAATCCCATGTAAATCTAATCTCAATTGTTGCAGACATTTATAACTACATACGTATCTATTGGAAGTTAAACATGGAAAATGCAAAATATGTCAGCTATTAAGAAACGAATGGGTTCAAGACGTGAATCGAATTCAACGAGAAAATAAAGTCTCAAAAGCTGTATGATGTAACATAGAAACAAGAGACAGTGCAAGGTAAAATCCTGTGCGGCGCTAATAACTCCGTCGTAACAGCGTTCTTAACTACCCTACGCGAGGAACGAAACTTGTAAATCAAGTTGTTTAGCTCCTTTCGAAGGCGGCAGACGGGACAGAGGTTGGTTCGTTCACAATAACTAATTCTTGATGGTACGCGAACGCGCGGAGCTAATTGAAGCACGCTTGAATCTACAAGAATATTAGGTGAGAGAAACAGTCGTTCCGTCTCTTTCCAAAATCCGTTTTCCGCTCACCTGGTTGGAGGATGCGCGTATAAACGTCACACAAATTGTTCCTTTATGTAGGGCCGGGTCGACACGAGCATAGAAACGAAGCGTTATCCCAGCGATTGTCCCATTCGCTCGTCGGTTCCGCGCTTGTTTCTACCGCGGCCGGAGGAAAATTTGTACGAGCCCCGACGAACGTAAACAATGGATCCGGCGCCGTTGCTGAATAACCTCGTTACCGATGGAGGAGCATAAAGATCACGTCCACAGTGGCGGAGAGCGATAGGATCCTCTAGAAACTCCTCAGGCCGATGTATTTGCTTGCTCGAATACGCCTCTGCTAATTATATTACTCTTTGAAACTGTATCCGCCAGTCTTTGGAACATTGATCTGCTATTGTGCGCCAGGCCACGGTATCTACAGGGTGAGTCGGAAATGCGGGTCCAAGGGATAAATCTACCCATTAAGACAAGTAAAACGTACATGCGTTCTACGTTTTATACTTTTCTAATTATACTTTTGCGCCAATGTTTCGTGAACGTTATAATTCGCTTCTGCAGAACATGAAACTGTTTCGGGTTTGCTCTGAAAAAGCGAGTTGTAACGTTCAACGTATAACGCGATTGGTCCTGAAAAATGAACCGTCAACCATCGACCATCGTGAAAGTTTAAACGAATGAATTTAACCACATAGGAATGGTTCATACGATACTTTTTACTTACTTCAGTGTGTAGACTCACCCGCCGATGTATGGGCATGCATATATGAATCACCCTGTACAGTATATATATACATGTATACCGAGGAATTATACTTCGTTACATTCGTTGTTATATCGTATTTCCCTGCTGAAGACTCTTCGAATACATTCTCCGAGAACTACCGGACGTGAAGTCCCGACCTGAGGAAGATCATCAGCTTACCAGGGGAAAAGATCTGAAGGAGTTCGAAGAAGTTTCTCCGAACGAACGGACGAGCAAACGAGCGTGCGGTTCCTCGTGTGTATATATGTATATGGCCGCAGGTGTATTCATGCGGACAGAACGAACACCGAGGACCTGTGTAACTTGACGGAAAATGGTCCGACACATTCGAAATGAAAATGCAGTCGAAGGTAATTGGAAAAGTAAGTTGAGAAGCGGAACGACGAAACGACAGCGCGCCGCGCTGGACCTGGAGACAGATACGTAAATCTTTGTGTTACAATTGATATTGATTGATCGTGTACGCTATTATGAAATGGCTAGAATTAGGAGAATAATTATTTCGTAACTTGGGTTAACTATACATATTTTACTGAACTCGTATAATGCATTTTAATCGGTATTCTAGTCTCTATTTCTTTAAATTGAGTGCTCAAAACATCGAGCGTTTGTTCTTTCTCATTTTACAAGATGTTACATTATATAATAAGTTTAGCACACCTCTATATCTTCCACCTTACACGTATTACTTTCAAAAGCTGCACTCCTGTAAATATTTATAGAGATATCCCGCTTTGATCGGCGAAACATAAAGCGGGAATGTTACAGACACAGCGCTGTCTGGATTATTTTTCCTCCGGAGTCGTATTTTATTTCATTATTACCATAATGTTTTTCCGCCATCGATCTAACCCGATAACATTAATTAGCAATTTTATCGTTTGTCGACGAGTCAACTAGCGATTTTTAACGAATCGTCGATGCCTTCGAAGGTAACTTCGTTATACGCTGGCTAGGAAAATCGTTCCCTACTTATCCCAAACAATTTCCAGGAGAAACCGCTTGAAAACCAACTCGAAACTACTCCAGGAAATCGATTCTCTCCGTGAATCTTATTATACCTTACTTTTAATTCCACTTCAATAGGAAACTTGTTGATCGTTCGCGTGACAGCGTACACAGCATTTTCAGTCAGCGTGCCCCATGAAATGTCATCTTTGTCTTTAGAATCTTTCGAATGCAGCTGCTTCGTAGAACCTACGGGAGATAGAAACTGTAATATTTTCTGTCCCATTATTTTGTAACAAATGATCAGTGTCAGTTAGTATCTGAAAACAGCATAATACTCCAATCTACAATGGCTGCACACTGTTGAATGAAGCATTTTTTTAATCAGGTACTATACGTTTGATCTTTGAAGTATCAAATTTTTAATAGTACTAAATGGTGCGAAATGTAGTATAATTGGACCTAATTAATTAATATGTAAATACTATAATAAATACCAATATGTTTTGGAACCACTGTACGTACACAGTTGGACTGAAAAGAACATGATCGCTGATCTATTAACTTAAATATCAATTTAAGTATCAGTAGAAATTGCTTGTCATGTTCAAAGTATGTTTCTTTGACACCGATACCGGGTATAAAGATATAAATGACACATAGAAAAATGATCATAGACCGATAAATATTTTTAGTATTTTTGTAAACTTTTCAATTTCAGTAGCCACAAGTTTATTTAGTGTAAGAAGACGCATAAGCATCTTGAAGGTAAATTCAGGAGAACAGTATGTGAAAAGTACTTTATCGCTTATCATCATTGTTTGTAAATTAATGAAGATGACTTGTGTCACATCGCATTTGCCTTCCATCTGTGTCGAATATCGTTTACCATGGCGGTAGAATTGATTATCGCATTTCAGTAACGTGGACAAGCTTTCATTGGATTAAAATGCAATAAAACTCAATTACACTTTCGTGGGCTGTGAATTATCGATCGAGATTTCGGACCGTGGCCTCATTTCATCCGAGTCCTGATCTATTTACAACACGTGTCACGTGGCCAAAGCGAAATCACATACAAACGGGCAAACAAAGCGCAAAATAATGGAGTATAGGCGATGATCGTTGATGATCGCTAAACGGTAAACAATCTTTCAATTATGGATATACTGTTTTGTGTCATATTTCGATATAATTAACAAACTTTCGTTCGCGATAAAAGGAATTCATAAAGAAGATTAATGTTCAATGAATTAATCAAAGCACATGCAAATTCTGAAAATAAGTGGTCGAATGTTTGCGTGTGAATTTTTCAAGAATACTTCAACGTTATTATTATGTAATTTATTTCGTGGCATCGTGATCTTTTCTCGGTGAAGAAAAATATGGTTTGGAAAAAATAATGTAGAATAATGCATAATTAAATATAATTTTTAACTAAATTGTAGAAGATTACTGTTTTAACTACGTTTTCAAAATACACACGTTAAATTTCAGTAGAAGCAATTCTCTTTGCTTTCATAGTCTTGTTTCCACTGAAATAGAAATATTTCAGCCACGAAAAGATCTTCAAGCTGTAGATTGAACAATTACAGTTTCAATGTTTATATTCCAATTAGGTACTAAATAGAACGATCTAAGTTAAATAATTTATGTGACGTCTAGAAATAAAAATTCATGAATCAAAATTTGATCACACTTTTTGATGAACAGCTCTTAATTCAAACAAATTTTTTTCGTTCCGAATTCATTTATACGAAGACCATGCATGTGTGAAATATATCGAACACTTTATTTGCACATTGTTCGTGCCAATAAACTCATCTACGTGATCGACATCTTTAATCCATCGGTATTTCACGTTGCTGAAAATTTCATTTTATCGAATTGATTACAAATGTCCCGCAACATTTGAATTAACGATCGAAGGTAACATACATTCATTATACATAGGATTTATGCAAACGTAAAGTTTCACATTTCACGTAACATATGTATGTACTTCCAATCAACACAGTTTTAACGATGAATCAGGTGTTTTACATAAGTGCCCCTCTTGTTGCCACCATTTATCGCTAATAGGGAATCAAATACGGAGAAGTATAAGTGAATTAAAAAATGAAACAACTATTTTCGAATACGCTGATCGCAATGCAATTTGACAAATAAAATTTGGATACATAAACAATATTACTTATGAAATAACTTAATGTTACAAATATCGTAAGTAGACAAGATGGAAATTAATCTTCTCGTAGTTTTGAGAAACCAAAGTCGAAATTAATCTTCAAAGCTTTAGCATTGATTATGGAACTTTTCACCTTTGGAGGGCGTGGAGGTTATTACGAGATTCGAGTAGCGCGAGAGGCCGGCGAGAGATCCCATATTCTAAAGGAATATGGTTTATCAATTTATTAGTAAGATGCACGGACGAACCTGACGGAAATGATGGAGCCGCTGGGAATATTGAAGACGAGGAACTTGATGCGTTATCAGGGAGCTCTAGGAATAGAATCACGTGCGGAGGAACCTGATGCCTTATCAACGAGTCGCACAAGGATGAAACTTTGTGAACGAACCCGATGCAAAATCCGACTACCACTAACACGAAAATTTGCTGACGAACTTGCCATGTTGACATCGTCGAGTTCGAGTGAACAGATTGCGGCTATTTGCTAAAATTTCGATTTTTTATGGATATCGCTAAAGAAATAAAATCTAAATAGGTGTAACAAATTGTAGACATAATTTCGTTATCCTACATGGATTACGGTGAATAATTAGGAGCCTGAATTTACCAAACTGGATACTCGGTGTCGATTCGTCAATGTGATTGAAATTCTATTCGGTAAGTTTCATAAACCACTAAGAGCGGAGGCAGGACTTACCCTAACTCTTAGTAGTTTATGAAACTTACCGAATAGAATTTCAATCGAACTGATGAAGTCTATATAAGGTTATTGAAGATTCAAAAAGGAACTTAAGCCTGCTTATAGAAGCAACGTGCCTTTAATGAATATGATACTACGAGTTCTGCCCAAGGGAGCAAGGATCAGGCTGTTCGTGTAGCTCTATAGATGGATGGAAAATCGTCAAAAAAATTCCAAATAACAATCGTTGTTGAATCATACCTTTATCTTTAGTTGCTGTCTTTCTGTTCTTTTCAAGCTCCCTGCATGAGACGAACGAAGAGTTTCTACTGCCATCAAGATAACATTTATTAACAATTAATCGTTTCTTAAAAATTTACTTGGGACTTTACACATTTCCTGCTATATATCTTCATATATGTTAAAATGCATAAGTAATTCTGAAGAAGCAGAATTTTTGAGGGTATTTTATTTCAGCTGTTTTATTTCACTAAAGCCGAAAATGAGGATCATTTCTCACGGATATGAACGGTTTTGAAAATTCTGCTGGCTGAACATTTGGCCGACGAAGGTCTTGACTGTAGAAATCCTCGTAAAACCGTGATCATACAGAGCGATAAGCGCTAAGCGGCAAAATAAGTGGTAATGGCGTAGCCAGTGTCATCGCTTCAAATGCCATTTTTATGATGTGGATTCGAATGTAAATAAATATTATTTATTTTTTAACGTGATTATAAAAAAATGTATACGAGTTATATAGATTAGATTTATAAGTCTACCATGTACGTTTTGTACGCATGAAAGGCAACCTGGCCAGACTCCTGACGCTCTCATGGCTAGGATTGTCGCATTTAACATCGTCGAGTGTGCCATTGTTATGACTAACATTGCTTCTCTCAGACTTTGAACAGTACGGGACGCAGCAAGATTTATCATAACAATACCAAGTTAACGATTCCAAGTCTGGCCGAAAATGCCTCAAATTCTCGAATGAGAGAAAATACAGAATTCACCTAGCGGCATCCGCTTGACGATGTGATCCCGAACGCCTGAAAAATTTCGGCAGAGACTAGCTCATTTGTGACGGCGACGCGGTAACGGACATCTTACGATCGTCTATTATGCAGTAGTAGCCAGTATGCATTATTTAGAGTACACCTGGAGAGGTAGAAACGGTGCCGTCTCAATTTAATGGCCGTCCGACCGCCACGGCTCTCGACACCAAGTTAAAGCGGGTTCGTGAGTAGTTTCCTCGACGGTAGCCATATCTATGCCCCTAAATTAGATATCATATTCATCGCAGCGTTTGTAAGTGTCAACGTAACGTAATCTAATAGTACGCGGCCGAATTCATTATTCCGTTCGCCCGCTGCTAGGAAACGATTGCAGTGTCAGATTTGTGAGAAAGAGACAGATACTCGGAGATGAGCACGTCGGGAATGAAAAGAGACGAAAACAGGTCGAGAATTATGAGAATGAAGGCGTGAGGGGGAGCACGGCCAACGTGGTAATACCTTATTCGGGACCCTGGCTGGAAAATCTTTGTCTTTTTTCATTCTTCGACGAAAATGTTAATGTAGAGAAAATCTGGCGGCCTGCCAATGATGGCGAACAGGCCGAGCAACATTCGTGAAAGTGCTCTCGCGGACTTAAACGCTTGATAATTTTGTGACTGTTTCTCCTGATTCGTGCGAGTACTTCTCCGTAAAAATAGTTCACTAACATCGAATGAAAGATTCTTTGCCGAAATTCAAATTTATTCCGGCGATGATAAGAACGTAAGATACTTCTCGTTCTGTTTCCTCGTCTCTTTTGTCGAACGTTTTCACTCGTTCTGTTTCCTCGCGGCAATGGAAAACTCCTAGTGAAATTTCGTTCAACGAGGCCGCATAAATGGAATGGTAAATACTAGTGAATTTAATTATTTCGGGGAGACAGGCTGTTGGAGCACGTCCTGAAACACCTGGAGGAGCGAACGGTCATGGCAAGGCGTTATTAAATTTTTAATACGACTTCGCCGGGAAAATAATGCGACTTGCTTATTCGATTGCGTTTAGTTTTGAATAATCTAAAACCGACTGTGTGTAGAACAAGCGTATTTCATGGGAAATAATACAATCGCGATATGTAGATTATTAATACCTGTTGTGGTATATCGAAGACGTTGAAGTGGATGCTTGAAATACGTTTATATCTATAGTACGTTTCTAATTCTTTCGTTTTTTGTCAAGCTATTGTTAAATTATGGTTCTGTCGTTAACGTTGAATAATATTATTACTCGATTATTATGTGATTGTCATTGAGTGGCGTTGAATTGCAAATGTATATTCATGGCAAAATTTCCAACTTTATATCGACGAGTAAAAAATTGATTTATGGCAATTGAAAGGCATTAATGTTTTAGAAAATATAAAATGTACTTCTCAACACGTATTATTACGTATTATTATCTGAAGCGAATTTAGCCACGATATTGTCCTTCTCGTGTTATAATCATAAAGGTAGAAGAAGAACGTTCATCGTTATGTAACTAAAGAAACACGTCTCTCGAGTCAGTGAATGTTACTGGACTGGTTCGAGGCCAATGTATTTTGTCACTTGTGGCAAATTAATTCCCTTCATACCTGAACCAAGAATCTCATTAGCCGGGAGAACACATGAATTCACAACTAATGCAGAAGATCCAAAGCGAGCCATGAAAGCAGTAATTCAAACTTATCCGACGATCAGATAACGCTCCACAGAGAAACACGTACCTTTCAACTCATACCGTGTAAGAACCGTTGCTACCTCGAATGGGATAGATACAAATTTACCTAGTATTCCTCCAATCTGTGACAGGGATCTAAACACGCTTTTGTGCCAAACGATGTTTGCAGACGCGTCACCGACAGATATACACCTGAATGCCCCCGTAAGAACATGTAAGGATACCTGATTCGTTCGTTATCCCAATATCTCTACAGTACGCGGTTACAACTGAAATATTTGGCCAGATTATTTCACTGAAATATTAGATCGATAGATAATTGCGTCGAATACCAAGCGATATTGAATGTACGCGAGTTTCATTTGTAGAAGAGAGAAAACAGAA
Source organism: Bombus pyrosoma (assembly GCF_014825855.1). Classification (NCBI taxonomy): domain Eukaryota; kingdom Metazoa; phylum Arthropoda; class Insecta; order Hymenoptera; family Apidae; genus Bombus; species Bombus pyrosoma. Next base: position 1,970,024 of record NC_057784.1, read on the forward strand.
TTTTATTCGCGATGAAAACAGGTGAACGGTAGCAGGAAAGTTTTATTGTTTTTCAATTGTAGAGAAATAGAAATGGACAGGTGATTCGCGAGTGATATCAGGGATTTATTCGAGCGAACGATACACTGATTGTTGTTGTCAGCGTTCGTCGAAAACGGTTAACGCATCGATACGAATAACTAGCGACTATGTGACTGAATGCAGCCGTTTTGAAAATATTAAAAGTTTTCCCATAGTGAAAACGACGTGCCCGTGTATGAAACCGGCAAGCAGTGGCTGTAATCCTAAAATAATTGCTCGCGGAGGTATCATAACGCGGATACTGCTAACCATACCGCCATCCTCGTGAACTATTTTAATATTTGAAGCGGGCATCGAGTTCCATTAGGAGACTTAACAACTAAGAATTAAGAATTAAAGCATCGAGCTGTGGAAACGACGGCATACATTCCTTTTACATACTTGTAAATTGTTGAGAACATCGAACGTGTGTAAGTTGACATCGTGCATCGTAATCAATATAAATGCAACGATGTACGATTACCTTTTGTAGCCGCCATATGTATCTATTATAATTAATATAGCACGAGTAAGCATTAGAAAACAAGCATAAAACTAACGAAACATTTAGCGATGTGTATATCTTGTGGGAAACATTCTTTACCTGTATACGTAAGATTAGCGAAACTCCATTCTTTGTACAGAAATGGCACATAACGATACGAGCCAGCGGGCTATAAAGTTATACGAATTTATTACCGACGTAACCACCCTTCTTAAATCAGTTGAGCGAGTAGTATTCCCCACTGGCTGACAAATATTTTTCCTAGGTCCTCGATTAAACGTCACATCTCCAGGCGAAATACGATTTGGTCACGGTGAAACGTTGTTTTACCCACGTAAATGACGCAAACGAAATCTACTGGTATTTTCTCTCCCAACATTAATCATGCATAATACTGTTCGAATAAAGTGCACAGGAAATTAACTTACTCGATTAACGCTGGGATCACCAGAGTGGTCAAAATCACCAATTTGTGATCTCCTTCGCAATAATTTCATAGATTTACAATGGAGCATTCTTGATTTTGAGTTTTTCTAATTTTGAACGACTCTTTATAAAATATACATAGACAAAGGTTTGCCTTTTCCCTTGAATTACGTACCTCTTTTCTTTTTTCCTCCATGCAAATCTTTACCGTAATCGACGTCAGATTCTTTCTCGTCCGAGCTCTTCTCTTACCTTCCAAGATCATCTTCTTTTAGACAAGACTACGTATTTAGTCTTAAAATTAATAAAGAAATAAGAATTTTCAGCGAATCTACCATTCTAGCTGTTCCTTGTGAGAAAGTAGGAACAGTATCGCTGTGAGTTAGCGTTTTCCAGATCCGTTGGAGAAACTCAAAGCGAAGCGTAGTTAGGTTATTAGAGCTGGTTTGGAAACTGACACGGAATCTATAGAAGCAACAATGGGTTTGGTCGTCGACGACAGCAATCCGTGGATACCGGACAGGCTGCAGTGTGTAAATACATTGAAGCGTCGAAGTATTGCTAACAGCTAGCAGCAACGAGGTGGCTCGACTTTGTTGCCAATATAACGATCCTATCAGTGCGGCGCGCCACTTCTATTGGGCTGACGCGACGCACGCTAGACCGCGTTCTCTTACTGCGATTATAGAGCCACGGCCAAGTGTAAGTACACATTCGACTGCGCTAGCATAATCGGCAATCACGACTCACGACACGCATGCCTTATAGCTGTGCAGAACGCCGCAACCAACGATAGTCGATGCTCCTACTGCTCCAATTAATCGAAGAATTGCCCGTTCCGTTGTATTTGTCGCGTAAGAGAAGAAGATTGCGTGTTGCCTTTGGTATAAAAATAATTTTGCAATATCATCGAGCAATGAAAGTGGATATCGTTCAAAGACAACGTTCAACAAAAGAATGAACAACTGCAACATTCTCAGCTATGAATTTAGCACATCGATTATTACAGATATCGCGGTAAAAAATTCATTTGATAGAACGGAATGTTATAAAATACGAATACTTGGTACATAGCATAATAACGTTGAGATTGTGATGGCGAAGTGACACTGATGGTTTGTCGTAACGTTAAACCATCCTTTAAGACTATACCTAAGCTTTCGTACCACTTTCTGAAGATATAAAGTAGGTCATTCTTGGCCTGTTGCATTAAAAGCCATTCTGCCTGACAAGAATTTCAGCGTCGTAGCTGAAACTATTCTTGAAATGTGAAACGACAACGGTGTGGAAGGTAATCCGATCGAGAAATTTAAAACAGTTAATGATTTTCAACGTTACACAAGTTAATTAACGTCGTATACTGCCTACGATCTTGTCCATTCTATGAAACAAAGTCGAAAGAAAGACATCCCTTCGTTAGTCGGTAGCCGATTTGATGTTTGAGCCACAAATTATAACATAAATATTAGAAGAACTACTGACTTACTAATCGGAAGATTATACATCTTTTAACATACGATCTTCTAAAGATTTCTTCCGAGTGTCTATCAGCCTAATACATCAGTCAAGGTTGCAACACGATGGTTTAATTTACGACTTTGCTGTATCTTGACTCGTGATATAAATTCATTTACGCCGGACAGGAATCACCGATGAAGTCGAATCTGATTACGTTCGACAAAATTCAATTATTAAATCAGACCTAATTATGCACCAACGAATTCGTAATTTTGCCTCTGCATTCTGATCAGTCTTTTGTAAAATTTTGACAATTTCAACGGCGCAGCATGCGATGAAGATCATTCGACTGTTCATTGGAAATTAATTTTTGTTATGAACATGAAATATGGAACATTCTCGTTACTACGCGAATGAAAAGAGAAATAATTGTGCGATACGAAAAGAATTTAATTTTCGTAGAACAAGAACTTTATTCCTCGGTTATAGAAATATTTAATATCCCTCGCTGTTCTCTGCTCTGCGTATATTAAGCTTAAAATAATCATATCTACTGTGCTCATTTTTTCTCGGACATTCCATATTTTTCTATCGTTTGTGTTAAATTCGGCAATAGATAAAACCGATTATATTAAATTCAAAGCAAAATTCTATTGCTCTCGATATCCGATCTTTTTTTCGGTTAAATTCAGTAAATTCCAGCATGAAAGCAAACACGATTCCCAACAAGTTTGACAAACGTCATGGTTTGCTGACAAGCCTCATGAATTTTTGCTTGTTCGTATTTCCAACATTTCTGTTCGGGAATCCGACAGTGGCATAGAATGTCAGGTATTTGGAGGAAAACTATTCTGAATAGCTTCAAATCAAATTCACGTTCGTGCTGAAATCTATGCGGGTAGATTTTCATTACCTCTATCATGCGTTCGTTGATAGAATTCGATCGTTAAATCAGATCGAACCGGGAGATGCAATTTTGACGAAAGTTCATGCGGACCAATCAAACGAGTTTTGTCGAGGATCATCATGAATTTCTATCGCTGCGCGACTTTCTATATTTTTGCACGGGAAAGCCATTACAAAGTGACCGATGCTTCGCCAAATTGCATTTCAAACCGTCACAAATCAAATTCGCGTCCACTGCGGTTTCTCAATTTGCGAATTAGCTATGAAAATTTAGTTATTAAATAGATTTCGGTCCATGATATTCAGAAGTTGCGACAACTATTCGCATGTTAGATCAGTTTTCATTCGTCGTGCGAACGTTATACGGTTTATTATTAGAGATTATTTCGTGAATAAAACTCCTATCTGTGCGATGTTTAACGATTATTATTGGAGTAGATACATTTTAATTAAATTGTCGATTAACTTATATGTGTTTGATTATTGATCGCTGAACCGTGAATTTTTATGCATTTATTGGAAATTTTGAAATACTATGATGCGCACGATACACAAAAGCGGATAAAATATTCAAAGTACAATATCCGTTGTAATTCCTACCTTTTTGCTACCGTTCTACTTTCTTTTCGGTATTATTCGCAACGTATGAATTCATCTATAACAAATTCTGTGTCTTTCGTTTATCTTTCTGATAAAAAGATCTATCATTTATATATGATTAATCCACAAGCGTAAATTTTCGCAATACGTTCCCATCTGCCGTTATTACGTTAGCAAACTTTCCCTATAGCTTTCAATATCTTTTCCGAAAAACTGCTCGTATGAATCCATACTGTCTTGTTACTATCGACCTAACGTTGCATATAACGGTGGATGACATAGACCGTGCAATTTTCGCGAAACAGAGGAACGCATCCGTGAATTCAGGATGCGTACATGTAACGTACATGTACGTGTAACGTAAACGGGATGTAACGCGATGTACACGTCAGGAGCACGCGAATAATAGCTCAGCCGTGGAGGCGGAAGTATTTTCACGCGAAATCGGATTGATTGACAAAACACGGTGGCGGCGGCGGCGGCGGCAGACCACCGGAAAATTCTATTCATAATAATTATTCGAAACGACAATGTCGTCGAGTTGTGCCTTTTGATGACCGTGTACGATTGGACCAGACCGATTACGATCTCCGCGGGCCATTTGTGTATACCGCAACGGCTATCATTGTTCGTATGCAATTTCCCAATTTTGTGCATTTTTAACGTCAGCCGATACGACTATTCTTGATTATAGGCCGCGCGTAATTGTACAGTGGAGAACAAAAATAAGCGGAGAATTAATAGAAGTACGTTTCAATGGAGTTCAATCGAAATAGTATTAATGTTATATAGTTGACTCATATATATATATCAATATTACGACACTCGATCGTATTTGGTACAGTTTGAATAGTTTCCTCCGATTTTATTTTCTAGTTATTTTATTGTACGTCTGTATTTAATTTGATCGCATTATGCGCGCTTTATATAAGCGTAATCGGTAAGCGTTACCCTTCTATGATGTATAGATCATTCTTGAGATTTACATTTTTGTACAAACAAGCCATATTCGAGAAAACTTGAGTGATATCTGTTCCCATTTACTTTTGTCCGCAACTGTATGTATATTGTCACGGTTTTTGACAGAAATACCAGGACCGCGCGCAACGATGTCACATCTACACATACTTACGATCAGGTCGCTAGCCGTCGCTGTAGTTACTCGTCGATTTTAATTAAAATCATTTTGGTGTATTTAATGCATGCGCGAGTTCGCACACGTTAATTGAATTAATTATCCTCCCGAACTTCAATCGCCGCTGATGGTGGTAAAAACCAGTCACGTAAAATAAAAAGAGGGTCGTCCTCGATCTCCCTCGATCTCCCTTGCTCTCGATCTTTCTCTTCGTTTTCCAATTTTTTCCTCGAATTTTTCGTCCCTTTTCACAAAATTCGTTTCTCACTTTCACTCTCTCTGTCTCTCTCTCTCTCTCTTCATCTGTATTCACCGACCGTTATTTGTCAATTTATAAATCATTTTATTCACGGCCGGCTCGGTAAACGACGGCAACAGCCATTTCGGGTCGATGCATTTCGACGTGTTTATGCAACCCTTGGATCCCCGCGTTCGAATAACGGCAAACCTAGTTAGGCTGTAATTTTACAATAGCGACATGCACGAAAAATCACGATAACGAGGTGCGTTTTCGGCGCCACGAACTGCCAGCATTTATAAGTAAAAAATGTTCGTACAGCCCCCGGGGTCGGCCGATCCAGCTGGAAATCGATTACGTCGATAACGAGCGCTGCGTTGCTTGCCAGCCTGTCGAGCATTATAGTTCCGCCTTCCTTCCATCCCCGATTTTGCATAACTCGCACGGCATACGTCGGATTATGTCAACGAACCGTGTTATTTCTTTTCTTAGCGTTAACAAATTCAGGAAAATATCCTGTTACTTGTAAGAAACGATGCGATCAGTTCGTTAGTAGTTTCTTTACCAGCCGAACGAGTTTCATACTTTTCTATATTCTACGAGCACATCTAACGAAATTGAACCTAAGTAGAAATTTGTTTCGTCGCAACTAAATATTGCGACCGACGCTACTTTGGTTATCTCGTATATTTCTCTACATTCCGTGCGTTATGTACAAGTTATAGCGGTAATAAAATATCGATATTAATTAATTTAATAACACGTTAAAAATGGACGTAAAAGTTTTCTATGGTAAACGAACACTTTCACGAGCCGGTGTATATCCAGTCGATCCGATCGGAAGTCGTCTGTCGCGCGAATTAGTCGTACAATCGATATTCAGGATGGAGCGTGGTGATTCGGCGAATGCAAAGGCAGGTAATGAAATCCGACGTTTAACGGGCGTAACAGCTTGTAAGCGAGCAAAGAATAATAACAATTGCTAGCCCAGCCATTTGTGATTTATGGCGGTCATTAAGTTTGCCGGTATTATCTGGCGGCGGCGCGAAGGGCGCAGCAGCACGAATCGGCTATTTGCGAGGTGCTTGAGATAAATACGACGATAACGCGGCCGAAAGAAAAGCAAGCCAAAGTGGATATTAGATGCCAGAAGTCTGTATTAATAATTAATGCATCGTAACGACCGTGTCTTGCGAGTGAAGAGGACCCAGAGTCTCTTCGTAGGGACAACGCTGCTCGCATAAAGAAGAAGGAAGAAAAAGACGGGGAAAGCGGCAAAGAGAAGAAAGAGAAGAAGCAGTTAAAAGAAGAAGAAAGAATGAAAAAGAGGAAGAGGAAAGAAGGAAGGCAAAGAAAGGAGAAGCTTGAACAAACAAAGCGCGCAGACCGTGCAGCTACTTATCTCGACGCAGCTCTGCAGAAACAAGAAAGACCGACTCGACAGCTCGGCAATGACCCAGCTTTATGAATGCACGAGCAAAAGTGCGCTCTATACCGCGCTCCTCCGCCACTGCCACCGAATTTCTCGCATCTTCCGGCTCTCGTTGCGACAGACTTGGCTACTTTCCATTCCCTCGAATATCCGTTTTCTTTGTCACAGATGTTCCTAATTTTCGTACGTCCACTACGGTGAAATAAGACGACCGGTGTGAAGGAGACGCCCGAATTTCTATCCGCGAACGCGTCTACTCTGACCTATCGCGACGTTCTGATTTGCCATTAACGCGTTCAACGAGAGAGGATTTCTAGAATCAGAACATGGAGGAAAATGTTGCTTGCTTGACGTCTGGAATGTAGGACGTACGGCAAGTTGCTAAAAAAATATTTAAAAAAGGAATGATGGCAATATAGTTATAGTATAGGGCTCCCTTCTTTCATAACAGAGATTTCTATGACCTTAAGCGCACGCGGTAGTGAATTAATAACCCAGCAATGATCTGACGAAAGTGATTTTAAAAATATATGTATATACCTGGGACATGATGAAATATAAGTCTGCTATATCGATAACTGCATATTAAATGATACAAAAAGATAATACGTTGAACAGTTTTATTTACCTTACAATTATTTACTTTAAATTCTGTATCAAATTTACGTTCTACATTTGCATGCGCGAAGGAATATACGTATCCTTCGCAAAATCCTCAAGACATGTTTGAATGTAGAATGGTAAGAAACTGTACGGTCGGAATATCGTTGCCGATATTCAACGACGTATTACAACTCTAATATCCTCGTTCTAGAAACCGTATCTGAATATCACATCGTATCGATATACAGTAGATTTGAAAAAATCTAAGCCATCGTGCACACATTTCAGTTAACCAGATCGAATCTAAAATATAGACTGAATGTCGTGCAAAGGCTTTTTGCCTTTATCATACGAAACCACTTATCCCTGTTCTTGAAAATACCATAAACAATTTTTATTTCAAGTAACGAAACGAGATATAGTACGTTCTTCGAACATCGTAGATAGGTTTTGATTCGTAAAATATCGAGTAAAATAACGAAAAGTATATCGTATAATAAGATAACAGTAACAATAACCACTCTGGCTTTCCTCGCTCGAAGCATTTTTTACTCCTAATTCTCTGCGAAAGAAAAAATCTCTTTCTTCGCCCTCTATTCTCAACTCTTGACTCTAGCTAGCTCTTCGCTAACCCCCGCACCTATTCTGCAGAAGCATTTAAGCTTGCACACGCGTATTTTTTCTTCTTTGTTTCTCCGTCTCTTTCAGCCATTTCTAAAAGATTTCGGGCATATCCACTTAAAACTTTAGATAGCCGCGCACACCGTTTCACGCGAAAATTTTAAGCGCTAAACACTCTTCTTTCACACCCTCGCTCCAAACAATCTCCACACGCGCTATATAATCCTATTCATTACAATATTAATACTATATTGTATGATATTATTAATATTATATTACGTTAATAATTATACGATAATGTCGTATTAAACTGAAGAAAAGATATCGACTTGTGGGAAGTGTTACGATTTACTGAACGTTAATTCTCGGGACTATTTCATTGTTGTGCGCGTAGTTTGACCTGTAGATCAGTAGCAGATCGGTGGAGGCGAATGCAAGCGAAAATGAAAGTAAAAAAAGACGGATAATACGGCTGTGTCACAGTGACACGAAAGTGTGATAGATCTGCAATCCTGGAAAATATCAACTGTAACAGAGCCTTGACTGAGATTCAAAGAGGCAAACAATCCATCTGCTGCGTTGCGACATACATATCTGTTAATTTTGCCTCCGAGTCGCTGTTCGAGTTGCTGCATGAGGCTGAGTGGCAGGCGAGAGCTACTTTTCCAGTGCAAAAGGTTAAAGGGACACTCGAAGGAACGATGAGTAACATTTACGTTCTTGAACCTTTGAGGTCAAATGAGGCTCATCTTTTGGAGGAGCTCATCGCTGATTCAGCCCTGGAATGTTAGTTATTTAATAAAATCAACGGAACGTAAAATATAAAAATCTGAATACGCTTAGCATGGAATATTGAAATATTTTCTCGTATATAGCATTTTATCTGAACGCATATTTCAAATATTATAAAATATTTAGGAATACGTATAATATTATCACGGTAATTCTGTTGATTTGTTTCTTTTCCTGCTTTTTTTTTTTTTTAATCCTACTTTAGAAATTTTACATAATTCTTCATGTTACTAAGGCATTCTAGACGTTAAACCAAGTTAAGCGACAAAAGCTCGCACAATTGGATCGATCAATGTTCGTAAGGGATGCGTAAGAAACAATCAAGTTTCTCTTTCGTGTATCATAATTTAGAGTAAATATTTTGATCTGTTAAAGTGAGAATCGTGTCACCATCGACCACACAGACACGGCAATAATCTTTCTTTTAGATATTTCCCAAATATGCGTGGCATTATTCCAAGTGATGGAAATTAATCGGGATTTATGTATGTAAGATAGTCTCAGAGAATGTTCAGCTGCTTTAAATTCCCATCTAGAAGTCTACTACGAATTCTCGCAGCGTACTTGGTAAATTATGGTTATTTTTTTCGGGATAGAGGAACGTCCAATACCACTGACAGAGAGGAAGGGAACGTGTCGTTGTTCGTGAGATTACTCACGTTTTCCTAACTTCCACGTAGCCTTTAGCATCGAACCGTTCGATCACTTGGCCCAACGGTAAGCCCTATCGATAATGCAAACGGTTTCCATAGAGCGTCCTGGGAAATCGGCTTAACGAATGTGGCTAAAAGTTCGTTTTCAAAGGTAGTCATAATGTATCCGGTCGTATGTTAAGAATACATTGTCTCCTATGCCCTGGAGGGCTGTGTCGCTATAACAGCGATGTAAAAAAGAGCTAGGGAACAGAAAGAACTTTATTCCGTTATTAAATAATTTATTTTATTTTAAAATACTCCGGCGATTTTCTCGTAAAATTCAATTAAAATTCTCGATGGCTGGAATGCTAAAACAGAACGAAGCGGATTTAGAATTACCGGTTTACTGATGGCGAAGTCAAATACAAAAAGGATGACTTTGGAATTATTATCAATCCTGCCGCGTTCTTCCAGCCGTTTCCCGCCCGATTATATTCTTCAATCTTCGCTAAATTCCTATATTTATTAAATTGCATAATGTTAATTAAGTTATATTAGGTTGTCCGAAAAGTGTCTTTCTTTCGCAAACGTGTTTTCCACAACAGTGCACCGTCGTACAAACGTGAAACCAAATCTGTGAAACGTCGCGGTGTTTATCTCAACAGAACAAAATGGATCGTACGTAATTGGACAAAAATAATATAAAACAAAAAACGTAGCGCGTCTATTATTTCCTCACAGAACGAAAGAAACTTTTCGGACAACCTAATATATTTATGATTGCGAATGAAATAAAGTTCAATTCGATACGCTATGAATTTCAATAATTTTTGTATTCAAACTCTCTTACCATACGAATAACAATCATCTGATATAGTGCTAGTAATGTGCGATATATCTCGTGCTTTGTTGGTAGTTAAAAACATGGAACGTCTTTTTATTTGCTAAATGGAGATGCTAGTTCAGATATAGAAATTCGAGGTTGGCAGTAGGCGCGCGTCGCTTGGTGGAAAAGTTAACTGCAGAAATTGTTCAAAGAATTCACTAGGACGAGGAAACCCTTTGTCTTCGCTCATCTAGCGTGGTATAAAAGAAAGGTTCGATAAGAAGGGGATGGAATTTCCTTCGTTGTATATTACGTTACATCGCAGCAAGATGGATTTCACAGTTAAATACCATCGTTGTTCCCCGCTGGCCGAGCCAACTATTATCAACGAAAACTATTATCAGCGAAAATACATTTATAGCCCGGGTTAATGTATTTTTAATTGCGTGTTATATTCTTTCGCGAAGAAGATGAATTTCACCGTTAACTACTCCCGTCATTTTTTCTATACGCCAACGCCATCAAATAGAAAGAACATCTATTCTAAAAGTCATATTCTTGGTTACACATTTATAATACCATAAAGAAAAAGACAAATGTGTAGTCACTGGAACCGACGCTGTACGTCGTTTCTTCCGAGCTATTCACCGACGGGATTAATAATTGTCGCGACTTTTAACTGCACAATAATGAAGTCCGCGCAACGATCGTCGAAATGTTAACCGAGCTTCGGACGTGCAAATAAAGAGAATTATTACCGTCGGTCGGCACTTTGCGTCTCAATTAATACCGCGCGATTTCTATGGAATCCACGGGGGGAATAAAAATGTCGTGACTCGCGTTGGACGCACACGGGTGATCAACAATATCGGATAGTAAAATCCTTGGGAAATGAAAAATTTTGCTCGAGGGCGGACCGCACATGCACACGTACCGCGCGATCTGTTATGTAGCGAATATAACGAGTTCTGTCGATAGTTTTGTCGATGTTAAATTGTACACGAAAATAGGGTGAACGCGGAAAGAAAATATCTGCCGTCAGCGTAGGCGTTTTTTCCGTTGTAATTTTTACAGGAATTGTCAAAGGAAAATTGTTTTTGTAAAAATATGTCCTTGCGCGATGGCTTCTCGCGAATGAATCAATTTCAAGGAAATATTTTCACGTGCTCTTCCTATCGGTTCCAGTACAATTGTATTGCGTGATATGCGATTAAAAGTTTGCCTTCTTAATTCCGTTTACTTTCACTAAACGACGGTCGATTGTCAAAAGTTTGGAAACATCGTGAAAAAGAAAATACCGTACGATCTTTGATCCGTAAATTTCAATTCAGTTTCGCGTGTACACAGTTATGTACAACGATTTGCAGATAGTTGCAGAAATAGCTCTGTATTTATAATATTATTTACTCGGTATTAATTTAAAAAGAAACTAAATACCGGTACACATATTTGCTGATTATATCGTTAACGATGTAACCATCGTGTTAAGAGGCGAAATTGATTTTTGTATAGGTTGTCGGTCTATGGACTTTATTGGAAATATGTCACTTAGCTTAAGAACGTGTATATAAAGTAGGATGCTTAACATTGTCATCTAGGATAGCTATAGTGCCTCTTAGCTGTACATTGCTGTACATTGCTCAGAGTATATTCATAAATTGAAGCTGCGTTTAACGTTCCAAGCTTCGACTACTTTAAATTAAGTGTCTAAATGAACATTTCTACATGACACTGAAAGCTATTAAACAGACTTTCAATTTAACGTTAACGAATTTAAATCGAGATAAAAATTTATATCGCTGCTCAGTGGAAACGATTCTGTTTAAATAAATACTCGACGATTTTAGCGTGAAATATATACGAAAGAAATTACGAATGAAATATATATGAAAAAATACATAGTACAAGCGAGGAAACAGAGTTTGAGCTCGTGCCATTTATAAAAATTTCCTCCAAATTGAATTAAAGTTTCAACCAAATGTACATAACTATGCAGATTCATTGTACGTTCAAGTTCGATCTCTCTGCGTTCTCCAGATCCAACTACAATTTTTCTACTTGGGGAAAAAAGAAACGAAAGACACTCTCTTGTCTTCGTTTATTACACAAATTCCGCGTCGAGTCGTTTAATTTTTTCCATTGATCCTTAAGCAGGCGTATCGTGCGGCATAATTAACAGCGCGATATCAGCGTATTAATGTCGGAAATGAATTTTCCAGTCGTAATCGTGTCATCGAAAATGTCGCTCGACAAATTACGGGCCGGCGAAACACTCAAATCGAATCGTCGATATTCCTCGCCAGATTCACCGCGACGACATTAACTCGATACGGCGTTAATTTCCAATTTCAACACATAGGCGATATTAAAATTTCAGGCGCTCCATCGGCGTTCCAGTTCTCGCCTAAGCTTTTATGGCGTTCCCTTTAAACTTCAACTGTGTTCTCACTCTCTCTCTCTCTCTATATATATATATATACATATATATATATATATCCTATCCGCTTTTCGTTTGCCACGACTGCGCGTCGAATGCAAGTAGGAGCATTTAAATTAACGATAATTTGAGTCGCAGGTTTGCAAACTAGTCCTTGGCAATTCTACGGTGCTCGTTTAATCGCCTGGGGCTTTTTGTTTCACCGCGACTTAACGCAGTGATACTCCCACAGGCGTTTCCGACCTTCCGAACGGCGAATATGATTCGTTAACACAATCGCACTGCTCGCATTGATTTAGTTAATAATTTCAGCTGGATCGAACGCACCAAGAAGAGACACGACCCTCTAAGCCAATGAATCTCACGCTTGAACATTTGTTAAGAGGAAATTTCGGCCCGGATTACGATGGACCTGCGATAAAAAATTCATGGGAAATCGGGCGTACGGTTTTCGACGATATTAACGTTTCGTTGCATTTCGCAGATATTTCCTGCATTCACATTTTCGTAACCAGCCGTCTCAGGACTCGACATTTTATCGTAGAAAATTAAAGTACCGTTTTTAAGTTACTTTAGAACTGAAAGACTGGACATAAAACGAGAGATATTTTAGAAAATACGAATTATACGATACCGTGAAAAATTTATACGGACTCGTGTGCTCGTAGCATGCAAACGTTTCACATTGGAAAGTCATTTTTCAACTTGGACAGATTGGAAACTCTGAGTACAAAGCTAGAACCACGAACATATGGTATTATAAAAATACTTCAAATTTTGTTATATTAACTGTAGCTATAAAGTGCGAAAAGTGTACTCTCATTAAACATTTTAATTACAGTAAGCTCGAATAAAGTAAGCGCTTTTATCTCGACTTAGTATTACATTTCTTTTTTCCATTTTTAATCGTGCGTAAATTTCGCACTTTTGCATCTGACTAAATGATGTCCGACTGAATAATAGTGCATGATGTTAAATTCAAAACACGTTGCGTGTAAATACCTTTAATGCATACTGCATGAATTAAAAGCGAAGTAGGCTTTCGCGATGTAATGGAATGTTGCGAGAATTTTACGTTGTTGCCCACGAAATGCATAAAACAAGCTTAAATAACTTCGATGCGTTAGCGTTGCTATTTGTACAGATTAATTCAGCTTACACGCGTGCAGATTAGGTTTTACATATCAACTGTTACAAAAAAAAGTGTGTCACTGTCCACTGACAAGGGTGCATTCCACCAATATTTTCACTATCGATCCCTTAACAAATAACAAATTGTTCGAATTTCATTACTTCATCGTTTCACAAATATCTGCTAACGCGCTATAGATATTTTAGTGAAACGAAATGTCGATATTCCAAAGGGAATATGAGACATATCATGTAACATTAATATGCTAGGTAATTAATTATACGGTAATTAATCTTGCCAGTTTCTTTCGACTAGTTTCGTTCCAATTATATTTTCTCCAAAAATGTCATCACAGTTTGAACAAATTATACAAAAAGTCTCGGTCATGATTTTTCGTTTCAATTTTAAACATTTTCTTGAAACATTCCAAACCTTCTTATTTGATAAGACGAGTGCAAGATGGAGATATGAAAATTGGAAGAATGGTTCGCGGAATTGGTGGAATTAAAGATGACTAGCGCTTTCGACTTCTTTCAAAGGTAACGTCGAAGCACGTAATCATTTTAACAGAACCGGTTCCAATGAATTGGCGATAACCTCGTGAAAAGGGAATTCTTCATCCGTTATTATTATCTGTAAAAACGCCGTTTGATTCGTTAGAGACCGCCGTGAATTGATACAGGAACCGCGTCCGCGAAAAGATCGAAGAGTATAACCGATGATAAGTATCCGATAACGAACGTCGAAAACGATCGGACATAGAAGAGAACGCGAATAAGAAGATTTACGGAATATTCCATTTTCGTGGCTTTTGTGCGGGGCAGGAATACACCATAAGCGGCATGCCGAGTCGCAAACTCGCTCGTGCATTCTACCTCTCGTTAAACTAAATAAGGGCTTTTTTACGAAAAAAAAAAGGGGTAGAACTAACGAAAGAAGGGATGCTCGCTTACAGTCGTCCCAGGGTGAAGGGTAGCAAACGAGCGTAATTAGACACCCTTTCTCGCTACCTTGGCCGATCGTTTACCTCACCAGCCCTCGCGTCTATTGTTGTTCTATTTCTTCTCATCCCTGATGCCACTTCGTCCGCTCTTCCTATCCATCTCCTTCAGCCGCGATATATCCAGTTACATTATACCAGTCAGAGCAGCCAAGCAGGAGAAAAAAAACATTATCCCCAGCGTTAATGACGAAGGTATTCGCCCACCGACTGTAATTTTTTCCTACACCAACGTGCATAAGTATACGAACACTTTGATCGATTCTGTAGCAACGGTATGCGTGAATTTAATCGGAGTGTACAAGTTAATGGATTGGTAATTTAAAGCGGCACTTTTACCGTTAATTTTCAATTTCCCGATGGCGACTCCTCGAACGACAGGTCCTCTTTAGCTTTCCTCCGGGTCAGCTCGCCAGTCTCTTCGAAATTCTTCATCACCTTTCAACATTGCGGTCAATCATTTCGATAATGTATTTGTATGATTTACCTGTTTTTCGTGGTATTTTATACTTTCTTTCTTTTCTTTTTTTTTTTTTTCTTTTTTGATAACGTCCTTGATACGATGCACGCGCAGATCATTGCGAACTCGATGTATTTGATCAGTTACGTAGCAAGGTGCGTGTGTGGTGGACCGTAATTACGTAATTAAGATACGTCTAATCAAAAATAAGCCAGTGTCCGGACACTTTTGAACAGCAGTGTACTCGCACGTTTCCGTGTTTCTTGCATCCGACTGTTTCCCATTCTCACTGGCATTTAATTTTGCCTCATTCTTTCCGTTCCTCGTTTCGCCCCTCGCGACTACTTCACACGCGCCAATTAACGAATTAATCGTCGACCCGTGAGCTCGTGACGCGAACGCATGCTTGTTTGCGCATATTGATAGCGCCCCAGTGAGTTAATGGTGACAGTTATTATCATGAAGCGGATAGTATCGAAACTACCTTTGCTTTGGCTACATTGTTATCCAGCTTTCATTGTACATAATCTGAATATCAATTCACTTTGCCAGGCTGATCGATCAAACGATACAATGTATCGGCCGTTTGTTAGGGATATTATGTCAAATATTAATTAGCTCGCGTTTATCTATCTTTACACGAAAGCGACGATTTTATTTTATCGTTGTTCCGTGTTCGATTTAATTAGATCGATCGCGTCTTTTGTCACACGCGTCGCACATCCTGATTAAACGAATAAAATGTTGATTGTCTTATTTAAATCGCTGTAGAATCACGTCGGCGTTTCCCAATCAACAAGAATACAATCGTTCTATTTCAATTACTATTTGCTATGGAGTGCCGATATTTTACAACATTGCGCGTTTTAATCGCATAATTAGTTTAAATATGCAAGACTACTGTTTAAAGCGCAATTATTTGTGCAGTCTACATTAACACCGCGTTAATACGGTAACCCGATAACTCGGAATCTAGATTCATTTTGAAATATGTTCAAATAATATATTTAACACACTGGAAACCGTCCACGTCATACATACGTTATTTGGCAAATCAATTAATGAGACAACTAGTGATATAATTGAGTACACTATTATTGATACAGCGCGTGTGGCTTGATATATTTAATCGTGATTCAAAAGGAAAAAGAAATGTAACAGATATAATATCGTAATAAATTGAAGTGAACGTTGATTTAAGGATAAAATGAGAACGATCGTATAATTGATAACCAGGATCGTATCCAGATTTGAAAATGTACCGTTCGTCCAGGGTTATATTGTAATATTTACAATACGCGATCGAATTTTAATACAAATTATAGTAAATCCCTATTGTAATATTATAATCCTATCGCGATAATTCTGTGATACGTCCTGCTTTCAAATAGATTCGTACAATTGGAATAATTTTTATATATTATACGCATTGTACGTATTTTACAAAAATCAAAGAAAATTGATCGCGATAATGTAGGGACAAAATGAACAAATCATTCTACATGAAATATACGTTAAAAAGCGAGAGACAATTGCAGCAGATTTCGACAGATTTTATTTAAAATAACGTGAAAAGTAATAATTTGCGAAATGAAATGAAATAATATTTACGGAAATAATCCTCAATTATTCTATCTACGGTGAAATATTTAATAAGAAATACTGGCATTTATCTCCGAGGAATTTATTTCCTATTAGTTTCCTTACATCTCTGACAAATAGGAAACGTGGGAAACGATACTGGAAAAACGAGACTATTAGATATTCCTTCGTATCTCTGGTGCAATCTGTGCAACGAGAATATTTAGGACAGAGTCATCATTACATTAAGATTGCTGTTACGGTCGAACGTCTTTGGTAGATACCGAGAGGTAGATGAGGTAAAACGGTTGCTTTTATTGTACTTCTTATCTTATTTTACTTACCCGACGTCTCTGTACCTTTGATAATTTTTTGCACGGGTACGAATCGTTTGTCTCGAGCAGAAGTAATAGGATCGACGTACGCTCGACTTCTGGAAAGTTTGCAATCAGCCGTTGATGAATAAAACGAAAGAAACAAGAAAACAGATATAGAAGGAAGCAATGAAGGGAAAGAAGAATCGATCGAGGAAATTTGTTCTTTCCATTTGTTCAACGAAGGCCCGAGGGAAATGCTTTGTATAAATATTTTTAGTCGTTCGAACGATCTATCAATCGTTCGATCGTAAACACTTCTCTGGGCGTCAAGCGAAGGGCACAAGGTTTTTTAACATTTAGAAAACTTCGAAACTTACGATTCTCTCCTCGACACGCAAAACTCCACTTGTACGATTCGCGAACGATCAAGCAGTTTGCGATCGACGCAGTTTAGAGATCCGCAAAGTACAACTTAGTCCGCGTGTGCCAACTTTCCAAAAGTTCGTTCTTAAAGCGAATCGTATTGTGACTAAGGTAGAGGATTGTCCGCTGCCTCTTCGCTTAAAACGCGACATACACAACGTACATACATAGACTTCGAAATCTGTAAAAACATCATTAGATTGCTGATTTTTATGCAATTTCACATGTTTCGTGAACGTAGCTAAAAAACCAAAATTTATATAGAAATTTAATACCATTGAATGTTATAGTGAACGGCCCATTTTATGTATTACGTACAGTTTCTACATTTTCATACTTTCGTAGCTGCAGTTTAATCATCGTTGCGAGTACTCTAAGTTACAAGTACTCTAAGAGCGATCGCTACGCGTTAACCGTCGATTCTGAAAGCTCGGTGCACGATAGCATTGAGTACACGTGAGTATACGTCTTATTTCGCAGATTTCTAACAACAAAGTATCATCGTACCAATGAAACAAAACTTGGAAATGTAGCGAGTAGTTAGAGCAGTTAAAACACAGGATACTAAACAACCAAAGTTGGAGTAACAGATTTGAAACGCTAAGTGTAGGATTCTCGGCAAAATAGAAGATAACTGGCCGTGGGTCGTTGGCGCTAAAGCATAAGAAGAGGAGTTCGCGTCTTGACGAGCTCGCGCGAACATATAGGTACGAAGGAATAGCTTCGGGTGCTTTGGCGAGCGGCCAACTCGAGTATCTCTCATGTGTTTGGCAGGATTTGTCGTCGTCTCGGCCTCTCTGCGCCCCTTTCTCTCTCGCTCTCTTCCTCCTTTACCGTTCTCCTCTTCGGCTCGTCCCCTTTTGTTTCACCGACTGTCTCATTCTGGCCACGCGAGACACTCTATTACTCTATTCCATAGGCCTCGCTACTCCTCTAGCCACTCAACGCGTCTGGGTACGTATGTTTGGTTACGCGAAATGCTCTTGTGCATCTCAAGTCGAATGTTTGATGGCGCTCTTCTGTTTAAACACGGACCCAGACACTACCGGTGGACGGACCGTGTCTTCGGATCTGCATACGCACGGGGATGACGTTCACCAAACCCGCCACCGCCTTTCGAACAACCCGTTCGTTCGTTCTAATTGAATCAGGACGGCCGAATGGAACGATTTTCTTGGAAACTCGATCGAAAGGAACGTCGAGATTGGCTGCTACTTTTTCGCACCGATAAGTTTGTCCAAACGTTCTATTCGATCGATTTTCTTTGTGTTTCGATATTAGCTGGTCTTAGACTCTGAAAAATACATAGCAGAATGGAAGAAGTATAATTGCGTAGCATTGTATTTTCATTGTTATTGTTGTTATTGGTTGTATCGCATCAGTGTATGCATTCATACGCAAATTCTAAACCCATAATAAACCCATAAAGCCAACGGGTATAATGGAAAATCAAGTTCCAAGTGATCGCCAAATGCAGTAACACGATCCTCTGCGTAACACGATCTATGGATTCATTGGATATACCCGTGACTTTATTGCCTAGGTTATCCATGCGTTAACTACCATCGTCCACCTTGCTCTTAATATACTTAGTTCATTTGCCATCTTTCACGCCTCTAACTCGACCGTTCCACTAATCGTGGAAAATGGAGAAAACGCGGTCAACCGCACCAGCCGCGTCTTCTCAACGCAACTTCCTATTTCCTATAAAATGTAAATCACCACGTTTATCCGTGATCGTTTCATAAATGAAAATCGAGCAACGACATAACAAACGAATGAACGTTGTTTATTCTTAATTCTCTGTGCACTGTGTACGCTTAATCGTACGTATCGTTTCGACGTTATAGAAAAGAATACAAATATTAAATAGATCAGTTCGATCAGAATGTATAACGTAACGGGAACGTTTAAAAAATAATCCGATAAAGCGTTGTAAATAATTTTTCAGCCTGTATGCTGTACGTACCTTGAACCCTAAAAAGGCTTTTCCGTTGCATCATGTAAAACAATGCAAATTGATTTCGAAGTGTTTGATTATGCATTCATAAATTATGAAGATATT
Source organism: Bombus pyrosoma (assembly GCF_014825855.1). Classification (NCBI taxonomy): domain Eukaryota; kingdom Metazoa; phylum Arthropoda; class Insecta; order Hymenoptera; family Apidae; genus Bombus; species Bombus pyrosoma. The sequence goes on from NC_057784.1 coordinate 1,989,676, forward strand.
TATATTTTCTCGTATAAATCAGATTTAATCTGTATGTATTCATGGACTTTCGGTACAGTGTCGTAATGAATAATGGTGGCAATTTCATTAACATTATTCCAAAATTTCTGCAATATTTAATGCGAGCAGTAATCGAATATCCCGTTCAATATTGTAGTAGCGTAATTTATAATTTATCGCGATAAAGCTTACAAACGTAATTCTTAAGTACGTGATATATAGTTTAAAGGAATCGTAATTTGGCCGATGTATCGAGCAAATAAAATTTATAAACAATATCTCCACACAGAGAGATACCTAAATGACACGATACATCTTGGAATCTATCGATTAAACATCGACTATTCCTAGTATTATAAACTATAAACAATTTAAAATCGTCAGCCTTAAATTTGTTAATATCCTATAGAAACGCAAAGCACGAAGACCATTATAGCGTATTAAAAAATATATGCAGATCCATACATTACAATGCCCATATATCAGATAGATGGAACGTGAACAATAAGTAACTGGAGAGAGCCGCAATCGTGTATATGCGTATAGATATACAAAGGAGTATACAAGGATATCATAAATCACGCAGCTTTCCACGATTCAGTGTAATATATCTACATTCTTGATATGAATATATCGATGTACAAGATACCCAGAAGTAGATACCCTGGATTCGACATTAAATAAATGTGATTCCGAACCATTCTAAAATCAGATTCGCCAGGAAACGCAGGCGCGAATAATGAAGGAAACTTCGCCAGCGTTCGATCATACGAATGTCCCCGGAACTATTTCATTTTTCCCGTTCAGCAACTCTGATGTTCACCACGCTGGTTCTACACATAATTTTCCTCTTGCCTGTTAGCGACGAGATTGCTGGGCTCCGCGGATTATTAAATTCGATGGTAGCGAATTTACCGGAACCGCGATTCCTCACATAAGATCCGCTCGCAATAGTGAAGCGTCTGTGTAATAAATTACCGGGTAATGTTTCCGCGGCGTGCCATTTTAAGAAAGTTCTGCCAAGTCGGCGCAATAGAAAAACACCATAAATTCATATCGATTTCAAGAGACATCGTCATCGGATGCACAGACGACGACAATGGTTAGAAACCACTACGACTATGATCGCGACGACGACGACGACGACAACGACGACGACGACGACGACGACGACGACGACTGCGACGCCGATGGCATCGAGGACGACGCCCGCAAATAAAATATTCTACCGCAGCTTAGCAGCGAACGTTCTCTATCCTGGCTCGTCGATCGTCCAAAAATCCGGGTGCAATGTGTGTCGCGTTGCCCATCCGCGAAATGACAGATTTTTGCATCACACGGACGGATTTGCAACAAGCCTTCAACCATTTTTTCCTCGCGCCTTTTCCGCCGACGCAAATTTTTTTTTTTTTTTTGTCTTGTTTTGGCCATCTTCGTTTTTTCGAGCCTTCGTACGTTCAAGCTTCCGTAGTAATTCAATTTGTCACGCAGACGGAAGTTTTGATAACATCCTTCCGCTTGATTTGTACGTTTCGTGGTGAACAACAGCAACAACAGCACCAAAAATTCTAGAACTGTACGTACGGCACAATGGCGTTGCCCTATCGATTTTCCTCGTAGTTCTCCTGCTTGATACGTCTCGTTACTCGTCTTTCTTTTATATTCCTCTTCCTTCTCCGATCTCTTTTTAATTTTTTCCCCCTTTTTTTCCCGGTATTAGTGATCGAATTGTAACGCTGATTTTAACGAATTTCCACTGACATTATTTCACGTTAATAATCTATTTCTTCGCCGCGTGATCTCATGAATTTTAGCTTCTTCCTCCACGAATACCCACGACAACCGAGTCTTTGTTACACGGTAAATGAAATAAACATACCATGTGAAAGCAGAATCCCGTGTTCTTACCTGGTAATTGTTTCGTACATATTTACCTCTCTTCGATCTTCTTTCTTCTCGTAACCTTTCTCTTCGTTCTTTTCGCTTTGCTCTTTAGCAAAGGAAGGATATACTAATTACTGTTTGACGTTATTCTTCCCTTTCGCATATAAATATAATTCTACTTTCTTTTGTCCTTTTGTATTTCCTCTTATTTTCATCCGATTATTCATCCGTTCTTTCTAGCGGGAAAATGCGAACATGTTTCTGCCACCACTTACTAATTATCATTTCTTGCCGCAGTCGAAAATTATTCTTTTCGCATTTTGTTCAGACCCGAGATATTCCTTCACGCGAGAAAGATAAAATTAGGCGGAAAATGTTGCAACCAAGAGCAGAGACTAGGGGCTTTCCCGAGGAGAAGTGGCGTTGCTCCGCTTATAGACGGTGATTTGTTGATCGATGTGGTTGGCAGGCGTGGTGCAATGCGGTTATCCTGTCTTCTCTCAACCTGTCCTTTCGATCTTTCTCTTTTTTCCGTTCGTTACTCCTCACACATACATATATCCCAGCGAACTCGATGTGAAACGAGAAACAACGGAACCATTTGCGTCATTAGCCGCCACGGGGTTTAGCGTAATTAAACTGGCTGAACAAGGGTTCAGGTTCCCGGCTTCTCAGAAGCTGGGTACTGGGCATCGCGATCCCGTCTAACGATCAGTTGGAAACAGAGCGTCGCTAATTCCTCGGTGTCGATAAAGATTCTTCGACTACGAAATATACGATAGCTGGCGAAGGTAATCGAGCATGTTTAAAAACCTTTCACGTGCGTATTGTAGAAAAGATTTTAAAATTCCATCAGCACTGTAACGAGACACATGGTGCCTATCGTGAAAACTTTCGTACAATGTATGCGATATATTGGTAAAAAATGAGCCTCCGGCAACTTGAAATCTGCATTAGATGAAATTTCACCTACAGTAGCTACGAAAGGAATTTCCATACCATTGTGTCTATCAATATAATTAACTAGATACGAGAAAATTAATATTTCCAATTATTCGGTAGTATCTTTATACAACTAGAAAGGTGCTTTCGATGCTTCGAACCCCACGAAAGAATGACGCCCCATTGGAAAATAAAGGTATGTGCAGATACTTCTGGTAGCCACTGAACGATAGGTTTAAGGGTTAAAGGTTATCGTATCGTTACACGAACGTTAGCACATCAGGCGCGTACAGACTCGATAGAAACTTAAACTTTCCCGCAACAAAGCTTGCCAACGTTCGAAACTCGAATCATACCGCGGAATTTGTTATTGGAGGTTCCGTGTTCCGAACTTGAGAATCGTTCGCGAAACACACACACACACACACTCGTGCGTACCAATGGAAAAAACCATAACTAACGTAGACTGGGTGAAAAAGCGAATAAGAAGCAAACGGCGTTAATAAAAACTGAAACGCAGATACGATCGGCAATATTCGGCAACATCCCTCACCTGAACAACCCGTAACACGAACACTGTACACGCGCATCTACCACTTAAGTTTTAAATTATAACTATGCGCTGGAAACAGCGCTTTTGAGTATCGTTTCTGCACACCTATTTCTGTCGTGATTTATGCAGTTAATTTCGCATAAGTCAATGTCCCCGATACAACGTCGCGAACGAGCGTAACTGGGATTTACGATCCCGCGAAATTCGAAAACGGCGAATTACAGCGTACAGAACGCGACAAAGTGCCCGAGTGTTTTAGAGTCAATACAGTATCAGCTTAGTGTACTGATCGACGAAGCGTTTGATCGAATACAAAATCGCAATCGTGAAATTGATCGAGGTGTTCGAATTTGCTTGATATCGGGCTTGCAGTGCGGATACTTGAAAATCTTCGAAAAACGGACGTATTATTTGACGCCTTATTAAGACGAAACTCGCAAATATATCTGCCAATGCGTAGTACAATTAATAGCAATCGTATTTAACGTCATCGAAACCCGACGAATCTCGCGTGCGTTCTCAGTTAAAATTTCAGTCATTTTTATCAGAATATCGGGTATACACTCTCGGTAAAAACAATTTCTGCCCAGTGACATTTGAAATTCAAATTCTGAAGTTTTTATCGGCGGATAACATGCTTTGATAGATGCATTCGATAAACTGCATTTTGGCTAGCAAAAATTATCTTCGCGTTAGTTACCAGTCAGAATTAAAATAAAATATTTATAACTTTCGACTTCTTCTATGCCACAAGCTACGATCCACGTTATATAAATTATTGGCCCCTACTTTTATTTTCCAATGAAACGTTCTTTATCCGGTTCTACGTTTCAATCTCAGTGCCTCTTTGAAGTCATGTGAAAGTATCATTAAACGATATGAAACTGAACATACTTGAACCTGATTAATATTAGAGGTTGTCGGAAAAGTTTCTTTCGTTTCCTGAGGAAATAATGGACGTTTTTTGTTTTACATTATTTCGTCGAATTACGTACGATCCGTTTTGTTCTGTTGAGCTAAACACCGCGACATTTCACGGAGTTGGTGTCACGTTTGTACGAAGGTGCACTGTTGTATAAATGCTATATAATATAATAAAAATATAATATATAAATAGAAAGTGGTGTGCAAATAATTGTTCTAGCCACTGTATATAGTTTTTCTATGAAAAACAAATCTACATTCCCTTCGACCAATAATGGAATTCGAACGTTGCTTCTCGTTCGCCGTATCGATCGACGATCGATCGAAACACGCAGGTTCCTCGCGGAAAGTTGAATTCCTTCTTGCCTCGTTCATTATACCGTAATACGTCGCTGGAAGCTATTGGCTGGAAAAGAACATTGTTAGCGTTACTGACTATTATTGTTAGCGAGATTCGACGAGCGTAAGCAAACTTCGCCGTCCCTTTTCGCCGTGTCTCTGCGTATCTACCTCTAAGTGAAACCATTTCGTTAGCGGAGGACGCTGTCGCGATCGAGTTTACCACGTTTTCTCCCTTCAATCTTGCTTCCATGTGCGAGCTGTCTCGCCACAATGAGGACAAGAATATAATAGATCGACTTCAAGATGGGACGACGTCAGAACGAGGCAAATCTCGAGCAGTACGACAGGAATTTCTATACATCCGCTTGGCAGCCGTCGCTCTCTGGGATTGTAATTTCAGCATCCACTCCGTTAACCTCGCCCCTTTATCCTTTCTACCCTCTGTGCGACCTTCTCTCTTTCGTTCCCCTTGGATGTCTTATCGGAATGATCGTAAGATTTTATGCAACGAAATCATCTTCACCTTTGTTATTACCGTTATCGTTCTCGTTTTCACTCCGTCCGTCGTCTACCCTGTAGTATTATCTGGCTTCCTTTCTGCCATTGTCACGAACTTTTCCATCCAGAATTCTACTACGTTTTCTCTGTATACACTTCCAGTGTACAGAGTGACGCGTCTATCGAGACGAGAAATTACGAGTTCCTCTTTGTTTTTACAGGACCTGCGGGGAAACGGTATTGTTACCTTTTTACTTGTCACGTGCTTGAAGAATGTTTTATCGTAGAAGTAAAATTATCACTCATACGTGGGCTAGGCGACGCTACGTATCGTAAATTTTTCTCCGCGAAATCGCATCGCTACGTTTTTATAGATACAAAGTATAACGAACTTATTTTTTTAACTTTACATTCGAAAAACGATACGTAAAGGAATTTGAAGAAATATCGGGTTTAAAGGCATGACAAGTGAAAGAGAATGGTATAACATGGAAGCATTGTCGTATAATTGTATAACGTTACTTCGAATACTGTGAAACGTTTGAGACAGAAAGCGAAAAATCTAACTAGTCGGAAACTTTTACGCGCCACTGTACAAGTTAGGAGTCTAACGAGTAAAAAGTATAAATATCGTCTTGCAAATGTTTTATTAAAAATATCAAACAGACTATCTTTTATCGTCACTATCGTCCGATAAAACGTAGAAATAGATTGGCGATATTTACATTTATTCCATTTTAAAGCGTTGCCTGTTCTTTAATTACGGAACTGAAATATCAGTTCATTGATAAATCAAATTAACTGAATTCATTAAGCAATAATTTCAGCCAACGTATTACTTATTCTTAATTAATTTTTTTGTTTGCTTCATATTTATTTCATTTATTCGATCTTTTTCCATAAATATTCGCATTTATCCGTTCTTCCTCTGTTTCCTTCGAGTCCTATTATCCGTCATTAGCAAAGCTCCCATTCCACTACTTCCATTTCTCGTTATGATCCATAAATCACTTCGACTCTCCATAGCTTTCTTCATTGCTGTTCTTTCTTCGTAGCTCGATACGTTTCAAACCTCTCAATCGTAAACGCGAATAGCGAAGCGTAAAACAACTCGAACGCCCGGAAGTAAACTGGCTCGCGCCCCGTACGCGATTCCAGCTTTTTATGTTTCCTATCCAGCCCCTCCTTCGACAAAAACCTTATCCTTTAAGGAACAAGCTACAAAGATGAGAAAAGATCGCGGCAGAAAATCAATGTTGCACGCTACGCTACAGCGTTGAACACGAATCGTTTGTTACAAATTGCGACATCCTGTAGTTTCACGGCCGAGCAACAAGACTTCCCGATAAAAAATCCATTTGCCACGCCTAACGATAATGAAACGAACAATTTTTTTGCATGCTCGTGGTTTTTCGGATTTCCATGGTATTTTTCATAGCGCGTCGCGTTCTGTGTCGATGTTTCCCGAACATCGCAGTTCCCAATCTTCTTCACGGCCGGAACAATCTTATTTCAAGTATGTCGTAAAGAAACGAACTGCAATATTCGCGAAACATCGGCACAAAGTACGACGCGCTATTAACAATACGATCGAAACCCGAGAAACCATAAATGTGTTGCCTAATAACAGTGGAAGTTTAAGATCGAAAAGATAGTTTTCATTTAACACTAGAGCTACCGATAGTTAACACGAAGGTATTTCTACCAAAGCCGATCAAAACGACTGATCTTTAAAAAATACGTAAAATAGAATATGTTTATATTTATTGATCTATTACTTCTTTACAGAAGCAGTTCCATGTTATGTAGTACATTTTTGGTATTGTTAATCCATCAGGGATCCTTAAATGAGGGTCGACACATTTATAAAATTGTAGAGCCAGTCATTTTCACTGCTGTGCTATTTCTAGCGTTAGCATCTAGCGATCCAGATAGAATTTTCCTGATAACTGATATCGTCATATCGAACGATACGTGGCAAAAATTTAAAAAACGTGTGGCAAGTTGTAGAAAACGAGGAAACTGGTTAATTGGGGTTCGATAAACGGATTGCAGGACCCTTTTACACTTTGGCTGGTATTGGTATAAGTAGCCTTGATACGAAATTATTTTCAGTTTGAATACATAGAAAACAAAATAAAATTCATTATATTATTCTTTTAGTTATCGTTGCGAAAGTCATTACATCATTGCGGAAAGAAATATAACACGAAGTAGGAATTTTAAAATAAAATTGTAAAACCAGTCAATTTGACAGGCGTGGTAATTCTAGTGTTAACATTTTGACTGCCACGCCGAAATTACGTGTTTCGCTGAGGACGCCACGGGAGTATTTTTATTATTCAAAGCGTATAATGGCAAAATGATAATAAATTGACGATGCAACACAACGTTCTTCCCCGATGCACCGTTTATCTTATCGGTGGTCACCCGTGATGCTAACAGTTGACAGCGACATATTGTAACAAGGCTTCGTTTATTTCAACGAACCACTCGCATTCGTTGTTTCTTCGTAAGCAAAACGTGCAGAATATGTCGTTGAAAGGTGTAGAAGATATTAGCAAACGGTATTTGCTCATTGTATATATAATAGCAAGGTATGTGCACGCCTCTAACTTCAATTATACGATTATAAAGCAGCATTTACGATTATTTTCTAAGCTGTGTTTATAATAATATTCGTAGATTAGCCCTCAAAGATATGGATGCAAACACAGATGTTCTAATAAAAATGCTTAATCGTTCAATGGGGCATTTTTTATTTCAAAGTATCTTCTATCAATCGGTTATATTCAAAATGACCTATCTGTCAATTTTCATTCAATTTTTACGATTGTAAAAAGTTCAAGCGTTCCGGTCACCAATGACCAACGTGGCAGTCAAAGTATTAAACGGTTTAAAGAAAAAGAAGTTGCAGTGTATGAAGACTCTGATTGGGAAAGGATTATTTTTCATTCGAACGGAGAAATAAATAAAAGGTCTGAATGGTATCGAAAGTAAATGTAAGGTATTTCGTCTGATTTAAAAATGAACGGAAGACATGTCGTCTTATAGACGAAGAAATTGGTCCACGTACGAAAGTTTCTTTTTTTTTCGTATAAATTAATAGGAAGGATATCAATAGAATATCAAAAGCGAGATGACTCAATTTCGTCAATGAAATTAAATCCTATATTGCGATTGGTCCATCTTATCATAAACGTTTATATGTTGCGGTGAATGAGTATGGATTTGAAGCTACCTAATTGATGTTCAGTGTTAACGAACCAAGAAACTAATACAATGCTGCAACTAATTGTAAGTGTGGTCAAGAGAAGCGCGGTATAGGATTCAGTCTTGAACTCGTGAATACTATAGGGTTAACTAATTATGTGGGAGGAAACTTTGGTCTAATCTTATTAAATAGCAGCTGATATTGAATGTACATTACAACTATATTATACATATGTACGTACATATATGAAACATTAGAAGATTTGTTTCGTAGCAATTCATATGGAAACGGGTAAAATTTCCGCGCATTTATACGTATGTACATACTAATTATTGGAGAGGAAATTTTCATCCAATTTCACTAAATGGCAGCTGGCTCTGAATATATTTTATATATTTTACATACATTTCAAAATAAAGCTTGGGAAATGTTCTCTGTGAATGCAGATAGAATGGCTAAAATTTTCCACGTATGTATATATGTATATATGTGGGTAAAATTTTCACGTGGCAGCACATCTGACTAGTAAGACTAGAAATTGAAGGTTGAAAGTCAATTTTCTCGGAAACATACCCTTAAGATCCATACGAAAAATCTTATTCTATATTTCCAACTCTTTTTTTTTTTTTTTATCACGTGGAATTACATGAAATTCGAATGTATCGCGATAGTGATCGATAGCGTGTATAGAAGATAAAATACGATATATATCTACCCTGTGTTCTCTATTCCTTGGACTTTTGATCAACGAGCAAAGACGATATCGGGGACAATACAGTAACAGTAGCGAGGGAATAGACAAAGGAGGTGAACGCAAGAAGTAACGAACGGATTCACAGTATCAGTTTCCACGTGACCACGCGTCTTTTGGAAACGACGCGGCCCGACGACGCGGCGTCGTTCGAGGTGTCTGAATGAGCTGGCGTAGCTGGCCAATTGATCCGAAATCGCGCACGCTCCACCGGTTATCTTCTATACTATTCTATAGCACGAAAACGCGTCTTTTAAGACGGTGCTTTGGCACACTTGCTCTTTCACGGTATCGGTTATTCACGGCCTCCGCATTATCACCGGTTTTTTCGCCAAGATCCTCTCGAGATTCCTGATCCTTCCGTTTCGCGCTCCGCCAATTCCTTCCTTTCCTTCTCGCTGAACCGGCGTGCTGCGTGTTCGCATTAACGAGTATAGAAAAAAGCTCATGGCTCGACAGATATCGCCACGATCCTCCAACTCTTACAATTCCATCTTGCTCCTACTTTTTCTAACGAGAACATTTTTTAACGCGTCGATTATTACGGTGATATTCATCGGTGAACCGCGTTACGAAATTCTTTAGAACGGCTGAAGAAAGATGAAAGAGATTAAAGGAAATTGAGCAACGTGAATGACTGAAAAAACATTGTCAGAAGAAAGGCGCTCGATTGTAATTGAATATTTTTACATTTTACATTAAGAAAACGTTGAACATAAGATTGAATCAGAAAGTGGTACGCGCCAGCAACAATTCCTTCGCGTTTTATCGAAGCTTTAGATATCGTTCAAGTTTAACGTTGGGTTTAACGTTAAAAAAAAGTACAATAGGGTCGAAAGTGTCCGCCAGAGGGTTAAAGAAGCCGTGCTACTCTTCTCTAACTTCCAATCCACAATTCTTTCGTAAATTTCCTTCTGCGCGCGAAGAGATTCGATCTCGTACGAGATGTTCGGGGAAAGGATTGAATCTAGTTTTCGATTCTAGCTACTTCCTCGAATTCCCCATTCTGCGTTTTCTTAAAGTGCTTTCGAACGTGCAAGTTCGCTCATTTACCTGTTACGTACGGAGAATATTTTCCGCCTGCTGTTTTAAAATTCCTGTAATCTGGAACCTCGATTCTGGCAAAGGGCAACGCCCTAAAGCCCTGCTATTTATCGGTGGAGAAAGCTGGTTGCATTACCTCGGATAAATGGCAACCAGAAAGAGAACATCCTGTACGGAACATCGTACTCTAATAAATTATTAATCAGCTAAAAACGTAAATGTATTTATTTCCTAAAGGAATTGATATCAAACTTCGGCGCATTGTATTTTCTTTGTTATAATTACGATTACCTTTTACATATATTTCTGGATGTGTGCGTCCAACATGTATTTAATTAATCACCGATCGTGCAATATCATTCGTTCAGTTAACAATAAGGAAGAGTTTATGACTTTCTTTGGTGTCGAACTAAATAGAGTGCCGAATAGAACAATAATCTCTTTTACCTGAGATTATGTAATTATCGTATAGACTCTGATGTGTATAGATATCCTTTTCTTTGACGTTTGATATGAAATGCATAATATATTCCGAAAGACGAGCATTTTCATTCAATAATATACATACATGTATTAGCTTTTATCCTGTTCGACATGATAACATTTACGGCTATTAATTCACATCTATTTGCTCTGATTACGTGTTATTAATTGGGTACATTTAAAATACACATATACTTACCGAGCGCATAAATTTTGTTATTTCTGTAGTTTATTGTTAATGCGCCGTAAATATTGCGATCTCTATATGGATTCTGTATGAATTCATAAATTTAGTGCATAAATCCATCAGCATCCTAAATAAGAAGCAAAATATAACATTAAATTATTGAATATGGAACGACCGGTTACACAAACGCGTAAAATCGTCGAATTTATCGGGTAAATGGGCTGCAAAATAGCATCTATTATACGTCAATTTATAATTTGGTATTAATAGTCAAATGAAGCTAGTGTACCATTATCCATTTTCCGTTGATCATTTTACTATAAAACGGCAAATTGTGCATCAACGCGAATAATGAACTGACATTAAATTCGGTCACGTTCTTACGAGTGCGAATCCGAACTTAAACGCAACGTATGTAATTCAAGTAGCATTAACATAACTCGTAATAATAATATAGTCGAAAATATATAATTATTATATTAATTAATTAATTACTCGTATTAATTGCCAGATTAATACTACCCGGGATATGCTGTAATTTGTTTCCAGGCGTTTATCGAACGTAATATGCAGATTATTCTTTGCTACAGTTTCATCGCAAAATATTTTTAAATAGTTCTTCACATTTTTTAAATGTATTGGAATTATTTTATTCGGCAGAATTGATAAACTAGCAGAATATACGCACTTAAGGGAGACTAATTAAACATTATTTTACTTATTTTACTGAGAAGGGATTTAGAATTCGACGGGTTATACTTTGACAGAGAATTATTATTTTATAAAATTACAAGCATTTTATTAAGTCTTCGGTTACCATAGTTCCACGTTCGCCGCTAAAGAGATTCAAACCAAAGAAATTCTTGAAAGTCTTCGCCTAACTATCCCTTTCATACGAGTGCATCCTCTACTCTGGTCTCCGCTGTCACGGTATTTGAGGCACGGACTTTCTAGGAAGCTGTGATGAATCTACCAACACACCACGGACGAAACGCATTCTTCGTTCCCTTTTCCCCTCCATTTTTCCCTCTATTCTTTTTCTTCTTTTCTTCCTTCTTTTTTTCTCTCATTACAGTGCTACATGGTCAGTTCATTCGCGACAACGCAATGTAATATGATTTGCATTTAAAAGCTAATGAATAATTTAATGGAAATATCATCGAGTTTGTAAATACTTTAACTCTTCGTAGCCAACCTGTGTCATTTACGCGCCAATCGAATTTTCGTGTACGTGATATATTCATTAAAATTTTCCATAAGTATTAAAATACTTCGTAAAATACAGTGTATATACCGGATGTCCGAAAAGGTCGGGACAAAGCTTGTATTACTCGTCGACGAGGTCAAGTAGGTAAGAAAAGTTCGAATAAACTTACGTTGGAAAACGATTTATCAACAAGTTATAAGTTGCAAGTGTGCGAAGATGTTCTTGGTTTGTGAAAAAGCGATGGGAACAAAAGACCAGCTTTGAGGATGCATCCACTTACCGCTACAACGGCAAGAATATTCGAAAGAGTCGGACGAATGGAAACCTGCATTCTCGCGAAACGAAGAAATTTCGAACGTTCGTCTGACAAACTGACAAAACGATTAACAAAACTTTCTGAACTCTTATAACTTCGATCAAGCATTTTCGTACCAAGCTTTTTTATCTACCTGACCTCATTAACACGTAGTGCAAGCTTTGTGCCGGCCTTCCCGGACACACCGTATATTTTGAAACGCAAAGCTTTTGTCATGTTAATTCTTTAATTAATTAGAAACTTCCTTCGCTTATAAGTTGCTTACAAAGGAACGCTGTCGACAAAAGTAACTACAGTCAACGGTGTTAACAAACACCGTAAGTAATAACTCGTAAGCAACTCGTCTATGAAGTTGAAGCAATTGAGCCGAGAGGTTCGGTTATCTTAAATTTCGAACAGTAACGCGTAATGTACACGGGATATGCTGGACATATCGCTTGTAGTGCATTAGCCACAGCAGTTCGCCGTCAAGCACTTCGATAATGCTTATTCGAGTCGACGTTCTCAAATTCTCAGAAGTTTGCTACACGATGGAATGGAAATTTCGGCCGCAACTAGTCGAATCGCCAGACCTATATTCATCTTTCATCGTATCACGTCAGAACTAATTTGAAATTTCATACAGTTCTAAGTGAATGTTAATGTTAGAAATTCGAACCCTTCGGGACCAGACTATTTTTATGTTAAACAGCGACATTAATGGAATACTCAAAGTGACCAGGCCACGTTCATAGTCCGGATATATTTTTTCTATAAAGATTGTGGATAAATGACGTACGAATTAACAAGAGGGAACACTGATCGCGACATAAATCTACTTGAGCGAAAGAGATATTCGATTTTTAACTTACAAACTAGTAAAGTAACGAGAAAGTAATGATCATAAACTTTGTTACGCGAACATAAGCGAATAAGACGGTTCGGTGTTAAAAAATGACCAAAAATCGAAATTACTTTTACTTTTTACACGAATTTTTCTCAATCTGTTTCTCTAGCTGTTACTATGTCGTCGAAACGAAATACGAGGTATGTTGGTGGAAATCGGAACAAGTTCAGCGATATCGGATTAAAGTTTTCTTCTAGGAAAATTGAGTAAAATAAGGAAACTAAATATCATAGGCTGAAACCGAGGAAATGAGATAAAAATAAAGCAACTAAAGATAACCCTGACTTTTTATCGGAAAGAAGTATTTTGGTAATCGTTAATATCGCACTTTGTTGCCGATTTGATAGCAACTAATTTTTTACTCGTGATATCATTTTGTCAGATTAATGAAAATACCTGAGGACAAATGGTAATTGTCTTTACGGGAAATACACTGTTCACAGGTAATGAAAATGGATTTTGCTTGACGCAAATATACATCTGTAGAGCAAAGGATTAAATCCAGCGTTATACAAATATTCCAATATGGACATCGTTCGGCTCTCATTGCATCACCGATCGAGATGATTTCTCGAGTGCATTGAAATCGTCACGGTCAACGGGCGTTAGCATCGTAATCCAATACGATACCACGACATGACCCAAGGAACTTGTGTTTCAGTGTTCGTAATATCAGAACTGGAACGCGATGCCGTTGATTCTGCTACTAGGTAAAGTTCGTAACGCCTATCGTTTGGGTGAGAATTCTCCTCAAGGAATCCATTTCGCGTGGTAACAGCTAAAGTCGGCTTTGGATATCGGTGTATCGATGCCTTTTTGCGCGATACGATTCTTTTAAATTTCCTTCCGGCTGCGAAACTTTAAAAAATCCGCCCGCACCTCGCCTCCATAGAGGAATACTGCACAGCGTTGCAGTTACGTTGCAGTACATGCCACGGCATCACAACCGTTGCTCTTTAGGAACAAAAATTTTGCTTGCTGTTTCTTTCTGTAACCGCGCGAACGCTCCAACAACCGCAAGAGCAACAACAAGGCAAAAGCTTCCGATCTTTCTTTACCTTTTAACCCCTTAACCTACGATTTACGTTCGAGAATTTTGGGCCGAAAACGTAGAAAATGTCGCGCAATCTTCGAGCCATTCGCGCGACTTGTGTAGCGATGCCCGTAATATTTACGATTGGCCCGATCATCTACTACGGGCTATGCCCGTAGTTGTAGGTTAAGGAGTTAAACCGCGTTCAAAAGAAATAATCTTCTATTATTTAACGTTCTACGTTTCGTTTCGATTAGCCTTCCGATCGCGTTCCAAAGTATTAGGTCGTCCGAAAAGTTTCTTTCGTCTTACAAGGAAATAATGGATACACAACATTTTCCGTTTTATATTGTTTTATCGAATTACGTATGATCCATTTTGTTCTATCAAAATAAAGATCAGGACGTTCGACAGATTAGGTTTCGCGTTTGTATAAAGATGCGTCGTTGTATAAGACGTGTCTGTAAAAGAAAGACACTTTCCGGACAACGTAATATGAAATGGGAATTTGTTGGCCCAAGAGCTTCGGGGTAGAATTTTATCTATTGTTTATTACTTATTTCTCTGTTATGATTCTTTGCGATGAATTCTCATTTATGAGAGAGATCAGATCAAACGAATATTTATAGATACGTTGATACCGAATAATTATTTTAATATTTCATTATTAACTATGATTTATCGAAAATATGATGTTGAGTTAACCAATCGTCGTCTCTAACCAATTTGTACGAGTTAATGCGCGTTCGTATTAATTCTACTTTTAAAAGTAGTGCTTTTTTTCAATTTCCGAAATATTTCTTCATTTCTAGCGTCAAAGGAAGCTCGAAATATAAAGATCGGAGGACCGCAGTCAGATTGAACTTGCGAAAGAAAATCTACAACTTTCGACTTGTCGCTTGTCAATTCCTTAATATGGTTAGCCGGGAAATTATTGTTCAAGAACGTCCTAACTATAAGACCGTTCCGATTCGTTCTGCCGAGAAAGAATTCAATATCAGAGGGGCAGAAAATCGTCCGTCTATCGAGCTCGACGGAAACCATTATCCCGTACGTCCCTTTCAATTTCATTCAGCGGTGCTGCCGGTCGCAGGGCAAAAATACTGAAATAGCAAATATACGATAACCCTCTAATCCGGGCTCCGCCGATAGCCAATGGGAATAGAAACGTTGCGCTTGCAGCATTGGGCACAATTAAACTCGACGACCCTTCGGGATCTGCTATCGTTCAACGTGAGCTAAGGGGAGAGAAACACGTGTACTGGGTCGCGCGATGCAACCACCGGATAACGGATATGGCTTTTCTTCTCGCTTAGATAAGAGTGTCTCCACCTATCCCGATGGTCCACTAACGAAATTCGAAGGTCAGAGGATCCGCGACGAAATCCCCGCTCGCCTAATTTCCTTTTTCTTCTCGCTTAGATAAGAGTCTCTCGATCTACCAGGTTCGGTCTAGTAGCGAGATTCGATGAAAATAAGCTCAGCAACTGTAGCCGATAAGACTGGAAATGTCGAAAAGATGTAGAAACGTATAACGCAACAGATAGTTTCTAACATTATATCTACGTAAATCGGTTGGGTTTTAATAGAAACTCTGACGCGATTTTGGTGTAGGACGTGTAGGGTGCCAAAGAAATTTATTAACAATTCCAGCTTTCCAACGGACCATTCTCACTTCTCGGTTACAACTCAACTGTTTTCTTGATCCGATTCGTTGCCACGTACGCCTTCTTCCAAATATTCGGCGGAAGGGCCGTAGGCATATCGACGGCCTTACGCTTCGCTGATATATTTTGTACCGACGAAACCGTTGGAAATTTCTGTTGTCGAGTGCCGCCACAACTCCTTCGGTATGAAACAGAAAAATCGGTTTTATTCTTAGGAACGAAACAAGAAGACTCGAGTTGAATTCTGAACACGAACGAGGCTATAATCTTCGGTACAGAGTACGGCACTCGCTTTTCACTCGAGCTACGACGATTCTCTAACCAGCTGAAACTATATACCCATTGTTAAGCCTCTCGCGGAAACTACAGATACGCGCGAGCGCGGCTTCCCCCGTGGCATGTGATTTATGTAACGAGCGGGCATGTTCAATCTTACCACTAAAACCAATACTGAAACTAACGCTAAATGTCTAATAATCCAACAAACCCAATCTGACAAATAACAACGCGCGCGTTAAAGATAAAATTAGAGGGTCGAAAGATCCGCGGTAAGATCTTTGCTCGTCCAATTCCGCTCTTCTTCTCGCTTGGATTGCGAGCCTCTCGAGCTAACGGGACCGTGCAATAGCGAAATTCCGAAAGTAGCGGCATCCGCGGCCAGTTCTCCGCTCGTCTAATTTCACGGACGATGTCTCGACTTGGTCCACTAGCGAAAATCTCGTGGATACGCGCATCTAGGGCCGTAGGACACGGAGATGCTCGATATCCCGATACATCCAGCTGGAATCAGGACCGGGGAGTCAACAAAACACATTAACGCTAATCTGTCCGTACGTCGAGCGCAGTCAATGGCACGGCACGAATCCCATTTGTCCAGGACGACGTCTCGTGTCGTGACGTACGGCTGTGTGCGGTTGTGTACGGCCACGGACTTACACTCCAGTTCATGAATATTAGCCGGTTGGTATCGCACAAAATGTAATAATTGGTCGTAACTGTCGAAGGAACGATTAAACGATCGGAATTGGAATAATTGGCAATTGTTAAAATATATATTGTAAAAAAATATGATCATTTTTCAACTTAGTTATTGCAACTTCGTTTCCTTAATTTCATTCATAAAGATATGATATTGCGTAAACCTCTGCTGTCTACCGACGATACAAAATCGATTAAAACAGTGAACGACAGGAGGTAGATATCTATGAGATGCTCATAAATATGCTTATAATCCGTAGTTCCAAACGAGATAATAATCGTAAGAATTTGAATAGGTTGCCGGCGCTTTTTCAGGTCCACATAGGATGCGGCCGAATAACGTGCCAAGCGGGTTGAAGGTGATACCTTGCGAAAGAAACAAGAAAAAGATGTGGAACTTCTTCGTCCAAGGCTTAGTTTCCGAGAAAATCGGGTTCGAGCATTTATCAAGTACGATTCAACGTGGCTAATTCCCTCTGACCGAATAGAAGGAAATAATCGCTAGGATATCGCTGTAGGTGTGAAAATAGATCAAAAACGTAGAGTAGAATTTTTCACACGGTGCTTCGTCCGCGTGAAAAGTAAATTTTCAAATTTACCATACGAACGTGTAGCAGACCGATGATACCGTCTGCGAAAAATACTGTCAGCTAATACTTACGAACAGAGATGTACGTCTTCACTGTGCGCGTTTGTGCGTATCGTGTACATTCTTATCATGCATGGAATACGTAGATACGGACGAGTGCACGTTCAAGTGAACGTGTACCGATAACAACGTACCGGGCACTTACATTCCTACGGGAACAGACAAAACATTTCTATAGGTAAAGGTCGACAGGGCAGCGAAGCAATCAAGTTCTTCTGGTGCGGGGAGGAAAACGAGGACTTGTCGAAGGCACTCTGTTCCTTCCATCGCGCTCTGTTCAGTTTCGGAAAGTTCGACGACGAGCATGCTGCGCCACAGTTGCCCGCGACTATACCGGAAGATAGTGGCGAAGGGGAACGCGAGGATTCGTAGAATCTGACCTGACCGCTTATCGAACGTGGTTAGCGGTACCAGCCACTCTCGGCTTATCCCTTAGGACGCCGTCCGTCGCCAAAGACGACCTGACTATCTTGCACAACGTATTGTACCTTTGCGCCAACGGAATACCATTCTCCCTCTTCCTTCCCTTTTCATTCCCTCGCCTACACTTTGACGCCCGTCCTTTTTCCACCCTTCCGCTCGCCTCACACCAGGGAATATCCCGAGGATTTCAAAGTCGAACAACGGGCTCCGCCTCTTCCTTTTTTCGCTCGCCCGCAATGGACCACGATAATGGACCGGGTGTTAAGATTCGAATGGAATTTTCCGAACATGGATATTCGAATCTGACCGGGATTAAAGCAGCTTTCGCGTTGGTCCACTTGTGGTCGCGCCGAGCCGAGGAACGCGAAACGTAGATAAAACTATTTTTTCGAGGCAGATGTTGCTCCATTAATAGGATCTACGTAGCAACTGTGTTTTCGCTCTAGCTCTGCTTTCTACTCCATCTTTTTTTACGTTTATTTCCTTCATCTCTCTGTTACTTGAAATCGTTAACGTCGAGAAAATTTAGACATTGCACCTATGCGATGCGAGTATACCTTTGCACGTAATGTCCATGACACGCGAAACAATCTGCTCGTTCGTTTCAGTCATTTGTCGTTCCGCCAGCATAAATCCTCATCCTGAAAGATATAAACACATTTATCATACGACCCGGTACAAAGCATTTTTACGGTTTTCATTTTCAATAGGACAATCGGCTGGATTGTAATTCGTAAGAATTTTTCGTCAGAACTTTGACCTTTTATCCAGCTTGTAAGTATACTGCAGGTGAAAGGTAATGAGCAAATGTTATTAATAGCCTCCGTAAAATCGAGCAAGAGTACTTGGATCGTTGAATTTGGCGTCTCCTGTATTTTGGTGATTTTCAAAGGGATTCTTGACATTTTTGGAAATATGTTATCCGTAAGATTAGATTTAGAAAGTCAAATTTTTGTATATTTCAAAAGCAGCCCCGAAAGTTCCCGCGATGTGGGATGCTGTATTCGAGTCCAGTTTACCGGTTTTGATTTTAATTGAGTTTTCTTTCAAACTTGCTGCCGTTGTTTCGACACGCAGCGAAAGTAATTAACTCGAATGAAACATTTTTATGTACAAAACTCGCTGTTGATAACGACATTATAGAATATCGTGAATTTTCTATATGAGGCGATTATTTTACAGAAAATATTCGATAAATTAAACACACGTCGGCTTTTCGTTTTACGTTTTCTAGCCATTTTGCAATATTTCACTCCCGTTATTTGCGCTGAAAATTGCAATACGTCAAAGATACGTACACGTGTGTTAAATATGACCAACGATCGTTAAGATCCAAGTAATATTAATACAATCATCGTATCGAAATTTATATACTCGTTATATTCGAAATATTTTTAATGTAACGCTTGTCGTATAAAAATATGTCAAATATTTGGCACAATAACGCGTTCGTTAATTTAATGTTACGATATATCGTCAAGTACATACGAATGCGCATAAATCAATTCGATTCAACGTTCTCCGCGTTTCATTGCTGTAACTCACAATTACTAAATCTTACGATGTAACGCGCTGATTTAATTTCTCGACCGTACCTTAGCCATAAGCTTAATTTATCATATGCCTCACAAGGAAATATAACCGGCATTTCCGTCACCGAAACAAAGCCAGTTACCTGGAATTTTCCTCGAGAGCATAAACGTATATATAGACGATTGTTGACTTACAATTGTAAACTAGAGTATCAGCGCATCCGCCTCCGGCTAGATAATTCTATTGTGTGTGTACACGTGTTTTCCCCTTTTCTTTCCCTCGTCCTTTTAATATATGAATAATACCCTGAGATTCATTTCCACGCTTACCTGCGCCAAAGTAGATTATCATTAACATGGTGAAAAGTATCCGCTAGAAAGTTACTAATCGCTCGTACGCGAGTGCCAACTTTAAACTTTCTCTCGATCGCGCGTTTGATGCTTCGACGTTTAAAGATGAGAACAGGACACGTAACAAAAGCTAGTTTTCGCACCGTGCACTTGCGCAATATTTTATCGGAGTCTACCGCGTGCATTTATCGCGCGTCGATTAACTTTCACGTAGAATCGATCGCGCAAAAAGGCGTCAGTCGTACGGCGAATTTGGGGGAAACCGCGATGAAAAATCGAGCAGCAGAGATCGAAGTGGCGAAAGAAAAAATCGGGACCCTAGCGTACGCGGGATATGGCGTTAACAGGAAGCGAGACGCAGAGAATCTGATGCACGTGACAAGAAAGGGAAGGAGTTGCAGTTAAATGTAGAGAAATCAAAGGTTCTGATCTTTTATAAAGAAAGTGGCAGAAAAAGGGGGAAAGAAACGGAATTGACAGAGGCAAACTGTAGAAGAGGCGAAGAAATTCAAATGTTTGGGATATAATTTGCAGAAAAATAGAGGGAGAGAGTCACGTGTTGAGCAAGTGGCAAAGAAATGCAAGAACCGTAATGGCTCAGACATGGACGAGGAAAGTTGAAAAACAGCATCGACGGGAGAATTTTTGGTAGCGTGGTTGAAAGTATTTTGTTGTACGCTGCAGAAGTATGGAAACGGTAGGAAGCGGAAGAAATAGAGGATCTACGAGAGAAATATATTAGACGAATCTTTGGGTCTGGACTTTTACGCCCCAGCATATCTGGTCCTGCAGCAAACCAAAACGAATAAAGCATGGATAGGGACGGGAAAGAGGGCAATAATATACGAGGAGAAAACGAAACGTTTAAACAAGAGTGAAATAATACAGCAGCGCTGCAGGGAAATAGATGCGAAGCGAGAAGATAAGAAGTCGAAAGGGGACGAAATGAGAGACATCTAATACGGACAGAGAAATGATAGGTGCTAATGAATTGGTAATGGAAAGAATAAGAGGGAAACACCTTGCTGAAGGTAGCGAAAATGAACGAGGTAGCTCAGTTACAATGGCAAGAAAAAGGCGAGAGAACACAGATATAACACTCGTTATAACGAAATCACAGACGATCAAAGAGCTAACTATTTAAATGAAAACTGCAAAGGCGGAGATCGAGGCACGATTGCTGGGTTCAGATGTGGGTACAAAGAAAGGTGAAATATTTATTGGAGGAAGAAAGACGGTACAATCTGCAAACTATGTAAAGGATGTACAAGAGAGTCATTGGAACGTGTGCTGCGTGAATATAAAGGGGTAGCAGGAACACGGTTGAGGAAAAAGAACGAAATAGATGCGTTTAGGAAGGAAAGGAAGAGGCGGAATTAAAGTCTTGCGGTTAGATTTCCCACGCGCGCGCTCTTCCACAAATAACAAAGCTAACCACCCGTTTTATGGCCGAAAGGAATGAAACAAAGCCAATTACTATCCAATATATTTTGCATCGAAAGTTTAAATTTATTCGAGCTGGCGTGTGCTTTGCCGTAAAATGTCGCCAGGCCGCAACACACAACTCAACACTGAAAGGGTTAATCCGCTTTTCCTCCGCCGGATATCTCCGCCGGGACTATTATAATGAGCCACGGCACATGCAAGAAACACGGCGCAAGTATGCGCGCAAAGACCGGCAGCGAATTTCCGCTTGAAATTTCACGAATTACCTCGCAGCAGAACCGGCCTATTCTTTTATTTGCGATACACAATTTCCTTCCTTTGAGGAATCTACCGCCGCGATTGTCGCTGCTTTTTTCTTTATTTGCCCAACCCCTTGCCCACCTTGCAATCGCTGCGCGAAATCCTTGGGGAATCGTATAACGAGGCAGAGTGTACAGGAACGAGATAATATAAGCCACGCACGGCCATGGCACACGACGAAATTCTTGGCTGAAATTTACAAAGGACGACAACCGGGAATTAATCTCGCACGAACCGGAACACGAGGGAAACCTTGCTTCTTAGCGTTCGGTTGCCCGCTAGGATAATGCTTCCCCTCGTCGAGTAATTTCATTCGTTGGATTTTCTATTTTCGTCCCTTCTCGTTTTTTTCTCTTTTTCCTTTTTTCCGCTCCATTTTCACGGGACACAGTATCCCCTGTTACGTCCTCTGTTTTCACTGCATATTAAGCTCGTGAATTGCGAATATTAACGACGAAACCTGCCTTTTCCTCAGTTCCCTTCGAGCCACTCTTTCTCCACGTTCGGCTTTCGTATTCTTCTTTCATCTTCCCTCGTCCGCCCCCCCTTTTTTCTCTTCTTTATACATCCCGTATACTCGATACTGTTTTCATTCGTTAAATTTCGCCGTCTACCTCTTTGCTTTCCTGTCTTTCCTCTTCTTCGAGGCTCTCGTTAGGCTTTAAAGTCCCCTGCGGTGTAAGAAATGCTAAAGATATAATACCGTTTTTACGGCCCTAACCTTTAACGATCAGAACTCTTTACGGGATCTCTGTCTTTTATTTCCATCCTTCTTTTGGCGAACGGCATGATTTTGCGAGAAAGCAAACTGTAGGTTAAATAATTATAAGTGTACTAAAAATTGTACACATTGTTGACTTCGTAAAATTATGGAAAATAATGATGATCGTTAAATACACTAATTATAAATAGTATTAGGTTGTCCGGAAAGTGTCTTTCTTTCGCAAACGTGTCTTCTACAACAGTGCACCTTCGTACGAACGTGAAACCAAGTCAGTGAAATGTCGCGGTGTTTATCTCGACAGAACAAAATGCGTCGTACGTAATTCGACGAAATAATGTAAAACAAAAACGTCTATTATTTCCTCACAAAACGATAGAAACTTCTCGAACAACCTAATATCAAACCAGAGAATTAGAAATTATGCATTTATATAGCGTATGCGGTGCATACGGTCCAACTATGTAGAAAGGGAGTCTCTTCAACACGAGACGTCCTCGAAAAATGTTCGTCTGCTATATTTTTACTCATTACTATATTACTATATTTATAATCATTATTGTTTCACGCATAAACTACGTAGAAATAGAGTTTCTAGAGCGTAATACAGAATATTTTCTGAAAAATTTCTCGCCTTACCTATTTCCTCGTTTTTTCTTCCTTTTTGTATAATTCCATTTCTCGAGACTGTCTGAAATTAACGCTATCGCGCATGCCATACGTGCACAGCTACTCGCATGCTCTACTCGCGTACTATTCTTCGTAATATACGCTAAGATCGTAAATAGAGACAGAGCTGTCGTAAACGCGATAAAGGCGAAATTGAGTTCCGTGAAAAACGTCAAGTTTCACAAGTGTGTAATCGATACATTTTTCTTCCACGTCAAGACATCTTGAGAAACTTTGTACGATCGCAGTAGCTCGCAATATCCATATTGTCGCTACGAGACAAGAGCTTTGAAAATTCTTCGCTCCGTTCGTAGGAAATTTCCTCGCGACTCCGGTTTATATAAGTTGAAGTTCGTAATTTTCATTCGCTCCCTTTGTAAAATTCGTTTTTCATTGCATTAAAGAGAATTATTGCGTTCACGCTTAATCCTCTTACTGCGTTTGGAAGTTTGAAGTTTCGACGAATCACGGAATAAAGAAGATTTCTTTAAGCAGCGTGTTTTACGACGACGTTACGTACACACAGCCCTGTGGTATTTGTTGCGCTTTACGTTTCATTAAGAAGCAGACAACGTATCGTTCACCTTGCAAAATCGCGTAAGAAAACGCGGCGAGAAGGACTTAATTATATTCCGAATACTTCGTTCTGATTCCTTCGCCGTGTTAGCTACGTTGTCAAAGGGTCAGCGATGTTGGAACGAACCGTTGGATAATTACAATAGGAAGGCGAGAAACAAGAAAATTGTTGATGTAAAAGGAGACCATGAACGGAAGATCGATATAGAGAATATCACGCAATGTGGAGAGCGAATCCTTTTGCTTATACGCCGTGACAAATGCACCGCGAAACTCTATCTTGCTGATAACATGGATCCCTTGGCACGCATCTGACGATTGTGAAAAAAGGAAAGTGTCACGGTCTTGCGTTCTTCGAGTCCGACTCAAAGACGCTGATGCTAGAACGTAACGTCTTAAAGCAAACCAAAGGCTGCTTTATGCACAGTGCATATCGTAATTTGTTGCTTAAATTCCATCTGGGACTATGTTTCTCGTCTCTGGAAATATCACGGAACTACTGTTCCTCGGGGTGTAAGACGGTGTGTACTTGTATGTTATCTTATCGTCGGTTGTGTATTAGTAAAAATTTAGCGGTTTATAACGTCACGAGTGTTTAAATTAATATCAATAGCTGTATAGATCTGTCGAAGCGATTCTCACTTCTAGGATATCTCTGCATCTTCTGTAGCGTTTTAAAGTTTCCTTAGTCCTCGAAACCATCGAGCATCGTTTAGCTCCAAATCAGTTCGTAGGGCCTCTCAGCCTCATAGCCTGTTCTAGTAGTAATAAGTAGTATAAGTAAACGCTGCCAGCATATGCTTATACTTGCTTAAATATATTTCCATCATACATCCGTGCACGCGTTCCTGCCTGTTCTCTGGCGAGATAAACCTCGACAAAATCGTATCGCCAAAGGGAGAACTTTCAAACGTGACTTGGCCGAAGACGATATAAATGACGTTTCGATAATCAAGTTGAGAAAATTTAATGAGAAAATTTCCCAATTTCAGACGTTACTTCGATTTTGTCGGCAACGAATTTCATAAGACTGGGAAGAAATAACGATGTTTCTGCGGTCGTATTTGTTCAGAATGCATGTATAAATATGAAACGAGAAACATCTAAAGCGATGTGTAAATATGTATAAATATTAAAAAGGAAATGTTTTGAAATGCTCGTAACAAAATTTCAAAATGTTCCCTACAACGCACATAATATATTCGCGAGAGATGTTTACCAGATATTCCAATATTTTTACGACCCACTGTATCTACATGGAAATGTCAATAACATTTTATCATCGGTATTTACGTTTAGAACGTTATCAATGATATCGCTATTAATTTACTCGTTAGTCTACTTTCGCGCAAGGCGATATCGTTGCCGAAAATATTCGTGGCGCGTAAACGACGCGTTGGAATTCCGATCCGTGGGACAATACTAATTTCGGGGAATAGGATAAATTAACGATAAATTAACGATAAATTAACCGATCTTATGCAGCACAGCATTAGGGAAACTTACGCTGCAACGAAAGCGTGAGGCCGCCTATTGAGCATGCAGTCATATTTATGTTTATACAGCAGCCGCATCGATACGCATTATACCAGCGCGTATTAAGGAATATTTATGGCAGGACCTAAAGTGCTGGAACGGGGGCGACCGTACCGTTGTCACGCCTCTTCTAATGGTTCCAAGGGAAAATAATAAACCATAGCATCTTCCTCCGGGCATTAATTCAGCCATTGTACGCCGCGGCGTTCCGCAATCTTTTTTCTTCGGGACACGCCGCCAGGATATAAAAGTATTTCAATTAACAGGAAATACACAAAGTAAATTCAACGTTGCGCTTGGAAAAATTACCGTTACCGTTGGACGTACGTTTATAATTAAAGTTGGAGGAAAAGACGCGGCGTCGCTCATCTGACTCACCCTCTGCCCGCTTTCGAATGAAATGAAACGGGAGAGCAACGAGAATATTAAACGTTACATGACCCTCGCTCTGTATTTATATCGCATTCGCCGTGTTTGCATCGAGTTAATGGGAAAGTAATCATGGTATACTGGTTTAAAAATGCTTCACGTTGCGCAATGTTCTCTTATTCGATGAATCAGGTGGCCGCGTCCTGACCCTTGGCGAGGAGCAGGAAAAATGTATATTTCGCGCTGCCGCGTACACTGCTGTTTGTCAAAGCTGCGAAAGCTGCAGATTGTTTACCCCTCTCGGGGAAACTGTAGTTGATGGAACGCATGCAGTTAATCACCGAAATCTAAATCCGCCTATCACGTTGACTGCCACGCGTGTTTTCAATGAAATCTCCTTCAGGCCACGCGTGCCGTACCAAGCGTTCTCTGCTAGGTACTTCCATCGATATTTTAGTAATGCGAATCGCTCAAGCGGTGGTCTCGACAATGATCTCTCGCTTCGTTTGTTCGCAACATTAAAACCACTAGCTGTTTTTGAATATAATGAAGGAAAGTGTGGTACAGATTATTCCGACCAAATGGTTTCTTACGCCGCCACAATTAGAAGGGGAATCAAACGGTACAGAAAACTTGGCGTTCAACTCCTCCTGGGAATTTCTCTTGTAAACGTTTTGGCGGTTTACAAAATTGCAACAAGAATTATTAGCTGCAAAATTGTTAGGGTTGTCTGAAAATACAAAAAGTCCTTGTCTTCGACGGAGTCAGCGTAACATGATTGCGGAAGAAGCATTAGACGCGTATGAAAACCATGTTATGCAAATAAAAGACGTCGAATGGACCGAACAAAGACACGAAGGAATTTAAAGAAAACAACTTATCGTCCAAATTGTCCCGACCAACCCCAGCTATGTATAGAATGCTTTAAAGTTTTACGTTCTAAACAATTTTTTTAATAAACCATTTTCGTATTACTTTTATAACGATTCAACAGTTTTATTATTTCCTCTGAAATATCTTTTCAAATACCTACGACGATCCTTCGCAAGTAGCGAAATAAGCGCCACCCGAATACGCGTGCCGTGACAGTCAGCGTGCTATCGAATTATCCTTATTTATTCTTAACAAGAATAAATATTATCTTACGTACGAATCTGAAGCTAATAATAAATTAAATAAACCTTAAATTATTTATTCCTGCATATCGATACAATTATTATCGACGTATTTTTGGAACGCGCGAGAGAACTCAACGTATTCAATTCGTAAAACACCTCGGGATACAGTCAGGTCGGAAGTTGCGAAACTTTGAATTTATTCAACGCCGAGGATATACCGATATAACTTAGGATGCTGAGAATCTAAAAAGTATTCGCGCAACGTCTGCTGCCTTTGTGATTTCACGTACATGCAACAGACATACGTGATCTTTGTAGTTTCATTTTTACGTTTATTAATTTCTCTTTCCCTAAAGAAAGGTGAAGGCAAATAAATTGCCTCGCGTTTTAACGATACGTGTCTTGATATTCGTCGAGAAAATTCGTAGAGCTAACGTTTCTACTATGCGTACGTTACATTCGAGGGTTGCATGTAGCAGACTCGCGTGGCTGACTGTATTTTCGAAAACCATATAACGACCACGTGTCTTGTCGTAGGTGAAATAATAGCTATCGAAGCTATTAGCGACCGTGAACGCGCTTGGAGATTTCATTTTTACACGCCGCTCCAGTTACGCGAACATTACCACTAAACGAACATAACAGGCTAACGACTAGAATTGGGCAACAAATAAATATCGACGCGATATCGCGAAATTTCATATTTTTCTGATAGTTTGTTTCGCGGGATGAACGAAGCTGCGGGCGAGACGAAGAAATTATTAATTTCAACTGAGAATAACAAATCCGAGGTATCAGTGTTTCGAAATATGATTGCAACCTAAATTCGATTACCTGTATCGAATACTGTTTTTTAGATGCGTCCCATGTTTTTCTTTTCGCACGCTACTCTGCATCCAGCCGCCGGATACGAACAGTCAAACAAACAGTACGCGAACAGCAAACTCTTTATCTGATCGGGCAACTGAAAAATCGGAAACGCATGATATTTATTCGTGCGACATTATTTATTCGCGTTTCCGCGACACCTCGTTGACAATGTAATACTTTGACACGCGAGTTTCGAACAACCATGGGAAAACTACGGGAATTTTCGTGCACACGCTGCTACGATTCGCGCACATCGTCTACGTAAAATCGAACGTATTAAATAAACTTAATTGGTCTTTAACCGAACTGAACTTGATATCGAAGGGTTGCTTACACCTACAACGCTCGTCGCTTCCTCTTCGTTCGATTAATTAGAGATTGGATTTGGAGATAAACGATAAGGTTACTCGCTCGATAGCTCTATTTGAGCCGTTGTTGCGTTCAAACGTTTCTACAGGGTGAGCTACAAGATGTTTAGAAAAGTGGTCGTGTACGTGGAAACGATGACGGATAGAAAAGCGATCGGAGGAAATTAAATTCCGACGTTTTTTCTTCGCTTAGGTTCTACTCTTTTAGCTACGTTCGTGTACATAATCTGCGCAGTTTAATTGGTTTCGATCTTTCAAGCATGCCGCGCATCTATGTATAGCCACGGAGGAGGTGCTGAATTATTATTTGCTGAAAATTGTAGCGATCAATCAGTGTCACTAATGGTCATGGCAGTTACTCTTCCATTATAGTTACTTCTAGCACGTCCCTTCTTGGATGTAGGGTACGCCGGTACCACTCCCATCTTCAAGATAAACTGAAGTTTGACAACAAAGTTGAATTTCCCGCAGGTTATTCTTCAAAACTCCTACCAACCAATTACTAATTTATCCTTCGAAATTTTTTTGAAGAGAAACGAACTTCTGAACGACATAGCTTGAGAAATTTCCCCCCATTTTTCCCCCTTACCAAGGCACTTGCACGAAAACGCAGCTCTATTTTTCAATTTTTAAATTTCGCCTCGTAATCACATCGCAAACTATAGTCTTCGACTTTTTTACGGTTCGCGCAGACTGTACGGCTCCGCCTGTAAAGGGAACGTTGTTACCATATTCCTTTACACTTGACGCGTAACTTTTATAAGCGATATTCTCGTCTATTTAAAATATCTTTTATCGCCTATTTGAAATAATGAACTCGTTTTAGCTGTAACAGCTTGTACATGTATAGGTATACAAGCAGCGTATTGTGCGCGTACCTAAGCTTTAACGATATGAGATGTAGGAAACACAGAGGAGGAACATCAATAAGGGATGAGCAGCTAATCGGGTTATTGAATCCAGATTTGAATCTAGATCCTTCGTTTATCGGTTAACTAATCAACCGATTGAACTCTCCAGATCAGAGCTGCCGATAAATTTCGCATAGTATTCGAATATCGCTGCCTGCAAATCAACTAATCACTTATGTAATTTGTGCCTGTTACGTTCAACTTGCGATACGAGAGCTGACGATGTTATCACGAGCTTCAGACAGCTTAGAACCTTCCACAAAATCGCCTAATGCGTAATTAGAAAATAATACAAAATTAGCAATCGGTAATATTATTAATTTGACAATATTATTCTTATGTTATCGTTAATAATAAGAAAAAGGGCCACCTTCGCCGAATTTTGTCAATGAAAATATTGCTAACTAAAGAAGATACGATCACCGAATACTTGTGAAAGCCTTATATTTATAATAGAATTCTAAATATTTTTGTAGGAATGTTATTAAATTAGTTTGTAAGTTACAGTATGATAAACACAATATCGTTTGCACTCGCACGAAAACGAATACAATATCCCGTTTCGCGTATTTATTTCTCGCTACTTTTACGACACGACGACACAACGATCTTCGCACGACTACGATAAATTCAACTCTGACAGCATTTACCACGCTCATTTTCCCCTTGACATACCTTGGTGACGCTCACAACACTCCTTGACAACATTGACATATCTTAACAACGCCAATAAACAATTACCCTCACGCCACGTCCTTCCCTGATGTCACGCTATCCCACATTTTTATAATTTCATTTATTTACTTATTTATTTATTTAACAATACCAAGCTTTACTTACAGAGGTAAAAGAAGGACTCTGAAATTTTTTGTTTATACTCGAAGAGTATACACCTGAATATGTACATACGCTTTAGCAAACTATACCTAGTTATGCTAACAACTTAACTCTTGGTACTGAGAGCAGTGACGAGTAATTTTATCATCGCATCGTCAGGGTAGTTTGTCCTATGACTGAGCCCCAAGTGAATCAATATTGGCGGAAAGTTGGTCATTCAACGGTGCATTCACGTACATAGTTTAAGCTGACTCGCACCAAAGTATAAACTGTCTTACCTCGGCTTCCGAAATGTTCAAGACGAGACGCGTTATAACTTTTGATAGGAATCCTTCGATCGATAAGCAGATCGACAGACGGAGCAGCCGATTAGTCTTTTTGTACCGCGATGTTAGGTTGTCGGTAAAGTTTCTTTCGTCTTATGAGGAAATAATAGACGCGCAACCTTTTTTTGTTTAATATTATTTTGTTTAATATTATTATATTAATTGCGTACGATGCATTTTGCAGTTTGTTGAGATAAATACCGCGACATTTCGCAGACTCGGTTTCACGTTCGTACGAAGGTGCACTGTTGTAAAAAACACGCTTGCGAAAGAAAGACACTTTCCGGACAACCTAATACGTCTCTGACTTTCAGCACTTACGATTAACGCGAATTAAAACTCCTTGTAATTCGAAACATAGAAAACTCGGAGATATATCAATAGAGCTTCCTTATCGACTATTACATCCGCAATGTAGTACTACAGAACACCTATTTTGAGAATCTGTCAATCAACGAACCATATTTTGATGAAGAAGAATAATGAATTAATCGATGCTGCATTCCGCACTGCCAGTGTGATAACAATTGTGACAAGCTTCTAGACTTTTATCGGATGAATGGGTATTTTCGTTAGTTATATTGACCCTTTTAATTACGTTAAGAAATTAACTTAGAAAAAAAATTATGTTCTAATAATTTATCTATGATTTTGTAATATTAATTTCTGTATTCTTTTTGACGATAATTTATAAAGCATTCACCAATAACGGGAGGACCAAAAGACATGGAAAAAACACTGAATGAGACTGGAGAAGGACTAATGGATTTAAGAGCAATAATAGAGAAAAGAAGGGCAAAGGCAATAGAAGACGGGGTGGAATGACAAGAAGGTAGCACAGCAAGGAGGCAAAAGAGCCAAAGCGGCAATAACGAGTAGTCACAAGTTGCAATAGTTTGTAGTCATTAGTTTTAGATGCTAGAGGTAAGGATATGCCAAGGAGTGCAATACATTAAATGTAAGAAATGTAAATGGAAAGTTCGTCGAAAGCCGAAAGGACTAAAATAAATAATAATACAAAGCATTCACCAAGATGCATTCTTCGATATAATTGATCTCATTTTTCAACAGTTCAAAATCAAGTTCATCTTCATTTCAGCCAATTTCACTTCCGAAAACCATTTTTTAATGGTTTCTAAACTACAATACTTTTGCCATGATCGTCGAATCCAAACTAACTTTGCAGACGCTGTCAGAACCATAGTTTCGGAGGCATATGGGATTATTTTATCTCCATTTGAAAGTCTAACGCTTTACGCTTCCTAACAAAGAACATAAAGAACCAAGGAACCAATTTACCAACCAATATTGCACTCTCGTCAATCGCAGACGTCGAAATCTAACATAAACTGTCGCTTCTCGCTCGCTACCGGAGTTGCAGCATGGAACGCCGTGGTGAGTGACAGTCACCTCTCGAGTGCAAAGGGTTGATGCTACATGGCATAGAACTTTGCCGTCTCTTAACGTTTTCGAAACCACTGATTTATCTGCAGGGAAGGCAGCAACCGGAATAAAAAGACGCGCATAGTACAAAATAATTATCGAACACATTTCGCTGAAACGACATAGCTCAATTACTACTGAGAATTTCTTGGTGAGATTTCAGTCGCGTTCTGTCACTATTACCACTATACGCTTCTATGTATCATTTCCACTATATTATTCAAACAGCATGCGATAACCCGAAGCCGAGGGAGCAACCGCAGTTTAATTACCTATTTCTTCAACAACCGCGAGGCGTTTCTATCGCGTCTTCGAGCACTGTACCGCACATGATAAACGAGCAAGTTCATCCCTGGTCAAGGCAAACGTTCCGTAGATTCCTGAAATGTTTAGGATGACCGCAAAATTTCGCATTTCGACCAGGTCGGCGCGCATTAAGCCATGGTTATAACGGATGTATATTCGGACGAACTGGCGTTCTACGAAACGAAACAATCAAAATGCGTACGCTCATAAAAATCTATACATTGACGTATCGAGTTGGTCGGAACGTCAATTCGTAAGTATACAAGAGTAGCCATTAATTGCAACGAAAATATCGTGGAAAATCGTTTGTTAGTAATACTTTAACAAATGAGAAATATGTACATATTCTTACAACTCTGCAGAATAATTTTTGTAAAATGGAAGATGAGATGTCTGTATCTTTTGTGAAAATATTAATAGATATCTAAAAGAGATGGTAAAAGTATACGCGTAATAAGTATTCGTAGAGTTACAGTTTAATGGGAGGAAAAAGTAATAAAACTTGCCTGATATTCCTGATAAAAGGAAGATTACTAGGTTTAATTATTTTAAATACGTAGCGAGGTTTCCCTTTGATTTTATTGTGACTTGAACCGGTCGTGCAATTGAATTTATCTAACTGACGAGTACTCTACTTGAAATATTTATCCATTCTTCTGAAACAGCCCTCTTTAAATCATTTTTTCATGAAATATGGTGACTCCGTATTTCTCGCCCTAGGTGGCCCCATATATTTTCGATAATGTTTATATCTGCGGATAGCGGAGGTGTTTTTAAGTGTTCCCGAACATTATACAAGATCCACGCTCACGTATTAGTAGCACTATGCTTCGGGTCGTTATCTTGCATCACGACGAAATTGTCTTTCAAACCCCCCATTTTCCTCTACACCTTCATGCAGACCATTTTTCCTGAGTATCTATGCACATTTTATCCATTTTATCCTAACCGTACCAATACCTATTACGCATCTTTATCATATCTTTATCATTTGACGAATATTTATTAATATTTTCACGACAGGAATATCACATATTTTTATATTATTCTGAAGACTCGTAGCAATGTATTTATTTTTATTTGCTAAAATTCAGTTACTAAACGACGTTACACAATAATTTAATTAAAATTAAGCACTTTTTACATTGACTATGTGTACATAGACCCTTCGATTCTTAATAAACGTTCCGAGTCATATTTTCTTTTATTATTCAATTTCTACTTTACGATTTGTCCAGCTGGACATTTGCTAAATTTTTCCAACTTAATTGCTAAATAACATATGGATGGCTACCCCCAGCGGGATACCATCGTCCAGTTTGACTATTTTATTTCTTTAGCGAGGTGTCAGTGAGGTGTTTTCCTTTCAGTCTTCTCTCTATGAGAGCTACATCCGCCCTAAACAATACTATTTATTTCATAGTGTTCCACAGCTCGTACAGTAGCGTGCAAACTCTATAAAATCTAATCCCCATGCACCTCGGCCGAACAAAAAGCGCTACAGCTAGTGCAGTTGAGTTCAGTTCCATCAAGATCAATTAGTACAGTGCATTACCCTTTAAATTACCCGTGCAATTTCCCTCGTCACATTTTTCTTAATCCTGTTTGACCGGGAATTTCGTTCGCTTTCCTCGTCACACGCTATAACCGTAGCTGTAATCGTCGGCGCATTGCTATCCAATGGTGTAGAGGAGACGGAGGACGTGGACGCGGGGTTGAAACGACACACGGAGAAATGGACATAAAAGCGGCGCAAAGAAGTTTTGCTGGAAGAAAGCTAGAGAGAAAACTCTCGGAAACGTCACGCTCACGGTTAAATTCCGAAAGACCGATTGGCTGTCACGATTACCGATCGTTTCGTGTTGCAGTTGAACGACCGACAGAAAAAATAAGAGCAACGCCGCAACACGGCGTGAGGAATGGATCTGTCGTTCCGAGGCGAACCCGAGTCTCTGTTGTTACAGTCCCTGATCGTGTACATGGCATGTAAATGAAAGGACCCTGGGTAGCAAGCGTAACCGGATTTTTGGTTTTCTCGATACGCGCTGCCGAGATACCCGCTGTGCTTCGTCCGCTCCTTTTTCCACCTGCCTATTTCCCCTTTCCCGTTGACAATAGGGAAAACGCTTTAATCAGTAATAAAGGGATTAACCTCGATCGAGAGCATTCGTATGTAAATTAAGGAATCGAGAACTTGGATTTTCGTTGTTCCTTTTGTCCCCGTTGCGCTACTTGTTTTTTACCGGAACGAATAGAGTTCGTTAATTTGGATGTTCGAACTAATTTGTTAAGCAAATTCTTGAATAAAACGCAACTCGCCCTGTTTCGTGAATGCATTTCGCGGAATCACTGGGCTAAATAAATTTCGCCGACGGACAGAAAAATTATTTGATTAAACGTATTTGGAAACTTGTTGTTATGTACATGTTTAAAGGTATTTATACGAATGTTGTTAGTAGAGTAGATATATCTAACGTTACGGAGAATCTCGAATCGTTTTCGATTCAGTAGGAATTAACATCGTAGTATTTGATTGTAATAAATTATACTGAAGCAACATTCGTCGTGTTTCGTATACGAACTGTATCTTATAAATGTTATACCTATATAAGATATATATACGCGCATGATAATATTTCAGAATATTTCAACGTTATTTACCTTTTAATAAAAGAAATCAAAAACCATAAATATCCGGGCTAAAGAAGTCTCGCGACCGTTTATCCCATCAACGTACGAACGTACACATTAGCGGAGAAAAATCTGTTCGATTATTCATAGACACGAACGACCGATCTTGTCCAGCAGGACGATTAATAATTTGAAGCATCGTTGTTTAGCAAAAAACGGCACGGGAACTCGATCTATGGTCGAAAGCGCGGTGGTTGCACGGTCGGGAGGACAATGAGCCGGTCGAGTGGCACGGTCCATTCATTTCGAGATCTTTATCGTCGCTAATCGGTCCCTTGATAGACGAGCTTTCCCCTATCCTGACGGACTTGCGAGATGATGGATGTCCCGGCTTCGGAAGCACGTCGTGGGTCAGCGCATCGTTCCTAAGAGAACGATGAGCGCGTAACGCCGGGATATCGATTCGGTGACGCTTTCGAGAAGAAGCTGTACCCTCCGTTCCGATGTTTCATAGATCGCAGTTAAATTTGGTATTTGGTGGGTGAAATCGTCGCTGACCCATAACGTCCATGTTAAATCAGCGAGCGGAGACGTTCGGACGAGAGTTCGTTTGGATTAATGTTTATCGAAAATTCTTCCATTTTTTATATAATTATAAGAACAGACGTTACATAAGGGGTCCGTGTGTGAGCAGAGATAAAGAACTAACCGTTTTTGAGCGCATTTTCTCTCGACCAGGGCTGTGGGTGGAGCAGAGATTACAGAGTCTGCTGTGGAAGCTACGAAAGACTCTGATAACGTCGATTACAACTATAAAGTAGCAGAGGTGACTAGACAGGAAGTTACGTTGGGAAAAATATTCAAAAATCTGGTTTACAGAGATAGTGCGATCGCTGAAGCGCGATAGAAGGGAAGAGGAACTGTAATAACTGCTTTCAGATCTCGCGAGAACGCCCTTTCGCACGATGGTTTTGGCAAAGAATGGGAATAAGAATGCATTTGTTCGGGAAGGAAAGGGGACCACTGAGAATGAGTCGCCAGACATAATAATGGCCACAATGGGAAGATTGCATTAACGAGACGGCGCGTCGTTCGAACAATTTGACTGGGAGAAAAGGTAAGGATCAAGCCGAAATGTGATTGGACCTATGAACTGATAAGGACCGGTGTACAGAGCTGATGGAAATATGTTTCGACAACAGCGCCAGTTTTACAGCGATGAACGGCCGCTTTAAATATTTCATTTCGTTTAACGCGTCGAGCCTCGGCACATCATCGTTCGAACTTGTCGATCGCCTACACAAAGCCTCGATTTCTTTTTTTCCCGCTTGCTCCCGGATTGCTTCGGCCACTCCCGCCCACGCGCACCATCCGCTCGAGAAGCTCATCAACTAATGGAAATGCGATCGAGCGATGAAAACGATATCAATCAAAATATTTGTCTCTGGCAGAGAAAGCAGGGAACGGGACTTGGAAAAAGGAAAAATTAAAGGAAGAAAGGAGGTTGAAAGTAGGGGGCGACGAACAGCGAAGAAAAATAGAAAGAGGAGAAAAAGACGATAGGCGGACGTTGCTCGGGCGACGAAAGGGGCAGAAATTATTAGTCCGGCGACGGGCACCTGTATCATGAAAAATAGTAAGTTGCGTCGACGACGTCGATGCTTTTCCTCGTCGTCGAATTATACGGGGAACGAGGAGAAAAACGTTCCTTCCGGGCGGAGTAGAAGGAGGAGCAGAAAGTCTAACAAAGGAAGCTTCAAATCTGTCGAGAATCCTCGTCGACTTTGACGAAATTTCGCGCGACGATAGATCTATATGCGAAATAAACATATTTGTAATTTAGCCTCAGATGGTCCAACTATAAGAGAAATTGCATTTAAAGCTTGAAAAAATTGCATATCGCGCGGTACTCAGGTACTGCATCAGGCTATTCGTTAATGGCCGTGACGTTGCGGTGAGCGTGAAGGACTTTGGATATTTTAACGATTACGTTAAATGTTACAGTTACGGAAATCTGGGTTATTTCGAGCGTACTTTCTTAGAAATTATTGGCTTTCGTTTATTATTGTCAAAACAGTTTCATAAAAGATAGTGTATGCTCAAGGGCAAAATGTAATCTGCTTAATTACTGTAACAATGTTCAACTACATATTGAACTAAACACTATAAATGAAACAAAATTAAGACATACTAAGTAAGTAGTAGTATTTCTTTAATATCAAACTCGCTGTCAAGGAGTAGACTTGGTTTGCATGTATTATATAACACGTTATACTTGTTTAACCTGCAACTATAGCCACAGACAACGAAAGTATCTGCTGCTGCAACTGCGTTATCACGAGATACATGTATATATAAATCGAGCAGAATATAATCAATAAAAAGAAATGCTCAGAGTCGATTTTCTCAGAAACGAATCGTCCCGTGAACTCTACATTTTCCACTTGTTTTTTCGCGTAGAACCACCTCCTGCCAACAACCGGGCAACAACCGTGTTACGCTGCGATTACCGCCCCACCCACGCTTAATTTTAATATATCCGCGAGGACCAGATCCGAAGGTTGCCTCGTAAGAAGTAAGAAAGACATCACGGAGGAAGGTAAGAAGAGGACGACGGGTAACACGAAATATCTGACAGAGCGGCGGAATACTTTGGGAAGTGACTGGAGATACGCGAGAGCCTGGGACGTTGAAAGGCAACGATGAAGAACCAAAAGCCGATAAATCAGCCAGTCTAGTCAGAATTAGTTACCGTTCCATTTTGCCACGACGTTAAGTAAGTTCTCTTCCTTCCTCCTTTCCGTCTCCGCCCTGTTCACCCGTTTGCTCCCTCTCGATTTCCTTACTACCGTTCCCTGGCCTTATCTACCCTCCTCTCGGTTCGTCTGCGAGCTCACTTCGTTTCCTCCCCTTTTCTTCGCGGCATCCGGATCCGCGGCTTCACCCTGAGACAAAACCGCGTTGCAACCGCCACGGTTCGCCAGTTTTCCAGAATTCCAGGGCTGCCAGACACCAACGTCGGTTTCCGGCGTGGCGTCACCCTCTCTCCGTTTGTTCTATCGATCCCCCCTTTCTACCCCACGGGCATCGTCTAACCTCCGTCGACGATCGTCAACGATTGGAAATACACGTGATTTCTCTGACGCCGGCAGTCGACGTCTCTGGCTGATAAAAGGTCACCAACGATCCTTACGACCGGCAGAGGGAGAGAGAGAGAGAGAGAGAGAGATTTCGCACACCCCTTGACACGTCGGTAAACGTGAAAATGTAATATCACGCGATATACATCACGCCTACCGAACAAACCGCTCCGAGTCGAGGAAAAGCAGCATTTGCCATTCATTGCCTATTTTCTTTCGATTCAACGTGTATATCTTTGTGTATTTCTAAAGCGTTGGCACTGCTAGCAGTGACACTGTTGTATGTTATTTATAGTTTGATATTCGGTTTGCTCGAAGAATTATTTAGTTGTGGAGAAATGGATATTATGTCAAGAACCTCCGAGTTCGTTTCTTTTAAACGGGAGAGAGAGAGAGAGAGAGAGATGTGTTAAAAAATGAGAAAAAATATTTTAACAAAGTCTTGACATTGGCGTTCGATTCAAGTTAATTCCGTGTTCTATTGTTTTTCCACAACATCCTTGATACTTCGATCTGTTCGGCGTGAAATTTTCAAGAACAAACACTTGATCTCGCGCAATTTTTCTACTTTTATTTCTGTGGATTTAACAGAAAATTCAATTGGTCATATATCGCGATCACTGTATAAAATTTGTGTGTTTGTCACAAATCTGTTACAAGAACTGTTTGCAAGCTTGCGTGTAAATTTACATCAACCACGTTTAGTTTCCGACACACGTTTAACAAGTTGCTTCAGCGCGTAAACTTCGTTGCCAGTCACTGTCAGTACAATGATGTAAAATTATTACCGAAATGCGTTGCTATGATATATCTCGGCTTCCGTTGCCCATCACGGATTCAAGTAGCAGTTCGATTTACCGTGCAATTGCTGCTGCAAACTCAAACGTCACATTTCGGATGAATGTGCTACGGATTTCGGTTTTTCTACTTATCTCATCATTTCACTAGTATTAACATTTATACTATTCTGTGCTATTCGATATATCGTTTTATCATTTATTTTTTATTTGATATTCCAATAGCATCGACGCATAATTTCTTCAACGATCGATATTCACCGCCAATAAACCGTACCTTCGGGGTAATTCTTTTTATCCGGAATAGGATTTTAGTGCGTCGATTAATTTTCAGACGCAAATCAATTGTAGCATAGCTTACCTAACTCTGTGGTCATAAAATTTGAAACAAGCTCGTAATTAATTAGTAAATCGATCAATTAATTCACAGGTAAATCAATATGTATGTACGTACTGGCAAATCATATTAAATAGCATACTAGTACGATAACGATTAATTATTGGTTAATGATTAGCGCAAACTTAATTATACATACTTAAAACGCTTCAGATAATTTGGAAATTGAAAAACTAGCCGCGTACGAATATCAAAGCGGTATAAATTTTTCCTTTCGTAATACATTTAATACGGTCGATTCTTTTAGCTTTCCTGTGAGAATTTTTACGATCTCAGAAATAACGATAACAGAACTATGATTCATCTTAATGTCACAGTGAGTTCCAAAATATATGCACCGTGCAATTTTGTTTGGAAAATTATAAAACCTTGTCTGGAAAGTTATTTTACGCCTTGAGAAGCTAATCTAATTTTAATATCAGATGACTGGAAGTTCAGAGATAATGTTATCTCTTGAACATGACCAGCCATGGCCGAGAGTAGTATGCCGTGTACTTACACTTTAATTTGATGTACTTTGTAAATATGTAAACTGTCATAAAAACCACATAGAACGAAGTATCGAAATTCAAACTCCTAAATACCTGTTTTAATACGTTGTATTAAGTTGTTTAACTACCACGATGAATTACAAACATGTACAGACTCTCTAACCAGCTTCCGAAGTATCCCACGATAAAAGAAACCCCATTGGATACTTTGGAAGAAGCTAGATATTTGTAGATATTAGAACCGAACGTAGTAGAGCGTTAAACTTATTATTATTAAAATTAACGCAAAAAAATTACGATTTTATCGTGATATTTTTCATTTCGCGAAAAGTATCTGTCGTACGATTCGTTTAAACTATACGTAGCGATTTTAAGTCGTAAAAGCGAAAGCTCGCGTAATTATACGCGAATATCGAGCAGTGAGAAGGTTTTGATTTTTAAAACAGCTTTTAAAAAATGAAAGAAGATTAACCCGTTTGTGAACGCGTTGTTGAGGATACAAGCGTGCTTTCTGCTTAAGTACAGGCCAACTTTCAGCATTTTATTCTTTGTCCCATCGTCACGCAGTTCTGCCGAACAAATGACGAAACAAAATCAGATTTTAATACGCACTTTACTAACATTTCTAACGAATATTCTTTGCTATTTAATATTACTTATCTGCGAAACAGGGAAAAAAGTACAACAAAGTGATTTATCGACGAATCTATTTGCTAAATTCAGAACGTTTACGCAAGTTCGTCTAATTGCTGATTCTAACCCACCAACTTCTGATGTTCGTAATTGTCGGATTACCATTTGGAGCTCTAGATGGAAATGTCAGTGACAGAAAAGAAATTTCAAGAGTTTTCTCCGCTTTGAAATACACGACGTTACGCGGCTGAATCCGATCCTCGTGATATTTTAAATCCTCGGTATCATCGTTAACAGCCACGTCACATGCATAGTCGATGGACGTTCTATTCTTTGTGCGTTATAATCGCGATAGTTACAGTATAAACATGTAAAATATATTCGTTGCAACGTTATAACCGCGTTATAATCGCAATTGGTATATACAGCTACGGGTAACGTAACGAGCAAACTGTGCATCGACGACGTCAGAAAGTAGAGCGATAATCTTTCAGCTGACCGCAAATTGGTATTTTAATTTCCTAGGTGGTGTACACGAGCGGCGATCTCCTCTCTATGCCGGCCTCGTTTGTACAGGCGGACAAAAGGGAAATAGAAAGCATTTTGAAATGCACTTAACGACGCTTATGAAATGGGATACTATTATATGGAGAGTTCAGTGGTTAATCGGTTTAAGTCAAGAGACCGTAAAATAGGGATTCGGGAAGCACAATGAAAGAGGCCCTACGCGAACTTCATCAGTGTGCTGTATCGGAAATTATATAACACCTTAAACCGTGAGATAAAGCGGCCGACATATTGCACGGGATAAATTTGTTTCACGCTGGTCTCGATTTTCACTAAGCGCTACGAAATTTCCTCGTCACACGATCCCCTGCTCGTACTTTTGTCCTTTCTCTGTTTCCGATCGATCGCGAATTATGAAACGGTGAAATCATTTGAGAAAACTAACGCTGTACGTAGACGTTGATAAATTAGAAATTAATTAGAGAGATATCGCTAATTAACTTGAGAAGTTGGCGCGATGTTGCGAACAGGCGGCTGAATTTTGAAATGGCAGGCAGCGAATACAAAATAGTGGGAAATGACGGAATGAAATTTCCCAAATATCGTTACCGACGATGAACGCTTTGTGAAACGAAATAATTACGGGTTTGTCGTACGAAGCCGCTGTGCTGTGTTATGCGCGAATGGAACGTACCGCAATTTTATTGGAAGGAAGAGAACGTCATCATTTTTGTTCAGCAGTTAGCAACATATCGAGTGATGCTATCGCAAATCCCAGTATGTCCAGGCAATTAATTGCCAATTAATTGATTTTTACCAGCTTCGTGTCTTAAAAGCTTAATACATTCTATGCCGCTTCCTTCGCTTCTTGATAAAGTTGTTAATCGAAATATAATTTGTACGTCGTTACAAAATTATTATATCCGTGACACGTTATTCGATTATCGTTCTGCAAATTTATAGTCCAGCTGCTGAACCAGCGATATCGGAGTTATAATAAACTTTCCGACGAACGTCGATTCCAACGATATAGAAAAGGAAACGCGAGTATAAGAAACGATGATGCAATTTTAAAATATGAAAGAGGCAATTTCTCCCAGAGTAGAATCCATGTAACTTTTTTCTTTTAGACTAAATTATTAATATAACGCGATTCCATTTTAGAAGGAAACTTTTTTTTAGAAAATCATATCGCTTTTTGCGATCTTAAAGTCGGAAACTGAGTAAACTTTTAGATATATATATATATATACATATTCTATGTAATTATAATTCACAGATAGCTATACCGAAATTCTGATGATACAAAATTAATGCAAATGCAGGAATAATTTGCAAGGAGAGGGAAACGTTTTGTTACAATAGATTCAAAATATTATACTACAAATTATTGATACCGCTTGACACAAATTTACTCAACTGCACTCTCTCCGCACTCTCTAATCATTGTATTTACGCTTTTCAATCGTTGTATCACCGCAACCACATTACACGCCAACTTGCCCGATCATCACATCTCTGCAAAACAAATTTAATCACTCTTAATGAACAATAATTGAATATGGAAATAAATTAATAATTAACAATACAACAACCGGCGGCAATTAGTGGTAATCGCTATTAATATTAACGTACTCTAAGTAATGAATTACGCTAATACGATCGTTTTAATAAACAGCGAAAGAAACTGCCAGCAAATGATTGTCATTATTGCGCTATCTTTAATTAATTATTACGTCGTATTGTGCGTGCAAAAATCTTCCTTCTTCGATTCATTTGTACAAGCATATTAGCATGTACCGTTGATAATTATTCGTTTGTTTCACTGTTAATCATTATTTATAAATACCAGTTAGTGTGTCGTTATTTCCAGGAGTGCAGAATTAAATATCGGAAATAGGTTGATTAAAAATTGATCGGAGGAAACGAGTGTAATTAAATAAATCGACGCGCATGAATCACTATACGTGCACTTTGCGATAATTTCATATTATTTTAATTCTATTGGCATAAAACGTTTTTTTCCTTCTTCCTATATATAAAAGAATACTGCTACATTTATGTTAAAAATATCCAATGATTAAAAAGTTTAAATTCCAATCGATACGAGATGATCCAATTATTGCAATTATTCGCACAGTCACGAAACCAACTTTGTATTCGATCGACAAAGACAATTTAAAATTAATCTTTCGGTTTATCATTGCGTGATCTTGAATCTTTACCTTTCACGGTATTCGTTCAGGCTGACCGATAGAAGAACGAGTGGACGAATTTGTAATAGAAAAATATATCGAAATAAATAAAGGTATAAGTATAACGTATAAATTTATGCTGATCCAAATCCTTATTCTCTTAGTGTTAGGATACAATAAAATCGATAGGGAGCAGCACGTTCATATATTTATAGCAAAAGGACGTTACCAAAAAAGTTGTTAACCTTGTAGCTCTAGCTGAAGGCTACAGGGAACATAAATAAAAATCTATTTATTGGTTGCTTTGTTCCTAGACCTTGTAACCCAAAACACAATTTATATTCAAGGACACAATAATATGGACCTCTCCTTATTTAGAATATTTTTGTTTCGCTAGATTTTATCTTCTGCGTAATAGCGGTGTCCGGGTCACGGATATACAAAAATAAAGTTGTAGAGTTTATCATGAAGTAATTACTTCATTATTAATCCACGATCAAGCTATATACAACGCGAATACAACAAAATATTAGGTTGTTCGAAAAGTGTTTTTCTTTTACAGACGCGTCCTTTACAACGACGCATCTTTACACAAACGTGAAACCTAATCTGTAGAACGTCGTGATCTTTAGTTTGATAGAAGAAAATGGATCATACGTAATTCGATAAAATAATATAAAAGGAAAAAATGTTGCGTATCATTTGCTTATAAAAGGAAAGAAACTTTTCGGACGACCTAATACAGATACTGTTTCCTTGTGACAGCTATCTTACAGAGCAATGCAACGACGATGAAAATATCTAAAAGTAAAATATATAAAATATATATAAGTAAAAAAAATAAGTACGTACCAGGATATCGTTGCACCGATTACTTTAAAACTTCCTCACCGCCATTGAAACTGCACATTCGCAGCGCTAACAATTTTTCTGCTCGCGTGTTTTCCCACGTCCGTCGTTCCCGTGCGATCCTGTCTCCTCGTGCGCCATTCGTCGAATTCCGAAACATCGATAGACGCTCGTTGACAAATATTCGTCGTGCGGAAAGAAGCGACGGAGATTTCCTGGTGGAAAGTTCGC
This sequence comes from Bombus pyrosoma, assembly GCF_014825855.1. NCBI lineage: Eukaryota > Metazoa > Arthropoda > Insecta > Hymenoptera > Apidae > Bombus > Bombus pyrosoma. The sequence goes on from NC_057784.1 coordinate 2,033,207, forward strand.
CGGGTCCGGAAACGATGGAAGGAAGGCCGGGGCCAAAATATACGATAGCGAATTCTCGGCTCGTGTGTGGCGAGCAGCCTTCATAACTGACGAAGCCGGTGGCCGCGCGGTTCGTGTTGAAATATCCGCGCGTGAATAATGCAGAAATCCGCAAGAAAATACGAAGGTGCATTACCGAAACGGAACAGGATATTCACGCGGATATTTCGCCGCCGTGGCGATTCTGCTGAGCGAGTGCTGGACATCGGGCCGCGATCTAGCCGAGGATACTAAGCCAGTCGCTTAAATCTACCAAGTTGGTCGGTTACTCGGCAAGACGCGGCCAGCAAATGGCGTTCAAATTAATTTCACCAAAGTTCTGCTGCCCCCCTCCCGTTCTCCTTTCTCAACAGTAAATTATTAATACCGTCGGAAGGTTGGTGCCTGCTGACTCGGTTGTCCTCGGTCAAATACGCTGTTTAATTAGGAAATCCGCAGTTGCGGCAAGGCGTGGATTGTCAACGGTTTTCACCCTCTTGCGGTTCTACGAACTGGCGCGACCTTTTCGCGCGATGACCACCGACCAGACGACAGATTGCCCGTATCGCAACGGAGGCGACGGGACGACCTGCTCCGTCGGCTAGTGAAACGAGCTTAAAACAATTCCCACGCGTCGCTTCGACTCGTGCTTGCGTGTCGCGCGTTGCGTCGACGTGCAATTACCATAGAGAGAGAGAGAGAGAGAGAGTAACGCGCTCAGAGTTTTCGAAATTACGCGCTCGAGTCGATTTGACACACAGCGGAATTCCGCCCGCTTTGCGTAACTTCCTTTTTCACACGTCGAGCGATCCAGATGGAGAGATGTGTTTGGTGGTTGGATAGCCCGCTGATATTCGACGAGTTTCCTACGAAACTGACTCTGTTGGTAAATTGAAATTTTCCAAGCACGAGTTTCACAGAAGCGTGGATGTGCGTAACGCAAAATGGGAATGAGGTGCGATTAAATTTCGGGAAACCGGCGTGTTGGGAGTCACAGTTGGACGCCAACGGCCATTGTGTACACGTTTGTATGACAATTTCAGCCAACGAGATTTTAATTAGCCCTGTGCATGATGCCGCGGCAAGGTTCGGTTATGCGCCTGGAATTAATCGCCGCCCTTTCGATGATACCGAGAACTACAATTTCCAATGATTTTCAATTCTTTGCGTTCGACGAGGCATTTTGTGCGACGTGTATTCAAACGAGAGAGACACTTTCACGATTTCTCATACGTTCTTCTGTCTGTTCTCTAGTTTTCGAGAAAATTCTACGTAACAAGCTTTCTACGTAATTTCTTTTCTTCGCTCTTTTCTTTCGCGAGATTGAGCCTCGCTCGGTTTAATTCGAATACCTCGAAACTTATTAATTTACTCGAACCGATATTCACTTGATCTGCCTTTGTAAGGCCCTACGCAGACGACTTTTGTCTTTTGCGCGATTCCAAGTCTTTCTTTCCTTTTCCCCGGTTAAGAACAACGAAGACAGACATACGATCGCACGGACAATAGTCGCTCGTCTGTAGCGGGCCTAGTTGAAACATTCTAACAAAAACAGGCTCTTGTTCGTGGTTGTCTGCTTCCAACAAAGCAAAAGAATGCTCGTACATCTGTAAGATCTGATCGATACGTTTCAATTTATTTCTACCAGCAAATTTGTAAATTTCTTATTAAAAGAAAATTGAGACGGTCGTTTATCGTCCGAGCGATCGTATCATATTCATATTCGATGCTTCACTACGCTCGAATCGTCGTACCTCTATAGTATTAGGTTGTCCGAAAAGTTCCTTTCGTTTCGTAAGGTGACGATAGATGAACAACGATTTCTGTTTTATATTATTTTATCGAATTAAATACGATCCATTTCGTTGTATTTCTATTATTATGTTCGCGCATAATTCAATAAACCATAATTCAATAAACATAATTAATAAATAAATATAAAATAAAGAACATCGTGCGTCTATTATTTCCTTACAAAACGAAAGAAACTTTCTCGGGCAACCTAATATTTACAGAAATTAATCAACGAGATATTTTTCAATACAAAGTTCGGGTTTAATCATGTTCGTAAATTGGATACGTTTACGCGACGTTCTTCTTAAATTTGGAGAAGCTTTTAGCGGCAGAAAAACAGGGTTCGCTGGAAAATGACGGGAAGAACACAACAGGATCCGAAATTACCGTGTTCATAAAGCTGTCATACCTTTTCTGCTCGCAAGAAAACCATATTATTAAACAAAAGATACCGTGGAATTGAAGGCTAAAGCAGATGTTGTAGGTCGTTTATTAACATTTCCCAGAAAATTGAAAATTCTCCAGGCTCGTTGTACATGTACCTGGTGTTTTTTTTTTTTTTTTTTTATATTAGCGATACGCGTATGCTCGTGTTAATAAGGATCGGATATAACGTGGTAAAGACAAAAATATCCGAATGAAAAGCTTTTCGAAATAGGATATACGTGAATCCGTTTGAAAAGAGAAGCACGCAAATGTTACTCGTAAATCCGTATAGTAAATAATTCGATATTGATGTACGATCGAACACGTGAGCCGCACGACTTTCATGAATAAATCTGTAAAAAAAATAGGAAAAATTTAATTCGTATAATTAATCAAAGTACGGGTACCGCGCTGGAACAATACGGGTTGCGTGTTACGAGCAGAGGGTTAATAAAAGTTCTTTTGAATACAATTAACAGTAACTACGTTCTATCACGGAATTACCCTTACATAATTGTACAAATTGCAATGGACCTCCGTGTTACATGCCAAGCTTATTTAGCATATCCATTTAATGAATATACAGCCTAAGCAACAAGACTATAACTTCCAGACTGTGTGCATCGTAGACCTTATAAACTATATTAAAGTGTTGAATACTTCGGCTTGGACTATCAGTCCGGAAACTATTACCTTAATGTAAATTAATTTTATCAAACTTATCGTACGAAGAACAAAAGCGTACTACTTTGCATTTTTTCTTGCTTCCGTATCAAGAAATCTATGATAAACGAAGCACACACTGTACATACGAACATATTTGTCTGTATCAATTTGGAATTTGGAATTTCCAGCTCCTATGCCTTTACGTTTGTACACTTTGCGCGTATTTTGTCTGTTTGTTGTTTCTTTGCCGAAATGACAACAATGTGAAAACAGATTTACATTGCGCTAGAACATTTTCAGATTTTTTTGCGACGCGCATTTCCCTCGTTTTATACCTCGTTTCAGAATAAAACGAGATATAAATAGGCTGCGGATTTTTATGCGGTATCGTATCTTCGCGAAGAGAACTAAGGAAATGGAAGTTGCGTGGCACTCTGTTTCGGCTGCTAAAAATTACGACGAGTACTACCCCCTTTTCATTTGCATTCTCTGGATCGTTGCACCTTTAAATTCACTATAAATGCACGAAAATCCGTAGTCTATTTATAAGGAAATTCGTGTAATGAACAGCGCGATCGTCGATAGGATTCCCTCGACTAACAATTCAATGCGTTCTCGTACCTCGTTCATTCCCCGTACATAAGCAGAAAATAAAAACGCTTAATAATATATAATTCTTGGAGCATTTACGAGCTCGATAAAGGGAGGAAGCCGAAGAACCTGCTTCTCTTCTTTTCGATACGTTGCAACAATAGTCCGAAAATAAAGCAGTCGATCTTCGTCGAAGCAATCGATAGACCGTCCGTTTCCGATTGTTAACTTCTCGATATAAAATGCTTTCTTGTCCTCTGGTTCAGATCTGCCGTCTTCATCGGCTACTCGACGAATACATTAGGCTAACAGGGCCATATTCTTTCCAAGCAAGCAGACGCATCGATCGTCATAAGTGAATTCGCCGTTTGGATATAACCGGAGAGACGCACTTGGAATACTTGCTGGCCTCCTAAGAATTTTGAGAGGACGGCTCATGAATGCAAATTAAAACGTTTACCCCGCTCCTATCGCGCACCTCTTTGCTCATTCCAGTTATTTGACTTGCCTTATAAGCGGTGTTCAAAAGTCGATAAGCCGCTGCCGCGGTTCCCTCAGACGACTTAAATAATGAATGCGCGGGTAAACAGCTTTACTTGCTCAACATTCTTCCGGTCTTCTATACGTTCTCCTTTTTCACTCTGAATTTTCCGCTTTCTACCGGGCTGCCATATTTTTGGCAACTTCTATGCAGCTTCTATTTAACGCGATTCACAAATGCGCGTCCATGTTTCAGAACGGATGAACATTACGTTATCGTCAGTTCGGTTAGCTGTCGATGCATGGACATAAAATAGAGAAGGCTCTTTCAGAATTCATAATGGTTACATATATCGGAGAAGGATTTGAAGTATGGGCGTCTGATGAACCTTCACTCGTATTGACCATCGTGGTTAGGTATTCCAGCCGATCGTTATGGGTACCATACCAGGTGATGATTACAAGAGGTTACAGGTAATGACGGCAATCGGACAAACGAGAGGTCGATGACAATGAATTTAGATTCGATACGAATCCACGGCCACGGGAAGACGAATCCGATATGATACACGATCCTGGTGTGACTCAACGTGCGAATCGTAATGACTCTCTCGATAACTCCATAACTTTCTCGATACCTAACTAACCCCCAGTACAAATGGAATTGCCCTTATATAGTCCTCTCCCCACCTCTCGGGTCAATCTTTGTTTTTAAGGAGAGCTGCATAATTATTCCATACCTCTGTTGTTACATGTCCGTCCCGTGACCGCGGCTACGTTCGGCGACTCGTTATGTCACCTCGATCCCAAGCCCATCGTCATAAACCCCGAGTACACATAATCGGATTAGCGTCTTACAACTATTTCCTATTTTTATTGCTTAAAGGTAGCTCCAATAAAAGTCCGGGCTAGGGTGTTGGGAGTTTTCCCGATCACTCCAAAAGAAAGGCCCCGATGTCCCTTCATCTCCGACATGTATATAACGTTCACTGTCCAAGAAAATATATATTGCATACGTGTATTCTTAATAAACAAGGAATTTCTATTGGAAAGTGGTTTTGAAACGTTGACTCGTCTCGAATACACTCGTCTCAAGTATTTACATTCGTCTAAAATATATAGATGCGCATTTATGAATCATACTGTATATCAGGCAGCCGGTTGAGATCGCGTAGAAAATTCGGCTGGTGAAAATTGTTGAATTATACTGGCTACGCCGATTTAAACGTGAAAAAGGTGCGCGTTAATTTCGGTACGGGTCTTTCCTATCGTTAAATAGAAACCGCATTAACGTCGAAAGTGAATTAAAATTGGCGAATCGCATGGCTGTTACCGGCGCGGCACGATTATTCAATTAGGGCGGGCACTTGTCGTGGCCGGGCCATTTCCTTGTATTTTTCTGACTAAAGCGGAGACCCCGACCAGCTCATTAATTTCCTTCGCCGCGCAGTATTGTACGATTTAACGAATCGCTCGACAACGCTCGCGTTTGTTGACCGCTGCGGATTTGGTCGCATTGCTCGTTTCTCGCTTATGTAATCTGCCGTTTCCGCGGAAATTGGCCACTAACGAAGTGAAACGGCACCGTAATCGTGGCAAGTCTGCGAGGCTGCCGCTTGCTAACCCAGTTACCGAAGAATTTACGAACGGATGTAAAAATATCTTCGTTTATTTTGTGACAACTTTTGATACATAACGATACAAAGATAATATACAACGTTAGAACAATTCTGCTAGTAGCAGTGCATAGATTTTTAATTTACATTTAATTATAATTGTATATATAAATATAATTATAATTTGTATTTGTATTTATATAAATATAATTTGTATTTAATTGTAATTACATTTTTATAGAGTTTGATATCGATGCTTGTGATATAAGCTTGATATAAACTTTCTATGGATATCTAAACTTTCGATTTAGGGGCAGGGGCAGTGTAACAACGAGAGAAACAAGTGATTTTGATGAATTTTTGTTTGAAGCAAGTACTACTAAATTGTAATACTAAATAGAAGTAGAAACGTAATTTTTGATTTAAATTGTTCCGATTGTTTATCAGCTTTCTAAACTGGCGTGTACGATAATTGAAAAAGTAATTGATCAATCAACTTCGAACGAAACTCATTCACTTTGTTACAAATTTCCGTTCGTGGATCAAACCTCAAATTTTTACACCATTATTTATTTATAACGCCTTTTTGGATAATATACATTCGATTTACCTGGCGGAAAAGGTAAATTTTTTTTCAAAACGTTAGAATTTTTCACGGTTTCCTCTCAAGAATAGGTTCAATCGCAGAATAATCTATCGAACTTTAAGAAAATTCCTTAACTTTTACTTTTCTTTTACTACATGACTATGAACCGATGTTGTACTGTCAACGCCGACAATGTCAAATGACATTTCGTCAAAAATGTTCGCAAGGCTTGTACAACGTACAATAAACAATAAGAAAAAGTGAAATGAACAAATTGCGCTTACACTTGAAGACTATCTACGTACAGTGCAAATAGTTCCGCGTAACCAGCGATAGTTAATCTAAAGAAAAATCATAAAAATCACTTGCTTTTATTGTTGTCATACGAAAATCCCTCTTCGAGTGTTTAATAAATCAAATGCAATAGGCACGAAAGCTTGAAAATTAAAGAAAAGTAGAATTATAATTAAAAGTTCAATTATGCGCATAATAAATCACGAAACAGGTCTGTTTCTTTTCAATGCACATTAGTAAGAAGGTGATCTAATTTTTTTCGAATTTTAAAAGAAAAAGATTCGTCACGATCGGCTTAGAGAATAGCTTACGCCTATTTTAATTAGGCAATACGATCGTACTACGATAAGTCAATGTTATAAAGAACGATTTGATGCTCGAATAGACGTGATAAAGTGCACGCGTACCGAGCGAAAATTCAAAGTCGATTTTCTCGAAAACAAAGCGTCAAACGAAAAATTTGTATTCTATATTTTCGACTTCCTTTTTCGCGTAGAATCACCCCCTTTCCGCTTGTACCGCCAGTTACAAACCAGCCTGTATGTATCCTATTTAGCTGTAATCATTGTCAAATAAATCGGGTTCTACGAGCAGATACATCAATAAACATCACGTATCAATATATTATGTCTTAATTTTCTTCGTCAGCTACGCGTTATTAAAATACATAATTTTGACGTAAATCGTACCGGAGATATGTTAAATTGAAGTGGAGATATTGTACTGCAATCAATATTAATAGAGAGTTAAATGATCGAATCGTGATATTCCGTGATAGGCTATAACGTCGCTGAAAGTTATTTGTCATAACATAATAACGCTATCCATATCATCGGTTTACTAGGAGCTTCGTGTACCTTAATTCTTTAGGAATTCTGTGAAAAATTTGTCTCGTCGCGTATATCACGCTGTTATTCAAACTGTTGGAAGTGTAGCGCCGCTTCAATGAAATAAAAAGCAACTGCGATCGTCTTAACGAGGAATGTGCCACTGTGAACAATATTTTCGATATGCTAATAATCTCGAGAACGATATCCAGATATACGTTCGTAAGACTGTGATTCAAACACTCATACAAAATTCATAAGCCATCGTACATATCACTTCACTTTTTTACTTCTCGCGCGGTAAATCCTCGTCGTATCGTATCTTTTGGATTTCAAGCATTCAAGAACCTCCTTACAACCTTTCTATCTTTTATAATCCCATTTTTTCTTGTGCCGATTTCACGAACACGGCGTAACGTCTGAACGTAAGAAACGGAAGAGACACGATGGAAACCAGACAGATAGAAACCGAAAAATGATAACAGAGACAAACGAAGAGATAGCTTTATTCCACGATTACGCGTATCTCTTTTTCTATGTTCTGATCGAATATGTAAAATCCATGTTCAAATCGTCGAATAAGCTGAAAACGTTTGGTCGAGTCTGTTAAATACGAGGCTGGGTGACGAAATTTTACATTTGCTATCAAAACAGATTTCACGCCATCATCGTCCGTATAATTCGTTGCCTTTGAAGCGTCTATGTTACATGCCCTGCGTGGCCAACTAATTACGCAAACAAGCCAATGAACTAAAAGGACAATAAATTAATACTCTTTGTATCTGGTAATTAACATGAAGCCAATTAATTAAAATCGCGAGCGTTGCCGCGAGACAACTTATCGGCAGCTATCTCGCAAACATTTCGAGGGAGTTCTTTGTGCGAAGAATTCGCATTAAAACAATCGTACCTCGTAATTTTCATTTCATTAAACACTAGGTTTCACGACGAATGTTAATAAAAGAGACGCCAGCTCCAATGATCTTGGATTTTTGCATCGTTATTGCTAATTACTAGCTGCGCGTGCCCTACGTTGCTCGGGCTTTTGAGAGGCTGAGCTTTTTAACTAATATTTCCACGATAAATTTTCATGCCATTCAGGAACACTCACACCATCGTACGAGGAAAATTGATTCTTCGCATGTTCTCTTAAAATTGTTGAAAATTATTCAGCTACTCCACAAAAATAATTTCTCGGCCGTAAGTTAAGAGGGGGTTGTAGAGGGATGATGAGGAATATTCGTGCCAAATTTACTGCGGATACATCGAGCTACATAGAACCTTTTACCTGACATATATACGTACGTATTTTAACTTATACGTATATGGAGAGAGAATACAGTCTAATTATGAGATTTTTGCGCGTAAAAGAAGGGTTGATGGGGTGTGACGAGACCTGGGCAACTGCTATTATTTCATGTATAATTGCTAATTACGTCGCTGCATCATACAGTTACGAATTATTCACATAATGATGCAACTAGTGGCGAATCTTGACAAAATAGAACCCACTGACCTTGACATATGTTGTCAAGGACGGTCTGCTGAACAACCTGCTAAAGTCCTTAGCCATCGCTCGTTATTCTTCAATAATTTCTTAACAAAATTATTGCTACGTGCATCGCGTTCAACCTATGCGCAAATATATGCGACTGCGAACACGCACATAACCTATACGGCAGTCACGTTTATCTGACAGTTTTTATTTCAAAGAAACGCCGCGCGCGTTGCTCGCACGCTCGTAAAAATCTAGTCCAACCCAATACCAATTCTACATACGAGCGTAGGGGGGCCGATTTTCGACGAAAAAACTTTTTTTCTTAAAAATGGCTCGCCCGTTTCACTCACGTGTGGAATTGGTATCGGGTTGAACTAGATTTTTACGAGCCAGTGGAAGCGAGCGAGCAATGCGTACGGTGTTTCTTTATGATACGTATGTGCATAGTATACGTTGTTTTTTTACAGATCTTGTTTCGTTAATGATTTTTTAAACGATAACGAACAATGGCTGAAATCTTCTGGGGGTTACTCACACTGGCCTTGACAGCATATGTCAAGGTCATTGGGTAGTGTACTAGTAATATTCGTTTTTCTTTTCTTTTTTCTTTTTTTAAATTCTCCTCCATTTGAAACTAGACCCAGGTTTGATAACTATACCGATCGACAAAGCAGCAGTGAAAAAGGTCAAACAGTCGCTTAACCATCTTGCGTTTCGTTGTATCCACACGTAACGCGCTTTGTTATCTTTTTTTTTCTTTTTTCAGCGTCCCTTTGCGATATCGTTTTCAACAGTGACTCGACGAAAACAGGGATAGTCATGTCACCAGGATATCCGAAACCTTATCCACCGAGGACGCACTGTACATACGACTTCCAGGGACGAGGAAAGGAACGAGTGCAAGTGGTGTTCCAGGATTTGAACTTGTATCATTCGCCGGTTGTATCGGACACAGCGAACGAGTAAGTCTCTGTTTACTATCTTACGTTGTATCGTTGCCGACATACTCTGTCTACTCTCCAGATCGTTGCAACATATCTGCCCGTTGAAATTCGTTCTTTTATTAGCTTACAACGATACGACGATGAAAATGATCGAGTTATTATTGAGAAATTCTCGATGACCGTGAAGATCGAGAAAGGAAAAGACGTGATCTTGAAGGGAACTAACGTGAATCGCGATATTTGTCGTTGCAAACTAACAAGCTTTTTTTCTCGCGCGTACTTTTGTTGCTGCAAAAGTAACGAAAATATCAAAGTGGACGATATAGACGGAACACCCTGTACACATAGGGTGTCCCTGATTTTAACGGCCAAACGTTGTCGATATACGTTATGGTCGAAGTAAGAAGAAAAATGTACATGAACGTAAGTCGTTGAAAACTTTATTAGAAAGTTATGGCAGTGATATGAAATACGGAGGGAACGGTAGTAGCAGACTCACGGTTACTGCGATATAATACAGGAATACACCAACGATATTTACGTTCGCTCTGTTTATGCAAACGTAACTAATTCTTCATCTCGAAATGTTCACGGTTCTTGACAATACAAGATTGACAGCGGCCGAAAATAGAATTTATTACCCCTGGCGAATCTCATTTCTACCTTGTTTCGTTTCAACGAATCCACCATTTTGAGATGCAGAATTAGTTACGTTTGCATGAACAGAGTGAACGCAAATATCGCTTATCCGTTCTAAGTTCCCTTTGTGTTTCATATTTTTTTTTTTTTTTTCATAACTTTTTAATTTAAATAAAAGCTTTTTATTTAAAACGAAGCTTTAAAACTACCTATGTCTGTAATGACATCTGCCTGTTATTTAGTCCCATGGAATATAACGACAATGTCTGGCCGCTAAAAATTTCACGATATTTTTGTCGAAGATTTTGGATCTTTGAAGCCGAAATAATGTTATGGGAACACAAAATTTACATTTTTAATTGCTGTTTGAATAGTTATACACTTATTTAATGGACGATCTCTATTATATTTATCGATACATACCTGCACGCGTCTCAGCACTTTCTTCTTTACCCGACTGTTAACCGACGACTCTTCCAGATGCTTCTAACGACTGACCAGTTTACAGCCATCTGTTTTTGAGACGCCGCGCACACAAATACTCCCACACACTGATACTCGCATACAAGTATTCTTACTGCGCGTTTAACCTAGTCTAGCACAGAAAATTATACATATCTCAACAATTTTATATACATATATAACAAAACAACGCTACCATTCGATATAAACGAATCTCTAAATATCAGTCAGGTATAATAATTGCGTGCTCAAAATATCCTCTGAAACTTATCTCGGAGCTGTCCTTTATAACCCCCGATCGTCGTGCACTGTACGTTTGTAGACTTATCTTGGAATACCTGCTCCTGAGCACATAGTACTTATAGCTGCCACTTAGTCATACTAATATCTGTACGTATTCTTGGTAGCTTCGCTTTTCAAACATCGCTCTCGTCTGCCACTTGTGCGATATTCATTGGGAGAGATACGTTGCAGGCACGTGTTTGCACTGCAGACAAAATCATGAAAGTCATAAAAATTGTGAAATTCAACGGATACCTGTTATACCGACCTGGATAGGATTTTACGAAATAAAAAGCTCGGACAGCTGACCCATTTGTCAGTTAAAAACCAGAAATGTTATAGAGTATGACTAAACTGACATAGTTTTCCCTCCGGTAAAACATGATCTTTCTAGTTTGTAATTTTACGAAAAATTTATTGTACAAAACTCTACGATTCATAATGTCTCACTAATGTGTTTTATTTTATAGTTATCGTATGTCTGTGATAAAATGGCAATTTGTATTCGAAGAGATACGATTGTTCGGAAGAAAGGAAATTTGCCCAAAATTATCGGACTCTTCTGATTTTTCTTATTGTTTTATTATTACTTTTCTTTCTTTTTATTCCTCTTTCGCGTCTGTTTCGACGTGTTTCTCTTTATATCGAAGGAAGATTTTCACGATTATCCGTCAGATTGAAACGTTTCTACGAGCGATACTCAAATGAGTAGGTAGTAGTAAGGAGAAAATTCCAAACTGAATGACCATAATTTTTAGTGAAACAGACTAGCATAACGAAATAGAGTAAAATTAATTGGATTTTTAAAAGAGCCAACAACACGTTATAATTCTGGCTACCTATAGTCCTTATACGATATAAACTATCTATTATATTATAAATAAATTATCAAAAACTAGAAGGAGAAATAAAGTAAAGCAACGTCCACGATAGGATTAAAGACGTGCAAAAAGGTATGGGTGCGCGAATCATTCATCGAATCAATCAATCACGTCAGATTCTTGGTATTTTTAGAAACGTGAAAATATCGAATAAAATACATCCATATGATTCGCGTACAGAGCGGAAATTGTAAAACAGTTTCGCGTTTGAAATCGTAGAATCATTTGTCGAACAAGTAAAAAACGATTGTTCGTTTAAATGCGTCTATTACTATGTCGCGCTTTTCAACAACCAGCAAAGAGAATTTTGCAACCTTGCAAAAAGTACTATAAACGTTTGTAAAAACACGGAAGAGCAGAAATGTTGATACGTAATGTACATAGTATATTGCTAAAGATCATTAAACATAGACTTGAACTATATGATGTACAGAGAATAAAAAACGTATTGGATACATAAAATAAGTTTAATCGTCTAAAACGATGAATTTCACCGCGAGGATGCTAATCGAATAAAATTTGAACTGAACGAAGGCATTTACAAAATTGATCGAAGTGCCTTTTGATTTAAAAGCGAACTGAATCGAACCTAATCCAAGCAATATACGAAAGTACACAGTATAATACGCGCTGTTTGCAACGACTTAAATCTGAATAGTAAAAAGAGCAGACACATAAAAGTAAGTACTACGGCCTCTGCTTAGTTTCTCAACGCTGCATTCAACGTCGCGTAAAAAGAGTGTCGCAATAATCCCTCGTCTTAGCTCTGTCTTTCTTTCTCTCTTTCTCTGTTTCTTCCGTGCAGTTTTTCCAACGTTGAAAAATTGAAGTCAACAATGACAAAAGTCCCCATTCGATTTCTTTATCATGGAACGCCGTTAGAAGGTCCGTGAAAATACGGCTTTGGCGGTGAACGCGTTGAAGTTAAAACGGCATCACGTCGATAATGGCGGAAAAGAACTAACGGGGCCGGATGAGCGGACCGGTGTTCCAGTGACGTCTTCGGTGTGTAATCAAAAGCCAATGTAGAATTTGGCAACTGCGAATCCAAACGGTGCTTCACGTACCTTCAAATACAATTTGCACGAAGTGCATCGAGTGGCGATGGCCGAATTCCGCCATTAGCGTGCCGATTGATCGACGAGTTCGTTTCGTTGTCCAGCGACGAGGATCGGACGTTCCTGGAATTCTGCTTGTCCTTGTGAAAAGCACGGGAACGGACAGTTGTGATCGATTTCACCAACGCACGTGTGTAGCGTCTGTAAAGGGATTGCGTGTATCGTGACAATGCGCGAATATACAACCTTGTTGGCGATTTTTTTTCTTTTTCTTTTTTTTTTTTACCACTTACGCTGATTGGCAAAGAATTAATTGCTGTCTAATCGTCAGTTGGCTAAGACAATTACTAACCCGCGAGGATTGCCGGTTTCTCTCTTTCTCTCTTTCTCTCTCTCTCTCTGTTAATTCATGAAACGACAGATAGAAATTTCAGATTTCGAAACTTGTACAATAATTAGATGCGTTTTTCTATGGAATCGTGTTGTTAGTTGTCAGATGTGCCGTGATAGAAGCGAACCGAAATGTTCAGAGAGCGTTGAAACGAAAGGTACGTTTGAGGCCTAAAAAATCACGAATATGTCAAGAGATGAGAAGTTTGTGGTTTATTAGTGAAATTGTACTGCGAGCTTTGGAATTTAATTGAAACGAGTTTGACGGTAAACAGGCTACGCGCAGATTGGTTTGAGTTATTATATCGATGTATTCTATCATATAGCTATGATTATGGAGAGCTCTATTATCTAGAATTTATGTATATTTGTTTCGCAAAGATAATCATTCCATTAATTTGTTTAACGTACTGTAACCACACCATGGTATAACATTAACGTTTAAATATTTATTCTATCCGAAATTAGAATTAAAATTACGTAAATCGAACGACATTCCTCAGGCAGTTTAAACTATTTATCTTATAATATATTTCCCAGTCACATTCCTCGCGTCATTAATTGATCGACATGGAGGGACAGTATCGTGAATTTTATCGCGGTGCGAAAATTAATAATCAGAAACGGCACTTTCTACCTTTCTAACGAAATTGCTTTATATTAATTAAATTATAGATTTAGATCATCTGTTAAAAAATTACTCGCACGTATATTCTTTATCAACGAAGCTCGTTTCACTATTGAACTTTTACTAATCGATTTTGTAACCATCTGTAAAATGATTACCGACTTGTTTTGCAAGAATTGTCAGATACTTCTGTATGTATATAGTAAGGTTTAAACCGCGGCTATTTATGCAAATTCATATTTTTACGAATATAATTAAAAAGATAGGGAATTGTTTTGCCTATTAAATATCATAACGAATTTTATGCATCCTTGCATGTTCAGATTTTCTAGAAACGCATGAAAATCCGCAGTCTAATCATGTTAAAAGACATGCTTGTAAATATATTCGTGACGTACAGAATGATTCTCCGGCTAGTTAACTCAAAAGCAGCGTCGTCAATCACATGACGGTGATAACGCCATATCCGTACGTGTAATCTGTCATCGAAGACTGCTATTGCCTCTGTTTCACGGTAGAGACGATCGTATGCGCGTAAAATGGTAACGATAATGCGTGATTTGTGATGTGATCAGCGATACTACCTTTAAGTTAACTAACAAAAGAGAGATAGAAAGAGAAAGAGAGAGTGTATCATCCTGTAAATTTCAGAAATACGAGATACGTGAAAAATCGCAGTGTACGTTAGAAGGAAATTCCGTGTAAAATGAATGACTGTGAAAAATAACTTTATAAGTTTCTTTCAAATTTACTCTATAGAGCATTATTGTTGCTATCCACAAGATAATAAAATAGCACGTAGCGGCCATTATCCCAAACCTCGTTAACTTGGTTAAGCAGGGGGCAGGTCATGCCATAAATTCGACCATTAACTGACCTGTCAGTTTATTAACCACTGTAATAGAATCACGCTGACCAACAGATTTATGCTGCGGCGTCGAATCCGCTAGTCGTACGATTGTCTTGCCCGCAATTTTCAAATCCGATCAACTCGTGTAAATATCACCAATCAATTAGCTGTAACATTATGCACAATGATCGAAATCTCCATGAATCCAGTATACTTTCTCGTAACATTTTACGACACTGTTTTGACCGAAGCAGATTTCACCGAAAGATACAGTGGAAATTGTATGGAAACTTTCAGCCACTGTTCTTTACCTTCAATATTTGATGAACTTTTCTGTCCATCTACGTTGTCACGTGCATCTCTACCAATAACAAACGAAAGAACGCAGCACAGTCGAGACAGGACGATAGCCATGGAAGAAGGAGGTGCAACTGCAGCGAAAAAGGACGCGCGCATCTTATTTACCGTATTCTACAATCTGATTTAAGTTCGACGCAAGATTTGCTCGCTCGACGTCTTGACCGATCTGCCGAAGATTCACGATCCATTGTGCTCGTGGAATGGAAAAGAGAGCGCGTTCGTCGTGTCGCGCTGTGAAGGGTAAATCGTGAGACGAGCAAGCAGAGCTTCGCAAGCAAGCGAACGAGAAACGCCGATCGGGAAGGAGATACTCAACCGGAGGATGGTATTCGGGGAATCTGCCTACAACAATGCTTTCCTGACAACAGCAATTGCGATCGGTCATCCCCTCGTTCATTTTCCACGTGCCTGGCCTTAAACGCAGTTTAATTGCCGCTGGCACGTTTCATCGTGCGGTCACTCGAGTAATGTTTCTCTGGCTATGTAATTGTTCCCGGTTGCATTTCAGGAAAATCGAGATAATCGCGTGTAACAACATCGTTCGTGGCAACGAACCGATACGACCCGACGTTGGCAAAGAACGAGAAGAACTTCAACGAAATAAATCGAATCGATCGTACTGCTGGCAAAAAAGAATTGCCCAGTTCTTCTCTTTCATTACTCTCTTTCTGTCTGCTTGTCTGTCTGTCTCTCTATCTTTCTCTCTCTCTCTCTCTCTCTCTCTCTCTCTCTCTATCTATCTACCTATCTTTTTCTCTGCTTGCCTCTGTCTCTCTCTCTTTTTGTTACGATCTTAATTGCTTTAATATCAACTTCGTTGATATAGTTACGAGATAGTTAATAATCGTGGCAGCTGTTGCAAACTCGTTAATGCATTGTACATTACAGGCCCCTTTGACAGACGCCGTTACTTGCGATATAATACGGAAAATTATATCACAACTTGAGTCGGATATTCCCTAAAGCGATTTTCAATTGGAATATAAGATTACTAAACCGCGGATTTTTATTTGTTTATAGGAAATTTGTATGAGCAACATTGCACAGGATGCGTGGCGTTGCATACCATTGCATTGCACGGAATACGAATCGAGCAATGTGTTTACGCTTTTTAACTATATTTCCTCTGTATTTTCGTCCATCGTAAAACCATTCGATAAATACAATTTTGGTTACACGACTCTCTTTAGTGAATTAACGAGTCACAGAACTGAATAATTTTTATAGAAACGTTCGTGCTCGCGTTCGATGTTAACCATGTTGCGACAAAGAAGAAATAATAATTTTATGGGCGAAATTAGCGAAACAAGAGGAAGGTTCGTGGTTATTTAATTTGAGTATTCGTGACTCATCTTTAATTCTGTAATTCATTATTCTAGGAGGCGTTGAGGATATCGCGATAATAATTCACTTGGTTTATGTCGCTGTATGAATTATTTATAAGCTTGCTCTCATTATTACGTACACTTTGCTTCACCTACTAAAGAAGACGAATTACTCCAATTATTATCGTCAATCTTCAAGTATAAGCCGGCTGGAAAAATTCCGCCGATATCGATGTGATTCTTTCAAGTCTATTTTCTATGGTGGCGGAAATATGAATTTCGTGCGGAGCTGTTTCTCTGACGCGAATTACGCGTAAACGACGCAGCACTGCAATGTGTAACGGATAATGCTGTTCTCTACGCAAGCACATTGCAACGAAGCTTTTGATAATTAAATTATAATTTGTCTTAAAGGTATGACGCGTGTACTTTAACTTTAATAATTTACTATGATAATTAATAATACAATCGAGTGCGATATATTTTAAAGCACGGTACGACACATAGACCCGCGTCATAATTTTCACACTCATAGCGCGATAGTGTCTTTTCAAATTGCTCTTCGTTTTCTATTTTGAAGCGACATTTTCACCCTGAATCGGATCGGCATGTTAAGAAGAGCATCTAATATCGGTATATTTATTTTAACGGAAAGCAACAATCGATATCTGACACTGACGTATCAAAAACAAAGATTCTGTCTGTATGTTGTTGACACTGTCATAAAACGTTGCAAGAAAAATGTGAAGCAAGACAAATGACAAAGATCATTTAGTTCAAACGGTGAGCGAATGAGTGGTAGAGTGAGTCACTATAGTGGCGCTTCGTAATGTAAGATGACATCCGCGAAAGCCACTGTAGTGGTGCAACGTACCTAAGAGGCTAATTTGGCGGAAAATAACAATGAAATACAATGGAACCTCGCAAACTCGAGCCTCCGGAAACTTTTATAACACTAGAATTTTGTTCGTTCTTCTCCGTTTCAAAGCGAAAATCTCCAAAAGTTGCAATAAAACTTACTTTAACTGGAATTATTTGCCACGTGTCCAGATACATTATTTTATCTTTGTAACTCGAGTTTAGAGTAGCCACTGCAAGTCGAACTTTACCCCTATAACTCGAACTTCTATCGCCGCTTCCTCTGCGACTCCAAATGTACCTATAGCTAGGCTATGTGTCACGAGATGTGAGAAACCAATTATTCGACGTCGCCTTCTCTCTTCCACCTGTTAGGGTTGTCTCGGATAACATAAGAAGACAAATATAAAACGACGCAAGCTGTATCTCTAGTTCTTTGCACTTCGATCACGTGTGCGTATCCATGAAAGTCAATCGTTTTTCGTCGGACGAACGTATAATTCCTATGGTCCGCCGTATCTTTAACTTTTGCATTTATTCGCGTTGCATGAAACGAGTTCTAAGAGAAAACTTAAAATATACCAAAAGTTGCCGAGAAGGAGAATATAATTGTGACTTCGTACAAAGCTTCTCCGTGTCGAATTTTCATTTGTTAAAGCTCTTTTACTCGGAAGTCTAAACTTCGGTAAATCGAAGATTTTAGCTGGCTCCTCCTCGCTCGAAGTTGGAATTGCCGACTGTAGCAGAAAATAAATTACGCAGCTGCAAATATTAAAAGAGACAAAGGAAGGCAGCGTGTCTAAGGAATAACGAAAAGAGGGGCCAGGTTAATCGAAATCTGCCAGCGAACGTGACAAATCTTCAAAGTCGATTTTCTCGGACAACGAAAATTTCTACAAATTACCTACGTCACTCTTTTCAACTACATTTATGAAACGGGTAATTACTTTTCCGACCGTATCCTTCAGCCGATTTCCATAGAAAAATTAAACATTATTTCCTTTAACGAGTTTTTAATTCAAATAATAAGAATTCCTCGATATTTCGATGGGGTATTTTATTTTAGGAAATGAAAAATATCACGGTTATAATATTTATTGCTAGGCGCTCAACGAATTCATATAAAATAGATTGTGTGTCTTCAAAGCCAATAAAACATGGGACAGCTGGAGGTAAAAAATCCGAAAAGCAGTAATTTTATCTGGCAAAGGTAAAACGAAAATATAGAATAACCTTTTTTTCCCCCGTATGAAGCTTCGTTTCTGTACAAATTGCTGATACAAATGGAGAGAATATGCGCAGTTATACGTGCGTGATTTTACTTATAGCTTGGTTTAATAAATATCAATGAAAACTAATATGCTCATTCGTACGTACTACAATTCGAGCTTGTTATACCGAATAATGAAAAATGACCAATAAAACAAAGGCATAATTTTAGCCGAAAATTGTTATTTATTACTGGAAAAATTGTTGCAAACGATTCTCGTTTTTATCTCGACGTAACTAAGTTTTATGTTATACCCCTATATGTTGTATTTCTATATTTCCTAGTATATTTTATACTTTATATTTTGATTTATATTTTATGCCTTGGCACTTTGTTTTCAAATATGCGCAATATATGGAAAAATATTTCTTCCTTCGCGAGTCTGTGATTATAATCTCGTCGACGTACACAGATGAGTTATTGCGGTTCTATATTGATAGGTTCGCAGGCTGTGATAGTCAAGATATTGCGCTTTTACGATCGATCCAACAAGCATATCAGATATTCTGGAGCACCGCAACATATTTTCAATTATTATCCGATAGAAACTTTTGACAATGCAAGATATTTCGGGAAATTGTTACAAACATATGTTGACAAGAAGAACGAATCTAAAAGTTCAGATACTTACAGCCTTACCGAGCAGAATACAAAATATCTTACATTTTGTCGTTTGGAAATGTCTGATTTCGCACGTAATTCTCTCTGCATCGCATTCAGTACAGTGCACCTCTTATTGAAAACAAACGTTAACAATTACGTTACGTACGATGATATTTATTTCTCATAAAATATTCAAAGTGTTTACCTTTAGGTATCTTTTTCTATATCATTCGTCATGAGTTCTTCGTTATTTTATTACAACGTCGAAGAGTTAAATATTTGTTCCATATGCCTGAACCTTGAAATATCTTCTTTTATCGCTGTGAATAATCAACAAGATAAATTGACTTTATAAACCAAATGCAAAATATCGCGGATAGTATTTGCATTAAAAATAAATAATTTTTAACCGTGAAACCATTCCGTTTCCCATCTCCTATTATTTAACGGACAAAAACGAGCTGCGAGAAAAGTACGCAGTTTGTGATAATATCCATTAAACCAAGGTACGGATGATAAAACCATACACTGAAACAAAGACCGCATATTTAATGAATTGTCAATATTGATATACTCAGACGCGAGTCTTCCCTGTGGAAAAATGCTGCGATATATTTTCGTTGTGTGCTTTTACATAAAATCACAGGTAGCAGGATTGCGTGACAGGTCATTGATTAAAATCCGCGCGTTCGATAAGAAAGGATTTTTATCAGAGAAATACCTCAGTTGTTTAAAAAAGAAGACCAGAGACCGAGATTACAACTGTATACATGCCTGTTATTTATTACCCAACTTCCAATAACTCTCGTGGAATATTTCTAGAATTAACGTCGTGGCACGGTGCAGGATTTGTTAAAAATTCGACTGAATTTCATTGTTGCATTCGCGGAACAGCGGTTTGCTAAAGCTCGATATTACTTTCGAATTACTTTCGAATTACTATCGTAGGTACTTTACAAATTGCTACATTAAGGCGATAAATCAATGGCATGGTACGTCCGTGAAACACTCACTCGCGGACCTTATCGTCATCAACATTATTTTCGTCCAACTCACGCAAAGAACTTGTACAAATTATTTCTACGTATTCTAAATCGTTGCCTCGCATGAACGCACAATTTGAATCGACTAATGGTTTTACTTCGCAGTAATCTGACTCAATTATCGCATCTTACGTGTGATTTACAGATGTTGCGACGCTTAAGAACGGTGGTGTATCGCCATACTTCTCCGTTACTTGTCACTTCATACTCGATAAAATTATATAAAACAAAATCGTAACGTCGAAGAATGCTCGCATGAGAGATTTATCGAAAAGAAAAACACACGTAAGGAAAAGTTTTCGGTAGAAATAAATCTGCAATATCCTTGTTTCACATTATACGTATTCCGGTATGCACACAGCGTGGCCAGGCATTCAAATGCAGTGAATAGAAACGGTGGGGAGGCCGCCGCAACCGACATCTGATTTTCCTGGCCAGTTTCCTTCCAATCATCCGAGTGGATTGGTCGAAATTTTCCTCGAGCGTCACACGCGCCCCAACGTTCGCTAGATGCATTCATTCCAAATACATTCATATCGCTACACACGACCGGCCGAGCACATAACGTTACACGAATGCACACGCAATAATATTCTTTATATCGGTCCATTCGTGCGACTACTTCGCCGCTAAAAAATTCCGCATTTCATCCGTAATGCTGACCCGTAAAGTGTCAGATTGTAAGGCCGGGAAACGGAAATGATGTGCCTCTAACACGACCCGCGAGCATATATTGAAAGAAAAACGTTGCCATGGTATAATGGAACGTTCGGATATTAGAGTATTCGAATAATATTGGTCCGGATATGGATTTGCTGTACTTATGAGACGTAGTAAACAGTGGCTATAAAAAATATTTCTACTTACCTGACTTTATTTTCCAACGAAACGTCTTTCTTTACAGGTTCCACGTTTCATCTTCATCGTATACTAAACGTTTGTAGCGATAAAAGTAGTACCAAACGATATGAAATTTAATATACTTGCACTTAATCAATATATATGTCGCAGATGTAGAGACATCGAGCATTTCTTTTGGAATACTTGGGCTCGAGGTGACGCAACTGGTCGCTGAACGTAGTCACGGTCACGGGATGAACGTTTTAACTTGACGGAAGAAGTACCGATATTGAGGGACACGCTGTATTAACGAACAAGCCCCGGCCAGGAGCAATGTCGGCTCTATGCAGGACTGCCTGGCAACAGCGCCTGGAATTTTGTTGATATTCCTAATCAATATGTAATTGACAAATGAGATCCAGTCAGTCTTTTATTGCGATGTCCTTGGAGAGCTTACTGATATCGGGGAGTGAATCCAAAAGTTACCGAGCGACACAGCTAACGTTATTTTGCGACTCAGAGAAAATATAATCTATCGTACAAAGGGTTTCCCGTCGACCGTGGATTCGTTTGAACCCAAGAATATTGTTAAAAGCGTCCGTTAAACTTATTTATTGTTAAACCTTGTAAAAGTTATATCTATTCGTGTTATACAATCTAAGTGTAATATAGTTTATTTAAGTTAAACAATGGCAAATCCAAATGAAGAATTGATACGCGTCCACAATTCAAATGATGATTCGACACAAAATTCTAATAATAATTCGACATATATATATGTCGGGCTGGCGTTATGATTAGGGTTGGGGTTAAGGGCGTGAAACGAATCTCCGTTATGGTTAGACTTTGACGTTATGCAATAGAGAAGATATTGACTAGTGCGAATATAATTGTTACAGATATCGACAAGTAACCGTGGTAATTAGATACTCGAGACGCTAGTGACAATGATTCCAGGTTCGATAACGAATCCACGGTCAACGGGATAACACTTTACTAAACGTAGAATACTTTGAAGCACAAATACGTTTGCTGGGACGCTCGGTATATACTGCTCGATGTGTAACTTTCCAAGGCGATCGCACGAATGATAGACTGATGAACATTTTCCTCTGCTTACGATTGCGTTCGTTTGTTATATACTGGTTAGAAGCATCGAGAAAGTTCCAATCGCCGTTGCTAGGCAGTTTCTGCTTGGAGTTTGATTATTAATACAACGTGTGTCCCATTATATTGACACCTCCGAGGCAAAACGTCCATCCCGTGACCGTGGCTACGTTCGGCGACCGGTTGTGTCACCTCGAGCCCAATCCCACTATCGCAAATCTCGAACAAATACAATCGGATTGAAGGACAATTGTTTAATTACGGTTATGGTAGAATCTAGATTACAATGTTACGGGATTTTCCCACAGTTCCAACGGGGAGACTCCAGTGTCCTTCCATCTCCGAAATATATATAATATACTACACTATACTATATATGTACATTGCATTTATTATAGTATAGTATATAGTATAGTATAGTATAGCAATGGTGTAGAAATAGAGAAACGTAGCCGTGTTATACGTGAACAAGGGAACGAAGAAAAAGAGCACGTTATTAATAAAATGGTTTTTGACAGTAGGAAATATAACACTTGTGGAAATCGAACTGTCGCGCTAAATAACGATACTTGAAAACAAGCTATGGAAGACTCCGAGTATAAATCAGACTTGTCCACTGTCAGGGATCCTAATGCCGAGTAATACATAAGATTCGCTTGTAATACAGGGAAGATCTCGCAGTGGAGCGAAACGAAGCGGACAATTTAAAACAAACGAAGGTATCGATATCGACATCATCTCCAATCAGTATCGGTATCGTCTTTGCTGGAGATTTCACAACGATAGTATCGGAGTAAGAGAAGCTTCCTGGTACACACAAGTGTATATCAATATAAATATTACTATAAATACATACGTACCAAGGGCGAGTCAATAATTATCCGCAATGCGGTTGTAAACTTCGTCTGTTTCAAAGTAGGCTATGTTTTCCAAAAACTCTGATATGCAGAGGGTATTTTTTTTTTTTCTCGCACGAGCACAATCTGAACTGCGAAGTTTCAACTTCAAAAACAAATAACCCCGCTCTGTCCGACCTTCGGCGTTTCACACAGCCTCGAAACTTCCGTTTATTTCGTCCACGATGTTCGCTGCGCTACACTTACGGCCGAAAAAATCTCTCCATTAATTTTCAAACTAAGTTCTTGAACGGGAGAGCCTTGAAAGAACGTCCGGTATCAAGAGCGCGATATTTCTCGTGGCGAAAAAACGCACGACGAACAGGGAGCAGAGAAGATGGTGAACAGGAAGTGGGGAAAAAAAAGGGGGTAATGAGGGAACGGGGTCCGAGGAAATGTGGTTAGTCGGAAGGAAGGGAGGAACGGTGGAATTTTAGGATCGTAGCGGGTCCAGGACGAAAACGAAAATCGCGATTGAAGAGTGTCAGGCCTGGACCGAGTTATTGCCTGAAGTTAAGGTGGTAATGTCGGGGGCGTTGAATATGAAATTGGACAGTAGACGTGCTGTGCGTTGCGTTGGACTGCGTGCACGTGGCCATCGTGCTAGGAAAAATACATCTTGACTTCTAACGGGACGTGAAATCAGTAGCGAATGGAAATACAAGGTGGTCCCTCAGGTGAGGCTTCCTTTTGTCGGTGGAAATGAAAAGTTTCCCCATTGAATATGTTTTACGCCACGCGCTGCTGACGTGCGAGCCGCCCTGCGTGCCGGAGAATCGTGGATCAGTATGAATAAGCGAACGAGAAACGATTCGGCCAAATAGAAAGAAAGAAAGAATAGAAAACATTGCTTCCGCGTACGTACTATCTTTCAGGCGTGCTTATTTTTCACAAAATGTATAGTAATAGTAGAACTCAGAATCTTTGTTCTTTATAATCACCGCAATTCAAATAGCAACGGTTCCATTCATTAGAATCATCGTAATTCAAATGGCAATGATTTTATTCTCTGCAATCGTTGTAATTTAAATAGCAATGGTTTTTTTCATTATAATTATCGGAATTCAAATATACCATGACTTTATTTTTAACAGTTATCGCAATTCAAATAGCAACGGTTTTATACCTTAAAATCATCGTACTTCAAATGGCAATGATTTTATTCTCTGTAATCGTTGTAATTTAAATAGCAATGGTTTCGTTCATTCTAATTATCGGAATTCAAATATACCATGACTATTCTTAACAGTTATCGCAATTCAAATTGCAACGGCTTTATTCCTTAAAATCATCGTAATTCAAATGGCGATGGTTTTATTCTTTGTATTTGTCGTAATTCAAAAAGCAATGGTTTCATTCATTATAATTATCAGAATTCAAATATACCATGACTTTATTCTTAACAGTTATCGCAATTCAAATTGCAACGGCTTTATTCCTTAAAATCATCGTAATTCAAATAGCAACGGCTTTATTCCTTAAAATCATTATAATTCAAATGGCGATGGTTTTATCCTCTGTGTTCGTGCTGATTCAAATAGTACAATGGTTTTATTCTTTGTATTCGTTGTAATTCATAAAGCAATAATTTTTTTCATTATAATTATCGGAATTCAAATATACCATGACTTTATTCTTAACAGTTATCGTAATTCAAATAGCAACGGCTTTATTCCTTAGAATCATCGTAATTCAAATGGCAACGGTTTTATTCTCTGTAATCGTGGTGATTCAAATAGCACAATAGTTTTACTCTTTGTATTCGTCGTAATTCAAATAGCAATGATTTCATTCGTTATGATTATCGTAATTCAAATATGCCATGACTTTACTCTTAACAATTATCGGGATCCAAATAGCAGCGACTTTATTAGTACCATCCATAAGTATTTGCATAATTCCAAATTATTACAAATGTACAAAATATAAAACTTCAAATACTTCAAATGCAACCCTTTAGTCTAATTTTTGCCTCTAAATTTATCTCAAACAATCATACACGGTCGCTAGATATAATGCGAAACGATTGTTATCGTCAGTGGTCTTTGTTGAAATTAAAGAGTCAGATTTTATTAAACAAAAAAAGAAAAACAAAGCATCGGATAATTCAACGAACAGACAATTTCATTCTACGTTTTCCTCCCGTTCGCTTTCTACACAGCGCTGTATCTTTTAAGTTACAGACTTTCGTGGATATACATTAACGCGTGACTCGGAGATACGAACAATTTGGAGCATCGAAGGTTCGCTGTAATTTACAGCAGATACTTATCGATCGTGTTGCTTCTTCGTTAAAACGGACGTACTGGAATTTCTCGAGCGCGTGATCTTTTGCCCAGAATTTTATCCGAGTGCTATTATCGAATGGCGAATTTTCACCTTGAATTCTCAGGCCGTTAGATTACAATTGCAACCGATCGCGAGTAAATAATTGTTTCTCGATACGCAGAGAAGAAATCGACGATACATTATCCCTTAGGAAAGATTGTATCTGAAAAATTCTTATCTCATTTCAAGTCGTATATTCGATATTACCATAATCTCTGATCAATCACAACCGAAACAAACCAGTATCCTAATATTCGCGAGGCGTAACTGATGAAACAACGAAAAAGAGAAGAAAACGAAACGATTAGCTTGTAGTGAAATTACTTCGATTCTTCGTCTTTAATTTAACGTTCGTTATTAATGCACCCCTGACATTCACTTCGTGCATATAAATCGTATCGTTAAAAGAGAGAAAAACACAGAGATACTTGCAGCTAGGCGATATATATCTTTGAATACGTTGCTCCTAACGGCATGATAAATCCACCGTTACTCTCTAAAAGAAGTTATATATCTTTTGTATCGTCGTTTTTGCCAGGGCACAGGGCATTGCGCAACATTCATACTTATTATAGTCGGTTCAGCGATCCGGGCGGCATGCGAAAGTTTAGTGACTTCTCAGAATATGACTCAAATACTAGCTGTACCCGTTTCGTTGCTCGTTCGGTCGCTCCGTTTAACGAATTCACCGACGATGTTCGACGATAAATTAATATTAAACAGCCGATGTGTCGGCGACGTGATTTTCGTCAGCGCGTCGCTTGATTATTGCAAATCCAGCGAACTATCGTGCAAATGTTTGGATAGTGTGATTAAGTTAAGTTGACAGTTAGTTTACGTGGAATGTCGAAGAGAGATGATTCGAGAATCTTCAGATTTAAAACGTCGAAGATACGAGACGAAGGTTAATTGACGTAGATTTATAAATTCGTCTGTTAAAATTGATTTTCGTTACGAAATCATTTTTATCGATACTCTGTTCCGATGGCAATGCAGCAATCGATGTTTTCAAGAAGTTTATGCGATCGAACGAAAGCGTAATGCAAATCTTCCATTCGACGAAGATGAAACGGAATGAAACCATGGGGTAGAAGTTTTCAATGGAGCGTAATATATTCAAAAAAGGTATCTACAGATATGTTCGATGTACCTTCGTCAGCCACTATTGCGTGTTTCATTGAAAGATAGTTGTTGAGATCGAGATAGGAAAACTTATTGCGGAGACAATAAATAGGACGCATCTTTTGCCAGGTCTTTTCGCATTCGAAGAACGATCATACGTGTGACGAAATACTTTATAGGATAATTGTAAATATCAAAAGGGTATGAGCAAAATTATAGTCTTGTAGATGTGTCTTCATAGAGATTGGGCTATATCCACTTTTTCGCTAGAAACGTATCTCAAGTATAAAGATTATATTGCAATGATATGCAAGCACATAGATGGGAAGAATTTTCGTGTAAATATCAGTGTGTATAACGTTGCCGGGAAACAGTATCAGCTAGCTAAATAGAATTCATTACTCGACATTGTTTAATTAACAATACTCTAGAGAGCAACGGTAACGTAGAAATAAATCGAACTAGAATATCCGTTTATTTGTATCGTTTTACCGTGTTTGTGTTGCCAGTCCCCTAAAGCGATGTCCAGCGTTTTACGATAGACTCTGCATTTATGCGAATGCGAGGAAAGCAAAACGTGGCACTGCCAATACATATGAAAAAGATCGATCGAACAACGCCACTGGCCTGTTTCGGCAACGTATCGAAAAGCAATTTGTATACGGCGCTCAAGCCGAGTACTTTAAAATATTACACCGGTTTACGGTTGTTTCGACGCGAAGGTGTGAGTATTTCTCTTCGAAATCGGCAGTTTCCTGGCACACGGTAACCGTATTCCAAACGTACGAAAGGTCCAACTTTATTAATTAAACGGTAACAGATTGGTTCTGTTCTCGGTGCCTCGATGATCACACAGTTCAGATAGTTAAATGGATTTCGTTTAAAATTTAACGTGACAAACAGACTGCGGATGTTTCTGTAAATTTATAGTGTTACGAACGTAACTATTTTCTTTCTTTTCTTTTCTTCTTCCTTTTTAAATATATAGTACATAGGTTTGAACGTCACGCTAAACTCATCTAACCGCTGATCATCAGCGACGACGATGTGAGCAGAGAGACAGATTTACGAACTGGTTAGATTTTGCTAAACAACGATACGTCTGTCAGAAAGGAGAGAAAGTTTGATTTTTATTGCGGAGATTTTCATTTAAATTTCCTTCGAAATTGGTATTTGCTTTGTTCCAAATATCACGAGATATCGAAGAGAATATTGTATTTCGAATATTGGCTATATTTTGGATATAGATTAGTTTCCAATAAATAGGTCCCTAACGATTGGACGGATATCGCGATGAATGCTACATCGAATGTTTCATCATTTTTGTGTAGCGTGTGCACTCTGTGTATTGCTGCGCCTCTAAGCATCCCATAAATGCACGAACATTCGCAATCTGTTAACAATTTGTCACATTTATTTAATTGTCCGTAAGCATCCAAATACCTACGAACTCGGATTGCACTTAACACATTTAGGGAGACAACATCAATTTGATTTATGATTTGCATAGTAAAACGTCAATGCGACGCATCGGTACATAGATATACAAACCATTGAAAGCTGTTTAATGCCGTAGATACTGTTTGAAATCTAAACAAGTATATCCTAATGAATTCCAAACACATTGTAATTAAGATGTGCAGTTTCTCTGGCTAAATTCACGCACGTTTTCAGTGATAATCGTCATGTAGAAAGAAAAGTTTCGCAGTCTCCGCTAAAACTTGCCGAAAGGTATTTCGCGCGAAGACAAAGGAAGCAAAGTGGAAGCTTTCTTAATTCCTAAATGCTTTCCGCAAACTGGTATTACGTGGAGTGTACGAGCACGCAATTTAGGATGGCTGTGCATGTTCCTAATTTTGGGGAAGCCGTTGCCACAAGTCCTAAAACCCATTACTGATCAGATCTGTTCGAATCCGGTGTACACGAGTTTACAATGTGCTGATGAAAATCCGAGATCTAATTAAAATTTCAGATCCTCTAAGCTGGAATTAGATAGCAAGATAGTAATAACACACGTAGACATAATACAGGTGTAAGAATTTGTAATGTTAAAAACAACAGTGACGGGTTGTTCGTATGCAGACGTATTTCTATATTGGCCGAAGTCGTGTTCTTGTTTATTAATAACATTAATTATCGAGGCAATATAATTTTCACGTATGAAAACGAAGGATCGAAACGACCATGATACCAATGAAACGCTGGTATCTTTTCTCACAATTAACGAATGCAATTTACGTTTACCTATCGATAAAAAGAATCGAGAAAAATGGTTTTAATTAGATACATTCAGACAAGTTGTACGTATAATTTGTCTTATTAACATCATTAGGTATCGCAAAAAAGATTTTAATTATCGCTGCTTTTTATTTCCTACTCGTTCGATGCAACGTTCAACGTATGCAAATATTTCGAAAGTAAATTCCTGTGATCAATAGGACAAATTAAAGTAGTAAACGGGAAACAGAAAATATGTCGTATGCAACAATCAAGGAAAATAGAAAATATACCATAAATTAAGTTTTTCACGGATGTCGTCGATAACATTTGCGAATCCAATTTGCAACCTTTGTTTGTCGCAATTTTACGATGCTAATTTGCGCATATGTTGCCCCCACTCTGCGAAAACTAAACAAGAACTATTTTGCGTAGCCTGCGCTGTCTCGTATCATCGTCCTGTCTCATACACAATTTACCCAATTACGTTAATCGATGATAATGAATGTTGACACTATTACCCTGATGATGTATCGCGAGCTACAGTCATTTACTAATAATAATAATCCAATGTAATCATACTATCGACGATGAGCGTATTTTCGTGGATAGAACAACAACGAGCAACTATTATTCGTTGTTTGCTCTTTAAGAAGTCGAATAATAATTCCATCACTGTGCTTTCAAATTCTATCGATATAATTATTATGTGCGTGTCTCGTTACGGTACTGATAAACGAACAAACGGTAATTAATATTTCAAAGATATCATATCCTATATAGCATTAATTAACAAAATGATATAGTATCAATATATTGTTAAACAGTATGTTGAAAAATAAAGAGTAGTTTTAACGAGTTGTATACAACGCGCGTGATACATTTACAAAATTTGTCTACGTCAAACGTCGAGATACTTTTTACCAGTACGAAATTTCACGAACGAAACGTCAAATAAGGGGAACTGTCGCTAAAATTAGTACACTTTTTAGTGCAATTTTTAACGTTGCGTTTGTTGTAAATTTCAGATGCGAGGGCGTAGATTCGTTAGTGGCGTACGTGCACATAGACAGGAAGAAGGAGAAGATAGATTCGTTTTGCAGTGGAAAGGCAGCACGGCCTATCATGAGTAACGGACCACGGCTCTCCTTGGAATTTAATGGCATCACATCATCTCGCCAATCACGAGGTTTCAAAGCTGTGTATTCCTTCATAGAAAGTAAGTAGCACGTTCGTTCTTTCTTCTTGTCAAGTCGTCGCGTACGAAATGACCGAATTCTTGATAAAACTTGTAACTTTGACGTCTGCCTTTAAATTAGAATTAACGAAATTAGAATTAACGAAGTTATGCTTCCACAGACGCGATAAATTTTGCCCAAAGAAGTTTCACGATTTACATTTTCTCCGTAACGCCCTGAAACTTAGTACGCGCAATTCTGGCGATAACCTTGTTGATAAAATAATTCGCATTTGCAATTTATTTCGGACGAAATAGTGATTTGTCCGATGTTATTCAAACTCCTAATAAACAAACGCGTTTTATGTGAAACGTGCGAGTGCATTCTATCGATACGTCATAGGTCACTCATTCGTGTAGCGAATTCAGTTTTATGATAATATTAACGCGAAATCGTGCTCCATAATAACTGTCATTTGTATTCGTTTGATCGAACACGTTCCGCAAACAACGATAATATTAAATTTATCGAGAGGCGATACGATGATGTCGGTTACATCACTAGGTCACGAATGAATCTCGTCGATCGTCAGGAGAACGATCAAGGAGCGTTTCATTAGAAAAAGTGCTTGGTGCTTCGACGCGTTTAAATCGACGTTTATAAAACTACGAAAGCGGAACAAGTCGAAACGTTCCTTCTATCTATAATACTTGATTTACACGCCGCGACGATTCGATTAAGCTGAAGGGGGAAAGAAGCTGAGAAAGTGTGTTATTTTCCTCTTTCTGCTTTTCTTAATGATAAATTGTATTACGTAATAGAGATCTTTGCGAGCCGAAAGTTATTACGTACAAATTGTGGAAACATTAAATTTCTGGAGTTATCTTTTTTTTTTTTTTGTCGCGGAAGTTACGTGTGAATTTAATCCACTGGAATACTTTCAACGTTACCGTTGTAGTTTGTCTACGATGAAGCTATCGCTTTAAGTTTTTAAAGAGGAATGTCCAATATCAGGAGAAATAAACCGGGAACGATTCCTTCGTTCATTTTATCCGAACGATTTGAATGTGCAGGGAAAACCATCTTACAGAGGGCTAGGTGAGGATTTATAGCGCAACGATAGCGAGATATATAACGAGCTAGAAATATTTTTTAATAACTGAACGAAATTCGACCTCTAGGTAACATACTAGGTATAAGTATGTTCAATTACCATTTAGCGTAAGATTCGAAAAATTCCTAGGATTTTTTTATTTTATCTTTTCCCCTCGATATCCCTTCTATTATTTACGCTCTCTTTCCCTCCGTGCCTTTTTATACGTTTCATAGATCTCTCCTTCTTCTCTCTTTTTTTTTTTTGGCTCTCGACTTTTCTCAAGAGGAATAAAGGGAACTTCCCCTTATTTTACTTTTACTCATTTCTGCCAAATTCTTTCCCTGCGTCATTACTCCTTTTCCATCCGCTATTTCTCTTCCTATTTCCACATCGTCCTCCGTTTCTTCATTTTTCTTTTTTTCCTTTCTTCTCTCTTTTTTTTCCCTCGCCACGCTACATACACATTTCTCCGCTTCCACCTCCCTTTCGCACGTTCGTTTTATCTTTTCCCTAGCTACCTCTGTGTCGCTGCAACCGCGCTCCCTTCGCTCGTCCCTTTCGCGTCTAGTAAATTCAGATATTGTCAGTACCATAAATCGGTTCGATGTGCTCGGTTAAAGATAGACGATACGCATCATTGAGAATAAGTTATTGGTACGGGACGTGTTCGAGACGTAACGTCGGCGCATGACGTACGGTCTTATACGCGTTCGCGGCGTCTGTGCCACAGTGGGTCCGGTCCTTTCTGCCGCGCGCCTATGTCCCGTCAAAATTTCAATTTCCGTTGAGCATTCTATCGTGATGGCAATGTGTCTCTCCTCGTGCGGCCGTTCATCATCCACAGCCGAGGTTCAGATTGCAGCGTACACGGCTGGAATGCCCGGCCTGCGGAACAAATGGATCGCAAAGTGTGTTTGTCTTTCGCCTGGAGAACAGATTCGCCAGAGGAGAAGCGATACTCGCCTCCGTGATACTCAAAAATTCGTTCTTTCGTCGGACCATCCACTGCGGTGGTCAGGGCAAGTAAGAAGAGAGGGGAAACTATAGGATAGACGATAACACGGCCAGTCGAATTTAAAAGAGGATGCGAAAAATTCGGATGGAATTAAAGTACAAGAGGTTACAAGTTTGCCGCATCGCGAATATTTCTGCCTGACTGCGGAAGCGTTTTCATACCGAAACTTTCTTCCTGTTTGGAGGAAAGCATTCGAAGATTGCAGTGTTTAGAGTTGCAGACAGCAGATAGGAACAAGTCGAA
Organism: Bombus pyrosoma; assembly: GCF_014825855.1. Taxonomy (NCBI): domain Eukaryota; kingdom Metazoa; phylum Arthropoda; class Insecta; order Hymenoptera; family Apidae; genus Bombus; species Bombus pyrosoma. The sequence continues at coordinate 2,065,638 of NC_057784.1, forward strand.
CGGAAATAGGGAAAAGGGGGAAGGTTGTGGATGTTGGTCGACCATAAGCATTCGAACATTTAGAAATTATCTCAAATGTGCATACAATACGCCACCGAGCTGTGTTCTTTGTGCGTTATAAACCAAGTTTTCTGTTCTATGATTGAATTATATTAATAATTGCAATGAAATGGATGAGGCTTCTAGAGTCTCAACAACTGAAATTGAATTTGTCGAACAATGGAGATTAAAATTGTAGATTTCATACCTTGGTGTAAAATAAAAGAGATCAAAATTTAGCTTGTTTGTTCATTAAACGTTGGAAACCTCGTGTTAGGTTTATTTCAGCTGTACGAGTTGATTTATAGTTCGAAGATATAAATTTTATTTGCCATAGAAATTATAATCGCCAATCAATCAAATATATTTTTATCCTCTCATTTAACAACTCCGATCTAGTCGGACATTTAACTTCGAGTTTGCTAAAAAAATTATACGCACGCACGTCTGTCCGCAAGTTGGAGGGAAATGGTTTTACTTTTCCAATCGCTAGCGAATCCGAGAATCGAGCAATTGTAAAACACTTAGTACTTGGATATTTCAACTTTCTCCATTTTCGGAAGAAACGCTTGAAATTGGATAAAAGGGAAGAGTATGCGATATTCGCCACGTAAAGCAGACACGGTAGTCGATAAGTATGGAGGTGCGATTCTTAGAGAAATATTGTCATATTTCAGGCAAACAAATTTCAGATACGCATACCACTTTCAGTCGAGAAAGGAAAATACTCTCTATCCGTTATATATACGCGGAGAAATATGAAACTAAACTAGTTTAAACTAAATTACGCTATAAATTATACTCCCAAGAAGTATATATGTATATCGAGAGGAAATATTATATCTGTATCAACGCTGGAACTACCACACCAGTCAAATTGATTGGTTTTACGATTTTATTTTAAAATTCCTACTGCGTGTTATAGTTTTCTTCCAACAACGACGTAACGACTTTCTCAACGATAACTAAAAGAACAATATGATGAATTTTATCTTGTTTTTTATGTATTCAAAGTGAAAATAAATTTGTATCGAGGCTACTTAAACCAACACCAATCAAAATGACTGGTGCCTGTCGAAGCGTAAAAGGGTCCTGCAATCTGTTTATCGAACCCCAATTAGCCAGATTCCTCGTTTTCTACAACTTGCCACGCGTTTTTAACATTTTTACTGCCTGTCGTTCGACATGGCGATATCAGTTATCAGGAAAATTCCGGATCGATCGCTAGATCGCTAGGTGCTAACACTAGCAACGCCACACCAGTCAAAGTGACCGGTTCTACAATTTTATAAACGTGTCAACCCTCGTTTAGGGATCGTGGTCCCAGATGGATTAATAATACTACAAGAATATACTACGTAACATGGAATTGCTTCTGTAAGAAAGTAATAAATCAATAAATATAAAAGTATTCTATTATTACGTATTTTTTAAAGATCAGTCATCTTGACTTGTTTCGGTAGAAATAGCTTCGTGTTAACTATCGGTAGTTCTAACGTTAAAGTAATATTCATGTTTATATTATCTATATAGCTATTAAAGTAACATAAAGTGTTTGAACGAAGAATATTATCATTCGTGCATATACAGGGTGCTCTAGGGTTTTTTCCACGAAACGAAGCCAGCATATCCCATGACTAAAAGTACGAAATTCAAAGGGGAAACTACAAACGCGGAACACAGTTGCCATTATTATCTTCCAATTATTCAAAACACCGCTACTACGACGTACAGACGAAAAGCTTGATGTCTCGAGCCTGATGATTCCTACCCTCTCTACATACACATATCGGGTGCCTGTTAATTTTAAGAGACAAGTTTGCCATGTTAACACTGACACCACCATCTGTCTCTATCGCTCATGTGTGAGCAGCGTATTGTTCGGCAAGTTCCGGCAAGTAGACAGGATTCCTATTATCGCGTAATTGAAACGCGAACAAACGGATTTCGAGCCATTCACAATGGCAGAAAGGAGAATCTGCGGCACCAAAGTTCTTCGTTTGAGCGCAAGTCGTTCCTTTCCGAAACGAGCCCCGCTAACGATAAAAAGTTTCGCTTTAATTGCTATGGTAGGATATCCTTCTGGGAAACTTCAAAGCTGGATATCGTCCATGAAAAGGTCGGACTTGCCGGTTACGCGCTCAGCAGCCATTCATAAACGAATCTTCTACTATTTCTAAGATACCAGGTGTCTAGCGTTTTAAAATCGAAAGCCGTTAAAATAAGCAAGCCGCGTTCGCGCGTGACGCGCGCCACTTCAAAGCAACAGCAGCCGGCTGTCGGACGAATCAATTTTTCAAACGAACCCGGTCTCCTCGTGTTTCGGTAAATTGACGCCACTCAAGCCAGTGAATTTCCGTCGGCGGGAAATCTGGTCGGTGGACGGATTTCTGCAAAAACGAACGAAATTGTCCCCTGCACCTCTGAAAGAGTTTTCTTTCCTCTGTACTTTTATTGCCTCGCCTACAGTTTCAAAGTACGATTCCTAGTTGCACCAATGGAATTGCTAATGCACTTGCAACTGTTTGAAAGAAAAAAGCCGATGGAGTTTGCGTGTAAACACGGAGTGAGATATTTTTTCCGCAATAATGTTTACAGTTTGTATTATTTTTCCAATTGTTTCGGTCTTGTGTATAATAAAAAACCAAATTCGCTACAGAGACTCGTGGAGATATTTGAACAGTCGCTATAAAAATGGTATAAAAATGGTGAGTATAGCGCGTGTCGTATAACCTTTTGAACATTTCGTTAGCATTGTAACGAGATATAACTGTTACGAGTAGATTGAACTTTTACGCGTTTATAGGAAATTAAAAAGTGCGAAATTACGGAAAATGCGCGCAATATGACAAAATTTGTACGCAAAGTACAGTGTTTTCTACGATATCATTTAGATAAAAGAATTTTTACAAAGTATTCGGCAGAGTTAATAACGTAAACGAGCGAACAATACGATCTACGATGTTATATTAATTGCAAAGCAAGCAAACCAACAAAATCGAGGGATTCGAAATTATGCAAATTGATGGGTGGAACGGCGCGGCGATAAGTTACAGTTCGTCGCACGATTTTTACTGGCTGCCCCATAACGGAACGAACATTTATTGTCGTGCGATCCGAGCTGGGTTTGGAAGGAATAAAGGGACCGCGTGCTTCCTCGGCCAGCGCTGCTTCTCGAAACGGCTTTCGAACGCAAATCGCTCCGTAGAACGATCCCCGGGTGCACCGACTCGAAATCACAGAAATCACGCCGCATTTCTGTGTTCCTCGTCAACGTGAAACTCCATTTCACCTATCTGATCAACGATATATTCCGCATTCCTGTCGGCGCGGACGTCGTCGTGTCGGGAAAGGAATGACTCATTTTCAGAGGGAGGTAAAGTCGTCGGTATGCCGGGTTCACACCCGTTGAATCCCGGAACAGAGGCGACGAGCACGGACACACACATACGCTTACATACATAGGGCAATGGCTGATACGTACGGCCACTAGGAGGAGGATGACGTCGTCGTCGTCGTCGTCGTCGGGGACGGACGTCGAACGAAATCGACGTGAAACTTTTGGAATTCGCTGAAACGAGTTAGATAGCATCGATAGCAACAGTAGAGGTAGGTAGAGAAACGGATACCGGCAGACATATTCTTCCCGACGTTTTTCGAAAACTCCTCGGGAAACGGTCTGACGGATTTACGAACCCCTGCCAACGAGAAGTATGCCAAGAGTTTCGAAAACAACGGAATACTCGCGTTTGTGCCCGTGGTATGTCGATACACGCGCACTTATCGATCCTTCCGAGTGTACAAGGGATAAAGTATATCGTGTGTATACGTACACGCGAGTTCGACGTGGCCGTGTACACCTCGACACGCCGTCCCCAGTGTCAAATGCTCAAAACTTGCATCCATATCCGCAGCAAGGTTTTAATGTAACCTGGCGTATTTCACTTCCAAACTTGGCGCAGTTGGGTTCACATGCAATATTTCCGGCTTACTCCGGCCAAGTCGATACACGCGTGTGTGTAACAGTACGTAGGCATACATCTTCGCCAGCTGCTTCTAATATTTCGGGGAAAGTAAAAAGCGACGTCACTACGAATTTTTACTCTATCCTATATGTGTCTTTGCCGCTCGTTCGTGTTTCACGAGTACTACTATCTTGATTCATCCGTACCGTTCGTATAGTATCTCTTCTTCGACGAAGTTCATTCGTCTTTACGAGTATCAGCATATTTGCCAACCTCGTGTGAAACCATCGAAATTGTTGGCCGAAACGGGAAACGTACGATTGATTAATCAGCCAGAGGATATTCGCGCGACGTAATAACTGAGAAGGTCGAGAAAAATGTATGAAAGGCAGAGTTTATTTGCAAAAAATTGCGAAGGAATTAATTAAGGACGACGATAGAGAAATCGAATCCCACGAACGAAACACTCTCTCACGCGAATTGATAAAACAACTGCGGACTCTTTTTTGCCTACATACTTCGCTCTTATTCTTCTCGCGCGTTTTATTCAACTTTTATTCTTGGATATCCACGGCGGTGAAACACTAGGAAACTGCAAATTCGTATTTTGCTTGGTTTACACAACGAACACGTTCCTTAAATTCGTTTTCGCTGCGAGAAAAGAGAGATTATCGAGGGAGAATCGGATTTGAACACGTACCCGCATCTCCCGCGTGTTTGAAGACTGCTTTAATCAAATTAAGCTATTCAACTTGCCCATAAATTCCTCCTCCCTTCTCAACTTTATATATCAAATTCTTTGATTTCTTTCCACGACATTCTTCCAAAGTACATATTCGAATCGATTTAGATTCAAAGAAGTTTCCTTCTACTTTTAGATTAAACTTCAAAGTTTCCTCGTTACATCTATACTTTGACATGTACATAACATGTATAAATTGATAAGAATTATTGCACCTGTTTTCATACATACGTCGAATTATATAAAATACGTTGGATTTACGATTGAAATTTAAACGAATTATATATTCGCCTTTGATTTGAAACAATACCAACGTTATTACGTGCACGCAAGTAAAATGAGCAGCGATAGAGAGTGGTTCGTCAAAATTGGAATTCTCGAGGTACGATGAAATTGTGGAATCGTTTCTTTTGCTACGATCTTCGAAAATGGCAATGACCTCGTACTTGTCTGAATTGTTTTTCCACTACCTCGAACAGCGATCACAGAGTGAAATATTTTTCTAATAATAAAATACGCGTATAATTCGAGTAACCTCGTTAATTAAAACAACTGTAATATCGAAAGATCTGCTTCATTCAATTTCGGTTCGGCAATTCAATTACTTGGCGCGCGTTTCTTTCTTCTTCTATACAATCTGAAATATAATAATTTGCTCGGCAACTTGTTTTCTCAGGAAAATTAATTTAGATTATACCTGTGATCTACGTTTGCCATCTAATAAATAGAATTCATATATAAATGTCTTTGTAATACACGACACTGAATTTACATCTGTACGTTACAGCGAACGTTCGTTTCAAATAAATGTTTCACCCGGTAGTTGTATAATTTAGACAAATTAAAAGTGCTGCCGTGCTATTGGCGAATATTAATTTTAACTGTTCCATTATTCTCACCGATAATGTCGCGCGTTGTTCATAAAATCGCACTAATCCGCCGGAAAATTAATTAATTCGCGATCGTGACTATGGAAACGCGCCGCACGCTAAATAACACAGCAAAGATCTAAACCGAGGCTTCGACGTTCGCTGTGACGCCACAAATACGATGGTGCGACGGGGGGTTGGAGGGACCAAAGCGTCGAAAAACAGTCAACAAAATTGTCGGAGCCAGGCTCAAAGGTAATCTCTTAAATAGAAACGTTCGAATGGCCGTTTTGCATTTCGCGGGAATTATTCCGCGCGAATAACGAAACGAGCTGCCGGAATCGTTATCGTTGATTACAATTGCAAAGTTGGGAAAGCGGGCGGCCAGACAGCCAGGAAGGAAGGAAGGAAGGAAGGAAACGAAAGGCGGGCCTCGACAGGAACTCGGTTACACACACTGCCAAACCAACGGCAGCTCCGGATCTTTTGTAATGTAGATCGCGGGACGATTTTACGACGGTTATGCTCCTCGAAAGTGTGATAAACAGCCCGCACCTACCCGCATAGACGCGAGAAACTTGAGATGGTCAAAGCTGCGGGGCATACAGGTCGCCATCTTACCTTGCCTCGCCTAACCACCGCTTCTCGAGGTTCGAAGGCGGCCGCCTTGCCACATGGAAGAACATAAATTGCCAGCTCGTATATACTTGAACATTCTTCAACAGCCTGGTATTATAAAAGTTCTTGCAAAACTTTATCAATTTAACGGATTCGCCACGTGTATCAGGGAAAAAAGCTGCCCTCTCCTCCCCTTGACTTCCCGCCGCTTTCAATTACTCTTTCTAGCAAGTGGCTGCACACGTACGGTCTCTGATTCAGAAAACGTGTCGACCGCCGCTGAAAAACGCCAGACGTTACGAGGGACGGAATAAAGGGGCAAGTCGGTGCGGTGATTTCGGTGATTATGCAAATCAGTGTTTTCCGCGGATGCTGTTTAATTTACAAATTAGACGAAAAAACTTGGCTGTTTCGAGCGAGAACGTTGCTACCCCCCGAGCGGGCTTAGGGAGAGACCCGATCGTCGTGAACGGAAATATTCGTTATACAGACTTAGAAATTAACAGAATTTGAATATTTAGTCGTCGTCCGAACTGTTGAGATCGAAAGGTTAACCCCTCCTCGACGATTTCCACATTTTTCTGTGTAAAATTGCCGACGAGGCTTCTCTAAAATTAATCACTAGGACACTTAGTTGGACGAGAAAAATATTCAAATAAACGGAGAAAAGCTTCCATTTTACAAGTAACAAAACGGTCGTCCGAAATCGACGGAACAAGCTGCAACGTGATTTCGCCATTCAGTGACTAAGTGGAAAAGATTTTCCACGTTATAAGGATTCTTCCGTGTTGCTTCACTGTTATTCCAACTCGACGGCGCACATTTTATCTTCCACCATCAATCGCGAATAAATCGAACTATCAACCGAGAAAACGACGTTCTATCGATTCTCGGCTGTCTAGAAAAACTATTCCTACTTTGGCCGACCTTTCGGTCACTGTACAGCTGTATAACAAGCTAGCTTACGAGAACCCGGCCTTTTTACAGTTGCGCAATCTCTCACGAGACATCTTATCCAAAAATCGTGGGGATATCGTAAGAAAGCTGAGAAAAAAACAGGAGGGAACGACGTATTCGCAGAAGCTCGCAGGTCAATAACGTAAAAATGGCACGTGATGTTTCCCACAGAGGGTGGTTACGATAAATATTTCAAAGGCAAAAGCGGAGACGTCATTGTTCGACCGGTGTATCGATACACCAGCCAGCCATTTCATCCCGCAATGTTACACGAAGAAAACTGACGTACTTTCCCGTGTATGAATTCGATTGGGACGGTGTATATGTGGTTTTGCGCGGAAGAAACCGATACCGCGAAGCGAAACGAAATTTTCTCAGGGAACGATCTTAAAAAATTGATGCCACGGATCGTCCCGGCTCGGTTTTATCGGCCCAACGGGCTACTAAACGTACCATTTTATTGGATCGTTCACGCTACAAATACCAGACGCGGTTGTGTAACCATGCACAAATCTCGATGGCGAGACCAACACGTGGAAACGGCGAACAGAGTCCTATTGTACCGCGTAAATTGCCTGTGGAAAAAAATCGTGCCTGCCGATTTCGAATTATGAATCACGTGGCCCCATCTGAATTCGTACGTTGAAATAACATTTGATACGCGTGACTCGTATTCAGTGGCTACATAGAGACGCAATTTTACAGAGGCTTGGTTCAACAAATTTATTTATTTATTCATTAATCGTTGCTATTAATCGTAATTATCGATAATCGATTATTTTATATTTAATGACGATTATATTTAACGATAGAAAAGTTGTTGATTATCGTTGAAACATAGTCGAAAGTCTTTGTAATAAATATTATTTCCAATCTACAATTCGAGAATGAGGAAGTGTTTATTTAGTTGAATAAAATATTTGAAAGATTAATTACGGTTTAAGCGAATAATGTAAGAGAGCGAAATATTTTTGGATCGATCAATATGAATGAAGATAATAAAACGAATGCCGAAAACATTCAAAAGACGTTCTCAGCTATATGTGTATACATGTCTATTCTCGAAAACTTTCATTTTGATTGGCACTCGCAATCGACAAAGATTATTATCGATAGACGTGTATTTATAGTTACAAATGGTAGGTAGATGAAAGATACCTGCCACGTAATACGGTTTTCATCAGTGAAGCCAAAAAATCCAACGAAAGAACCTACAATTTTTGCTCAATTTTTATAAATATAAAATTTCGAATGGCAAAGACTATCTTTTATTTTTGGCAAAATGTTACTGGAACATATGGCTGCTACATTTTCAAAGAAACTTTTATTGAAATAGTATTTCAGTGCCTACTATCGACGATAGAGAAGCTCTATCGTATTTTTCTTTATTTGTTAACGACATACAAATATTTGATACGAAAGAAGAAATACCTTCGAAAAAAAATCAATATCTTTGCTGCAAACTGTTTTTACGCGTTAATAAAAAAAAATACAATTTATTTCAAATCTTAAAAATAAATATGAATGGAAAAAATACGATGACAATAAATATTGGTAAAATTGAAATATGTGTGTCGTTTAAATCTCTGAGATTACTGACAACTAGAACTTAATTTGTATAGGAAATATTATTCGGCTAGAATTGAAACATAAAATCAGAACATTTTTACCTTACATCTGAAGAAAGAATCTTTTCAATAAGTATTTCTCCTCAACTGATACACCACAGTCGTATTCTTATACCAATGAACACCATGACGTCACAGGAGAAACCATGGCTGGTCATATATGACCAACGTGGCAGTCGAAGTGTTAAATGACCATTTTTTACATCCACTTATACACAACACGTACTTTACTTTCAAAATAATAAAGCAGCTTCCCTTAAAGTCCATTTATCGTTCGCTATTCATTCTTCACCAAGCAGAAAACGAAAAACTTAATTGTTACGCCACGAGGCTTACCGTGGCCGTGTCTCTAACCGTCGCTCGTAGTACTACGGTGCCGCAGACAGATCGTCTTATAGGACGGGCGAAATATATACAATGTAGCGACAAGGACATAGTTCTAGAAACGTCGATTCGCCTTCGGTCTGTTATTTCATATACACAACAAGGTGGCATACGTGATCATAGGCGCGAACGATGGCGTGACCCGAGCATAGTGGGGGTCGTCTCCGAGAGAAACAAAGAAGATCGAAGGGCAATCAGTATCATTTGAGGATTCAAACGTTGTGCGTCGTGAGATCGAGACGAGTAAAATTAAAGTCGCTTAGTCTAACGAATATGTCAAGAAATATTATAAAGTCCAACAAATTAATTGTATAATCGTTAAATAATTTGTGACGTGTTCGTTATATTATTTTTAAATATTGTCAAGTATACAAGTTTATGTTAACTCTGTTAATTCAGTGTTAAATTCAGTGTTAATTCAGTGTTAATTCAGTGTTAAATTCAATGTTAATTCACTTCTGTTGTCTTAATCGAAACAGGGGAACGACTAGTTCGCGGCGTCCATTATCCGAATCGTAGCGAGAATTTACGCCTCTCGCTGACGCGTTTTACTCGCGACCGCGTCTCTCCGCGAACGGTTGTGTCACTATTAAATCATCCATTTGCAATGTATTGCAAATATTTTATTCGATCGTGCGTTTCTCGCTCGCTTCTTTTCTCGCGCAATGTTTCAACAAACCTAAAATCAAACCAAAGAAAGCAGATAGACGGAACAAGAGAATGAAAGAATCTGTGGATCGTAAGGTGAAAGGACAATTGCTATGTCCTACTGTACACGGCAGATCGTTCTAACAACATCGAAGGTGAGTTATTCGTTCAGTTACGTAATTCGAGTGATGCGTACTTTTCTTCGTGCAGCTTTTTCTCTCCCCTCCTCCTTTTTAATAATACTACAAAAGCCAAAACCACGCGTACGCATAGCGGCGTCAAAGCTAAAAACTTTGTTAACGTGGCTAAGTGGAGAGTCAGGTCATAGTGTCAGATGGTGGAAAACCATGTTGCGGCGTACAAACAACCTCCTGTAATTTCCGTAAAAATGCACAAAGCGTCGGGAAACGTAGCGATCTCGTTACTTTTAAACCACCATTCCGCCGGTGTAATCGAGGACACTGTTTGTTGCCTGTAAAACAACCGGTGGTGTCGAAAAAAAGGGCCGGCCGGTAATGCAAATAGGGTCATTTCAAAATGAAAACTCGTCCGGGCCGCGACGAGTCCGCAATTCTAGCTGAACAAAAAACCAGCTACATCGAACTGTCCGGCTTGAAACCGGCAATATGAGGCTCTAATTTAGAACGCGGCCAACCTGCTCGGTGCGTGCCTCCGCGACGCACGCTACCGTTAAAACGAAATGGAGCGAAAAAAACGTTAAGCGATATAACGCTGACCGCTGTGCCTAATTCCCATCCGCGGTTTTCCATCATTTTTTTTCTTTTTTTTTTTTTAAGCGTTCGTCCCATTGCTATAGATATTTCCAAGTGAGATATTTCGTGGTCAGTATAAATATTGAAAATAAAATTGAATTTATAGATTCGACGAATGTATCGATGAGTATCGATGGTGAAACTGGTAACACGAATGGCGATATCGAATATATTAGTTTGTGATTTAGCTTCTTACGTATTTGAAATCTTTGTTATCGCAAGGATAATTTATTTCTCTTGTATTTTTCTACCTATACGAATAAAAGAACAAGGCGAATATCATAGCAGAGAGGAATAATTTTTAATATGTGTTTACAAACTCCATCGGTATTTGTAACAATTCTCTCTAGTAAAGGTACACAGCTTGTTAATTATTATGAATTTTATCAATCGACGTTGCCACGATAGTGGAACGCAATTTGTGGACCTGGTATATGTTTGTTTCGCATCTGTTCTCTTTTACGTTAGGGGATGTGTATGCGATGTACAGATTTGATAGTAACATATATGGAGGATCTACGATACAGATATATTTCAAACGGTAAATCGTATTTTAGATCGCAATGAAACAGATTCGTAATAGAGAAAAATGTGCAATTGATGCGAAATTTAATCGATTCGTGTAACGTATGCTTTAATGTAAAACGACTCGCCAACTAGTTTGATATCCTATTGATTAATTATCTAGTCAAAATCGTTCACAATGATTCTAGCATTACAAACCAACGCTCTAATGGCCTCGCTAATTGTCTGTTACGTAGGAAATATTTCATTATTATCGCTGAATAAATCAACGACTTCATTAGATATCTGCCAATGGACGTGAATAGTTAACTAAGTTATGGAAACAGTTATATTTTGTTATTCCGTACTAAAGAGATGAACGATATATCCCATTCGGCTTTATAAATAGTATAAAATATGTCATATATCCGAAGATATATAAAAGAGAAAGAAAATCATCAAACCTATTCGTTTCACCTGGTCTCTATCTTAAAGTAATCATAATCGAATACAAGTTGAATACAAGCTCTTGCAATTCACTTCGATATTTCCTTCACGTTACTCTCGAGTCTCTTCCTAGTTTCAATATCCCATTTATCAACGCCTCCAGTACAGTTTTCTTAATTTCTTTCTTACGTTTTCCCCCTTTCTTGTCGACATATGTATCCATCTACCAGCGATTTTTCGACATTTCTTGCCTCCTGGATAACAAATCCATCCTCCAACCCACGAGCTAAAATCTTGCACACGAAAAGATATATTATAATTTGGTTCGAGACAGGGCATTCGTACCGAACGACTACTGTTATTTTTATCTGACTGTCGAAGAGGAAAGATGCTTGTGCCACTGACTAAATAATCAAGCGGTTACATATTTTAAGAATTCTCTTCCATTAAATACAATTTAATGTTTGGATCCGTTTCCCTATTATCGCCGGCCTTTCAATCGCTACGATATTCTTATCGTTCGATCAAAATGTGTTCAAGCAATCTCTATAAATTCATTATGATCGGATTGCAAAGGGACCGCTACAAATAGCACCAAATCGCATTTAACCGATGCATGGATCAATATTTATTGCTTGGTTGCTTGTCGACCCTTCCAAGCTTTTCAAAGGGATCCCCCTTGCTCCCGCCTTTATTTATACACCGCTACACGCTCGCTGACGCAAAAACAACGTAATAATCCGTGAGGAATAATAAAGCATCGTGCGATCGCTCGAAACACGACTGTCTACTGAATAATGACGATCCCAATTATCTTGACAACAGGTGCGTTCGCATAACGATAACTTTCCAGCTTCGAAATCTCGCTGTCTGCAGTTCCTTTCGTCGTGTCGCGTGTTCTCGCGCAAACAAGCTTGTGAAACGCATAATGATACCGCGAACGCGTGTACAAAGCAAACGTAAGTGTCGCAATGCGATTCGAACGAAAGAGAACGCGATAGTCTTGCGGCTTCGGCGACTCGAATTATCGCACTTAAAACTGTTGCGCGATACTTCGCGTCGTGACGATCAACGTCGGATTGATCGGTGACAAAATTTATTTAATCGATCGGTTGACCAGTTAAGTAAACGACATTCCAATTAACCCTCTAACCGCCCCCATCGTCTATTAGCAATACACGAGATAGTCGCTTCAAAGTTCCTCGATAGATTTTAGACGTCGTATGGGGACATGTTCGAATCTTCTTTGGCTTTTTATTGCACTCCCATGGTCGTCAGTTTCTGTCGGCGGCCCTTGAAGAACGTGGAGAGGAAGAGCCGTACCCGGTGCATGTTAATTCCACAAGAAGTAGAATTGACGTGCTGCAGCTCGCTTTTCAAAATGAAATATGACATTTATTACTCATTTATTACTTATAAATATAAGTGATTTTAAATCTACTTTTCCCATATGTTAAATAGAAACGTCGATCAGTGGGGAAGAATATCTTTTTGCTCGGTTAAAGAATTACGTATGGCGAAGGATTTGGAAATAAAAAAAGAAAGGAGAAATTAAGTAAAAAACAATCAGAATTACAATGTTTCGCCGGTCGGGCAGCAATGTTTTAAACACAGCGCGACATGTCGTTTCCCAGGCCATTGTGAATCACCGAAACAGGGTGGCAAAGGGTAAGAGAAGGGATGGTGCAGTATAGCGCGGAGAGAAACGCGCAGGGGCAACTGAGGGTTCGCGAACCTCTCCCATTTGGCTGGCCGCAAATGAATATCCGATTGCCTCTGTATAGGATTCGTCGTGTGTACGTATATCCGTTATCCAGCGATACCTTTAATCGTGCGTTATCTTCCGCAAGCTATCGACAAACGTCATAAAATCGGCCGCGATTCTGTCGCAAATGGTCGTTTCAAAATCTCGAAATTCAACGATCACCCTCGTACCACGCCGACTAATGCGAATGTTTGATCACGTTCAAGATCAGTTCGCAACAGTTGTACGTATCGCTGCGTTATGTCGTTCCGTATACACGTACACGAGTTTTGTTGGAAAACGACATTCGCTACGGTTTTTGTTAAACTAAAAAATAAATATATTACGCGTCGCACTTTTCTTTATATTTTGCATGGAACGTATCTGTCGTAATTTGCGTAAAAGATTTCACGATAACAACAGGGCAATTTATATTTTATTCCTAAGTCGACGTAACACGCAACACATTTACCTTCCTTGTTTTTCTATCTGTTCCTTTTCTCGTGTCAGATATCTGGTAATTATACGTAGACTATAGTGTGTGATACGCTTACGGATTTCAATGATATTGAAATATATCGTTAAGATCTTAAGTGTCTTGAGTAATTTTACCAATGTAAATAGACGACGATAAATATATTTGCACGAATACATGGCATATCCCCCAGGAGTTATGTTTCACATGAACGCGATTTACCCCTTACTTTGTTTAAAGTACACCGCGTAAAATACATATACATTTTGTTGCACAAACACGTTCGCCTGTGCTTTCATGTAAACGAAACAATTCATTATAACGAGTTGCGCATTACACACGTATGTATGTTCCTCCAAGAAAAGTACATAGACCAATTACAAGCGCTCTGTGTAATTGAGGAAAATTAATTAACGTGTTCATGCGAACATCCTGCAATAACATCTCTTGATTAATAACTATACCATCTGTATTTACTATATTTTATTCATATTTTTATATCATTTATTTCCTTCTCCGATAATTTCCTCGTGTAACAATTACATAAATTACGAACTCTGATAATCAATTGTTTAAATAGTTTTTTTTAAAGAAAACAATAAACTATTGTTATACATTTTTAGATTTTCTTCAAATTTTACCAGTATAATCGTAATTGAAATTTCTAACTGTAGCGGTATAGTTCATTTTCAGCTTCCCGACCATATAACGTACTCTGTTTACGATTATTTTCCCCATTTCCTTTCATTCTCGCTCAATCATCTACACGCATATACATCCGCTCACACACTCAACCTTTTATTTTACCCTCCTTTTACTACATTGCACGACTACTGTCTGTCGTCTATCTATTGCTCGAAATGTTTTGTGTAATGTAATATATTCACAAACAAAATGTGTATAAATGTTCAAACTTCAATGGCTGTATGTTATTCCACGACCATAATACGTTCTGTATGAATAAAGGGAAAAGCGACTTTAAATAGCGAAGTGAAAATTGTAAGGATCAAAGAGTTGAAGTATTTCATTCTGATCGCGTTTTTAAGCGCGTAAACGTTTCCTTAATTCGAGTTTTCGTGATTCAACGCAATTAAATTAAAGAAAGCATATAGAGTGAAAAGTAAATTAAAGCAACTTTGCATATTCAATAGTGCTTGAAACTAAGATCCGTAGCATATGCGCGACGTTCCTTAATTTTTCATAGTACGACTTTACATATTCCAGTCGACGTCGAAAATTGGAGTACCTGTTGACCTATTAACGTTTCGCTTCAAGTAGTGTGTTCCATACCTGAAACGCGTTCAAGTTTCATAGCAATGGAACCGTGAAATTTTCAAACATTTGACGGCTCTTTGTTACTTTCGATTGTACTAGAAGGTAGTTTATAATTCCTGAATTATACAATACTTTTAATCTTCGTTTAAAAACTTCATGTCCTTCCGTTTCCAGTTTCTACGAAAGACATTCTTTCTACTAAAAAATCTGTAATATCTGTAATATCTTTCTACTAATAAATCTGTAATATTGTTCTAGACTCTTTAAATAGCAGCTTATGATCTTCTTTCGAATTGTAGTTCTCAATGGCGAAGATGATTATAAAACGTTATTTTGAAGTTGAATGATCATTTAAGAGTTTTACAATTTATCACGAGTATCATAGACAAACTGTATATATGGTATAAACATTTAGTACCAAATGAAAAAGGCAGACAATGAAAATACCGTTGCATTAAACTTTAAACACGTTGAAATATTTCCCTGTGAACTTTTCCTATAAATTTCTGCGTCGAATTTCCTATTCGTCCCTAAAATTCTCCTCTTCGATATATTTACGTATAACCATATGCAATTGTACTAAAATTCAAATGCGCGTCCAAAGAGCCACGCATTTCGAAGATCATAGATACGCTTCACTGAAAAATCCTTTCGTTCTAATACATACATTACCTGGCACAGTCACCTGCAAATTTCAAATGACTAATTTGTTGAAGGCAGAAAATATATTATTTATTAGGAAAGAAATAAATAATGGAATTTAATTAATGAAAATAGTAATATAGCCTGAGCAAAAGCTTTTAATAACCACGATATATATATATATATACATTCTTTGTGCTAAGAATAAATCTGTAATATTATTTTAGACTTTTTAAACAACTGCTTAATTATTATTTAAATCTCGAAAGAATAACAATGAACGTTATCTGCGCGTAATAAAATCGATAACGAAGATGTATCGCGGAGCATAGTCACGAAATCTTTCGACATTTAATGAACCTAAAGTTAAAATTAAATACGAAAAATCGTAATATTAAAAATCGTCTAAATGCCATTTGCAATGTTTCTTCCATTTGAGGTACCCTTATTTCCCTCTCAACCGAATTCTACCTTTAATCAAATTTAATTTTAATTTTATTTTCACCATAAAATGAAATTAATTTTCAACGCACCTTAAATTATATAGTTTCCAACAGAAAATATCATTAGATATTCGCAATCATTTTCTCGCGATACAGTGCATTCTGTAGATCGATAATTCATTTTTATAAAGGTACATAGGATCACGGGTCACGTTACGAAATCATTTTACTTTCTGCTCGACGTATGAAACGAAGTCTCTCTCGATAAATCAGCACAAGGTTTTCAGTCTTTTAATCAAGGAGCCTGTGTTCAGAGCGCGAAATATTAAAGTTGCACGAAACAGAGGGTAACAGGCGAACTCTGACGTTTGCCATCGGCGAGGCGACGCGATATAACTTATACACCTTCGCAACTGTGTAAAGATGTACATGGAAATTCGGGTGTCTTTATAAATTAGCGAAGTCGATTAAGTACTCAAAGTAGCGAACTGGTAAAATTCAAGTCCCAGGAAATCGTAAAGCGTCACGTGCTGAGCTGTTTATTCGCGCAGGCGGAAACGCGACGAGAAAATAAACTTTTAATTAGTAATATCACATATTGGCGAGCGTGAAACGGAACAAACATCATTTCATAACACAGTGATTAACGCGTAGAGCGAAACAGTCGGCGAGCATTTTCAACCAATGATTTTATATCATTTACATTATACTGTCATCGTTATTTTCCATTATTAGTTTCATCTATTTCGTCTACTTTCTCAGGATAGATACGGAAAAAGATTCAAAAATTAGCGTCGAGCTAACGAAAAATGTTCCATTAGCGATCGGTTAATCGACCGGCTAACTGACGTGTTTGCGATTTTTCCGGTTTCAACCGTGTCATTACGCTTTCTTTCGACGTTTCGTTGAACGTTCCAGTTCGCTTCTTCGAGACAGGCCTGAGAAAAATATCGAAGAATTAGCGTCGAAAAAACGAACAACTATCAATTAGCAATCGGTTGACTGATAATACGGTAAAACTGTCTTATCGGTTATCCGTAGCAACAATCTGGTGATCGCAGACCGCGGAGCCATTATGGAATTGATTTTAGACGTTATCAGTTACCCACATCAAGAATAATCAGCCGCTTCTGCACTGTCCGCAGTTATTCCACGGTGTATTCCGCGCCGGAATATGCAGTATATTATGCGTAAATATTTACGATCTATCCAGTGATTTGCGACAACGAAATTTACCGAAGGCAGATGCGATGATGCGCGTGCTTTGTGGTCGATTTACCTCGTCAGTGATTATCACCAACTGCATCCGTTCGTTACGTTAATATACACGTTCGAGCGAAATAAAAAATACGGACATGACATTGGGTAATTTCAACAGACTGTGTATACCAACCTTGGCAAATAATTCTATCGCGTTTTACGAATCATACTGAAACGTATATGATGTAAGAATTAAAACGGTAAATAGTAAAACGAATGCGCAGGCATGTAAACGCGACACGATTATTCAAATTCGTAAATTTCATATTCGTAAAAAAAATTCCATGGAAAGCGTTCGAATATCTTCGCGAGCCGCGGTATATTCTCGTCGTTTCTCTTTCCATTATCGTCGACTTTTAAATTATTCGTGCATCTCGGACGAAATTTTTGAGGAACGTTCAAACGAACAGTGCAACTGCGACACGGTTCATGAATCAGGACATTACTCGACAACGATGGTTGAGAAAGGGACGAAACTAGTCGTACGGCGTATATAGAGAAAAAGACACAGAACGCAACGAGAGACAAAGTTCGTTGTTTCCAAAAGCACGTATAAGTACGGCAGGAAGAACGGAAGTACGTGAAACAGCAAAACCGTGTGCGTATTCAGCAGACTATAGGCTTGTACGTCGACATAATGCCGGATGTTAAATACTCGCGACAGTCCCAACGCTGCGCGACGCTCAGGAAATTTCTTCAGAACCTCTGCTGCAGTCGTAAAAGTCTCCGAGCAGTTTCGCACACTTGCGTGTTAATTGCGGAGAATCCGCGTGTTGCCCTGAATCATAAATAACTACGAAGTGAACCGTCTATGGAAGGGTGTTTCGAACGAGATCACAGTTACGCAAGTGTTAAGGGACTCGAATAGGTAAAAAAAAAAACGTTTTTATAAATCTCGTATGAAAAAGAGTTTCTTTAACGAGATAGAATAACGAAGCAAAAAGGTATGAAGAATTCAACGGTCCATTAATAACGTTGTTCCTATGGTTCATCCAGCTATATTCACGAAGGTGAACAAAAAGTAGATTTTCTTTTGATTTTTTCTTTAAAAATTGATTAGTCTCAAAATATAAGTGTCTTAAATCTTCGGCGGCTGTAAAAGAGAATCTCTGCATAGCCCTATTTTCTGATGAAGCGTTTCTGCATCAGCTTCGTTTTCGTAGTTTGAAATTTTTCTAGTCATATCGTTAAGATGTAGAAAGGATTCGGAAATACAAATAGCTTACTTACAGCTACGCTTCTTGTCAACCGACTCTTCTAGATTCTTCCAACAGCTTCCAATCGCCTTTTGTCTCAACCGAGACCTGAACGCCCTCTGACGTTTGCACGCACATTAACATGTACAGTGTAAATGTATCATCTACCTAACACATATAACAATACTACTACGTGATATGGAATTTAATATACATTCGATGTGTTGAGAATTGTGGATCTTGTTAACCGAAATAACGTTATAGGAATACTAAATTTACACTTGGAATCAATATTAGAATAATTATATATTTATTTGATGGACGATTTCTAAGATATTTATGGATACACACTTGCACGCGTCCCGCCACTTTCTTCCGACTGAACTGTTTACATTCGTCTGTTTTCGAGACGCCACGCACACACATACTTCCGCACACTGATACTCACATATCTCTATTACGCGTCTAACCTAGTCCAATATACATATCTCAATACGATGCTTGTGTGCATTGTGTGAATGTGTGCATTCGATGCTTTAGATTGGTAATAAAACAGTCCCCGAAAGGTTCGAGTGGATGGTCCTCTTTAATCGAGAAATTAATCGAGAAATTAATCGAGAAATTATGTTCTTGAAGCAACAACGAAGTTTTAAATGTTTTTATCGCAATTTGCACCGCCAAAATGGTAAGAATATGCGGCAGTACTATATCGAATAAAAATAGTCGAAAATTTATCAGGATAGATTGTAAAAATATCTGTTATTAGAAAGAAATACGATATTAGTATTAGAAGAATTTAGAAAGCAACATATAAAGAGAAACTGATTAATTTCTCGAAAACAGAGGACCATGGACTGAAATCCTTTTAGCGATATTTTACCATCAAACTAAGGCATCGAATGCAATTGCAGCAAACTCATTCGAGAGTTCATAGTTCTTGCCATCTTCTTATTAAACCTGATTAATTAATATCCAAATGCTATAATAAATACAACGGTGTAGAAGTACTTCTCGTAGTTACTTTAAGACTCGAATACGAGAGTTCTGGAATAATAACCTTCTTAGGAATATCGTAAAAACTTGAGCCGTCCAGTTCTATACCTAAAATGTTATTTCACGAAGTTTCTTATACGCTTTAAATAACTACAAATGGTTATGCGACGTCTGTTAAGCTATAAAACGTATAAAATAAGTGAGACGAATTAATAGTTCCAGCGAATATAATACAAAAGCGTACGTTTCATGCTGTACTAAAAACTGTCAAAAGTGAACAATTCATTGCTAAATAAAATATTTAAATATCAGAGGTAAATTTTTATAGGTTTTCTGCGCTTACAGATACCTATTTATATCGATAATTTATATAGATAATTTATCAGAACGGTAATTTTCGATCGGCAAGCTGTAAAATGAGTACGTACACCAGCGAATTAAAATAAAATATCGCCCGTGCGTGGCCGCATTAATTCTTTATATTCTTTGTATTATAAATATTGGCAATAAACGCTTTAAAAAAAGGAATAAAATACTATCTAAACATACAATGACACATAACATTGAAAAATGTAACAAAGGAATATTTGATTTAATTACCATCTTTCGGCACGGACTTTGTTCGCGCGCGCTGCTCTAATATACACAAATGAATTTTTATAAATGAAATACCTGCATATTTTTCATACCAACGATTAATTTGTTCTCCGTGCTGAAAAATATAAAAAGCTTGGATTTCAGAACAAACGCGAATAACCATCGATGCTTGAGCTTGTTCAAACATGGTAGCGCATACAACTCCGATGCCAATCTATTTCTCAGCTTTTACGGAACCGATCGAGATGAAACGTACCTTCTTTTCTTTTCCGGGCACTAAGCTATACAGCAGAGAAAACCCCATCAAAATCCGTTCAGTAGATTCTACGTGATGCTAGTACAAACAGACGAACAAACAAACAAACAAAGAAAAAATCGAAAAATTAATTTCTTCGATTTCATAGCTTATAAGCTGTTCCCACAGCAATTGTAGCAATTCACGGACACGACCCTCCTGCTGTTCTACTATTTTATTACATACATAGATTTAATGTCTGATTTAAATCTCTGTTTTATTACTTTCGCTTTTATAGGTATAATTAATATATCAATATTAATATAATAATCGATATAATAATTACGTGAATTAAACATTGACGTACGTTAAAATGTAGCATTACTTCTTTAAATATTCCGGAACATTTTACATCGATATCGTTTGCGCCTCGTGAAACTTTAAACGAAGAGGAGTACGCGTCACAATTTTAATTGCGTGCCTTGCGATTTCATTTGTTTCGGTCCGTTTGATTTTCCACGCGCGAAGTAAATAATTCTAATAATGGAGACTAATTTATTGGTTAGAAAGTTGGCCACAATAGGCAAGACATAATTTCATTTTGTAATTGTTCCGATATTAAACAGTTATAATTTACTACTTTGGGTAGTTTACCGAGAACTGAGTAAGCTTTCTTTATTTCTGACATTTAATTGATAACGACTGGTTATTTAGCTGGCAGATTACTGTTGTAGGAGTTTCCAACCACTAAAGCTAACTGCAAACCGAATTTCCAAATGGTCATTAATTTAATCGCCAACCGTATCTAAGTAATAGTCTGGTCACTAATTTCAGTAATTAAACGAAACTTGTGCCTTCCGTGTGCAAGAACTATCGTTTATTCGCTAGTTCGAATAATACACACTATATGGTACATCTGTTATAACATTTTTCTACTATGCACAGGAAATTAATCAGAAACGTATACATTTGCCGCTCTCTGTATCCATCTGAATGCTGTTATTTGTACTTTATTCCTGTGTTTTTCCTAATGGCCATTTAAACATGCAAAAGTTTACAGAATATACATAAAATATCTCGATCTTGATTACAATTGCTCGATATTTGATAGGTGAAACGAATTTCTATTTATATTTCATTACCTTAATTATTGGCTTCGTAAAGATATGAATTTGCGTAAATAGCAACGCGACCAACATCGATCCTAAATGTAGTATCTTCAATGGAATATAATGTTATTGTATCCTAGCATTTGTAGTTTATTTACAATGAATGGATTGTACAAATATAGACAGAAAAACGATGGTAGTTTAATATGAACTAATCGCAACAACACGCTACAATCTAGACGACTCTCGACACAACGGATCCAACGTTTTCTCTCACGCGGACCACACTCTCTCGACAACGCTAACAGCATTATATCGACAACGCAACTCGCACTCTCTCTGACTTCTCGATTCACAGTCTTCGACTTCTCAACTCAAACTGCCCTGCTCTCGCATGTCTTTTGTCTTCCCGTAGACCCACCACACACGTGTCCTGCGACCGCTCGTGGCCAAAACCACGTAAGACCTTTTCTATGAAACTATTCATTTGAAGGACCGACGACACATTGATGGGCCTATCGGCACCTCGGCTCTCGGGACATTGTTTACGGTTTAAAAACGCCTCGGCTCTCGCGACATTGTATGTGACTTACCCCCTAACTCCTAGGCCTTATGTCCGCGATACTACATAAATGATGGAACGAAAGAGACGTTGAAAGGTCGTCGTTTTATTTTTCGATGATTTCTTTCTCAGCGGCTCTTCTTCTTTCGCCAGCGTCTTAAAAATTACATTAACATGCAGGAGGAAAGTATCTTTGGATGAATAAGAGTTGGGTGTAGCATTTACTTCGAGTGAAGCCACTTCGCCCGAAGCGTTCCGAACACTTTATCATGCAGTCACTTTCTTTCCTTTCTCGCAAAGCACACAGCTACGAGTAAACGACACACAACGCCTCTGTAAAATTAATGCCGAGAAAGACTATTAGGTTTAGGAAATAGAGCTTCGAAACCAGTCTTTTGCTTCTTTTCTAAAACAGAATAAACCTCAAAGGATGGAAAATTATCTTCTACTCCGAAAAAAAAAAAAAAGAAAGAAAAATAGATGCGTAGGACGAAGGAGTTAAAACGAAAGGAAGATGATAAAAATTGTTGGTTAACGTGAAGCAAAAATTATTATTTTAAGGTGATCGGATTTATTTTAGAATCTTTTTCGTACGCTGTTAAAGAGAAAGATAGGTCGAGGTAAAATATTTCTAAATGTATCGTGAACATTGGCTAGTTGGTTTAGTTGATCGTACGATGAAAAATTACATTTCAATTGTGGCAACTCTTCAATCTACACATAATATATAGCTACGTAATAAACATGTGCAATGATCAGAATAACCTTTTCGCAGTGTATTGAAATTACGATATAAATATTTAGCTGTTCAAGCGTGATTCTTTCATTTACTTCGTCGTGTAGCAGAGCTAGCAGTGACGCTATTTAGAAAAAAAGGATACGCTATCGGGAAAACGAAAGCTTTGAAACAGCAAAACATATCAAGCGACATAGTAATACGTATTGGAAAATATAATTTATATTTAACACGATATCAGCAGAGATTAATTAATCGAGAACTATGGGATCGCGTTTTCAACAATACCGTGGATACGTACGGTATATTAAAATACGATGTATCAAAAAGAACAGGTCCAGGATATGTTTGTGTTTAATACGTTTAAGTCCCAGTCGAGTTCAAGCTTCGGTCCGTGTTAAGTTTACTTTTGGAGATGTAAATGGAGAGACGTAACCGGAAGCCACGCAAAGCCGCGAGGCATGGATCACGCACAAGACAATAAAGCAACGATACGATATCATCTAATGTATCTAATCGAAGGGCAATAGTTCACCGATGTTTGATTGGAAACTGTTACGATGACAAATAAAAGTTTCAACGGTATTACGATTTACATCCATCGATAAAACTTGAAAAAATATCTGCAATCCACTCTTGGCGAAGATCGATATCTTCTCGTCCACGGTTTTACACTAGTTTAACGATGAACATTGCAACGGGAAAAGTTCAATCCCATGTGGCATTTACGTTCGAACGAGGTCAGTTCGCCGGAAGCGTTTACACCGCTTTATCACGCAGTCGTCCTCTTCTCGAACTCGCATGCTCACGTTGAACGAATAGACGAAGCACATGGCTGTTATAACAAACGCGACTAAGCACAAAAGTACGCGGTGTCCGCGAAAGCTTATTACTCGATGTTTACAATCGCGAAGAAACTTGGTCGGCGTACATAACGGCGGAGTACACTTTACGAACTCGACAGGGAAGTTTCAGCCGCAGAACTTTGCCGGCCATACTCCGAACGATTTCAAACGAGGCCTGACGACCTCCCGATCTTATAATTAACCCATTTCGCCGTGGAGCTTTAATTTTCGGTCGCCCGTCCGAGATTCAAAAGTTGCGATTCGGTAACAGTGGCGTCGCTGAACTACGGCAGTCGCGAAACTTTTATCGTTTCGACGGATGAAACGGTTCTGGCGGCGTGAAATCCCGTAAAACGATTATTTTCTTACGCAATTTATCGCGTATAAAAAGAGGGAAAAACCGTGAGAGACCCGACATTTCATTGGCTACGAAAAGCAACGAATGTCCTCACCTTTAATTCTAAATTAACCACGCGAATGACAAATGCATTGCAATTAATATATTTGATGAACTAGTAAATTCGTTCGCCTTTCGATGACGCATGTGCTCTTCCGATCACAAGTTCGACGCATGTTAGAATCCCGAAAGAAACAAAAATGACTTCCTCAAGTAAATAAATATTTTAGTCGCGATAATATTTTCTTATTATATTTCAATCGCAATTGATCGTATTTAAAGATAAAAGTTGTAGTTATAATATTCTTATTTCCTAGAGGAACGTACGGAAAAGTTTGTTTCGCGCAAAGGGCAAAGGGTAACTCAAACTTTCGAACGGATGTTTACCTGGAAAAGATCTTGAGGCATCCACGATAGCAATTTCGTAATTATATTTGAAAGAAATAATCGCATTTATTTGATTTTATTGACTTGCGAAGAAAAGAACGTTTTAGGATTAGACTTCAGCCGCTTTTTACGGCAGCATTAACGTGATTTTCTTTACCGATGGCGTTTTACGGTTAATACCATTAGCCTGTCAGAAACTCGTGATATTAAAACCATCTTATTGATTAACAATGAAAATGTCCCTCAATATTTACCGTGATATATTAAATATGTCTGGTACGCGTGGTTTATGCGCTCAAGTATTGGCACATCGAGCTAGATTGCAGGTTCTCGTATTTAGACACACAGAATCACCCATGAGTTGTATATTTATTGACAAATTGAAGCAGTTGCCCTGCCGTTTGGTTTTCGGACATCTAGTTAATAATACGTAAGCAATTATGCCTCTGTTTATTGATGCCCATCGTTACAATATAGCGATTATGACAGTGGTGCTTTATATTTCGACGCGTGGCTGTTCATTAGCGAACGTCAATATTTATTAAGCGTACCAGATGGATAGCAATGCCGTGCAGGCAATCACAAACATCACGAAGTGATCAAATAATGTGTAAATAACGGCTAATAAGAGTTTCTATGAAACGAAATTAGCCTGACCTGCAATTTGATTATACGAGACCGGATAAAATTATTTTCTGAATAAAGCAGACCAGATTTCGTTCTCATTAGCGAAGATAGGAAAATTTTCCTGCAGTTTTACGATCAATGGGCCATTTATCGTCTGCTGATATTTCGAACAACGAGAATAACAGTTGACATCGATCCAAAGCAACAAATACGACGTTTACGTTTTATTGTAATTCAATTTCCCTGTCGTTATAAAAACAACGATGCTGGACGTTTTAGTTTTTTTGTTTATAAGATGCATCTTTAAGGAATATCATAGTAAATAACAATTGAAAAGTTGTACAGTATCAATATCAAGACAGTGGGATCAAATTATATCGATCAAATTGTGTAATTATTCGTAACTTGCTTAACGTAGCCGTTCTATATGTTTTTTCTCTTTTCTTTTTCTTTTTTTTGAGATAAAGTAATTACAAGCAGACTAATTGTATTGCTTAAACTTCAGATATTTTCCGCGATATTTCGTCCGCAATATCCTCTTTAAAAGCTTCCATTTCCAACTCTCGCTGTATTCTACTTTCAACGTTTATTGACCAATAAAAGTGCTCTCGCCATCAAACACACAAAAACATACATCTGCCACCAACTAATCACACTAAACATTTAAAAAGTTCATCTACCGCACATATTCCAACGACACTTAACTTTGACATCTTCTTTAACGTCTATTACATCTACGTACGATGTGAATTACTATACTGTAGCATATAAATTACTTATATTACACTAACATAATAGTGGTATACTCTTAAACGTACTATTCATTGTACATATAATTATCGCACACTGTGAAAGACGAGCACAACCGCGTACGTTGCCGTAATATTTTAACGGTAATATACAGTCAGTGGAAAAAGTCTCCGTACACCCTTCGAAACATGATAATTTTCAGATAAAATTCTCTGATAAAAAAGTAATAAGAAGTTGAAAAAGGTGACCTTTAGCATTTCCTTCGCGATTCCGATCAGTTGCGATCTTTTCCACAGTTTTTCGTACACCTCATCCATGTCGGGTTCACGTTATTGTAATATCGAAAAAAGGGGGGTATAAGCCTGGTCTATTTAAGTTTCTCGGGATAGTATAAGTCGTACACAAAGTATATAACTTAACAAACACGAAGATGGTACCCCGCTGGGGGTAGCCACCCACGCGATAATCAAACAGCTAAAAAATTTCGCCAAATGTCCAAATTGGACAAATTGCGAATGTAAATTATTAAATAAAAAAAAAAAGTATAAGTCGTAAATTTAAGGTATAAACTAAGGATCGTAAGAGTGCTGGGGAAGAGAGAAAGAGAGAAAGAGTGTAAGTAAGAGTGTATGCCTTGGTGACGTCAAAGCTAAATGAGTAAAGGAGTAGGAGAAGGATGCGAGGATCGAGGATCGGCTATTTTTGACCTGAGAAGACAAAAGTTGGAAGCCCAGTGTCAGGGTAAGACGTACGAAGATGTTGTAGTCAGTTTTTGTATCGGGTATTGCTCGTACGGGTAAAACTGAACTTAACTTCAAATAAGTCATCCTTTCTTGTCCTTGCTCTAGGCCATATTTTGATACTACATTACGATTAGGGTTTAGGGATTAGGGAACGAATCTTCGTTCGGATTAGACACTGTTGTTATGCGACAGAGGAGATATTTACCAGCGCAGACATGATTATTACAGAATTTGACAAGTAACCGTGGTAATTAGATACTCGAGAAGCTAACGACAATGATCCTAGGTTCAACAACGAATCCGCGGTCAGCGGGATAACGAAATGCGCGTCCTTGCAAAGTCCAGGTCGTACTCAACTCGCTTGTCTAAGGTACAAGTGTTACTGAACTATCTCTTTGTTAAAACGTAGAATATCCAGCGAGCGTAAAGACGCTATGTAACTCGCTAATAAGACCTCACGAGAGAATGACTTTCCGTCACGATGATGCCGCAAAGGAAAACTATAATGGAGTGTGTCTAAGGACACGAGATCATCGGATTCGTGGAGAGATGCCTTCGTTCGGAAAGTGAGGGAAATCGTTAATTCTTCGAATAGTTCAAAAAATAAAAAAAAATCTCAAATCGTCTGTTATTCTGTTTAAAGGAAAGTGGGGGAAACTCTTTTGGTCGACTGTACATCACTTGCCATTTCAACAACTTCATTAATCAGTCGCCAAACATACAAATCCGTAATAAGACAGCTCGATCATTGTCTCTAGCCGTGTCGAAACATGCTAAACAGCCGTGTCCGACGAAGAATCGCTATTTCGCTTATTCAAAGCACTCTTTGAGCGATTTCTCATTACGCGAACGAACCACGGAGGAAGAAAGGTCGAACAAAGGTGATTCCAAGACCGATTCAAAGTTACCTTCCTTCCTTCTTTCCGCAATTAAATACTTGAAATAGGTGCGATTTAATTAACGAGCTTCAGAAACGTCATATTTACCGTGCGGAGGAACGTGCGCCCATTGGTCGCGCCTCAGCCGGAGACTGCTTCTACTAGAGCGCCAAGTTTATTCTCGGCTGCGAGCAGATTTAAGCCACGTTAACGCCACATTTTGTATTCTAACGTGTGTTTTAGACTTCGGCGTAACGACAGGCCGACAGGAGGCGCAGTACCCCTGTGCATTTGTTTACAACAGCAACGAGACACGAAACGGTACGTTCGCCTCGCCCAATTACCCGGGCTTGTACCCACGCGACACGGAATGTCATTATTTCTTCAATGGCCAGCTAAACGAGCGGGTGCATCTTCACTTCCACTTCTTCGACGTGGAGGGCGTGTCGCCGTAAGTAAAGAAACTCGATAAGACAATGCTTTAACCTACACGTTCCCTGATAGCTGTAGAATATTAGATTTATAATTTAAAACTTTCAAGATGATCATTACGCGTTAATGATTGTTATGCGTTACGCGGGTGGAGGATATTTCGCTATATATCTGGTTACAACTGTAACAAATTGCAAATTGTTTGTCCTGATATCGTTAAAAAGAGCTTGGAAATGATTTTGCAAGGGAGACTTGCGATGTTAACGCAAACAATGACACGTAAGTAGTAATTTTATACGCTTGGCAAATGCTACATATTATTACTACCCCTTTTGATGGATATTTTCAATTTACTGTTTATTATTAGTTCCCGCGACTGCTGTTTCCAATTGCTAATTTTTCATTGATTCGTGCTGTTCAGGTATATTCAAATATCTCTTATTGTAGTGTCTGGATACTTACGTATTTATAGCATATATCTAACGCGATACTTAAAAATATAGGAAATATTGGTAGGAATTGAATGTCATTTAGAGCGAATAATATAGTAGTTTTTAATTTTGTAAACATTAAAGACGCCCTTTGATTTTCATTATGACGTGGCTGTATTTGCAGAGCCTACCATTTTGCGACATAATTTTCCGATCGTGTAAATTAAATAAGAATTCAGAATCGGAGAGAATTATTCAAGACTGTACACGTTACCGTAGTATTTCATTTAAATAACTTGAAAAGAATTATCCATCCGGATGAGACGGATTTAAGTACCGGTATTCTATTCGTCATACAATACTGCACAAATTAATTCGACGTACAAAGAAAAGAATCAGCTAGTATCCATAACAATTTCGACAAAGAAGGAGGCTTGTAACAATTTATTTAGATAATACTTTTACTACTTCAATTTTTAAAATACGTTTTGTGTTTAATATTAAACTTAAAGCGCACGGTAGAAAGGGGAGAAAAGTGAAAAGTGAGATTAAAAGAAATGCGAAGAAACGGCGCATGGAACGGCACGCATTACGTTTCGTTCCGCTAAAATTAATATTTTATCCTGTCAGTTATGAAAATCAAGGGACTTCCTCGCTGAGATTTTTCTATAAAATTACTATAAAATCAACCGATCGTGGCTTTAATCTTTCCTAACAACGAGAAACATATATTCCCATGAAATTTACCGTTACAACGCGCATCTACTTTCTATTATTATTTATTCCATGAATATTTAAACACAGAAATCAATAATGTATATACTAGCGAAATCAGAAACGGCAATAAAAGTCACATAAGGGGAATCCTTCGAATCGCGTAAATGGGAAGGAACACGAACATCAGACAGGACAGATAAACTAGCTATTCGAGCGTGACTAGAATTCTATGTATCGATCCTTCTCCGTTTCCTTCTCGTCACTCAACGAGACTAGGTGAGACAAAGTGAGTATCCTTAGCCAACTAGAAGGCTACTGGAAGCAAATCGATGCTAGTTCGATTGGGTTTCCTGATGTAGT
Source organism: Bombus pyrosoma (assembly GCF_014825855.1). Lineage (NCBI taxonomy): Eukaryota > Metazoa > Arthropoda > Insecta > Hymenoptera > Apidae > Bombus > Bombus pyrosoma. Next base: position 2,095,046 of record NC_057784.1, read on the forward strand.
TCGACGTTCCACTAAATCAAACTACGTCGGACAAAGTTTCAAGCTGCTTATCGGGGACGAAGACTTCACATGCAAAGAGAATTCGGTAACCGATAGGCCAAAAGCTCATCGGAACGTAGAGTATTTGCATCGTGCTGACCAATTAGCAAGCACAGCTGATTAACGACTATCGGTGATGAGAGACGGAAAAGCTCGATGTAATCCATCATCTGATATTAGAACAGATTGCTAAGGGCTACGACGGCTACGTGGTTGTCTGTCAGATGGTTTCAACAACTGCCGCAATTGCTGTTTCTCAAAAGAAGATTTTCGCCTTCTTTGCCGTCAACGTGCAATAATAAAATTGGTGTTTCTAACTGTTGAGGTTATTAGATGTATAATGAGAGAGACGCGTGGATAAATTATAAGGTAGAAAAATATATCTGAAATACGGAAGTGAAAAGTACAAAAAATTGAAATAATAATATGAGCTGGTCCAGATCCGCACGCTAACAGTGTTACTCTATAACTGAAAAACCCCGAAGCCAACGTCGCCTGTCGACTGTTTATGGTCTGCCTTCGTGGAAGTCTTTTGTTTATACGCTGTCGATGGCTTCGGTGCTTTAGAAAGCTAAAAAGACCAGATGTAGAGTTTTCTTAAAAGCGGTGACCTTCAACATTAACACATTAACATATGGAACACTAGTTGTAGCGCTATTTTGTCACTTGGCGAGCCTTCCATCGTCAGATTCTTTCGTTCCTAAATTACAAACTACGTTAAGAAGGATCCTCTAAATTTATAGAGGGACTTTCAACGTTAATGCAACCGCTGTTATTTAAATAGAGAGTGCATGTAATGGTACGTATAGTAAACAATAAAATATAAAAAAGTTAATTGCGATCTAAAATGTAGGAAAACGGCCGGAGCGGCAAATCCTTACATGCTCGATCGTTCCTTCGATATTAATCGCAAACCGTAATACGGCCGATACAGAGCAGTAGCTTTGCGATACGAGGGAAAAAAAGATGTTTACGTAATAACCTAATTGGGTCGTATTAAATCGCCATCAATAACCACCTTGTAATACACCGCATCGTTCGTTACTGGAAGCCGCTAATTAGTCGTGTTTTGCCGATTTCTGCCGAACTTTTGAACAATAACACCGAGAGGAAGCACGAAGTAGGCCTCCTCTGTGACTCCATCGATTCTCTTCTCCCCGGAGAAATACGACCTGAATTTAATAATTCGAGGTCGACCGATATGAAAATCCTTGGAAGAAGGTACTTGCGTCTGTTGTTACTGATAAAGTAAATTCACGTATCACCAGCACAACGGCTTCGTTTCTGCTCCTCGCTTCTGTCTGACCTTCTTTCGCTCGAAAAACAACGCGTTCGTAAATATCGCGATTCGAACAAGACTTGAATTAGACGAAGCGCAACGCGAACCTGGCGATTCTTCGGGCGCGCGCGTTCATTTCGTTGCCGTCTCGCGAAGAAAAGATACATCCCTATCCGTAAATCCGGATGCGAGTAAACACTACGAAATATATGTTGGGAAACGTGAAAATCGAATGATGATCTATCACGGGAATTGCCACTTATGTCATCGGTGGAGGGGGCGATTCGCATGCTATACATCTCTGCTTCGACGATAATAGCATCATCATTCACGTATCAACATTTCTTACGAGCGCGATATATTATTTGCAGGCAGCGAATGCATTCTTGCACGGAAGAAACGGTCGCGTAAATCGTCGTTATCAATGTCGTACGTTCTTCGTGATCGCCGTTTCCTTCCGACTTTAATTACAGGACGCGGAGTCGTAGTATTTTCGGCCGCGGCTTCGTAATATTTCTGATATTTCCGCGGCCGCAATCCAACAGACGGTGGTGACGTGACGTTGCTGGTACCGACCTGTGCACGTTACCGTTAAAGTTATTTTCGCGCGGTCGTGGCAAACAAAAACTCGAACTTGGCACACCGTTGGCCGGCCGTGCGCTCTCAAATCGTTTCGCCGTTGCAGAAATAAAGCGTTATTTCTGACCGCCTCTGTTCCGCCGAGCTTTAATCACGGGTTACGTAATCGGGAATTCGTCGACTTCGGCGAAAACCCCCGGCGAATATTTATGGAGCACGAAGGCCGGTTACCCCGGAATATCCGAAAACAGAATATCCAGAAGGATATTCCCACTGTAAATACCGTGGATGGAGACGAGACCGCGCACTTACACACCTACAGATATCGAAATTATGCGCGGCAAGAGCCAAGATTGAATTACTTATGGAATTGCCGGCCCACGCAGCCACCGAAGCAATTTACGAGCAAGCGCGACGCGTCGCGCGCCCGGAAAAATCATTCGGATCTCCTCGATATTCGCCACGAAAGGTGAATATTTCAGCGACGCGCCGACGTCCTTAGTCCTCCATGTATATCAATTTACCGGTGATTGCGTAACACACGGCCTTACCGAAAATATAAATTTGCCAGACGAACGACAAACTTAGGACACCGCTGAATAATACATCCGCAATTGTATTTTATACGTAATAGAAGCGCGCGCCCCGGTTATACGGCGGACCGGTCATCCTTGCTGAAATGGGTGATGTCATAAACTTTTATGAGCTTACTAAATACGTGCTTTATCCGGTGAGATTGTATGCGCCGATGAAGAAATGAATTTCCTCGTCGGAATATAAACCTACGTTTCGATCATTCCAGCGTGATTAGTCTTTTTGGTGTACAGTGACAGGCAAAAGGTGTTTGTACATCGCTGTAATTAATTAGATCGCACAAATTGCGAACCGTTTGGCGATACGTACCTTTATATCGTTACGAAAATTTGATGCTTCTTTGATAAGAATTAGACAAGGGGATACGTTCAAATACTTTTCGTAGCCAGCGTGGATCGTTTTCCATGCTGCACACTGCAAAGATACGCTTGTCGTTCGTAAGAATCTGGACACTTTGATTTCTTTTTCTACATTTTACAATTTTATTTAACATTTACAATTAACAACAACGCGAATATTATTAAAGTATAGGATTTAATAGGAGACTAACGATGAAAACCGACATTCCCTATGATTTTATGAGACCAACGGATATACACAGTGATCGCAAAAGCATTTACTCTTCATTTTTGATAACATGAACGAAGAACGAGAAATGGGATACTTTTAGGGCGAGAAAGATGTCAATCGCAGTTTTTATTTCATTCGAATGACTAATTACTCGTTTCTACTGCAACGTTAACTCCCGCTGCGATGAATTATTGAAAGCGGTCTTTAACAAACCATACGACGATAAAATATTCATTGAAGATTTAATAATTAGCACTGGTATTTTAGAAACGATTTTCTATCGCGATTGCAGAAGGCAGGCGAGTTTAATATTTATTAATCGATACGATTGCACGCGAAATTAGAAGCAAATAATGCGTTTAAATTATACTCGATGTATACGTTATCAAATATCCTAGCCGATCGATAGCGTTGAAAAAACTGATAACTTGCGAAAGTGTATAGACACATAACGAAAGAAGCAGACTTCCGTAATAAAACACTCTGAAAATTGTGTAAACTTCGATTCCGTATTGTGCTCGCGTATTGTGTGTAGTTTTATACGCAGACATCGATACGCTTGTCCTCCTCCTCGTCGTTTCTTCGGTATAATATCGAACGCAATAACATCCCCTGCTACATTGTATTACTATCCAATTCATAAGATTATACCGATCTATGGAGGACGTTTTAAGAGGACAGAATATCGCAGGTCAGCGATTTCGAAGGGAATTTTCACGGTAGCAGAAAATACTGGAATTTTCCAGTATTTTCCCTACAAGCAAAAACGTTTCAACGTTTTGCACGATTTGTTTGTTGATTATATGCAACTGCTATATGGACACGCTTGGCCGACTTTTATGCGTTAGGTTGTCCGGAAAGTTTCTTTCGTTTTATAAGGAAACAATAGACGCACAATGTTTTCTGTTTAATATTAGTCTATTGAATTATGCACGAACATAATAATAGAAATAATATAAAACAGAAATTGTTTTGCTCATCTATTGTCACCTTATAAAACGAAGGAAACTTTTCGGACAACCTAATACAACTTCCTTGACGTTAACGATACAATTAGTTTCTCACTGTCAAAATATTTTTCAAGGAATAATTAGCTTCGTAGGGAAAAATTAGGAATTGCGCATCATCCGACTTTGACGTCTTTCCTCTAGATACGAATAATCGTCAGTAATGTCAATGAAAATCTATGACTGTTCGAAGAAACAACTCCTTACCATCGATAATGGTTACTGGTAACTGAAAAACATTTTCAATAATGCTGGTTACTAGCATCTGAAAAACATTTTCACCGCCAATATCGCTGGACACTGGCAGCTGGAAGACATTTTCACCGCCAATAACGCAGGTTACTGGCAGCTGAGAAACATTTTCAACGCCAAGAATGGTTACCGGTAATTGAAAAATATCGTCACCGTCAATAATCGTTATCGATGCTGGTCACCGATAAGAAAACAGATCATAGACATTCGTAATGCACCTTAAAATTAAAGTAAAACAAACATTAAATTATTATTTTCTAATCCCCTCTGTCTTTTTAAACCTCCTTTGATATAACGTTTAGCGATCGTTGTTTTCCATTGAAACCTACTGTCTTGCTCGCTTCTTCTTCGCGTTTCTATCTTGTCAGATATCATGCTTTTGAAACTCTTTTATTCGCGAAAATCGTGGAATACACAAATGGTAGGAAAACAACGAAACGATAGAACGAAATATTCGAAAACGATGTGTGTATATTTTAATAATTTTCTATCGAAATACAAGGTTCATTTCGGGTCATATAGAGAGGGGTACAGCAGGCTTAAAATTAAGTTATCGCAAGAGTCTATTTTTTATCTCTAAGATAAACGATGTTAATGTTACAGCTGCGAAGCGGTGTCTGCGAGCGACTTCGTCGAATTTTCGAATTACATGTCTAGGGACCGGAAGTATTCGAGGCATTGCGGTCAACAAAAGGAATTCGACGTGGAGAGCGACAGAAAGTTCTTTCGCGTAACCTTTAAAAGCAACGGCAGATACGATGGAACAGGATTTAACGCTAGCTATGTGTTTATGGACGAGGAAGGAAATTATACAACAAAGCCGCCGAGTAACGCGTCAACGTTAAAAGGTAAAACTAAACTTCCTTTTTTTTCTCGACGAGCAACTTTCGTTCCCTTTCTCTCGTGCTCGAATTTTTACGTTCCCTACACAATGCTCGGACGTTTTTTCCCTTTTTTCTTTTTCTCTACTCTATTCTGGTTAATTTCCGTACGACGACAGAGAAATTAAAATAAAATTTCTAAAATATTAATGTAATCCCGTCATTCTGATTGTACAAAAGGAAATTTAAATACGCCTTGTTTAAAGCATACACGAGAAAGAGAGAAGGCGCATGGTATTTCCCTGCTTCGTACGAAATATATAATTACGGCATAAGAAACGCAAGAAATTTTTTTTACAACGAAAAACGTATTCTACAATTTTTGCAAATATATGTATGCACGAGATAACAGAGATGATATGGAAACTCGGTTCGTATGTTTGCACGTTTATACGTAAAAAGTAATGAAATTTGTGTACGCGGAGTAACATCAATAAAAACGCGTTGAAATAATTATAAACCTTTAATCGAGTCGAATATCATTTCAAATAATACAATTTCGACGTTTATCTATAAAACGGGGCAAATACTTCTAATTAAAAATTAATACAAATAACTACTGTTCGGTGTTTCCGGCTGCCTGTTAAATATTTTTAAATCAATTCGTATCGGAACGATCGCAACAGATACGGCATATGCGACCGAATCGCGTTTAATATTAAACGACGTGAAAACAGTAAATGTCAAGATAACGTAACGATTTTGTATGCGAAAAATTCTATATAAAAATATTATCTACAAGAAATATACAAAATAAGAAATGAATGTCAGTGTAACATTGCCCGGTTATTTATATTCCACGATAAATAATAGTATCTAACCGAGGACGTACTCGTTAAAAAATAAATATGGGTGCATACATTATCCGTATATCCGAACGTTCTGTTATTCAACAGAATGTTTGTTTACGATAAATACCATTTCCTGTTACATGTATCATTATACTTAAGCTGCTACGATCAGCTACAGAAGAACGTTCGATGTTCTGAGACAATCTTCATCGCTGTCTATCTTCCTCGAATTGAAGAAATTTTCCTAACCTGTACGAACCTAATATCTTCAACTATATAATCTCTGATTTCTATAAGAAAAATACGACTCGAAATTTGTATATATCAATTTATTCGCTTTCGTTTCAACCAAAATTTAATATTCTAAGACAATCTTCATCATTATCTTCCTCGAATTGAAGAAATTTTCCTAACCTGTACGGACCTAATATCTTCAACTATATAATCTCTATATATATAATTTCTATAAGAAAAATACGGCTCGAAATTTGTATCTATCAACTTATTCACTTTCGTTTCAACCAAAATTTAATGTTTTAAGACAATCTTTATCATTATCTTCCTCGAATTGAAGAAATTTTCCTAACCTGTATGAACCTAATATCTTCAACTATATAATCTCTTGTTTCTTTAAGAAAAATACAACTCGAAATTTGTATATATCAACTTATTCACTTTCGTTTCAACCGAAAGAAGAACATTTAATGTTCTAAGACAATCTTCATAGCTATCTATTTTTCTCGAATTGAAGAAATTTTCCTAACCTGTACGAACCTAATATCTTCAACTGCATAATCTGCAATTTCTATAAGAAAAATACGACTCGTTCGAAAATGACACAAAAAACGTAGTAAGATTAACATTACATCAGTGAAATGTATTTACTGCGACGCGATTAAAAAATCTAGGTTAAACATAACGCAGTCACGCATTACAAAACCTCCTAACGATGCGTTATCAACGCACACGTTCTAATGAAGCAATCGATTCTGTATCGTTAATGTTAAACTTTAGAAACGCGATGCCGAGCTAGCAAGGCTCACGAGGCTGTAGTTTCCAATGCAAACATACATAATACGTTGGCGATTACGCGTCACGAGATGCGTGCAATGTGCGTTTTAATATTTTCACATGCGTATACGCAAAGCAGGTAAACGCGCAAGTTCGACGAACTTTCCTCTGTTTTCCTTTTTAACGAATTACGAGCTTATTGTCTCCTCCCTTTCGTATCACTTTTATATACATATTGCTGTTTAAAGAACGTATTTTCCGAGCCATCAGAAACAATAGCGAGCTTTTATTTCGTTTTGAATCAATAAAATAATCCGAAGCGTTATCTCGTTTGATTTTAATAAAGAATCAAATAAATCAAAATATCTTTGCCGTACTACGTATTCAAATTTTTTTTTTTTTTTTTTTTTTTATAAAATAGAAAAGGGGGATGTACAAACCGGAAGCCATCCTAAGCCGCGAGACAAGGATTACGTACAGACAAATGATAATATTAAAGTTTTTTGTTATTCGCGTAATTGCCAATGCTTAAGCTTCTTCGTTCCGTAGTTTTTCTGATACTAGTTTCCCGTGTTCGCGAAACGAAAGGCTACATTGGTTATGGGTTTAAAAAAGTTCAACCTCTCATCGGATTCAAACACTCACCGGTTTATCGTGCAATCCCATGAATAATCGACAGTTTACATCCGAAACAGCGGAAGCATGCGTTAGTGTAAAAAAGATTATACACGATTTATAAGAGGATTTGCGATAGACGAGCGACCAGTGTTGCCCTGCAGATATTGATAGAGGAAATCGAATTTTTGTGTACTTTCTTCCATTATTAAATCACTCGGAAGATGGATTCGTTTGCTTTAATCGTACATAAATCGAACGAATCAAGAGCGATACGTGGAATAGAAAACGGATACCGGATCCTCATGTTCCAAAACTTCAATCCTGTTGCGATTCTCCAATTTATACCATTCCCACCTCGTCTTCGCTTTACCTTAAAAAATAAAAAGTACTTTAACGTTTTAAACAAATATTTCGTATGAAATTTAATAGGAATTTCGTACGAAGTTGATACGAAGAATCGTACGATTTTTTCATATTTTGCTCGAGCTTGAAATGTTTCTTAAGAAGAATACAATTCGGTACGTGAACGTTCGTCTTGCACGATAACTTATTAACGACAGTAGTATGAACGTACAGCTTTCGTAATTTGGGAATCGCACGAATAGCTTTTGCAATTTTAGAATTTTGTATCAGATAGGAAAAATAACGTACAACTTATAGATAGTTTTAACGTTGGTAAATTCGTAGGCTTATGAACACGATTAAACAAATGGAACTTGAGCGTGGAATTGTTTCACCAACGAGTACATTAGTTTGAACGTTTTCTATATTTTTGTATCTTTAAATTTCTCATAGATGCGGAGGAATCGACAGTTTGCTGGTAAAATATACTTGTGGAACTTTGCCTGTTTTATCGTCGAATCGTGGAAGAGAAAATGTATTATTTTCCAAACGTAAATACGAATAAAATTTACATATACTATAGGCTATAGAAATAAATAAACGGTGAAGTAAATTTTATGGAAATTATAACAATGTTTATCGTTGAACCGTAAAATTGGATCGAACAACCAGATATTACAAAATCACAAATTAACTGCGGTATAAATTAATACAGTTAATTAAATTTCAATTTTCTAATAACGAATTCCAATAACGTGGAATCAGTCAAATACTCTCGGCTTATTTTCATCGCAATTCTTCTCCTTCGCTCGTTTTTCCCGCGTCCCTCCTGTGTACCGCCACACCTCGTCTATGTATCGTCGGTTGGCAACTAAGTGATTGCGGATTTTGTCATTAGATGGTAACGACAGAATCCGCAATCACTTAGTTGCCAACCCAACAGCTTCCCCTTTAACTTCGACAAATTTCGATCGCTATTCGATCGTTCGAATTTTCCAACCGTCTCTATTCTATTTCCTTCGTATCCAGTCAATTTGCATACTACGAAAGTCATTTATGCGCGTACAAAAACGTAGGATACGTGCATAAAGTGCATTAAAGCGCATAAATAATTATCAGTATTGTAGCGAAGAAAATGTATAGGCAACAGTCGTTCGCAATACAGCGCTGTAAAGATAGCGTTTTGCACAGATAACAGCCGAATATCAATGGAACAAAAGTTTCGAGTTGAGGCAACGTTTACATTTCGAAACACGTTGTGCACGCGCATTTTTATTTTACAAAGTTTCCCTTACGGACGACACAAAAGGCCTTTCTTCTTTCGTTTTCGTGATATTACACACGCGTTATACGTGTCTGCACTTGATAAAAAAATCCAAATAGAAAGAGCAGCGAAGTCAAAGCAGAGGAATATACTCGTCGCGCTTCCTCTAAACTCGGATGCGATGTGAAGCACACGGAACACAGACCAATACCAAAGACAAGAATCAAGTTTCCCGGGTATAAAGGAAGCCGAACAATCTTACGGAAACCCTTGGGATGATATAATAGAAATTACGTGGGCCCTCGTTTCTTCTCTTACTTCGATTCCCTCGGAGAAATTCACTCGCACGTATTTATTCACATCAATGTTTGTCGTTCATATCGAACGGTCGAATTATATATTAGCACTTGGAAATTTTCCCGTCTCACAGACCTTCTTCCGATATTTCAAATATCCCAAAAAGTTATCTTCCACGATTCAAAAATTATTCTCATCGATCTGTTTATATCTAAAAGCAATGATAGAGAAGGGAAGGGCAATAGAAGACGGGGAGGAACGGCAAGAAGGAAGCGCAGCAACCAGGCAAAAGTCCAAAAGTTGCAATAGTTTTTAGTTATTAGATTTTTTAGTCTTTAGAGACAGAATAATTGAGGGAGCGCAATATAATAGAGTGGATAAGAGGGCAGGTAGATGTATAAGAAGCGAAATTAGATAAAAGAGACGTGAAACCTTTGGGATTCGGTCCAAAGCCGAAAGACACGGACTAAGCGCAGTAATAATAATAATAATAATATATCCGCGAGCGTTTGCGTTTCACGCGAATTCTCTGCGTTCTTGTATCTGTAAATCTCCTATGAACGTACGAGCATCCACGCGTATTAACTAGGTTTTCTACGTTGCAAACTTTCTCAGTTATGAAAATTCCCTGTTAAGCGATTGAACGCGTAAAATTCGTTTTCGGGTTTACCCGCGTAATCAGTGGCGATTAACAGACAGTATTCATTACTGCGCGTAATAATTCACGTGCTCTCGTTCACGTCCCATAATGCGGAATGTTATGAATAAATCGGTGAACGTATTAATCGCAGAAAGAAATCGAAATAGGTTGTACAATTGAATCCCGTGAAAGTTAAATGGAATCGATATTACTCTAACAGGATTACGGTATAATCTGCGAAATTGGCTTGCCATTCGCCCGTTAAAACTAATTAAATTTGCGTAAGAACGATTCGCAATAGGATGTCGTTAAAAGAAAAAAATAAAAAAAAAAGTGTAAAGAAATATTTGGAAGATCAACAAGTGAACCTTAACGAACAACTGGGACAGAAGAATTTTCAAACGGCAATGGCAGGAAACGTGGAATTAATAGCAAACTGATGGCCAGTAATGGCGTATCTGATCAAAGGGTTCTAAATGGTATAGCGTGTCTGTCTGTGTATTAAATGAACGAATTTGATTTATATAATGATATACAATTAAATACGAAACGCGCACTGTATTGACGTTCATGGATATGCATCGGGCAGGATTCTCGTGTACAGCATCGTATTAATTTAAAGTGAACAGCTTCTATTAATATCGAAATATCGCTTAATTTTCAATATCGTGCAATGAAAATTGTGATTGTACAATTTTTCCTATTCCTGCTCCTGTTTCCATTTTTTACCATTTAAAACTGTGCTACATAGTCGTTGCGTAAATTCACCTTCTTCACAGAAATTGTACTCTAAAATTCGCAGTAGACAGCAGAACATTGTACGACGTTCGTATTGCTGAAGAGTAAAATAATACAAGTTACTACGTACGTAGACTACAAAACGATTGAATGCACATGGAAGATTATTTCTACCAGATATTAGATCGATATTTAGTATCCCTGTATAATAAGAAACAATATACTGATCAATTTGTCTGTGTAATAAATCGTATAGAGCGCATATGTATAAGCCATTGACTGTCTTTTTAAAACGTTCTTCTCATTTATCTGAAACGGCACATACATAAAGCGCTTAACAGCTGAAACGTTAAATTCATTTTCAACTATTTCCAGCGGTTTTGCGAGAAAAAGTGAAAGCAATCAATGCCGAACTGTGTTATTTGTCTGTCGATAGAGAGTAACATTTTTCAGTCGAATAAGAATCGGGGAAAAATGGTCGCGAAAGAAATTGCAAGCTAAATTAAAAGGAAAATTGCATGGATGTAGCGAGTGCAGCGGCAATGGCGTGAGTACGGTAGCAAAACAATACAATTCGCCGGCATCAGTCCGTGCAATTTAGTCGATCATGAAAGTAATTAATGCGTTCAACCCGATATCCTCGCACAGACTCCGGCTGGTAATGGAACTGACAGAGAAGTTAGGGGAAAGAGAGACGGGAAAAAAGGAAAATACAGGGGGGGGGGAGGGGAGAAAAAAGAGAGAATTCGGTGAAACTAAACAGAGTCAATTATTACGCGCGTCGCGTTTCCAGAGCGACTGATACAATTGAATTGAACGCCATTGTTTTGGAACAAACTGTAAATAGGACACATGGTATTTATATATACCATAGTCTATAGCGTCACGTTCTCTTCGGCTATTCGTTCCTTAAGACGACAGAATGCATTTAAAGGATTCGATATCCCTAATTATATCATTGATCTTCGATATTTACCGCGACGCGACAGCACAAGATTGCGTAACGTTCTCTTCGTTACAAAGCGAAGGTACAGTGACTCACGAAAGTATTCCAGCATTTACTACTTTTGCTTTTGCCAACGTATTAGGTTGTCCGGAAAGCGTCTGTCTTCTACAGACACGTGTTTTTTACAACGACGCATCTTTATACAAACGTGAAACCTAATCCGTCGGACGTCGTGATCTTTAGTTTGATAGAAGAAAATGGATCGTACGTAATTCGATAAAATAATATAAAACGGAAAATGTGCATCCATTATCTCCTTCTAAAACGAAAGAAACTTTTCGCACGACCTAATGTATCATTTATCTAGATATTACATGCATTCTACTTCTTCAAAGCTTCTTCAAAGGTTGCCGGCACTACGACGAGACACGACTATCGATGATTGCAACGATACGATTTGGAAGCATCTTGAAACTGTACATAAAAGTGTTACACGCCGTTCATTGGAAACGTACGCTCGCTGGAAAATCGGCATACAGCGCGAATAATGATAGAAAATAATCTTAATAGAAAAGTCTTAAACATAGGACCAGCGCTAAAGATAATCTAGCGAATAACTGTCCGTTCAAGTACTTTGGTAATCTTCGCGAAACGTACACTTTCAACGAGTATCTCGTAACTTCCGTACGCGCATCTTCGTTGGTTTGAAATTTCATCGATGTAACGACGACAGTCGAGTCTCGTTACGGCGCTAACGAAAGAAAATATTTTTTATAATCTGTACAAAGAAAAGCTTCGAACGTTGGAATACTTTTGCGAGCCACTGTATTGCTCGCTTCGAGACCGGCATTTCTTTCCCTCCCTCTTCATTTCCCCCCCCCCCTCTCTCTTTTGCTATCGACCGTGCTTTCGAATGCAATTACTCTGCAAGTGGCCCCTCGGAGCGTGCCCCGATACAGGATTTTTCCCAATATCTGTATTACAACGGAACGAAAATCCGTGCAACTCGTTTGCGATGCAAATCAACGCGAGAAACGTTCCATCCTTTCGCCTATTGTAAAGGTGTATCGCATTATACGTGTTGTTAGGGGATCGTAAACGCGCTTTCAGCGCGTGTAAACTTGTACGAATGATTGGACGCAAGGAACGAGAGTATAGGAAAGAGCTGTTACTTACGAACATAATGGTGACGATACGATAATAACGAGCAATAATAATTGGTTTAAACGAACGATTAAGAATAGGCTTTTTCCTTTTATACCACCGCGCCTGCGAGAGGCGCGATACAATTAACCAAGTTTTAAGTAGAATTTTTTCATTACAGTTTTCATTAAGACAGATAAAAGGAAATTGAATTTGTTATGAAAATGTAATTTCCGATCGGGAAATTTTTTTTTACCATCGGACGTGCAACCGCTGCGCGTTGAAATTACACAGCGATATTTAAATATCGTTAGCTTTAATCGTTTTATTATGTGGTAGCAGCCGTCAGTTACGTTTGAATTAATGTTTCTAACGTTATCGCGAATGTCGCATCGCTTGTTAAAGTTTTCACCTGATTTTCCTTAATTATTTAACCGTGTGCTGGCAACGTGGGGTTAAATAAATCAAACGCATCCGCGATTCGGTTATATCACACGAACGATGCAAAGCGACGTAGTGATTAAATTATTTCCAAAATAAATTGTATACACAGGGTGTTCGCGTAGTTACGGCCAGGTAACGTTCCCCGCGAAACGTGAAAATATGAGAAGGTGGAAGTTTCAACGTCTTTCGAAAGCAACGCAACAGCAAACGTCGGTCGATGCTTCATATCGGCGATTTCTTATTACGATCCCTATCGAAGACGACAGCGAAATTCTGTGTCTTCTTCTGCCTCTTTCGCAAAGCTATCGTTCGCGTGATAAACATCGGATAGCAGCTACTTGAATATCCCGCGTACACGACAAACCGATCCATCAAATTGCAAACTTGCTATTTTATAAAATTCTTTGTTTCACACGCCGACGACCAACGACCGCAAGATATGAACGGTAACATGGTGGGCAAGAGAAATAAAAGCGAGAAGGTACAATAGTCGCTGGAAACGTAAATGATCGGAGTTAAATATCGGCCAGGGGCCATTATTCTCGCATAAATCATTTCATGGACATTATTTGTACGCAGATTCGCGCGGATAATTATACAGACAATATTTCCCCGTTTCCATGGTGGCCGCCGTTGCAGCAAACGAGTATTTACGGGAAGACTTAGGGCAAGCGGATGCCACACAGCACTAGTTATTTGTGTTATCGTAAATGCCTGTTATCGCGTTCTACGTCCGTTCTTTCTTACGTCGAGTGCTGGCTTGGTCGTCAGCCACCCCGCTGCTAGAACGTAAAAAGATTTTTAGAACGTCGTTATCTTGATCGCGTCAAGGTAATCACAAGTCTCGCTACTTTATTTTTTGTTAAAGGTGGAATGGCGCTGGTGATGCTGTTCGTGAGCCTGCTTCTCTTTGGCCGAGTTTCGCTTTAATCACGATCAGTAACTTGGACGGGTCTTTGGCTCAATTTACAACGAACTATAACTTCGAAGACAGGAGCCATCCAAAATCCTCCATTATTCGTCGTACGAAGGAAAGTGGGTACACCGTTTGCATCGGTGAAATTGCCAAAGGGATACCAAAGTCGATCTCCCTCAAGATACATACATACAGGACATTAACGACTCATTTATTAAATCTACGTCGCCGCACTAATTCGCCACCGTTCATTCTCCATCGTTTTACTACGTGTAACTATCACGGGAAAGAGTATTATTGGCAATAAGAGGAGATCCGAACCTACCGAAGGAAGATTCGCCATGCGAAATAACTACGAAGTTTTAGAAGAGCGTATTATAACGGCGTGTTGATCGGAGATACATACGCGGTTTCGTCTTAATAAATTTCGGAGCTTGGACTAATTGGAAAATTGAACGTTCTTTCCTCGCGCGTTCTTGACCGAATGATTTCTTCATTCAGAAATTTCGAGTAATCGTGTGCAATTAAAAGTTGATAAAGAACGTTCAATATTCAATTCCAGTTAGATGGATTGTAGTCGTTAGAAAAGTCTGAATATGATTTATTTTTAACAAATCGATACGACGGACGGAAACATGAGAGATTGGCAAATAAAAATATTATTACACTCGATTAGCCGGAGATGCGAGTAACTAGTTTCCCGGCCAATCGAGTTTTACAAGCAACGTAATTTTTTCTTTTTTTTTTTTATTAAAAAATCAAACGTATCGCATTATTTCGGACATAGATGAAATACGATTCTTGAGAGAGATTCGCTGGATCTCTTTCAACGATCAAGTTTACTCTACGTCTCTTAACAAATTTATAGAGTAAGAGTAAGAGCTCGTGTATCGCTTAACAACACGCCGCGTGCACTTGCTAAAAACTTCATAACGTTTTATCTTTACAAACTCGAGAACGTTCCCTGTTAGTATAGATACTTAACGAACGCGTACGAAGAGAGGATATTACGAGAGTTGTATAACTAACGATACAAGTCTATAATTTGTTGTAGAATGACGTATCCAAAGTGCTGAATTGTTAATGTTTTTCTCCTCGTACGGAAACGAATTTATTAAATCGCTATGAACTATCTGCCCGAAGAATTTATTTGAAAGTCATACGTACGTATAGTGAACAGAGAAACACGAAATATTCGCCTTCCTAAGTAACACTACGAATGTATTTATTATTACATCCTCTATATGACTGTGATGTTTCCATTCCTTCTTAGTTCGTTAGAAAAACGAATACAAGTCTGATATAACGCGAACAAATCATAGAGGGGTTCGTAACGCGAACGATAGTTGATCGAACGGTTACGAACCGCCGCTCAAATTAAGTCAAAAAAAACGAACGGATTTACGATTTGCTATCAGAGCTTCGATATCTTCGAAGAATCGATTTAAACAAGCGGAGAAAGAAGTACCGGCGCGATACGAGTTTCGCTGGCAAGCGAAATTAACCGGGGTTCTAATAATGTATGCACGTGTTCGAGTATTGAAACGACTAATCATAAGGGTGACTATCAAATCGAGAAGTATAGTCAGACAGTAGAGGGAAGAGCAATACCTAACTTTAATAATCGATCGGGACAATTACGACTACGCTGGTTATTGGTGAAAAAGTTTGAAATAATTTTCCGAACACGGTTCGAATACTATAGGAAGGTGATTCTATCTGTTACCAAGTATATATGTAAATTGGGCTGATTTTCGCAAATTACTGGAACCAAAAGCCGAGTTACTGAGAAGGGATATTTCGTTCTTAAGGAAGAATCATTTTATTATATGCTCTAGTTATATGAATATATGAATAACAAGCTGTGTAATCTAACAGCAAGTGATACACAATTTGTAATATATTTTATGATATATTTGCGTGAATAATTCGGATATTTTTAACGAACAAAGTAATCGAGTTTCTCATCGCTTGACCTATTGATTCTCAATTCTGTCCCTGATAAGCCACGTTCGAAGCAACGATGAACGGCACTTAAACAATAGTTAGATTCCGTTTCGAACCGAAACAAGAGCGAATAGTTGACGAAATGTGCAAACAGTGGCGGTTTAATGAAAAGACAACGGAGTAAGAAGTTGCAGCTCGGAGGCTGTTAAGATAAAACACGATACGTAAAACTTCCATGTTCGAACCTCGTCCACTTCAGGTATAATCGATAAAGGCAAATGTTTAACGACCAATGCGAGAAAGAGGGACGAAGGAGAGACAATGGAGAAATGCATCGGCGCATCGCCACGCCGAGGCAGAAAGTCATTATCGTCGAAGTTAACGATAGTTTCGCGGTACTTCGCACAAAGGTCCGCCACTTTCCTGGAAAATTATTTCAAACTATAAACCGGCCAAACTGTAAACCGAAAATCAAGCTCGCTTCCTCGAGCTTCTCGCGTTAAGCATAGCCAGCAACAGAAGCGAAACGTGGTTTTATACAATCATTGTGACCGTCAATCTCGAAGATACGTCGATCAAATATATCGTGTAACGAGCGACAAAAGCAAATAAACTATAACGAGCGAACAAGCAGAATGCAAAGATCATCGTTGATGTTCGAAAATGTTAAAGCGCCAAGGATACATCGAAAGAAGGCAAAATCGTCAAACTCTCGCGAGTTCAACATTGCATCGATGTATCCAATGATACATAAGGATAGGTAGCAATACTGTCATTGTGTATGTTAGACTACTGTGGATATTTTTTAATAGGTTTATAATGCGTTGACTACTTCTCCCGAGTTTCTAGTTGATTTATAAAGAAAGAAAGAAAGAAAGAAAGAAAGAAGAGAGGAGTAAAAGAGAGGAGTATGACTGTGTATTACGATTTGAACGTCTCTGTGCGCATGAGAAAGTAAAAAGATGGACTGTACAATGTATATGAGCAGTTATCACTTACGTTTATTGTTATTTATATGTTGTCTATGAAGAGATGAATACGGCAGAAACACTATTAGGAAGTTGTACACCCGAATTGGCACTATGAAATGCTTCTATGTAACTACCACGTTGTAAATATTGTTATATTTAATCCGTTCGAGTTGCTGTCAACAACAGTATATTGTCAAGCTGTTTCATTCCGTACCGATAAAGCTCGGTACGTGGCGGAATTAAACGAGAACGATATATGTCGTAGCTTTGGTGGTTCGAACCTGAGGTCTATTAATTTTGCTGTTCCGTTTCACGCACTCAATCTCACGTCTACATTGATTTAGACAGCGATAAACAGGCGAATTCGTTCGTTTCGCGTTGCAGCTAAAGCCTTAATTAAAACGACACTTATCGATTCTATTAGGAGCTACGTATTAAACGCAGAAAATTTGATATACGTGCGCGCTTCTAAACGTAGGCGAGATTATACTTTTGCGTCGTTCTATAAAGTTAATTTGCTACAATAAAAGAAAAAAGAAAAAAAGAAAATGCCTAGTTGAGTTTGCGAAGATTAGTGCACTTGTATGCAGTTAAAGGAGGATCTATGTGTACAAGAACGACTTAACTAGTTGAATAGTTATTAAAATTTCAATCTCTTGCGATTTACGACTCAACGAGCGCTCCGTAATTAGGCAGGAAGTTCAGGGGCGGCCTAGCAGCAAGTTCCTGAGTCCAAAGAAACAAAAGAGAAATAAAAAAAATAAACTTTTATCCTTACACGCCGCATATTACTGGGACCTGTAAGTTATCAAAGTTGCGCCTGGGGCGCTCCAAAACTTTGTCCTGCGGTTAAAACTGTTCAAAAGCATCGTAGTCATGCTCCGGACAAAGCGCGATCATTGATCGGAGCATCGACTATGGTATCCGCTAGTGGCGGATGTATTTTCTTATTCTGTTTTGAGGCTCTTGCCGGAACATCTCACGCATAAGTTACTAAACTGTAATGCAATCATCGTTACTGTCCTAATAAACCTTAACATATGACTCTGTACGAGACGTCTAATAATTTTTCTTTGCGTCACAACGAGAGACGATTTTGTTCATTTCAGTTCTGTTTGGGAAACGTTCGAGTAGATGCATATAACAGCAAAATCGAATGTCTTCTGGTTTCATCCTAAAATGAATTATTACGACGATGTTAAATAACATTTTATATTTATGGCGTTAAAAGCAAGTCAAATATATACTGAAAATAAAAATACATGCTATATTATAAATAGCTATATACGTAACTAGCTGTATTTATTTTCAAAAATCTGCTTTTTACAAATGTATTCCTAAATGGAACTGACATTATTAACAATTATTTTGCATCTTTTTTGTAGATTCAATTGGTGCATATCTTTACCTGTTTACTTTATTCCTTACTTGTCGAAACTTATCGATCTTAAGGATATGCTGCTCTGTTCTCATTTCAGATATCGGAAATTTCATAAAGACATGGAACAGTTGTGTCAAACGTAATTAAAACTTAATTTTTATTGTCATTTGTTTAAACAATTAGTTCGAATAAAAAGTTACTTTGGAGTGATACATACAGCGTTGATACAAAATAAAAATTCTTATTTTAAATTGCTTTCAAATGACCACATTTTCTCCTGTTCCAAGTAATCCTCGTTCAGTTTTAATTAACAAAATATTTCATACATATTCCGCAGAAAAAAGACTTTATTAAAAGGAGATACAAAAGTAATAACATACCTGTAATATTAAGAATTTACTTTCTCGTGTAAACTATAAAAAGAATTTACCTAAAATTACAATTTTTTAATAATTTTAAACACTTTGAAGTTTTCACGATGAAACGGTCTCTTTCTTGCGGGAACAATTTGAACTGAAATTAATAAAATGTTACAAAAATACGTATATACGTACTTTAATCCTTTGTCCCTACACGATTTTATTCTATTTTTCTTTCTTGGCCTTTGATATCACACGCAAATAGCGCAGTGTCACAGGTGAAGAGATCTGAATCTTTACTTTCAACGCAGAAGATTTATGTCATTACACAATAAATTTGCGCAATAAATTCTTCAACATTATGTCATCCGCTTTATTAACCGCATTCACAACTGTGTATTTGTATTTGAAGAATGCGGATACGTATATCGCATTCGCAAAAGTTTGCGGCGAAACGACCTTACTTATACTAGCCATCACGTTAGCTGTTTGTATCGAAAACGCTAACCGACCAGAATATCGAATACACAGGAACTCCGGCAGATGTTCGCCACGTAGAGAACTCCTTTGTAGATTTACCACGAAAACCTGTTCATCAATTTCACGTCCTACGTTGCCTGTTCGTTTTACGGTGTTCTTTTTACACTGAAAACAAGCCACTATGGTTCTGGAGACGCCGGTTAAATTCCTCCATAACTTTGCAAGATCGTTAACCAAGGAAAGATCTCACCACTTGAGCTTAAAGTGCTATGAAATGAGAATACCCTGTTCACGTTGTATAAACGTCCGAGTGAAATCGTTTGAGATAATTATCTGTAGCAATTAGAACGCGGACAAACGGTGTGCAAGCTCTCGTACAACAGTAAAACGTCACTATTCTTTAACAAAATTATTTTTTCAACTACAGAACGTGAGAGTAACCTACAAAGGACGCGCTGAAAGCCTTCCGTTTTTCTAACGGCATTGGTCACTTGCCAGATGCACGTAGATGTAACTGGGATGAAACGCGTGCGGGTGGGCTACACTAAAAAAGAAAAGTTTGTCGCCATTAAATCTCCTTAACATTTTATTTTTATGTTAGAGCGTGTGCCGTTTGCGTCAGAATAAAATGCGTTAGATTCAACGTACTTTTTTATGCAGCCAATGTCCGTGTCCGGGTATCGTCGGTTTATTTGAAGAAACGAGTCACGTTCCTTATTTTCGATTTCCGAAAACATTTTTGCAAAGGGACAACCAAAGATGTCCTTTTTTTTTTTATAAATATTATATTCGTGTGATAATACCTTAAAGACGATAAAATAGATCTACTGATAAATACTGTAAAAACGGAATTTCTTCAATTAAATTATCAGTGCGAGTAACAAGCTTTATAGATACTGTTATGATGTTTAATTGATTGAACAAACACTTTAAACACCAATGTTTGTTTTTAAATTATTTGACAAATTTGTTATCGTGCGATGTTATCATAGATAAGATACCCTCGTTATTCCTCATGCAGAAATAGACCATTTTCGCCTAAACACGTAGCGGCACACCGCGGCGAGCGCCTGTAAGTTTGATATTCATTTCACGTATCACAGATGTTACCTGCATTTCAAAGTTCGTGGTGTCGCAGGTGGTGGTATCAACCGTCGTTCACGAGAATCACGAAACAGACAAATAAATATAAAATTATCCGTAATAAGTAACATCTAAAATCAAAAATCTTCCTCTTCTTCTTCTCCTCTTATTATTAGAAAAAATACTCAAAACAAATGCCTAATTCTCAGCTTGACGAATATTCTCAAAAATCAACTAGAGAAAATCTCGTTACAACTTAGTTGTAACTGTGACAAACACGGAAAACACTTGCAGTTCTCTAAAGTTCCTTTCTTGCGCATTCGAAAATGCGCTTCGAAAATTCTTAATCAATTCGATATATGAAAGAAATTAGGTCGATTGCCAGAGCGTCGCGACGCTTCTTGCGATATGCTATCAGGGAGCAAATACGTGAGAGTCGCTGATCGGGAGAATTCGGGTGTTCTCGTGACGTTTGATCGCCCCTCGCCACAGACGAGGTACATCCGTGCTCTTACATCGATTCACTTACACTGAGTTGCTCGTACAGTACAGTTAGCGTTCGCAGAGCACACGGAAACGCGAAGAGGTTGGCAAGGAAGAGAGGTGTGCGATCGACGTGTAGAAAGACAGCAGATTGTGTACCGTGAATCGCGCGCGTGTGCAGTGCGGTGTATCGCGTGAAGGAGCAGCCGTGCGTATGCGTAACCGGCTATATGGACGAACTTGAAGTCGAAAGGGAAGAAGCTGTGCGAGAGTAGACAGAGCGGCGGCGGCGGCGAGCGCGGGCAAGCGGGTCAGCATTGGTAAGCAAGCAAGAGCACGATTAGCCGAAAACGCGCAGTCGCGCGGTGATCCTGTCGGGTGGGAGGCGATCAGCTGTAAGCACGCGAGGAGCGAAATGTTCGTCCTGCAGAGGTCTATATTGTGAGTATGAAAAATTTTTGCAACAAACCGCGTACACGAAGCGACGGATCTCGATTAAACGCGTAGCCCGACCTTACTACACCGGTATACGATAAGGAGCCCACGTGCGCACCGATTCGGATCGCCGAGAGAGGCGGAAAAGAGTAGCGAAATACGTGAGAAGGGCCGCCGTAACCTAGCTTCTGCCGCAATGCAGTGCTGAAAATAGGAACGCGCTGGGAATCCGTCGATCGATACGGGGTTACCGTGTGTTTCGTGGGACAGTGCCAAACGAAATCGTATCGTGCTCACGTTCGGATAAACTCGCAAATTTTCCCATTTCGCACGCTCTTTGTTTCCTCTGTACTTCATCCTATAGCATCTAATTTCCGCTGGTATCGTACAACGTGTGCAAGGGCCGGTAATTTTATCCCCTCTATCATCGCATCCTGTTTCGTCTTTCCTTCCTCTCGGAACATCGACTCGTGGACGTGTTGATTGATACTCGTCGAAAAATTTGAGAAAATAGGGCTTCGTTTCTGGTGGAATTTTCTACTCCTGCCTTATCGTCATTCTTTAAATCTTATTTGTGAATGAGTGATCATTTATTTGTACGGAATAGTTCGCTCGCTTGATTCCCTTTGGCGCACCTATCGTTTCAACGAAGTTTTCCATCGATCGTAACACGTGCAGCAAGCTACGCTACCAGATACATATGTATATCTGGTATTCGTATTTCGCTCGTTGTATTCATCTTTTCCCAAACGAACATATACATACTCTGCATTAATCTATTTTTATAACCGAACGATATTAGACGTTGTTTGAGGTGTTCTTGGAAATATGTAATATCATGTCTTCGTGGAAAACAGTGTCGACGAATTTTGAGTTGAATGTCTTTGCATTTCGTTTGACCTCTCTTATTCTTCTTCCAGCCATATTTATTGATCTTCGCTACATCCTAGTAAAGTGTTTCAAAAACGACACGTATCTATTATTATTCATTTGTAGTGAATGTATACAAAAAGGAATTGCTTAAATTGTTTTTCTCCTTTCTATTTTCGTTCTAAAAAAACAATCCCCAATACTTTTGTTATGACATCTAGAACTTATACATATATATACATGTTTACATGAGTTTAATGCATTCCTGATTGTGTATATTTGGTGACTACCAGTTTTGCAAGCGTGATATACGATTCGTGACTTCATGTTGCATATTATATGAAATATATGCAACAAAATTGTATATTTAAAATATTTAACGTTATTGAACGAAGGGAGAAGTTAAAATATAAAACTATTATTATATCTTGATTTTTATTATGGTATTGAAATTCTTAACAATATTTCCTTTTTATATTTACAAGGTTGTCTTAAATTTGTATTTTATTTCGTTAGATTAACGCTATTTTTCCATAAAAAAAAATTTCATCGTCAAGTAATACAAGGTTAATGGAGATAAAGGGGAGCTTAAATAGATGTTTAGTATAAACTTGGAAGGTAATCTATAAATACGAATTAACAGCTGTCTAAGTCGTCGTTTCTTATTTGAATACTAAATATTTGCGTTTTAGTGTTACTCGTTCATAGACAAATATTAATCGTTCGAAGAAAAATGAAATTACATGTTAACGTAACTGAGACCGAAGAATTTTTATTAAAAAGTTCTTCAATTTAATTAGAAACAATAAAGATTAAATTCTTAGTTTCTACACTTTTATCTGTCAACGTTATTTTTGAAATAAAAAAGATACTAATGGTTATCCTCCAAGCTTCCTCGCCATTTAACAACTATTTTATTTACCTCTGTTTATCCGTGTTATTACATGCGTTAACCTTTCAATATTCAAAGTTTCAGACTTCATATTTTAAACGTCTCTCCAACAGTGAATAAGGAACAATCACAAAACCAATCATGCAGAAAAATGTTCTTGCTTCGATTGCAAGCGATTGCTCGTCAGATTAATCTCTGGAAATTACGGTATACTCATTGACCATGGCCATTCCATACCAATAAAGTTATATTGGTATTTTACATAATACTTTAAATCGGCCAACTTACGTAAGGCGCGTAAACAATCGTTCTGTACGTGGGATGTAGTTCAGTCCTGAAAAATTTACAGAATTTACTTAAATGTCAAGTTCTTTAAAATTAGCAAAATATTTTAAGATAATATAACAATTAATGGCTACAAAACGGTGAAAAGATAACTTACCAACTTTTTCATAGTTATTTAAATTATTGGTTGTATACCTTATCGTATGACTGATATCTTCTTAACTATGAATGTTATTTGTAGAAGAAAGGGAAAGAATTAATCGATGGTTTGACACGTTCAGCATCGCTCGATCGTGATATTATTCACTCACGCTTTGTCTATCACGTGCTTTCTAAAAGTATTCCACGAAAGAGATATACTACAAAGTAAATTTTAAATCGTAAATGTAATATGCTTGAATCTATCTTCGCAGACTCTAGCCATGTCGTGCAATATTTGTGAAGATGATCCCGTGTTTATTGTTTAACTTTCAAATTGTAAACTGTGTATGCAGGTATTTCGCAAAGCTAGTGAACACATTGTAATTTTACATATGCAAATATTTATTGTTCCTGGTTTTATAACAAATAGTCTTTACAAACACACGTGCTTGCAGAAAATGACGTCAACGCTATGCCATGTAGCTGCACCCAGCTAATACCGAGGAAACCGTAATGACCAAGCTAGCATATGATAGAGCTGATATAGGTCAAAGCTGATCATACAAATGAGTTGCGTACAGGAGGAAGTTGCGATTCGATTGAAAAGAGAGTTTGATACGCAAAATTGTTCATCCCGATGCATCTTCTAATATTATCCCATGGACGCTCGTTTCTACGTTTTACAACGAATAAATATTTTTCTTCTGAATCCGTAAATTACCGGAACTGGAGAGTATGATTCTCAATAACGATCCGATAATATTATCTTAATAGCGATAAAATATAACAATCGACTTCTCTGAAACGACTGATAATCGTTATGAAATAGATCTTCGTCCAGGACATAAACGTTTCCACCAACATATTTTTCAGACTTATTTCTTTAAATTTGGCAACGTGCCATTGAAATAATTATAGATCGGCCCGTTCTCTTTACAGAAATGCAATAACGTTTTTCCCACCTAGTTACATATACTTGAAAGTATCCGTGTTATTACACACGCCTACTACTAGGAAATTTGGTCGTATGAAATGTAGCGCTGCTAGAAACAGACGTCTTCATCCTACCTCGACCCATGAAGTATGTATAATCAATTGCAGTCACGTGCTTTAATTCCATAGTTTAGTTATAACCAGATCAAACCGATAAGGTTTTATTGTGCAATGTCCAGTTATTATCTATGACTTAGAAATCTTGTCGAATTCAAACGAACAGATAAATGCACTTGATTGTCACTTTTCATAATTATTGTTCGTATCAAGTGACCATGAAATTTACCGAATAGTCAGATAATCACTCGACCTTAAAAATCACAAATTATATTGTCAACCTACGAACATAATTTACTTCATTTGCTTTACATTCGAAACTAACAAAGCAAATTCCGATTTCCGGTTTAAAAAAATGTCTTTTACCAACTTGTAATATTGCAATTTTTATTCAGGCAACTCTTTGTTAGCTTAGCTTGAAAGTGTCTGAAAGACCATAGCCAGTGACGAATGTGTGAACGTGTCAAACTACTACTTATGCAGAATTTATTCTAAGTCTAATATACGATTAAATGACAGGGTATCGTGTTATCCACATTCCGCTCGGTTTCTCTGGTTACAATGCTTTCGACGCGTCCTTAATCGATACGAACTCTCCACTTTGACATTTTCGATCTCTGTCGATAGTTCGATTTACTACAAATCGATTGTACGCGCTTGCGGCTCTTTCGTCCGATTACGTAAAAGAAGAATACGAATATAATCATAGTTATATCTGTCAATCGTTAAAATCGATTTCTATACTATCCCTGACATTAAGTTTCCGACGCAGCAGTTCCGAGCTAACTGAAAATGCCGAGGTCTTTGTGTGTCAGATGCAAAATATTACGATATAAGCGTAAAACATATGGGGAATTAATTAAAATGAAATTAATTTTTTGCTAAAAAGAACAAACACGTACTGAACAGGAGAAATACGTATTTTTTAAATAAAATACTCGTCATATTATATTTGCTCTGACTACACTATAGAAAAACTGGTATTGATAATTTACAAATTGTAAAATTACACTAATAATACTAGTTTAATTGCACAAAAAGGCTGTCTGTTGTGTCGTGATTTGTCAGTTTATTTCGTTCGATTTGTTTCAAACGTTTTCCTTTAAAAATCCTTCCAGACTTTATCGTTTCCTCAACAAGTTACTTTTGCAACAAGCGTTTGTCGTTAAAAAGAAAAAGCCGTCGATCATGATAAA
The DNA here is from genome assembly GCF_014825855.1 of Bombus pyrosoma. Taxonomy (NCBI): domain Eukaryota; kingdom Metazoa; phylum Arthropoda; class Insecta; order Hymenoptera; family Apidae; genus Bombus; species Bombus pyrosoma. The sequence continues at coordinate 2,120,970 of NC_057784.1, forward strand.
ATTGAACAGAAATTTTCGGAGTGACGTTAATCGGTCTTTAGAAAAGCTAAGTAAGCTTTAACTCGTTCTCACGCATCGAACGTTACGTAAATGATTCATTCATTCAGTTGAACGTACTAATTGGCAAGCATTTGTGTTGAAGATTCGTAAACCAACGGATGTTTTAATTTCAAATACAATTTTGCTAATAGCTAGGGAACAAATAATATACGATGTTTAGAACATGGTGTTATGAACGAAACAGGAAATGTTCTCAATTTAAACGCAGAAGAATATTAAGCTTCTATTTCTGGCAAATTTACCTCTCCCGAAATTACTTAAATTACGTTACGAGAAACGAGGAACTTCAACTTTTATACTATTTTTGCGCTTGTTATCATTTCAGAGATAAGAAAACTCTTAAAAGAGAATTATCTTATCCCTCTTATAAATCATCCTTTTTTGACAAAACATTGCATATATTTCGTACAATCGTGCACACCAACCAACGTAATAACTAATTATTATTAAATCGATGGAATATAAGAGATTCTATAGTCAGGAGTAAAAGAAAAGTTGTGCTGAAAGCTTTGTTTTTGAGAAGATTAATTTGAAAACGTGTATACACGCGTGTTTAACTAATTCTCATCTGGCAAGGAATAGACAATTGATAGAAGGTTACCCTAACTTTATTCTGAAATAAGTCGAAGATATCAAATTTTCTGTGTGAAGTCACGAGCTCGAAGTTTCCAAGGAAATCGAACTTGAAAATTTACAACATCGTATGCAGTTATAAAAATAATTTACACAAAAAAAAAAGAAAAGCAGATGAAATGACTATTTACTTACGATGATTACTAGATCGCCCAGCAGCAGAAATTGTGCAGGATCATGGGCGCGAATGCTGCCACCTACACATCCTGCTGCAAAAGATATTCAAAGGATATACAGAGAAATCCACGAAGTGTCTGGAGATGTCATACCTATCAATATGGTGAAAGGTATCGGCCATTTGAGGGACCCTCGACTTAATAAGGTATTTCAAATTCATGTCTATTAGCTGCCATGTCTTATAAGATATCTTTACATTTTGTTTTTTTTTTCATAAACTTTAATTCTTTGTTTAAAACTGTAATTTAAATCTAACGAACAGAGGGCAGTCTCAGGAAAAACCGAAGAAAGAAATAATCTTTTTTTATCATCAATCAAATGATAAAGTTCCCTCATTGTGAAAACAGATATTTATCACAGAGGTGTACCTCTTCTTCAGATATTCAAAGATCTGATATTCTTATTCAGGGATTGGCATTTACTTTGCAAGAAAGAATATCCTTAGGTATACACGGCTTGCAACCACCAAGATTCAAAACTCAGGAAGAACAATTGGCTCTGTGCAAGGCCTCGGTCATGAAGTATACCGAGGATTTAAATCGGTATCTTTATCTCGTGGAATTGCAGGTAAAATAAGAAATTATTTTCAATTCTAAGAACATATAACATTCAAGGTAATTATCGATATCTCACCCATTTCGCCGATTTCGATAATTTTTGGATACATTGAAGAGATCAACATTTCCCCCATTTATACACCCATACATGTAACTCCCGATTGGCCTTAATTTCCAAAATATTCGCAAAAAACTGTCGGTATCTATGTTTTAACTATGCGTTGGTTAACTATGCATCAGCTTGATAGGCGGCGTCCTCAAGGCGACCAGATAAAATGACGCCTGAACAAAACCTATTTCTTATTTCTTGATTACACTTTATATAGATTTGGGTTAGGCCACGAGGCAGCTGGTACCGATTCACATGCTGTCACGGACGTACAGTTACAAACAAAGTTCACAAAGTGGTATCGATAGCTTTTGACTAAGGCCGATCGATGGTTACATGTATAAGAAAAAGTTGCCTAGTATTATAGCTCTAACGACATATCCGAAAATCTTCGAAGTCGCTGAAGTGGATAAGATATCGATAATTGCCAAATTCGAAGTGATGATTCATGAATCGGTTAATTCGTAGGAAAGAAACGAGAGATTGTTTTTTCGTCTATTAAGTGAAAACATCGAGCAGATGATGCCAATCGTATATACTCCTACCGTCGGATTAGCCTGTCAGAAGTTCGGCGTTATCTACCGCAGACCTCGTGGATTATTTATCACAATATATGATAAAGGTCATATTTACGAGATCTTAAACAACTGGTTCGTATTTCATAAAAGTGCAAATTAGCGCTTTGAGTCCTGAATTATATTACCGTTGTTTTTACATTAAATATACGTATTTACGTTTCATGTATTCCTATCTTTGAAATGTATATTTCGAAGATATGAATAAGTATGTACTTTCTTTTGGGAGCTAATGGAATAAATTATTGGATAGATTAGCACTCAAAACCTTGTAACGTGTTTCTATGATTTACAAAGCATGCAAAAATTAGATTAAAATCTTTCATATCCGCACTGAATTTTTTAAACCATAAATCAATTTTATAAAATAACATATTTTAAATTATATTTCCTCTTCTTGTAAAATATAGATTAATTCACAGTAATTTACATTAATTTGCACAAATATAATTTAACACGTAACATTATATTTAGGCCTGAGCAAGCGGTTCGTGCAATTTGCGTAACAGATGGAGAGAGAATTCTTGGTCTCGGTGATCTCGGCGCTTGTGGGATGGGAATTCCGGTAGGAAAATTAGCTCTTTACACCGCCCTGGCTGGCATAAAACCGCACCAATGCCTACCAATCACTATCGACGTCGGCACAAATAACGAACAGCTGAGAGACGATCCTCATTATATTGGTCTTAACAAACCCAGAAGTCAAGGCGCTGAATATGATGAATTGATCGATGAATTTATGGCTGCTTGCGTGAAAAAATATGGCCAAAATGTTCTCATTCAAGTACGCTTACAAACGATGCCGTTTCTTTACCTTCGATTCAGTTACATGTAATAAATATTTCATACTAGTGTACTGTTACAGTTCGAGGACTTCGGAAATCACAATGCCTTTCGTTTCTTAGATAAATATCGTGACAAGTATTGTACGTTTAACGATGATATACAAGGTACTGCCGCAGTTGCGGTTGCTGGAATTTTAGCATCGAAAAGAATAACCAAGAAATCTATGTCCCAAAATAAATTCGTATTTTTGGGTGCCGGTGAGGTATGCAATAGTTTTATATATCATAAAAACAGATCACTATTTTTACAGTCAAGTCCTATTTTGGCTCTTAAATCTCTTCTAATTAATATAGGCAGCTATTGGAATAGCTGACCTTTGTGTTAAAGCGATGGAAGCAGATGGTTGTACCGAACAGGAAGCTCGTGATAATATTTGGATGATGGATATTGATGGATTGCTCGTTAAAAATCGACCAGAAGGTAACCTGGAAGGTCATAAGATCTGGTATGCGAAAGATCACAAAGTAATGAAATCACTATTGGAAGTTGTAAAAGAAGTGAAACCAACTGTTCTAATTGGTGCGTAACCCTTAATTTATCGACATGCTTTCATCTCTATCTAAAGTAGGAATGTTGGTACAGGTGCTTCAGCAGCAGCAGGAGCATTCACTCCTGAAGTCTTGAAAGAAATGGCCAAAAACAATGAAAGACCTTTGATCTTTGCATTGAGTAATCCAACTATCAAAGCAGAGTGCACGGCTCAACAAGCTTACGATCATACAAATGTATGGAAATTATTTGTATTAATGAAACTTTATTCGAAGCGTGCAGAAAAATACGATATCTTTTTGTATCTCAGGGAAAATGCATTTTCTCGTCGGGTTCTCCGTTTGGCGAAGTGCACTATAACGGAAAAGTATATAAACCCGGACAAGGAAACAACGCGTACATTTTTCCTGGAATCGCATTGGGCGTCATCATGACTGGATGTCATCACATTACAGAAGATTTATTCCTGATCTCTGCTCAAGCTGTTGCTGATCACGTGAAAGACGAAGATCTCGAAGTGGGCAGTCTCTACCCACCGTTAAGCACTATTCGCGAATGTTCAATTGATATCGCCGTACGAATTGCTGACTACGCTTACGCTAAAAGTAAGTTCTTTGACTACGTATATTTAAGTTTAATTTTCCAAATCAACAACAATATATACAAGGTGTCCGAACAAAGATTGTAGAACATTGAAGGTGCTTCTAGAAGCCACAATAAGATAAAAATGAAGAATGTAAGAATTACGTTCGAGACTTTGATTGTTACATTTATTCGCTGGTTGAGTTTTAAATATCATTAATTAATAAAAGTCTCGATTTTTTGTTTCCTTAATTACCGTTGTATTTTGGCTTGTATAAGTGGCTCCTAAATCTTCTAGCATCTTTATCTGAGCACCCTGTTATAATGTGATATATAATAATGATATTAAACTTCTAAATGTGGTTTTGAGCGATGTATCTCAAATTTTATCTCATTTATCAGCTGGCCTGGCAAGTGAGTATCCAGAACCAAAAGACAAACGCGAATTTATTGTAAGTAAGATGTACGATGCTAACTATGACAGTCCACTGCCAAATCTTTATGACTGGCCAGGAGATTATGCCAAACCACGTGTTTTGCCAGATAAGTAAGTATGATATGAAATCAACAATTCCATCTAGCATTTCTCATTTTATTGTAGAAACACTTTTGTTTAAAAAAGGAAGCGTTTTAGAAATAATGTAGGGATGCGTAGACTAATAGGAATTAATGGTATTAGAATTTGTTTAGAAAGGCAATAGTGCATACAAGAAATAGTAAGTTTAAAGATATAATAGTAGGCAAATTAACATCAACTCAGTGAATACGTTAACATGCATGTCGCTTTTTAATCTCTCTTGCAGAAGTGCTTAAAATGTAGCATTGCTTTATTTCTCTTAGTTTCGTTTAATACTTTTCTTTCAAAAATTTAATATCACTTAGATACTGAAACTTTTTTTCGTTGTTGCAATTAACCACAAATATAGTTAATCATAAATGTTCAGTATTTAGCTAGCACATATTCATTATCTTCTGCAAAGAAAAGGCTATAGAATATTATCTGTTAATTTCTAATTTCTAAAAACTTAAAAAAGTCGAAAGGAATATTTTTCCTCTGCGCAGCTACCTTCCATATTAAACGCTTGTTGTATAAATCGTAGTTCAACTATTTCTTTAGCATTTTACGTTATCGTATGCTCCTTGCTCATCAGTGACTGACTTCGGTGCAGGCCGCTGAAGCTTAATTAATCTTTTTCAGAGACACTGTAGAAATCCGCCACGATTTAAAACATCTGTAGCGGATTTCACCTGGCGGAATATTCAGAAGCTATCATTATTACCATTATCAATAAAAATATCGCTGTATCCTGTATTGAAACTATAAGACAGGTCGTGACACAAGTACAGGCAACAGTGCGGTTGTAAAACAATTTTAATTGTAAGGACTGTTACTCTGTCAGTGACTAATGCCAGTGCTTTTACCATATAACTTGCACGAGGTGTTAAGCACGAGAAACAGTTACATAGTGCTATTATTACAGCATCGAATGTCTCAGTAAGCTAACATTGCAGTATTTTAACGTCCTCCTTCATCCCATATGCAATATTAGGATTGCTAGTTTATCGTTCAAAACCGTACTAGGTATTAACCAGTGAAAGTATTTAAAGAAAGTTTATAACGTTGTTATTCACCTCTATGCCCTACATTTATGTTGCATAAAAGAAAGACACAAAAACCGATATGACACATGGCGGTACGCCTGCATAGTACGTTTATGATTTTATATTATACACACACATACCTAAGTATACATATACAACAAACATAACGTAATAAAATTAAGTATATATTTGAACAGTGAAATTTTTCGATCGTAACATTGATAACAAATAAAATTAAAAATTTCACGAATACATACGATTGTTTCTAAGTATGACTAGAAATTTCATTTTTTCTTTTTTTTCATTTATATTTCGAGGGATTCCCTCTGAAAGATATTTTATAAATAACATTTTTTTCGACATAGAAACGAATTTTTGTAAAAATCAAATACATATTGTACTGTATGTTTAAGGTTACCCGATTTTTCCTTTTCGGACGATGCCAATATGTCCCAATCTCCTCTCACCCTGAAGAGTCAATCTACTTCCCCAAAAGAAATCCCAATCAAATTGAACAAATGTACGGTCCAAAGATGATTGGTGCACTTGAAGCACACTTTAGTGCTGTCACATTTTTATTTTGCCATATTTTATATATACTTTTAATAAATAAACATCATTCTATAAATAAGAAAGGGAAAAGATAGTAGCGAGATTGTGCAAAACAACTGTCATTTGTGACTTTTAATACAACACGTTTGATCGTTGCTTTTGCAATTAGTATCCGTTTCAAATTATAGACAAATTTATCTTAGGTTTGCTCAAATATATTCGCGCGTAAGTGAATAACATTTTACGGGTAAAATAATGTAATGTTTAAAGCTACCGATAGCACATACCGATATAATCGGAAACTGGTTTCGAGTTTGCTATTTGGATGTCTGTATAAATCATGTCATATGTAAAAAGTATTTTACAAACGATAATGAGATCATTAGATATGTATTTCATATCCTAAAATATACATGCAGTTACATATTTGTTCCTGAAATATTTTCGGTGTTTATACTTTTCGGGCAATTGTTGTATAAAGCAATTCTATACAAATCAAATAGAACGACTTATTTTTCTCTACGTATCAAAGAGTGTCTATTTTCACGAAGACGTATTAAAAACGCGCTATATATAGATATCAATATTTTATTCTAGATTTGTAACGATATATTTTGTCGAGTTTCGCATGCTCTGTCCGATATAAAATTCCGAGAAACCGCACGAAACGTATACTATACATGCATAAAATGTGTTTGTATGTGTCATATAACATGTAATTGATCGTTAGTTAGCCAAAATGCCGGTTATTGAGCCCGGATACAATGCGTGAGAATGTTTGCTACTACGAATTTCGTTGTTTACTTTTACACTTTAAAATGTCACAGTGAGTTTAGCCAAGTGACGAAATCTCGGTGTCGAGTAATAGTACATTAGAGCAGCGATTGGAAGAGATATATTCATGTTCCAATCTAATTTCTTATGTATGTAGCTGAATACAGTCGCAAATCGTCACTTAGTTAAGCGTAACACGTTAATAAAGTATTATTACACTATTACTAACCGTGTTCTTCTCCCAACAGATTATGACGTGTTGGCGAGTTGAAAGACAAGACGACTGCTCTGACGTATATACAGTCGTTTTAAGTTAATTCGAGTCAAATTTCAAACAAAATGACTCAAAAGATGGCTACACTCCTATAATCCTTTAAACAAAAGTTTTATTCTGATACATCAGGAAATTCAGTTCTTAATCCAACTTTTTTAAGTGCTGATAATCTGTACTTATTTATTATTAATTTAAAGCCACAATTATATTTTATATATCTACGTAGGCTGTTCACTAATTTCAGATCCGTATCTCTATTTATTTTATTTATTTGTAACTTTTATTTTTACTTGTATTTAAATTGAATGACTAATGTATGTAAATCAAAAAGTATTATTATATTGTGATACTTTCTTTTTGAACACTTAAAGAAGAAATTAGTGAATAGTTATTGCTTGTAGGAATTACGTCAATATATTGCTGATATATTATCTATCATTTGAATTTCTATTAATATATGAACAAATTTTTTTCAAAAATTGCAATCTAAGTAATCGTGTGAAATTTAGTATGACATATTATATTCTAAAAAAGGCGATATCTATAATCATCAAAAGAGTAAAAATTTCTAAACACGAAGATATATTCTGTTCTGTTAGGTATACTATGTAAGGCCACATATGTATGTATGTAAATTGTCACTTCGTTTGTTCGATTTTATCATGGTTTTATATTGCATTAACAAACACTGTCATCAAGAAAAAAAGATAGAAAGGCAACATTGTAAAAACCATGTTTTTTGTACTATATTGTAATTGTCACTTTTAAGTTAAGTAAATATACAAAAGTAAAAATTCTGTCACAAGATTCCTATATGTTCCGTGAAATAGAAACTTTGATGAACAACATGGATTTGATTATTACTATCGCGTGACAAATATAACAAAACACCTCTCTTCTAAATTATTCTGAATTATATCAGATTACACTATTACAAAGGTGAAAAATGGCTAAAAAAATGAATACGGGTCCGATTGGATATTTTCACATTATTTCCTACAACTATTTCTAGTAGTCCTAATACAATCACGAAGACAAACACGCTTATTGGTGGAAAACGTCACATATCAAGACCATATAGCAACACGTGACAGCGAACAATAAAGACCAGTATGTACTTCCCTTGCCCCTGTGCCGTCCCGCTAGCCATTTCTCATCTCTGTATTAATGTATGCATATTACCTAGAACGGGAGGAATTGAAATTATTCAAATGCAACTATGTGCTCATTAGAATTTGTTACTGAATGTGTACATTAAACACTAAAGAAAGCTATGAATAAATGTTAAATTATGGTCGTTAATGTGTATTTATTTCATTATATTCTTGCTCCGATATTCGAATGAAGATACTTTCGGACATTTATAAGTGCAAGAAAAATGTTCATTTTGGGTTCATTAAACAAAGCTTTATGAAAAAGATTCAATTATGTACATAATTATAAAAATTATTTTCCTTATTAAATATATCTATTCCCTTTCATACATATATGTATAAAATCTCAGCCATTATACAAAATGCAAACGGCAGCTATAAATTTTAATGAATTCATTTTACATTAGTAGATTTGCTTCAAACATGACAATCTGTCATCTAAACTCTAGTACTTAAACGATACTTTTAAGTACTAAGTTTGTATTTAAACACTCAATGAATAGGAATTATTTTATAAATAATAGTGGAGAACTATAGCATATTTATTTAGGCACTATCGTCAGAAACGTTGGGCTCATAATCAGGATCGTCATCATCATCATCTTCCAGTTCCAAATCATCAAGATTTTGAAACAGACTTTCGTCTACTTTAACAGAATCTAAGAATTTGAAAAAGCAATATTATATTCCTTACAAATATTTTGCATAGCTCAACTTAAATTAAATAAGTTAAACATTTTAAAACAATACCATCATCTAAAAACTTCAGATCAGACTGATCCAATGTTTTATCAGTCATAAATAATTCTCTACCAGTTAATTTTTTCCCTTCTCTCTCAGCCATTTCTCTTCTTTTTGTGTATCCCATTTCTTCATCAAACTTTTCTTTCCAACTTAAAAATGTTTCAACCGTAACTCGTGTTCCCTCAAACTTTTTCTATGACAATGTAAGAGCTTTTTACATTACAAGATCAATGAGATTAATCTTATGTTAATATCTTTACAATGTTAGATATATCTTACTCTTTCTGCTTCTTCCTCTTCCCTGAGTTTTTGTGCTGCACTCTCTTCTCTTTTCAATTTAATTTTATCCCACTGTACATTAAGCCACTCCTGAGCGGCACTAACTAAAGTAAATACCATGACCATTCCAAGGTTTTCATTCATTTGTTCCATCAGATGTTCCTTTAATTTCTCAGCATTTTCTTCTTCAAAGTTTTCATGTTCCTCTATCGATATAAGAAGTGACTCATCTGGATATTTTTCAGTATATGTAAATTCCAATGAACAACTGAGACCATTCCCAGTACCTGGTTCATACTCTTCAGTTTTAATAGGTATGGAAAATGTATAAAATGGTTCTACAGCTAAAACTGAAGAAATGTTCCATTTATAAAAATCTCAAAATTGCAATTGCAGAACATTATTTAACATAAATCTATTGTTTCAATAAATTAACTAAGAAACAAACAAACAATAATTATAAGTAATTCTTTATAAAGTAATATAATTTTACAATATACAAACAAATTTGTAGGTTATTGGACATTCCATGCATACTTTCCAATTCTCCACAATAAATTGACTCCAAAGCTTCGATCTCATTGTGTTGCTCATCTTTATAATCCATAATGATTAAGATAAAATGAATTGTTAAAAATGTTTTATGTTGCGTATTTAATTAATTTCTTGTAGTAAATTACAGGAAATCATGATAAAATCGTAACAAGTTGTGAACCGGTGGACGGCGCCGTAGCAGTGTGCGACAAACAATATCATTGACTAAGTAGATACCTATAGAATAGACATCACAATATGAAACTTTGTATCTCACTTTCTGAAATACCGATCTGCTACGGCGAACGTACGAATTACATTCAAAATTCAATTTTTGAAAGCGATAAAGATTAATCTGTTAAACGTATAAATGCAAGAGAGATACCTAATACATTTTTTATTCTATTTTCTATTCCATTCAATAAAATAGAATGGCGATAAATTCTAATGTTGATTTCTATGAATTTACAGCAATTTACAGTCAAAGCTAAGAACAATCGCGATATCTCATAAACCGTAACACTAAAGTAAACACAATCAATACTTCAAACCGAAATAAACATCTGTGCCCAGCTTTAAACGAAAACGCAAAATTTAAATTACTTCGCGACTTAAATTACTTCGAGATTTAACCCGTAATTAGTTTCTCGGAACATTAATATAAATCCACGATTTGCCCATTATAGTGATGAACTTTAATAATCAATATCATTTCATTAATATAAAAAATCGCGAAGTGCAAGAAGACCTATCCTCGACTAATAAATAAGACACGTAAAAAGTATGTTGCTATTCATGGGTATAATAAATATCCGACGTTACTACGTTCGTAAAAAATTCTAAATAATACAACTAGTCATTCGTGTCGATTCGGACCTTCTGTCCTACGACATGATTGAATGACCAGAGGAACGGTAAAGTATGCGACATCGATGCTGCAGTAATTCAGAGGAGGTCATCACCAAGGTAGTCATCAAGAAGATATCATCGAATCCCATGCTGCAATATGACAAATTAGAAGTTGTATTAACGTCTATGCATATGTCTCTATTCTTTCAAAATTGTTTCTGTATAAAACTGTTATAAAACGTTGCGAGGACAAGAAAACGAAGAAAGAGCAAGATAAATGAAAAAGATCATTTAGTTCAAATGGCGAGCGAATGAGTAGTAGAGTGAGCCACTATAATGGCGCGTCGTAATATAAGATGACATCCGCGAAAGCCACTATAGTGGCGCATTGTACCTAAGAGGTTAACATTACAGTAAAGTTCCGCGCCAAATCTTCGCCTAGCTGACCCCTTATTGGTTGGAACGGAATGATTTCTCATTCGTCTAAAATCGAGCGCGAAATTGAAATGCTATAGCGGGAAATTCGTTTTGGTCAACGAACTATAACAATTTCAGAACAAATTCCCATAAGAAGTTTTTTCAAGTTTGCTATCCTTTTCATTTTTACACTGACAGTTTATTAACGAGATTTAATTCATCGCTAATCTTTTTTTATCATTAATGCAGTAATTAAGTGTAATGGATATAATGTTCCTCTTTTATCAATTAAAATAATACAAATGATTTAAAATAGTATTTTAGTATAAGTTTACATTAGAAACTGAAACAGGCTTGAGCGCGCGTATCATTTTTAATCTTTCTATCTATTAAATCAACATTACTTAATCAAATAAAATTATTACTGTATATACACTAAATTTCTAAGCGTAGATATTCTATCTTTTAAATCCATAAATTGTTTCCATGGTAACTATATTATTGTGAGTGTTATTTTCTAGTATTAGTAAACTAAGTAAACATTGAGCGTTTATTTTCCACACACATCTTATTTCTTATTTCTTTATTTGAAACATAATACACTCGCTATTGAAAACACATCTTTTCTGGAAATTTGACGACTCTTATTCGTGCACGCTTGACTTACCTGCGAGTTTTCCTCTCCCCACTCCTCGTCAACCGAAATTCACTGGCTAACCTACCGCGCGGGGTGCTAGTTTAGTGTCGAATATCAGAGCGATTAGGTGTGTTTTTGTGTCACTCCGTAACAGATGCATATTTCTCTTCCCATTACGTGGCATTTTCGTAGTCATTCCTTCATCGCTTAAAACTACTCTATTGTTAACTTCGTATAATTAAGGTATTCTTTTGTTTAATGTTTTATTATGATCTACTAGGTTAAGTAAATTACGATTAGGTTAGTGCGTAAATGTTTTAAGTATAAGAAATATGGAGAGTTGAGTGTAAATAAATAAATTATTACCATTATTATTATAATAATGTATTATTTGATTATATTCTTTTTTTTATTGCTTTTTTTGCTATCAGATTTCCTGGTAGCTCGTATAATAAGCTTTCAGGACTATTTTAACGTTGACCATTGTTTTACATTCAAATAATGTATTCTTTTTACGTATTTATTTTAATGCTTTGGTTTTCTTTTATGAAGACCATTGCTTGATAGCGAAGAAAACTTTGAAATAGTGGAGGGACTCTATGAGATTCAAAAGGAGGTCCATTAATGATGAATTCAGGAAAAAATTTTTGTTTCCTGTGGAAGGTTGTGCCTTTCTAATGGTGCGTAATCAAGTAATACATATTTCTTTTTAACTGAATGATTTTATTTTTAAAAATAATTTCCATTGTATTTAATTTTGTCCTAGCGCACGAAATTCAAGTGAATGAAATAAATTTTCATTTAAAACATAATTGTTATTGTCGTCATATTATCAATATAGACGCGTAAGTTAACCCTGCTGCAATCTTCGAGTTTCTCATGTCTTGATGTCGCTTTCGTTTCAATCGGAAAAGAACTTTTAATGTTTTAAGAAAATAATTAGAATACGATTGAAATTACGTACATTAACGACGATTGTCTCTTATTTCCTACACACTTAAGAATTTTTGTAACGATAGAAAAATAAGATTCAGTCGAAAATAACCTAAAAAGCGCAGGAGGGTTAGGTATCCAATGCAATAAAAATTGAATACGTTATATACATAATGAGAACAATGATATTAATAATGCGTCGCGAGAGCACTTTCTGAATTAATTTTAAATTAATTTAATGAATATGACTTGGCAAACATATGCATATCGTGACAATAAAGATTTTACAAGAATTTTGCCAACAAAGGAATTGTTCAAACTTGGTTAAATTGCATTTTGGATATGATCAGTTTGCAATTGCGATTTGGATATGAAACTCCTAAGTTTCCTGATGGTAACACACGAGCAATTGTGATACTGCTTCATAGATTATTATTTAAATCGTCGTCGACGATATTATATTAATTATACAGGACGATTCCGAAGTGCAGGTATACTTAAACTTTCGAATTTTGTTTTCTCGAAAACGAACCCCCGTATGTAAAAGATCAATTCTATATATTTAACTCACTTTCCCGGGCGTACCGCGACTTCAAAATCATCCTGTATATAGTAAATAATATAAGCAACATTAGGCTATAACATTCGTCACTTATATTGGAATTCTTGTCTCCCTAAATCAGTCGATTGAACGTATTGTAAATAAAAAACACTAAAACTAAGCTAATAACAATTAGCTAAAATGACACACTAAAGTGACACACTCGCTTAAAAATTGTTCATATCCGAATTTCGCACTTGACTGAAATATCAAATAGACCTACCCTATTCTATCAAATACAAAAAGATAAATACGTTCGGATTTTCATTGGACGAAATAAATATTAATAAATGCGTTATTCGACGGCATGCCTGAATCTCTCTCAGACTACACTACCAGAGGGTTAAAGATAATAAATGTGGCAACACTCGCGTGAAATATCTAATGCGATTATACATATGTATATAAGAAAGAATATGTATATAAGAATACGCGAGGTTAACTACACAAGTATTACATAGAGGCGAACCTAGCATTACGTCCTAATTTTATATTAACCTAGGATTGAAACGGCCTATATGAAGTATGAGACCCGTTGGATTGTGCCGTACGAAATAAAGGAACGGCTGGTCCAATTTCAATCTCGGTTTCTCTTCTGATCTTTCTATAGTCCTCATTCTTTCCTTCAACGAAACTGTACGATAGTTTGCCGGCTCCATATTGACTGCCCGTCTTGTTCTACGGAATGTTTGTTCGCCGATGTGTCGAGAATTTCGTAAAGTAGGACTTGCTGGATAAATTTCCATGTGATGTCGTCCATTAGCGATGTTTTCATCGCCGCACGTACTGAATAGATTCATCTAGAAATGACCAATTATAGAGTAAGTAGCATATATAGAATATGTTTACCGTGAATTAAGAAAATTTAGAGAAACAACTTGAAAATATTCCATCGCAAGAACTTTTTGAACACATTGGATTAATGAATTTGTATTGCGTTTTTGTTTTAGGCTTATGGTCTGATGATCTTATAGAACTAACTTAGGATCTAGTGCATCTAATTATTAATTTGTCATTGATTTGTAAACTTTGGTAAAATCCACGCACTGCCATTACAGAGTGACTAAAGTGTTTAGACACTTACGAACGACAGAGTAAGTGTTCGACAGTGTGCGACACCCTGTGTATCTACCAGTAACCTGTAGAATTACCTGTAAAACGTCGGACAAGAAGAGACGATTTCCAATTCCATTGATCCCTTTGAAGTCGGCGTTAGTCGAAAACAGCTGATCGAGTCCCATCCTCTTCAAAGCAGCAGTAGCGTTCACAATGGACCGATGACTAAATTTGGGTACTTGTAATTCAAGGCTCGGTCTAGGTATAAGAACCTTCAGTAGCTTATCCCAAGCTCCATCTTGAAAAGCTTCTTTGATAAACCTTTGTTCGAGTCGATCCAAAGTATCACCGGGTGCAGCGTGACCTTGTTGACCTGGTACGAGAAATATGGTCGAAACGAGCTTATCCGCACTTCCAATAGCACTAACAGTCGCATCCAAACTGGGCTCATAACCGGCAAGAACGTTCGATCGCCAAACGGTAGCCGGAACGGGGATCAATTTCCTCAATCTATGAGCAGCTGAGACGGCGAAGTATAATTCCCCGTCTCGGCCTGTTGTACTCGCAGAACTTGTGTTGCAATCCGTCTGAAACACGTTTGCTGAAATTGTAGCCAGCGGTGATCTTAGAGGAACCGTGTTGCTCTTCACGAAATCCTTTATTCTACCTCCAGTCTGTTTCCTAATCAACAGATTGGTTCGGCGACGCACGAGATCACTGATAGTAGCGAAATTTACTTCGGTCACCAATCCTTCGTAAAATTGTTGAGCTTGCTCCTTATAAAACGGCAACAATCTTCTCACCTTAGCTTTATCCGCAAATAATTCGCGGACAAACGCCGCGTTCGCGATACCTTGGTGCCTCGCCAAGCTCACCGTGTCCGTTACGTTCTGGAAAATAAGATGCGGGTTGAAAGTGGCCACATTGTCGAGTCCAAGTATTTCGTTCATCTGGTCTGACGTTGATCCTCGAGCACCGAGGAAGATCATCGCCAACAGGCTAGTCATGCCAAACGGTGAAAGAACGAGCGATCTTCCAGTACTCAACCCGCTGTTCGCCGCGACCCAAAACTTAATTGCTAGTTCGTTACAAAGCCTCGAAAAATTGACAATATCGGCACTCGCATTGCTCGTGCTGGTGTCCAATCCACCGATGCTTTTCGAGGCATTTAGGGAAACAGTCGATTCCGCTTTGTTCACGGGAGTCGACTGATAATTTGAGGGATATTTTGCCGAACTCGTGTCCACCATCGTCGGCATTGTCGATGTCGATGCCTCGAAGTGCTTCGTTGACGTGGTAGATCCCGTGGTGAATTCTGTCGACGATGGAATTACTTGGTGCAACGATATCCGCTGCCACGTGTGCTGATTTATGCTCGTGTTATTCGTTTTGCTCTGTAACATCGAACTTGGCGAATCATTCATCTTCTGATTTATGTGCGACTCGTTATTGTGTAATTTACTTGCGGCTCCCAACAACTGCGTTCCTATTGAGTTATTCATACTGACATTACTATTGTACGAATACATTTCAATGGGAATTTTTGTTTTGTTCTCCGATCTGTTCCAATCTACCGAATTCATCGTACTACCTTTGATCTCGTTTGATTCCTCCTTGATAGAATTTATAGCAGTGGTTGTCGATTCAGGAATAGACGAGACAACGGAAGATTTCGTATCGCTGAGAGGTGTTGTGGTTGTGTTATTCAAAATATTGATCTTATGTTGATTCTCGGGTGTATTAGTCAAAATATTAATTTTATGTTCGTTCACATCTGTGTTATTCAAAATGTTCATTTTATGTTGGCTCACGATTGTGTTGTTCGCAATGTTAGTTTCTTGTTGGTTCACGGTTGTGTTGCTCAAAATGTTCGTTTTATGTTGATTCACGGTCGTGTTGCTCAAAGTGTTCGTTTTATGTTGATTCAGGGTCGCGTTGCTCAAAATGTTCGTTTTATGCTGATTCACGGTCGTGTTGCTCAAAGTGTTCGTTTTATGCTGATTCACGGTCGTGTTGCTCAAAATGTTCGTTTTATGCTGATTCACGGTTGTGTTGCTCAAAATGTTCGTTTTATGTTGATTCACGGTTGTGTTGCTCAAAGTGTTCGTTTTATGCTGATTCACGGTTGTATTGTTCAAAATGTTCGTTTTATGTTGACTCATGGTTGCGTTGTTCAAAATGTTCATTTTATGTTGGTTTACCGCTGTGTTGTTCAAAATGTTAATTTTGTGTTGGTTCGCGGCTGTGTCGTTCAAAATATTAATTTTATGTTCATTCATAGTTGCGTTGTTCAAGATGTCAGTCTCCTGTTGGTTCATGGTTGTGTTTTCCGAAATGTTGATCTTCTGTTGGTTCACGATCGTGTGAACCGTATCATTCTTTGCCTGCTCTTCGGTCTTCTTTAAAGGACTTTGCAATATGATTTTGTCCGTCGAACTCTCCACTGGACGCTCCTCTGCGTTAGATAAATTCGCGATGACCGTGCTAGATTCGCTCAAGTTCGTCGACAATTCATCTATCATGGTCTGATACGTAAATGTTTGTTTGTCGTGTTCTGACGATGTTTCTGTCGTGTATTCCAGGTATGTTGTAGAAGTTTTATCATTGTTCTGCGATGCTCCCTCAGTAATATTTTCAGCATTTGCAATTATGGTTCCTGTGTTCGTACTTGTCGAATCCTCGTTACTCGATATTGTCGTCTCGTAAGTCGATGCCTGTTCGTTAAACGCGTTATTCGCGAAGGAAGTTGATATTCCATCCGCGACGGTAGTTTTTGCAGCAGTATCAAGGATAGACGACGCTACTGTCGTAGTCTCCGAAGCGGTGGACAGTTCGTTTTTTAATAGCGAAGATTCAATTTTCTGCTGGTCGGTAAATAGATCGTCCTTTGTTGTCGACGTTCGATAAATTTCATTCTCGTTCGTCGAATCTTTCTTCGTTGTATCGTTCGTGCTATCCTCGTTAACCGAGGTAGACAACTCCGAATTTGACGTAACAGTTTCTGTTGAGTCGAGCTTCTCAAGAGATGACGCTGTTGTCTCCTTGAGTACAGCTTGTGTTTTATTTGTCTTCAAATTGGATAAATAAGAATCAGCGATCAGCGAGCTTGCTACAGTGTTAGGTAACAAATTCCCCGATAAATCGTTCGGCAAGGTGATTGACTGGATAACGGGTCTATTCGTAGCAGGTGAGGCGGTATGAAGCATATTCTCGATAAGCGCTATCGCTTGTAAAACGTTGGAACTAGTAACCGGTGTCTCGTTAATATCCGTCGTTGACTCTGTCACATTTGTCTGAACACTCGATACATGTATGCTATCAGATTTCGTCGAAATATCCGAAACGTTTGCCGTTTTATCGAGCTCTGTCGTACTCATCGAAACAATCGGCGCGGATATAGTAATGGAGGAAATCTTCTCTTGATCAGGATCGAACTTCATCGTCATTTCGCTAGACGATTCCTGTATACGTTCTTCGGACGTATTATTCGCATTTTCTAGTCGGTCATCGTTGGTCGTGGAAGGATGCGTTGTAATTTCAGAGCTGTCATTACGTTTTCCCTCGTTTTCACTGGGAATCGACTGGAACCCGAAAGAGGAAGATAACACGGGAGAAACGTCGTTGGAGATTTGACTGATCACGTTCGATAAAGAATTCACCAGCTCCATAGATGGAGAAGATTTTGGTGGCTCGATCGGCTCGCTTAAGCGATCGCTTGGTTCGGTTACTGTGTCGTGTATCGTCGTCGATGGTACCAATGTCGTTGTTCTATATTTATTTGTACTTGCAGGAGTACTCGTGGACGATACAGAAGACTGCGGTGGCAATTTCGTAAAAGATACAGAAAATTGTAATGGCGGTTTGGTAAACGGTAGAGAAGACTGTGATGGCAATTTGCTGAACGGTTCGTTGGTGTCTTGAACTTGATTCGCTTCCATCATGGACGGTGTCTGCGTTTTCAATGGAACTTTATCGTATTCCTGGTTCGAAATATCGGTCGTTGGTTTCGTCTTCGTTTGTGTTACCAACGAATCGGTCTGATCGGTAACAGTTTCATCAATCTGCGATGTATTATATTTTGCCTGTAACGTTTCACTCGTCGTGAGACCGATGTTATCGTAATTGTTTTTGATAGACTCGCCTAAGTTCGACGAAACAGAAGCGCCGATTGTTGTTGGTTTTGTAACAGCACTTGTGGATGCCAGGTTTTCTTCGTCCCGAACGTTAGATCCGTAAGTAGTAGTACTTTCTGACAACGGTATCGCTCCAGTCACCTTATGCAAAATGGAACTCTGAGTGGTATAACGATTGTGAGCCATCAATTCGACATTTTGCTCGGTCGTGATGACAGATACAGGGATCATTAATTTCTCCGTGTAAGAGATAGTCGTAGGTTTCGTAGCAATTGTCGGCAGCGTTTCGTTCTTCTTGATTTGCTCGTTTCGTTCGTTTGTATATTTGTTAGTATCTTCGGGTTTCGCCTGTGCAACCGTTTCGCTTACGTCATGTTTGAACGAATCGGAAACCGAATCATTCTCCTTATGTATGACATAGCTGGCAGATGATGACGGTTTCGATGTTGGTTTTTCAACGTAGTGGCTTTCTTCGACCTTATTTCCGTATTTGTCACCGGCCAAAATAGCTGGTAAAATATTGCTCCATTCGACGTTCACGTTTTCTGGGATCATCGGGTGCGAGCCGGACAGCGTCGATAACGGTTTATCCATAGCGCTTTTTAGCACGCTTTGCACTTTTTCCACGACGTCCATTACCTAGAAAAGATTTTAACATAACGTTACCTCGTTACTTCTGCGAAGCTAAGAAACGATAATACATTTAAAGACCAAGCGGCGAGATAATGCATAAAACTTGGCGCAAACGCACGATATTAGGCACCGAAAGACGTAATTAAAGTAAGTTGAATGTTATTTCGTCGATGTAAAATACGCATTGGGATAGGCGATTGTTCGTTAGAAGCCTATGCTGCGTAAGTCATAGAAGCGAAAAGAAAAATATAAATCTTAGAATCCGCACGGATAACGAAAACATCTTAAACAAATTTTGAGTGATCTCTTTCAATTTTCACCCTTGCACTGCAATCTTTCTTACAAGGCAGCCGAATTTTCTATTTTCTCGGCTTAACCAACCGCTCATTCCAAGAACTCGGATCTTACTTTACCTTCTTTCCTCCTGTAAGTATATCCTCAGCTTTTTGGGGCTCTTGAATCTCCATGTTAGAATGATCCGGACCTCCACTCGCGATTAAAGCTTGAATCTCTTGCATAGTCATTTGCCTCGTGATCATATCGCCTCTCTCGTTGTACGTGTAAAATTGAAATCCATCGGGTTTCAGCAAATTCGCCGGAGACGGTGGCAGTCGATGAAAATTGACTGCGACCGAACCAGGTGACCTGTTGTTTCCCGTTGCGCGAACAACCTCGTTCCTCGTATCTTTCGGTTCTTTCGATATGCCCGATATTGCCTGATACGTGTCCGCCCTAGAAATTCCAGGGAATTATAAATACGTGAAACTTCTGCAAAGTAAAATCATCGAACGAGTCGGACCCCATTGGAATACCGATTCCTCTCGAGTTAAACGCGATGTATACTAGACCATCGGCAGACCGTCTGGCAGAGGATCGTGCATGCCAATTAGTTCAACTTGTCATTATCGTGCTTCGTACGTACGTTTCGTACCTACGAAATACAATAGACTCTTGATTACCCGATCGAACGAACGAACGATTATCGGAATATTAATTGACGCGAAATTTGGATGTAGGGTAAAAATGCTGGATAACGCGGAAGTTCTCTCGTAGGAGAGAAACTAGGATACGGAAATAGAAATTGGAAGAATTTGTTACGTTTTTATTCGAATGTTCTTATTTCCCTTTTATATTGATATTTATAAAGTGGTTATTCCAGTATGCGAAGAATGTGTGTCACGATCGAATCGTACAATCAGGCTTTTACCGTATTACAAAATTGCAATTTCGACTTAATATCCACGAGGAGGATTTTTACGAACGACTGTACGTCTAAGTAAGCTAAAGACACGATCAAAACGAGAAAGGAAAGACGGACATATAAAGTAATGTAAAAATACAGAGGAAACGTTAACGGTAATTTCGCTATCGTTTAATCGATCTACGACTTGTTCTTCACGACATGTATATTTTGCAACGTCGGCTGCAAAACTCGGTTAAGAATCTCTCGCATCTCCCCTTGCAATCTTTACGAGCTTTTTACTCCTTCGTTTCCAGCTTCCGCGCGATTCTTTTCCAATAACGATCCCGAACAACGATACATCGGCTATTCTACGAAGCAAGGACGCTCGTGGTTACATCTCGTCGTGGTTATTTATCGTTGTGCTTCTGGTCGAACGTTCGATTCGTGCACGAAACACTGAAATACTGACCTAGATTTCAAATATTTCATAGGCAGTAATACGGTTGTGGCGCTTTGTGGAAGTGGGCGTTCCGAAGCCAGGCTGAAACTCAAACATGCCCACAGCACAAGTGTCGTCAAAGTAGCATGAGACGATTCCAACGACATATCTCTAACGCTTCTCCTCTCCTGCGATCTGCAATCAATAAAGGACAAATCATCGAGTGACTGATTTACGCGTCCACGTAAAAAACGAAGACCGACTAGCGATAATACGGTAGACCGGTGTATGCCAGATCGTGGCAAACACCATCTACATCATAGAAAAATCATCGTGAAAATAGATCGGCAGAAATAAACGGGGGACGAGTCTGTTTTCTTTTAGGTGAACGACCCTACGGTTCCTCGTTACCCTCTTACGGATCATCGCCTTAACACGACGACCGGTTCTCCGTCGTGTTATAAATCGCCGAGTAAATCGCGATTTACTCGAGCGCAGCTTGTGAACGACTTTTATCGAAATTCACTTGAAACCTATCGATCGAATCGCCGAACAGATTGTTAATCGTATTTAATTGTTTAACCGTAAGCACGTAAACTTTCGAACTGAATGAAAGATTTGCTCGCGGGTAATCTTGACGTGTAGCTACCAGCGATAAAAGCGGTAAAATGAGAAAGTAAAATATATATTGGATCGTTTGCGTTGAAAGGAAGAAACTCGTTCCACTCGATTCGGAATATCTGGATATCCTGAGATACACCGGGATACACCGGCGTGTGCCGTACGAAGAAAGGAGCGTACAATGAGATTGCGAGGAAACGTACAATCGAGAAACGTCGACGACAATCCCGAAAATCTACAGAATATAACAAATGAGATGTTTCGTCGAATGAAAACTGCGTTATTCGCGCTCTTAATCGCGCGTTAATTGTAAGTTTCTTCGCCGTTCGACGATATCCTGCCTATTGAGTGTTCCCTTCGGCTAACATTCGTCGTATCTATATCGACGATTGTTTCTAGTACAGCGACGATATTCTAGCGCTTAACGAACAGCGAGCGATCGACGTACTTATGCACCTCTGTACAAGGGTAAATATCGAGACAATAAATTTAACTACCTCGATGAAAAACGTGATTTAAAGGAATACTCTTCCGGAGATTAACACTGCGTGCGTTCGACTTTTCCTTCTTCCTTTTTCTCGCTGTCTACACGTTTCTTTTTTCTCTTTTTATCCTTTGCCGTGTCTTCTTGACAGCGCGCGCAGATCTGTATTTCTTCCCGTATCACCTGCCGTCTCTACTGTCTTCTACCTTGGACGAGCGCGTACTACGTGCTTGAATCCTCGGTTAAGACGAGTGCATCGGACTGAGAAAGAAAAGCGATCGAAGAGGGGGAACATAGTCTTCGAACGAAAAGATGGAGAAAGGGTGAACTTGGAGAGTGGAGATGTTGGTTGGAACGGTTTACGCGGGGGGACAGACGAATGTCGGAATACATGGGAATATATATCGAAAGAAAAAGGAAGAAAGAGAAAAGAAGGAGGGATAGTATGAAGTTGAAGGACCAACGTGCAGAGCTGAGTTACGCGGGTAAAAGGAGATGTAAATCGAAGGTGGAATAAAAGATCGGAACCGATGCTTCGACGCATCATTTTTCCATTTCCACGTAAAAACTGCGTGTTCCTTATTTAAAAAAGAAAAATGAATTAACGATTTGCTTGTGACCGATCGATCATTGCTATGATATTATAATATTTTGTAATAACGTCGTGACACCGTTCGTCCGCGTTTCTTCTACAAAGTTCCATTTCTTTCTACGAAAGTGACATTAACTTCTCTTTTATCTTTAATTTCGTAATTCGTTACAGCGAATGTAATATCGTGCTGTATTTAAGCTAGTAAAATGATATTTAGCCGGAAGAAATTAACAGCGATTAACGGTACATCGACTGAATAAGTTGCCTTCACGATGATACGTAATTTGTAACGAAAGAAATTTTGTACAAGCCACTTTCGTCCAAGTATATAGACACGCGTCACTGTCTTGGTATTTCTTCTTTCCTCGTTTATAAATGCCTGTACGAACGTTGTACGTCCATATTGCGACAAAGGATGGAAAATACTTTGTTTTTATGTATGTGCATGTATCTTATTTCTATCTATTCTACGATGAGAAACAGTGACGAGCGCTTAACGGTATTCGTTTATTCTACTTCCCTTTCCACTCTGTTCTCCAACTGTTTTAAGAAATATTCGACCGACTTGACCTGCTGCCCAAAAATCGCAAAAGTATCACAAGAGTAGAATGACATATAGGAAATACAAACGAGATTCTACAAATTCTTTCATGTAATTTTGCCTCTGGTACCTCGATCGTTCGTCATCGGTCATGAGTTGAAATTCCACGATCATAGCAGAAACCGTAATTGTTTATCGCATAGTTGAAATTCAGGATAACTTGATATTCTTAACGCGTACAGGTTGCGACGAATATTGAAAATAAATAATTTCGCGGTGGCAGAAAAATTTGTTCTTATTGTTCTGCTCTTTTTTCCAAATTCCACCTTGAGAAGATATACGTAATTCGTTGATTAAATTATACAGAGAGAGAGAGAGAGAGAGAGAACGTAACAGACACAACTGTATGAAAAAGCACTAGTGTCGACGATCAATCAAATGGTCAAATGAAAAATGCTTTGGATCGATCTAAAGGCAATTCGCGTCATATTCGATATCGTGGAAATAATTGAAACGATATAACATTTCGATTTGACACGTTTTTCTATGGCAACGCTATAGTATTTGGTTTGCGTTTGTATTATCTGTATTATTCAAATATTGCGTCAAAATTACAAGACAAGACAGAGAAGATGCCGAACGCACGCAACATGAAT
This sequence comes from Bombus pyrosoma, assembly GCF_014825855.1. Taxonomy (NCBI): domain Eukaryota; kingdom Metazoa; phylum Arthropoda; class Insecta; order Hymenoptera; family Apidae; genus Bombus; species Bombus pyrosoma. Next base: position 2,144,686 of record NC_057784.1, read on the forward strand.
GTGCAATCGAAGAATTCCGGAGAAGAAACGCGTTTCATCGATGGAAGCGAATACAGGGGCACTTGGAACGTACTAGGAATGGAGGGAATTGGCAAATTCGTTCTGCCGCACAGTTAGTATAACTACCAAGAAGTATTACAGAAGGATCTCGAATGCATTACTTTGCACCTTTGCTCTATGAATCGTTCGGGAAAAGAAAGAAGCAGAAGGTGAAAGGCATTATAGGAAGAGTAAAGAAAAAGAGAAAAAAAAAGAAAGAAGCAACCATAATAGGAAATAAAATGCAGGTGGTGAAGTGTAAATAATAAAAGAAAAAGCAAGAACCGGAGAGTATGGTGCGCGTACGTGCGAGATACGAATGTTATCCTTTCCGGAACTCGGAATTAACTCTTCTAAGATGTACATGCTAACTCCAATAATTGTGTCTAAGAAGTATGTATGTACAGCACATGTACTGGTTTTTGAGCACGACATTGAGCATTTCTCGCGCGTAAGTCGACACGTACCGTTACGCGACCATTTTCGTCGCTTCGTGTTCTAGAGTTTGTACGCGTTTTTCATTTACCCATAGGCTTAAGAATCCCGGTCTTAAAATACATACATTCACCATACAAATTTCACCGACATCATACATACATACATACACATTCGCACACATTTATTCTTCCTCTTCTTCTTCTTCTCTCGCTTCGTCTTTCTCTCTCTCTCTCTCTCTATATATATATATATATATACGTATATATATGTATATGTGTGTGTATATATATATATATATAACTTATTTTTTCTACCGTTAGGTCACTTGCTCCTTTAGTCCCCTTCTTCTGCACTTCAGCCTCATTTCAGTAAATGAACCGAATCTATTTGCTCGTAATAGATGCCATCTTTGAAGGAGAGTTTCGCGATGGTACATTTCATGGACATGGTAGCTTATATTTCCCTCGCCTACAAAGAATAGATGGAATTTGGTCGCAAGGTGAATGTAGGGACAAACGATATACCTTCAACGATGGATCAATTTTTCGTAGCCATAACTGGGAGTACTGCAGATTCCCTGACAGACGGTTGGTAAAACACGTTCCATTCCTGAAGATATTTTAGAGATTAAGGATAAAGATAAAGCTCGTCGATCTGTAGGTTGTCCCATTTTGATCTGTTATTAGAGATCAGTCATAGATTATTAATTTGCTGTATGAAAGAGTGGTTGAATGATTTAAAGAGGGTCGTATCTTGGTGTAAATCATCTGTTTGCAGGTGGACACGTACAGCACATGCGAAGATCACCGATATTTTGTTTTGATAGGAATATAATAATTTTTAGTGCATCGGTCAATGAAGGTCGTTAGTAAATTAATTTTTTAACATGAATGAATTAACACGTTTTCTTATGGGGGGATAAGCAGTTGCGTCAATTAGCGCATGGATAATATATGATCTCATTTAAACATTTACGCTATTATAGCCACGCGTATTAGAACTTGGTGATACACAGATTTAATACAGGTTGAATGCTTTTCGTTACTTCCATTATTTGACTCGCGTCATATGTGTCCTATAACGTAAAATATTAAATAAAGTAAAGTTCCTTAGATTTTTCCAATAAATGTAACGTGTATATATTGTTTACAAGGTGTATTCACGTACAGAAAAATTAATTAAATCCGTACTTCTCGAAACCATTCAATTATGTCCCAACTATTCTTCTGAAAGAAACTAATTTGCATGCAATTTGCAGTAACTGATTAAAATAAAGTACTACGGATATTAAAATTATCTTAAAAGACTTACTTGACTTGTTAAGGGAAAGGGCTAAGAAAGAAGGAAAAATGTCTTTCATTAAACCAACATCTTTTAGATATCAAACGTGCATTAAATACGGATTGAGACCCGGTGGAGCAACATTACGCACAAACGATCGAAACGAACTTCTTATTCCGCCTACATGCTACGATGCAGGCATTGGAATTTTTAATCCATGTAAATATCATATTGTATCCCACCAAGACTCGAAGAAGGTACCTACGTCGAAAAGAAAAGTCTGTTATACAATAATTTATTAAATTTGCCAAATATTCAAAGGTACTTGAAATACCAAATACCAAATTCGCTCGCTGGATACAGAAGAACTGTCAGAAGGCGTGGTCTGAGCCAACCGGAAATCGAAAAGACCTTTACGAAAATTGGTTTCCCGACAAATTTGACACAAAGTTCCTTTCAACATTATTGCCATTTTCGAATGAGTCTTTCGAACCTTGGTGGAAGAGGTACAAGCAAAAATACACAAAAATTAAATAATTCAAACATCAATTTTAATCATCCCTACCTCCATTTCCTTTAAGATTGACCACCTTTCGTTCAGATTACAAAGAGAAGACTCTAACTAATGAAAAAAATGAACATTTCCAAAATCTTATTAAGAGTCTCGTTGAATTTCATTGATTAAAGCAGGAATGTAAAGGATACTTCAGAAAGAAATCACGTTTTCAACTCTATCTTGGGCTTGTAAATAAACGTTTGTACCTTTTTATTTCTGCGACGAACATGCACAGTTAAATTACAACATATGATTAATCATTTTATACTTGATATTCGGTAAAAAAAGAGAAATGAAAATAAAAATGTATTTACTATTTAACAACAACCTTTCTTTTTTCTGTTACAATAGTGGAAGCATCTGGTACTTGATGTATATGGTACACTATTAACAATTTTTTTGATATACACTCGGTACTTTTACAGGCAACTATATCCAAAATTACACGCACCTCGTGTGTTCCATTTCCTTTGAAAAATCTTAAAGATACTGGATTTGAAAGTTCTCCACAATTTTCCACACCTACCCATCCAGAACTATTCGTTGTCAAATTTATAGCCCACTTCTGTGGTGCATCCGGATTTAACTTTAAATCACGGTCGGAAAAATTTATACTGAACAAGACGTTTAATTTACCGCCTGTTTCGCTGATGGTAGTATCGAAGAAATAAACATTCTTGTAATTATTGTCAGTTTCGATTATTGGAACATTTATCGGCAACTAAAACGTAATGAATAAACTTATTCATTCAGTTTTATTTTTAACATCTGTGCTCTAAAATGTGTAATAATTTACCGTAGTAATGTTTCCCTTTTCCGTATCGATCATTTTCACAGCGTGATTATTAGTGTCAGCTATGTATAAGAAACCTTTTTCTGGACTTATGGCAATACCGCTAGGTTCATCGAACTATAAATTATAAAGAATGCATAAATACATGATTAAATTGATAACTATAAAACTTATTTTATAGACAACATACAAAAAAGTTCTCATTTGGTATTCCATAACCATATATGGTTTTACATTGCTTAGTGATTACATTGATTATCTTGATTTTATGATTGTAAGTGTCTGTTACATAAATAATGTTTTCTTTCGGATGCCATGCTACACCCAAAGGATGTTGAAGCTTTACCGCATAGTTTACACCGTCTAAGTCTCCATAATCATGCAGATCCTGTGATATCATGATTATCAATATTATAGTTATTATTCGATTAATTAAGAAGAATTTTCGCTTATCGGAAATCGTTGAAATTAATTCGTATGCATTCAAACATACCAATGGATTTCTACTTCCACCACAAATGGCGAGAACATGTCCATTTTGTAAATTTATGCTCCTAATAGTACTGCTTTCACTGTCGGCAAAAACGGCAATCTTTAGTTCTTCGGCAATAGTTATACCAGACGGTTGCGCTAAACCAGCCGAGTAAGGATACGTATTGTTGCGATTTTCCTCCGTGCCACTTCCTACTATCGCCAGACAAGTACCCTCTTTGTATCCTCTAGACAAATTTACGAGCAAAATATATGAATCTCATTGATGAAAAAAGAACTTTCATACATATTAAAATAATTTTGATGTTACTTATTTTTCCACCAAATAGTATCTTCCAAGAAGAGTGCCCAAATCTGATGATTACCAGCCATTGCAATTAACAATACAGGTATGATATTGTTACCATTCTCGTGTTTATAAACAGCCAAATCCCATGGTGAAGATAAAACTTGATCTTTACCGATTTTACCTCCGACGTAATCGTGACCTTTAATACCGGTACCAGCAATGGTAATCACTATTTTTCTTATCAAGTCTATCTAAAAAAAAATATTAATTATACGTACATCGTGTCGAAAAGACAATTTCACATTTGATAGTTTAAAGTACTACCTTTCTAATTGCGTGATTTTTAGTGTCGGCTACGTAAATCAAATTGTCTAACGTAGACACTCCCTGAGGTGCATTAAACTTTGCAGTTTCAAAATTTCCATCTTTAAAATCCGGATTAGGACCACCAATAATGTGTTGCACATTTCCTGTAGTATCCGTTACTAAAATTCTGTTGTGGCCTGTATCAGCAATAACCAAACTTTCTCCTTCCCCATTTTGAAGGATTTCCAACTTACTTGGAAACAAAATGTTTCCATTTCCAACAGGCAATAAGTGTTGTGCCAATTGCAAAGGAATATCATTTGTATGAATTTTATTTAATGATCTAAAATAAGTTAATGCTACGCCTACATGTATTATCAATTCATCTCTGTGTCCTTCTCCTACAAAAACTGCAAGTAATTCACCAGTAGGACCTAGTAGGGGAATAAGTTGTTTATTTGATGTGTCTCCGAAGATAATTGTCACCTATAGATGTAAATATATGATCGTTACCTAACATTATTAATGTTGGCCAACATACGATTCCTAAGTAATGCCACATTGACATTGTAGTGTCATTTACAACTGGATGTTTTATATTATACCTCTGTACTGCTGACAATAATTTTCTTGAATTTTTTTCGTTTGAAAATTTTGCACTGTGTACTCCAACCTGTAGGAAAATAATGGTATTATGTTGTTTGGCTATTAATCTTATGTAATTAATTGTTACATATTTTATAGTATATCTTGTATATACTAACAATAACAAGGCCATCCTGAATTGAAAACAGTTTCTCAAGAACATCTAAATCTGATAAAACGTGCATACAATTGATGCAACAATATGTAAAGAAATCCAAAATAACTATTTTTCCTTTAAGATGTTGATATATAGATAATCCTTCTGCGACATTGAACCATTCCAAACCTAGCATATTTAAACAAGAAACTTGTTTGGAAATTTTATTACAAAATTACTATAACAATATTAATATACAAAATTAATATAACAAATGACAAATATTAAATTTTAAGTATAAAAAAAAATCATATAAAGAAATCATATATAAAAGGGTGGGTAACAGAAAAAAAATAGTGTAGGTACATATATGTCATATATGAGAAAATGTGAATTTTTAATCTTCTTCCAGCGATAAATCATATTGTTTATACAGATTCCTAATCGTAGTTTTATTTGCTACAGCTATTGCACCTAGAACCATTTGAGTTACATCTTTAATATCATTGTATTTATGTAATAAATCCATAGTTTCTTGAGTTGAACGAAATTCTGTCTCTTCCATCCTCAAATTGGACAATTCTTGATCAAGCATTTTTTCGTATTCTACGAGCTTGAAGTATTCGCGTATCTCCTCTTCCGTAAGCAAAATGTTCTCATTATTCGAATGTAATGACTGATTCGATCTTGGCGTATTTACCCCCCTAATATTCTTCATACTTTGTTCATTGGATTTCTTAAACATTTCACTTACAACTCTCACGTACAATACTCTTTGCCTGACGAAAACCAAAGTTATATAAAATCTTTACGATATGGGAATTTCAAAATCGATAAATAAGTTAATATGACTAAATAAAATACATATTCAAATTAGCTAAGTATAAGGTATTAGTATAAGGATCTTATATGCATATACAGAATTACCTTCAAAGTTTAGAAACTACAGATCACAAATAACGAACATCGTAATCAAGTCTCATAAATTGAATAAGCTTAATACAACTAATATTCGAATATAATACACATATCACAAGAAATGTTCACTTTATACAACATCGAGTAATAAAATAGACGTGAAATCATTAACCTGGTTGAAAATCGGTGATCCGCGCTTCCTTCTTTGAAAACGCTTTGATATGCCGTAATACCAATTCCTCTTTTCTGTTAATCGACAATTCTAAACTTTGACTTTTGGCGATTTCCATACCAATTTCTATCAATTCTTCTATTGTGTCCTGCACATTCATATTTTGTTCCATGTTTCGACTTCCGTTATTAAAATAAATTCAACAATTTAAAATATCATGGAATAGCACAAACAATAGTGAAAAAGAAGTGGCACGTTATAAATAGTAGGGACAACATATTGATGGAGGGGATTCCAAACCCATGTAAGTAATTACATACGCATATTACAGATAAGAAATTGGCTAGGCAAAGGAATGCAGGTCTGATTGGTTATTTCTATGAACACGCATTTTATAAACTCGCCTTACAGCAGTATAGTACTACCACATTTAATTAGAAAATTGTATAAATTAATAGGTAAAGCATGTATTTAAAGCTATATAGTTTAAAATAACGTATACAATAAAGTTTGTCAGTTACATAAAATATATTCTTCTGTTTGCGAGTGAAGTTCGATCTTGACATTTGTCCTTTATATACTAAATTAATTGATTCTTTGCAGTTTATCACATAATAAAAAATGCTGGCAGGTACAACAAAAGATCAAGAAACGTTAGATGAATTAGAATGGATTCAAGTAGTACGTACTGAGCTGAATGAAAATGATAATGTCAAAGAGCCGAAAGGAGCAATACAAAAATTCAAAGAGAATCCTTTAGTACCTATAGGTAACTATAACCTCCAAACATGTAACTTCATTATTTGATTTATATATTTACAATTTAAAAATTTTATGTCAAATATCTTATTTCAGGTGCTACGGCAACTGTAGCTGCTCTGAGTTATGGCTTGTACAATACTTTTATAGGAAATAGTCAAATGGCGCAATATATGATGCGTAGTCGAGTTGCAGCACAAGCTTTCACTATTATAGCCATGGTTGGTGGACTCGTAGTTATGGGAAAAAAAACAAGTACTGATGTATAATTATTAAACAAAGATTTATTTAATAGTAATCATGTAAAAACTGTAGTAGTCAATTATAGTCAACTGCATTTTTTATTTCATCAGGAAAGCATAACATGAAAGTTTTATGAACTATTGAAATTGTTTAAAAATTATTCTTTATTGTTAGGAGTTAACAATCCAATATTATGAATGATTTTATTAAGTTCATTTACACAAATGTCAAATGACAAATCTTTTTGAAGAAATGCCTATAAGATTTTAATGAAATGAATAATGGTATGAGAGTATACCATCATCATTGATGCATTACTATAATATTTAAAGAGAAATTTAGGTGATATATTTAAAATACCTATTCTCGAAAAAATGCATAGGTAAGTCAGTTCTAAAAATAAAATTGGCATTTCTATATATTAAAATTTTTACAATTTTTATTCTTATATTATTCACAGGTTTTAATAACTATAATTTTTATTATTTAGCAAATATTAATATACTTGAAATAAAACTTTTATGTAGAGCAAAGTATGTTTTCTTCCCTGCAAATATTATCTGTTAAAGAAGTTTCGTCATAAAGAGATCGGTGTCGTCTGTTCCTTCCATTAAAAGTATTCATTATATTTATATTTTCATTCGAATACTCGGAATGTGGAATTTGTTGAACTGTTATCGCTGCATGTTTCCATCTGACATATTCTTTAATGCATGTTTCCAATTTTTCAAACCATTCTTGAACATCTTCGTTTGAATATAATTCTATAACATCACGTATCTCGTTACCATTTAGGTGATTGATCATACGTAATTGATTTTTCGTTGATTTCGATCGGCGGACAATAGTTTCCTGAAATATAACAATATTATAATCATATTCAATATCGATAGAAAATTAAAAAAAATATAATCCAAAGTTTCATTTTACCTTGTTTACACAAATCGTATACGTAGGTTTTTCTAATTTTTCCAAACATTTCTTCGATTTCCAAACTTCAATCTGAAAACTTCGTAATCGTATCCAGCATCGTCGATTATTTATAATTGCGAATCCAGCACAAACTTCCTTATCGATGTAATACGGTTGAATAGCTAAACGACAGCAAAAATGTCCGAAAAGCGGCAATGCACTAGCTTTACTACCAAAATTGTTTAATATTAGATCATGTGAACGTATATTCTCATTGGTATCGTTAAGGGTCATCTTTGCGTAAGCCAGTAACTCAAACTGTGGTGCTTTATTAGACTCATTTTCATTTCGTAGAGCGGCTGCAAACTTTCGACCTACTGTTTTCGAAATTGAAGAATGAATAGTTCTTCTGATCTTTCTCGGCGTGCTGGCAATACTAAGGTCCTCTTGCAAAATATGACTATAAACTTCTAAAGATAATTCAAATTCAGCTGATACGTTATTGAATAATAAAACGTCAGGAAAGCTAATATCCGTTTGCTTTCTATCGATTGGAAAAAGTAAACTCGTGTCCTGAACTTCTGCGCCAATTCGAACTATACAAAAAATCGCGAATCTTCGATAATCTCCACGGTTTTTAAAGTAATCAGAATCTCTCCACATCAAAGGAAATCTAAGATCCGAGATAGATAATTTGCCCTTGCTATCTGAATTGCTGAAACATACAAAGTTAAATAGTATTATACATATTTCCGTGTATTCCTATTTACAACATATTTTTATAAACAGAGCAGTACCCTGTTTTCAACGACGCATCTTTTCCTCGGTTTTCTAACTCAACCATATAGGCGGACATTCGTTTGTTAGAAGTAAATAAAGCACGTGCAGCCTCCAAACTTTGTGCAGGATGCCGCGCAGCAGCCAACAATCTGGAAGAGCCTTCTTTTATTTTAGTTTCCAATTTAATTTTTTGCTCCAAATCATATTCCTAAAATGGAAAACATTATATTTTTATAACGATTTCTATTATTAAAATAACTATGCCTCGTGAAAACTTTTTGATGTTACTTTATTTCGTAAATTATCTCTTTTATTTATGCATACATGAGAATATATAAATACTAGTACATGGTAGTAAAGAATACTAATATCTAAATATTATCTACGTATCTTTAAAAAATTCTAATCTCAATAAATTATTATACAAGACATGAAACAAAAGATTAGTTTTCAAAATTTCTCCATTCGTCAACCTTATTTCAAGGTAACATTTAAAATAACAATTACGCTAAAATTAAAACGCGCGTTATAGATTATTTAACGTGACAATTGCTAATTATGAACGACTATAATTTAAAAACTGCAACATTCTTTTTGTTGACAATAGAAATATAAATTATTTGTATTTGTATTAAATACCTTCGAAAACAAATAAATAAATAAGAAAGAATTCTATTTATTAAAAATGCTATAATTAAATATTTAAATATATCTTTAAAAAATTGACTATGTAGAAAATTGAATACATATCTTATTTTAATTTAGATTTTATACATATACATTTAGTCCTTTAACGGCTCTTTCAAATGTCAAACATAACCTATGCTTTCTTAACGATAATTAACAATTTCAAAATAATATTTAACAAATGTCAATAATATAGCCTGTTTCAAAACATTAAGATGAATGAAAGCAATTTCTACTTTTTAATAATAAAATCTTGATAAAATAGAAAATATTATAAGACATAACGTATAGTAAATAATAAAATTCTATAGATAATCGAATATTTACTCACAGCTACATTTTTACAATTTCGAATACTTTCTCGTCTGCGAACTCGTGCTTGAAAATCACTTAACGAACGCAAATAATTATTTTCCTTGTTTAAACTGTCAGTTAGTGGAACGCGTAGAGAGCCAATACTTTTTCTACGTGGCGCCATTTTGAAGGTTCATTACTTTTTTTTTGTCAGCGGTTTCAAATGACCATGGTTTCAGAGTCTCTCGGCTATTGCAAAAATATGTAAAGGAAAGATATAGGGAAGGGAAAATTCAGAAAAAATTATTGCGCACAAAAAATCATTTGACCAAACTATAAAAATGTTCAGTATAAGGTATAAAAAATGTTAAATAAACTTGTGGAAAATCTGAAACTTATATTTGGTATATATGTAGATATTCACATTCGAACAGCAATTAATATAAAGTAAGGGTATTTGTAATGATGTAGAATAATGAGCATAATTTTTTTATTTTTTATCCTTGTCCTTGTCTTTGTCCTTCTCTTTCTCTCTTTCCTTATCTTTATCTTTGTTCTGTTGAAGAGACCCAACAGCTTGGCGGACGGCTTCCGAATGAGGATCAACACCTGGTAAATTTTCCAAAACTGATTGTAAAAATGCTGGATCAGACATAACAGCAGCATAATCCTCTTCAACTTCCATTGCTTCCTCTTTGAGAGATTCAAGTTCTTCTATAAAACAAAATAGATAATAATAATGTGCACACATGTGTACGTAGATATAAATAGTTATATAAGGATAATTTTCGTACGTTGATCTTGCATGGACATCTGCATTGCAAAAGCAATTTGTTCCTCTTCGGTCATACGTGCAAAATCCGGTGCATTTATGTTAGCAGGAGTAGCAGTATTGTCAGCAGTTGAAGACGAAGTTTCTGCACCCTCGAGTGACATAGCGAGTGCGCGCTTTAACATTGCCTCTTCGTTATGTACTTCTTTAATCGTTTCTGGCGGTTTATTTGTAGCCGCTTCATTAGCTTGTGCGCGTCGCGCTTCATCCTCTTGACGCTGGCGTTGTTCTTCCATTGAAACACGCAATGCCTATATACATAGGATAAAGATGATAAATAAAACAAAGAGTGGGAGTTTTATTAAGGAGCACAGTTGCAAAATAACAAACCAATGCCAATTCTGGATCTTCATTTGGATCAACACCAAACTCATAAGCAGATCCTCCCATGCCTGTGCCACCCATTCCATCTTCTCCTTGAATTATAGGAGAAGAAATCAATGCATCAGACAAATGTGGCCCAGGTGGAACTGTGACCAAATGGCTCCCTGTTCCATCCTTTCCATTCAGAGCATTGATGAAAGCTGTCAGCACTTCATTATTAATGCTTTCTTCACCAAAACTAATCACATCCACATTAACTTTTTCCTTTTTTAATCTTTTCGCTAATTTCACAAGTTCTTTCTCATCAATTTCTATGGGACTACCAATGAAGGCCACAATACGCATTTTATGATTTTTACCTTGACGATGTTTCAGTGCCAACTGTTGATTTATTTTTGTTCACAGACATTACAATTATAAACTTTGTACAACATAACATAAGGATAATTAATATACTCACATGTGCAATTCGGATTCCTGTTATTAGACATAGATTACCATTTGGTTGAACTTGATGGAGTTTCGATAAAATCCTGCCCACATCGCTAGTAAGTGTAGCTAACACTTCAACACTGTTTAGAAGAATAAAGTTTAAATGAAAAAATAACAAATATTTTATACCACTGGTATATAGGATATGATTTAACATACTTAGCTAGTGTTATCAAGCCAACATTGTTTTCAGGATTCGAGCGCGTTTTTGAATGGCAAACCAAATTAACAGCATCCTGTTGTGCTTGCAGTCGTGTCGGTAAAAAATCTCCATTTCTCATATAATCGCTGTTGTCGACACTATAAGTATTCCAAAATGTGTGAACGAAATGATAAACGTTTCGTGAACAGATTTAAAGGAAACTATTTTATCTTAGTCACATAACCTGTACTCGATTGATTTATACAAAACGAAATATTTATATCGCAATTTACTTATCGCTTATTATATTTGTAATTGCAAATATCTCATTTGCAATTAAATTTAAAATTAAATTTTACTTTCGCTAGATTTAATTCAAGAAGGAAAAGTTAATCGTGAATATACTATGAAGTATTTCAACTTTGCACTGTCACTCATCCTATCGTTTACAAATTGCCAAAATAGTTGCCGTTAGAAAGCGTAGAAATATAATGATATGAAATTCAGTGAAAATTAAGAAGATAAATTAAGAACGGAAAAAATGTAACGCCTCTTGCAAGCTTACAACGAATAAATATCAAAAGCTTACCATATCATCGTACTTTCCAGTACCATCTTGGTTCGAATTACTAAATCGTTTCATTCCATTTCGTTCCGTTCTGTCATATTTACAGATAATTTTCTGTCCCGATCCATTTCATTCCGTTCCGTTCCGTTTCGTTTTACCTTTTTGATTTACTTGATTGTATGTTTTACGAAAAGTTTCAGATATTAATGTATTCAAAATAAATATAGTTAATCAATAATCATTGGCTGAAATGGAGAAAAATGATATTATGGGAAGGAGGAAAAAATAATATTGCGTGTACATATTAAAAATTATGTCGTACATACATATATATATATATATGTATGTATCTATGTATGTATGTATGTATGTATGTATATATATATATATAGTTTTCAATTAAATACAAATTACAAGATAAAATTATTTGTTTACGCTTAGATTAAAGACTTTTACCGCCTTTTGAGGCAATAAAATAAAACGGATAATGAAAAATCCTGAAGATGAAAAATATAGAAATGGAGAACGGACTTGATGGAAAATATAATATACACTTCCGCTCAAAGGTCTTAGGACATATATTTATACATTTTTAACAAAACTTCAGTATTCAGTGTAGATTATATGCATCTTTAAAGCTTGTTAATACAGTAACACTTTATGCATAAATTACTTTCTTTGTCCTATAAACTATGCGTTTAAATTATTTCTTTATATCTTTTAACGATTATTTAATATTTTCTAATTTTAAAGTAAATATAACTGTCTTGAGACTTTCGAGCGGAGATGCATCAAGAGCGAATTAAAAAGGAAGCAAATGAAACAACGAATATAAGAAATTAAGGAGAAAAGGAATCGATGGTTGCGTCCAGTTGAAGTGTCGAGTATCTCGGTGTTTCATCCATTAGTGTTGCTTCTTCGTAAGTTGGCGGTTGATCATTATAACACCTTGATTTTAACATCTGTCTGTTTCGCCTTCTATTGTTAAAAGTACGAATAATAACTATAAGCGGTCCTATAAGTAACATAACAACGCCGATCACAAGCATGGTTATAGCAATAGCCGTCCCGACTCGATTTACCGGGCGGCGTCGCGATTTTGTTTCATTCTTGTTCTTTTCTATACTTTCGTCGGATATTTTATTATGTTCATGCTCGAAGAAATTGCTTTCAGTCAATTTGATCAAATTAGTCGTACCAAAGTCTTTCGATTCAAACGAGGCGCTTGGCGTGCTATTATTTATTACAGCGTCTTCTGTCTCGTAAGGATTTTTATTGGAAGTAAGTGGTAAAATAACGTTCACTTTGTGATTTACTTTTTCTACTTCATTTCTGTTGTTTGAATAAATAGTCGAAGTTTGAGTCGAATGTACGTCTCTAGCATCTTGTTTACGATGAATCGTCGTACGTCTTTTGATTGTTGATATCGTTCTAGATATTCCGCTGCCGATACTATCCGTTTTATCGGAAGCAAATAATTCGCGGGCCCACTGTTCATCTGATGTAGTATCACCAGAATGATCAACAGCGATGTCTTCCCGCTGAGTTCCGATTTGAAATTTTACAATTTTAAAACGATTTTCTGTGACATTCGATTCTCGAAACAATTCACCTTTGTTCCATCTCGAGAATTTTTCCTGTGAAAATAGTATCCTCGAATGTTTCCTCAGTTTTCTTATTTAAAAATATGTACAAAATCTCAAGAAATATAAATGATATGTGTATACTAATTAAATATTGAAACATGCAAATTTTTTTATATATAGTTCGATAATTTTCTATCATTGGAAATGCGATTGATTATCATTCAAGTATTAACTAAAAATCAATTTTAACTAAATATCAACTAAAAATGCTATTAAGTATTTACTTCAATTAAAAAAAGATAATTGCGTATTTATTTACAAAAGTAATATTTATCAAAACATTAATAATCGAATTATTTGGCGTAAAATATAGCATTGTATATTTTTATAATCGATTAGAATATCGAACCTGCATGTTAATTGTATCATTTCGTGCTTTCGTCTTTTCACATAGCGAAATTACACCTTTTTGTAGAAATATGAATCCAATTATACTCCAGATAGTCAGCTGAAAGATGATTGTCAATTTTGTAGCCCATTTATTCATTTCTATATTTGAAGGCATCTTTAAAAAAAATGTCTCCCGTAGATATCGTATGGCCCCGCTTGCGCCTGAATCATTAAATAAAAAGTCAATAAGGTGACACATACTATGATAGAAGGAAATAATAAAATTATCTCACTATTGTTAACTTTTTATAACATGAACTTCACATTTTTTCATGATTTAAATAAAGATAACTTATATTTGGTGTTTATAAGTCACTAAATGTTTAGATTCTGAAGGGATCTCTAAGATGTCTTCAAGAGAGAAATAACATTTTTAATATATTTGTAATCGTATCGTTGCCAACATTTAGAATGATTTTAGATGAATAATAAATAAACGATTTTTAAATAATAATCGAATAAGAATTTCATTAATACTGCAAATAAATTGAAAAATCCTACTTAAATGGCGGGTGAAGTTATTTTAGTACCGTTATACAGAGTCGTTATTATATCCAACAAATATGGCAACACATAGTAGATAATTTAGTTATAAATACGTAATGAAAAGAAAAGAACAGCTGTATTGATAACATTTAATTTTCTTGTAGTTCTATGTTATTAATAGAAAAATTGACTAATAAGAATGTTTTTTCACCATTCTCCCTCTATTACGGTGCGCATATTCGTTGTTGGTTTGTTGGACGTGATCAGTCCGATAGCTTTTTTTTACCTTTACGTATCGCGTTTCTTCTCCTATAAGGCACTGTATTAAAACGCTGTTGATAAAAGTTGATCGGCACGAATACATTACGATAGATTCCTTATATATCCGTGTCGATTTATACCGATCGGTCATAACTGTGGCTGCACACTCGTTTAATTGCTTGCTCTAGCCATCAGATCGGCTAATCGTTCGATCAATTTGTCATCAAGGAGCAATGCATTCGTCATACGCTATACCACAGACAAGGTATAGGATAGACCTATCACTTTACAAGACTTTGTGTCCCATACTGAAGTACCGATTGTGCAAAAAATTAGAGCTTTTCTTGTGCCCTCTATGATTGAAAGCGTTGAGTTCTGGAATTACATAACATGTATATGTATTCATTGTTAGCAATTGTCATTGTTAGCTATCAGTTTTTGCAAAGTCAACAAATTAAAAGGATTTTGTATAACAATGTGATTCTGGTATCAAAATATACATGTTTATAAAAAAAGCGAAGTAAAATGAAAAATCATTAAGAAATTATTTAGAACTTTGAAATAATTACTATTTTATTCAGAATTTTAGATTATATCCAAAAATCGGAATATTTAACATTATAATTATACATTTATATATACATATAATTTATACATTTATATATACAATAATATATAACATATCTAAAGTGTAGCATTCAATATAATATTTAGTGAGTAGAAGAAATCTTTGGTTAAGTTCCATGTCTTCAATTGTGTTTATAAGGATATGATTCTTCCATTATCTACAACACAATTAAATTTTTTTTTACTTTTATATCCACTGTATCATTGGATCATCGTTTTAATTTTGATATTAAAAGATAGATTCGTACACATTTTCTCAAGTTTTCTATCTCATTCCAAATCCCTTCATAAAAGTTTAAATTTGAATATCATTGTGACTTGTAAAATTTCACAATAATAATATTAGTTTAATCGTACAAGATGACCGTGAGATTTCGTAATTCGTTTATCGTGGAAATTTACATGTTATTGAAAGTTTGATTAGATACTTGGCTCTGAGTGAAAGGAAAATTATTCATTAAATTCGAAATTGATAAGCGAAATTGCAGCACATCATTCTGCTGTCCAAATTTATGTAAATGTTATATACCGCTATGATGCAGTATACACGAAATGGTATATTGTCATAAAGTGCTAATTTATCATTGTGCATACATTATCTTTCAAAAATATACAAACACTTGCTTATTTTTGATAAGATGTATTTTAATTGCAGACGTAAATCTTTATAACTATGTACGTATAGTATTATATGTATATATTATATGATGATGTGATTAAATCTTTTTGGAAACCAGTATGTAATAGTAAAGCGAGCGTTTTTAATTATTGAACCTTCTAGAGGTATTTTGTTATCTGACAAACTATTTATTTTCAGATTTTCAAATTTCTAAAAATTATGAGTTATCTAAACAAATTTTTCTAATAGAAAAATTTCAGACATTGACACAAGCATTGGTATAAAGCGGTAGAAAAGGCAAAAGTAAAGAATCTGTGTTTTAGCAATATTATATATCACAATTTTATATATATTTTAAAAATATTATAGCTGATTATGGTTATTGATAAAGCAAAATTCGCTCCATCTAATAATAAAGTGACGCCATCTATGTAACATAAGTAGCATATAAGGTTATCTGTCGAAAGAAATTCTGAAACTTGTCATTTTCATCATTCATTATTTTTAATTAATATAACTACTTGTTTTTATTGGATATTTTCACCTGCCTCAAACTACGAAATCGTGACAATGTTGTGAAACAGCTTTTATGGCAATTTCAAGTTATAAAATAGGTGAATTTTTTAGGTAAGCAATAAAATGATCAAGTATAAAAACAAATCATCTGCCGTTTTGTAACTATGAACATATATATATGTATACACATATAAAATGCGAGACAGTGGGGAATTTAAACTCGTAACTCGTCGAAAGAAACGTATACCTCGTGTTCGAAATATATGCCATACGAGCACAATTTTAACCACTAACGATGACGATGATGGTAATCTGAACATTAATTACGAAACACTGTTTGGGTAAGGATCTTTTACATACGCGATTCTCGAAGGTGTGTATACAAATTTTGTTAACAACAATTCTATAATAATTTTCAGAAAGCTACTAGAGGCTGAAGTTGAAGTAAAAAATTCATCATTTGCTGACAATGTTTTTCATTACTTAAAAGATTCTTTAACTGCTTTAAATAGCAGTGGCATTTGTGATATATTGTGCTATGGTTTGGGCCATTTTTCTACTCACAGATCCTCTAAATATCAATTGGCATTACTCTTATCTTTGAAAAAACATTATAACCCTCAAATTTATGTCTATGACCCAGTTTTTTCTTCTGAAGAAATCAAGTTTCTGAAACAGCTTGATTTTAATGTTATAACAATTAATGAAGAATGCAAACGCATTATAGGTGATAATGTTACATTGGTATATATGCCACACTGTTCAGTACATTTAATCAACAATTTCCTTTATGCAAATTGGTGTAAAAACTTAAATAAGTGCATCCTCTTGACAAATAGTTTTTCAATAGTTGCTGATGACTTGAGAAAAACAAATAAGTCTAGTCCTATTGATTATGTCTTTCGTATTCGACCATACGTTACAGAAATTGCTTTACGAAATGATTTCATATATGAAGAAGTATTCAATGACTTAAGTATTCATACATTTCTTGAACAAAATATTAATGCAATTCCTGAGAGTTTTTGGAGTACACGAGAAAAACCTTGCTATCAAGATATAGATATTGATTATTTGACTGCTAAGCAAACTAAGGAAATAGATGCTAAGAATTGTAATTATGTCTTTTAAATGTATTATTAAGTAACTCTGATATTTTTTAATATTGCTAATTTAAGTTATTGAGATATATATATATATCTGTGTGTGTATTGATATATCATGTGCAAAGCAATTTAAGTAGTAAAGTAATTATTACATTTATTTCATAAGATTTTATAAAATTGTATAAATTAATACCATTATGATGCAAGAAAAAGTTAAAAGTAAATTAAACAGATTAAAAATTTAAAACAGATATTAATATTTGTTAACAAATAACTTTTTCTGTCTGTTATAGGTAACAAGCAAGATGAAACCTAATATCAAGTTGCTTCGTACACTTATACAAGAAATTCGACGAACTTCATCTCAACAAAAATCAGAAAATAATATGACGCAATACATTTTGGAGCAAGCACGATCCCATCGAGAAACGTCTGAAGTTTTGTGCAAAGCACGAGAAGAGCTAAAAAATTTAGCAGAAACATATCTTTGTTACCTAAACTCTCAACGAGTATGCAAAGAAATTCAAATCCGATATGCTGGTAAAGGAGAACGAAGTATCAAAGAAACCGCAGATCTCGTCGGATTTAAATTACCTCATGATCCGAAATGAATTCAATGGGAGTTAGTTTTGATTAAAATAATATAAATTTATCAATAAAATATTTATTATTATTAATGGAATATAAAAGAAGATAATTGTAAAAAATATCCATTATAATTATAAAAAATAAAGTATACAATTTTGATTTAAAAGACGAATATAACTACATATTTTCACGAATATTGTTGACGGATGCATTTGGCTATGGTTGATAATTGCATATTACTAGTGCCTTCGTAAATAGTCCCAATTTTCGAATCTCTAAAATACTTTTCTTGAGGAAAATCTGTTGTGAATCCTACTCCACCCATAAAGTCGATGCATTTTGCGGTAACATGTAAAGCCGTTTCTGCATTGAAAAAAGATATATAATAAATTTTACGATCAATATTTTAATATTTTACGATTGCCGTTAAAAAAACTAGAAAGAGAACATTAATTACCGGAAGCAACCAGTTTTGCCATGGCAGCCTCTTTTATTACATCTCTTTTGGCATCGACTAATCTGGCCGCATTGTAAACCAGTAACCTGGCACATTCAAGTTCAGTGGCCACTTGAGCAATTTGATGTTGCATAGACTACACACAGAAATTATACAATCTAAGTCTCAGTTTTGATATTCATTATATTAGAAATAATTTATCTATCTTATACTTGAAATGAGAATATGTCTTTTCCAAATTGTTTCCTTTCTAATGTGTATGGTATAGTAGCATCGAAGCAGCCTTGTGCTATACCAATCATTTGAGCTCCAATACCAATTCGTCCTTCATTTAAAAATTTTGCAGCGTATTTGTACCCTCGTCCAAGTTCTCCTAAGATATTTTCCTCGGGAACCTTAATTCAGGAGAGAACCAAACATTAAAAAAGTGAGCATCTACGAGCAATATTCGAACTATTTTTACATTCAAAAAATCATTTCATTTACTCTGACGTTGTCGAAGTGAATCATACATGTACCCGATGCTTTAATTCCTAGCTTATCTTCAGGTTTTGCGATTGTTAATCCAGGTGTATCTCGTTCTACAAAAAATGTTGTAATGCCACGGTATCCCTATTTAAAAGATTTTTTATTATTACTTGATTTAATATTACTTATTCCCTTACAAGAAAATTGTATTTTTAAAAATAAGTGATTGTGATAGAAAATTCTATAATAAACTCGTAAAATCGGTCAGAGGCCAGAGTTGAAAGTTCGAGCATTTGGAAGAATGTATTTGACAAAAATCTGAGAAGATAAAGATAGCATGAAGTATACCATAGTCTGATTCAATCTATTAAAAATTGGTAAACAACGTTAAATACTATATGCGATTTTATTAAGTATCAATCAAAACGATAATTCATATTGCAGGATCAAACAATATGAGTCGAGTCCGTATCGCTTCTTTTCTTCTATCTTTTCTTCCTCTGTGTTCACGATTCTAAATTACAAACATAATTTAATAGAATAAGAATATTAAACTTACGGCAGAAGGATTTGCATTTGCGAAAACAAGAAACAAACCCGCAATATCAGAATTTGAAATCCACATTTTTGTTCCGTTTATAACATAATCAGATCCATCCTTTTTTGCTTCGGTTTTCAAAGAAAAGGCATCTGATCCTGAACCAGGCTCCGTAAGACAAAAACTTCCCGCCTAGAAAATGTAAAAGATGAAAAACATTTTTGTTGTTTGAAATCATTTATAAGATGCTATCAGTTTATTGCGATTTGTTATTTAACTACTTTATTTAATTTGTTTACTTACGTGTTCTTGTGCTAATCTCGGCAGATATTTTGCTTTCTGTTCCTCCGTGCCGACTTTCACAATTAACGAGTTCACTAAAGTATTGTGAATATCGACCAGAGCTGCCACAGCTCCACAAACTTTGCCAACTTCTTCAACAGTTAAAACCGTTGTCATAAAGTTACACCCAGAACCATTGTATTTCTCCGGTACTTGGATGCCCATTAACTATCAATAGATTGATTAAATGTGTGTTATATTATGTGTTAGTAAAAAAATACGAATAAAAGTTTGAGCGAATAAATGTCTCGGGTTAATTATTAATTGATAGTAGTTGATTCGAAAATTAATATATTATATTATATTATATTATATTAATATATATGTATATTAATTCACTACAGAGATAGATAAAAAACTTACACCATTTTCGAAAAGTGTTCGTACTACAGCATCGTCTATTTTTCCCTCTTTTTCCATTTTTCGCACAAGCGGAGCAATTTCCTCTTTAGCCAATTTAGCAACTAAGAAATTTTGCAAAAATTATATTTCGTACGTAAATATTTAAGAAGCATAATTTGTGATAATTAATCAAGTAAAAGATGAAGAAGCATATGGTATCTATGATTATATGAGTAATCTATGAAATGCGGAGAATATTCGATAATAACAATAATCTTACCACTTTCTTTCATCAAAAGTTCTTCTTCTGTAAATTGAGTTAAAGGACCGGGACAGTGATGTAATTGTGTTATACAAGTGGTCAGATGCCTATTGTTATACATTTTTCGTGATATCTGAAAATTGATTTCATCGAACCTCTTTTAATTTTGAATATGTATATATATATATTACAATACGAATATTTGAAATTACGTTTCCAAACTACTATAAGGTATATCTCTTTAAAAAAAAGGTGTTTGATTAAAATAAATGGAAATATCGATTCGAGAATTTGATTTGTAACGTTAAAATCTATAGCGTTCTAAAAAATGCAAAATATAGCGAAATAAGAAAGCATTAGGAACATCAATAAATGAAAATTTTCATTAAATAACAGGTTTTTTTCTTTAAAAGTTTTATTAAATTTCCAATTTTTACATGCCACGTCATCGAAATTACTTCTTTCTCTCGTTCTATATTTAAATTATCAAAATTGTTAGTTAAAAATTACATAGTCATTAGTTAGGAACGCATGATAGATCCACAAATCTCTGAGAAACATACACGTACATACATACCTGCTTAATTGAAGATGTAAATAAATTCATATTTGGTTTAATATTTATTTTATAATACTCTAAAACACTCTTTAATAACAATTTGATTTCGATGATATTCACGAAAATTCCAGCTGGACACTGTGTATATGCGATGTATCACTGTTTTAGAAAATTTAGTAATTCAAATGAAAGAAAAGGAACGTAAATCAGTATGTTGTAGTTCGGATAGCAGATGAAGGACTGTATCATTGACTCGATTGTAACACTGTGCCTACGTATCTGTTACCACTTGTTCCTATACACAACACATAAACATGTTCCAAACAGGTTCTTATGTAACAGGAATAATAGGAAGAAATCCTTGTCCATTTTATCCAAATTTATGTTGAGTTTATCCAAAGAAATTTCAAAGGCATGACAATTACTACTTATATAGTTATGTTTTCTAAATCGAGGTTAAGTACATTATTGTCCTCCTATACTTTTGTTGTAGAATATAAAACATTGCCTGCTCATACATATTATATACGGGATGTCCCTGATATTTACTGTCACACATTGCTAGTACATTCTGAGACTAAGTTAAGATAAGAAAAAAGTATCATATAATGTACAGCATTGGAAACATCGATAAGAAGTTACAACAACGAAAAAAGAACCGACATACAAAATGAGCTGTAACGAATGTGTGTTACTTCGGTATAAGGAATGAATAAATCAAGGATATTCACATCTAGTAATAGTCAGAAGATCTCATAAAATTTTTACAACTTATTGTTCATTATTTCTATTAATAAAAGATTGCGATAATTGAATTTATTACTCAACTGAAGATATTGTTTATTACTCGTCGGAGTTATGTAAAATGTATTAGAATCGTTTAACATGAAACTTTTATATTATATATCAATGTTTCCATACCTTTTTAATATCGCATGCGAAAATGTTTGAAAATTTAATATGAAATTGAATCTAAAAGATAAAGAAAATATGGAAAGAAAGATGGGAATCATATATGAAAATACTAAATTTCTGTTTAACGATGATTCTCGTTAAATCGAGATATGGGATCATATCCTGTTTTTATCGATGTACTTTAACATTTTAGCTCACAATGAATATTATTCAGTTTATGGTTGAATCATATATGTAAACTCTTGTATATGGTTCGACAGGGTACTCTACAAATCTCACAAAAATATTTAATAAAAAATGTCACTTGCAATTAGTTTAGTTGTTAATTAGCTAGATCTATTTCTTTTTAAAACAACCAACAAGCTTTAAACATTCGTAATCGTTGGTAAGCTTGTTTGTCTGTTTAAAATTATCAGTTTGTTGATCGTCAAACAACGTAGGAAATTACGTTTTCTGAACTACGCAAGAATATCGCTTATACATCGTGGTACATAATAAACAAGAGAGTAGTTCTACGTGAAAAAGTATGTAAATAAAAAAATATAATATTAAATTTCTTTAATGTTGGAATTATGTAATAAAACTAAGTATGCACTGTTTGCTTAAATGAATCGCTTCTGATTCGTTACAAAAAAAGATACAGTAAGCAACAAGAGATCTAGCTTCTATTTGTTAATAACATTTTGTTAAATATTTTTCTTTAAAGAAGCTATGCAATTATATCATCAATTAAATAGTGTTCCTTGTCAGTATTATTTAACCCGCCGTTTGGTGAAGATAAGCGCTCGAGCGATGCTCAAACCAGTTACGGCCAGTGACACTTGACTTGACTATCATTCTGAGTGGGGAGTAATGCTATAGGCTCGTATAGCTTAAACTATAAACTGACTATATGTATAATATAGTACCTTTAAAGACATGCGATCCGTTCTACGGTACTACTACATTGCCCGTTATATTACTACGAAACCCGGTTTACTGCCTGCCGATTTGTTTATGCTCGGACCGCTTTAATCCAGCTATTCTATGTTAATCACCGATAATACAAATATTACGAATCATATTAACATATTAAACATTCATTGATAAAATTAATTTCATTTTATTTTATTGTAACTATTTCAAATTAGTAACTTATTAGTAGCAATAGGTACTTTTTTTGTGAAGCGCGTTGTTTAAAATTTTCAAAGCACGCAATCCAAATCGAACGATGTATATCGAAGGTGTACACATATATATGTATATTTGCATTGATAGAATGTGAGGAAAGAGAAATGAATTGAATAGATAAGTGAATGGATAAACACATACATATATGAGAAGTATATGTTGCATTAAAATTAAGATATAAAACGATATATTATTCGATATAACTATTCTTATGTAGAATTATGTAGGGAAGGAAATATTAACTTGTAATGACAATATTTCAATCTGCATTGTCAATTTATTAATAAATAACAAAGATTCTACTTTTTCTTGTTTAAAGTATTTTATATTGCCGCAGCAAAAAAATATTATCGATTAATCGTAACATATCGACTTTCGATGATTTTTGGTACATACGTATTGTACGTAATATTTCATTGGTTGTACAAAACTCGAACGTTTTGATTGGACGGTAACTTGAAAGGCAGCCAATCAGACGGTACATTTTCGAGAAGCGATTTCTCATTGGGTCGCTTTCAGATCAGTTGCGCAGCAGTATTGTGCGCACGATCCGCGTGCCCATTGTACAATTAATTGGAGGAAAAAAGCAGGAATGCGGAGCAGTGTAGAGACGAAGACGAAATATTCACACTTGATAACCAAGTTTTAATACATCGTTTAGGAGAATCGTACACAATCAAAAGGGGGTCAAGTATGAGTATTCTGACTGACATAGATACATGTTATATAATATAAATAAATTATAAAAGCATAGGTTAAAAAGTAGAGCTGGTTGGAAAAGTAAATACAGAAGGAGAAAAGGAGATATAAAGCTCGAAGTGGTTGTAACGAAAGTGGTGAACAGAAGATAGAGGTGGAAGTGGAAGTGGTGGTGGTAGGAATAGTAGTGGTGGTAGTAGGAGCGAAGCTACTAGGAGGTGGAGGAGGAGGCTTGGGGAAGGTTCGCCAGCCGCCGGAAGAGCATCGACGGCGACGGGGGCGGGGAAGCTGTCCACCGAACGGAACGACCGCTCGGTGATACGAACAGCGAGTCGAACGGTTCCCCAAACGAATACGGATATATCGATCATTGACGATAGTTGCCGATTTTGCGCTAGGTAAGTCACTACTTCACTAACTAATAGTAAAAAATATCATTGTAAATATGAATCGGTCGGAAAGTTCCAGCACTCTGTACGAGAGAACGTGGTTCGAAATAATTGACAAGAATGACGTAGCGTAAGGGGTGTGTCGTACCGTGCCGAGTTGTGTAGAGTCGAGTCGAGTCGATTGAGCGGCAATCTTGGATATTTTTTTCTACATTTGTAGACACTTTTCGACAACGCATTGTCTCACAATTTCGTTAGTCGTGTTTCTCATCGGTTTAAGAATATTCGGTAAAAGTACGTCGATAATTACTGTCAAGATACTCGCTGTCATAATTGCGCCATTGAAACCCATTACTCACCATTGCTGTATCGCCATTTGCATTGTTAAACCATTGACCTTCTTTTATTTCTATATTCGTGTTAAACATACAGTTTTTATGAAAATTTAACCTTAAACGCGATTACAATTTGCTACTCCATTCTTTCACTTAACATAATGTTTCACAGCATTGCGTAAACTATGACCGGCGGGAACCATTCAGATGAAACTAAAAACTATATTCATTTCAGGTTTTTATTTCGTGAATTTAAAAGTTGATATTATTTTAGTGTTCTATATGGAGGTTGTCTCTACAATGATAAATAAGTGTGTCATTATTTGAACAGCAGGCGAGACTCAGTTTCCTTTCGTTATTCTCTACGTGTATTTAATCAATTGGTTACACTGCTCCGCCTAGTAGTGTCAGGACAAAAAAGCTCGACAAGGTGTAACCAGTGTACAAGTTGATTCTCTTTTATGCTATTAAATTTACTTCTGAATGTCGCGGGCACGCACGGTTGTGTACACGAAATTGCTCGCGTTTGTTTGTAGAGGACTAAATTGACATACATGTAGTGGTCATTTGGGCGTATTCATACGAATAACCATACGCTGAGTTCGTCTCAACGTCCTTATGATCGAATTCGTAAATGGTGAGAAAATAACAATGCAACGGGGATATTCTCGCGTAGGCAAGTGTCTTAAACAAAAATCTTAAATCATCACCAATTTTACCGTGAGAAGTATTATTTAACACGTAGGTCCAATAGGTTGCTGCATAATCGTTGACGTCTTTTTTTTTTGTGTTACAAACTCCAGACCGCCCGCGCGCAATCTATCGTCGCTTGGAAATAAACTTGCTGCTCTCGAGTTTCGATTCTATAGTAGACACGCTCACCTGTACGTTCGCTAGTGTGTTGATTTATCCCTTCAGTTTTTTTCAACTTTTGATTGATTTAAATGCATTTCACTTGAATTTACCTGTAATTATAATTTGCCGTTCTTCTGAATCTTATTACATATTTTTGAACAGTATTACTATTCGAAATATTATTTCATTAAAAATAATGTTATTATTAATAATGGAAAACGAATTTAAGTAAAACGTATATAATAACAAATGGTTCGTTATTTCGTTAGAAGATCTGTTCTACGAATGTACTATATTGACGTAGACTACAACGATCGTGCCTTTCATTATGCCCGGGCAAACGTAGTATCGCCCAACGAGCACCGATAGTAAGCTTTACGTTTTAAGTTATGACATCATCGCGTCGAGAAACAGCGGACGCGTCGCATTAAGTATCTCGCGCGCAATACGCGCATTCAGTTCACTATCTCGATAGTTCAATACATTATCTACGTTTTTCATCCTAATTGGCTCTTTTCCACGAAATACTAACAGGTCTCGTAACTTGTTTGACCAGTTTTTATATTTTTCTCAAAAAACATATATTTAAACAGGCGTATAAATTTAATAATTATTCTTATGAAATATATGAGAAAGCGAAAAATTGATATCGTCATAATACAGATAAATGATAGCAAGGTAATGTCGATTAACCGTGAATGGCTAGAATTCAATTGGACGTTCGTTGACGAACGTTAATTGAAGGAATGACATTACTTGGTCATAATGAATTATGTACGTACGTAAGATAAAGAAGTTGTTTAAAATAAGAAACCTTTTTAGGTTTTTTCTTTCCGCTAATTAAATATTCAGATAAAATAATTTAATAAATTTATATCTTATATAAATATCTTATATTATATTATATCTTTTATCTGTTACATACTAATCGATAAAATTTAATGTAAAAGTTAACCAAGTTAGAATACATATGATACAAGAGAAAAATCATATTAATATTTAAAATATATAATAATGTAAATATGGATAGAACTTTGTAATAGTGATCGCTATTGTTATATCATATATATACTGTTTATAATTAATCTTGAAAGCAAATTTTATTGTTAAACGTATGAGAAATAAAATTTATATTATTATATATCTCAAATATTGGTATAACAATATAACAATTTGCTTTTTATAAAATAATACAATGACTTTAATATTAAACAACGTGCATTATTCGATCAATAACTTAAACTGCAGTACTTTTTATTTGTTTCAACGTGGCATATAGTTACAGAATTTTGTTCGTATTTTTAAAATAGGTAGTATTATTTTTTAAAAATGTAGAAATAATAAATTATAATTACGTTTACCGAAATTAAAAAGAAATGAGGATATTGTTAAATAAAATCCTTTTCTCCACCATTATGTGTACGATAACGTTTGGAACGAAATCGATAATGTGAGCGGTAAAAAAGCAGTTGAATAGAAAATCGCTCTAGACATAGTGGCAAAGATATTTCGTATGAGCAGTAAAAGAATTTGTAGAACGATCTCTGTAATTTGCCTGTTTAGAGTAGAATTTGCGGAAGTTGAGAATTTGGGTTAAGCATACGCTTCCGAATTATCAAGAGCCGTTAAACAAGGTTATTAGCGATACTCTAGTGTATGGTGCTTGACACATCTAACGATGAACAGGTGTAATACAAAATATACTTATTTTTTTACTGTGCAAATTAACTTAAATAATAATATACCGAAGCAACCTTTTCTGTTCTTTATAATTGTATTATAAATTCGTATTGTAGAAACAGTTCGTGTTATTCAGTGCTTAGATTTTTCTATGTTTTCTGAGCAATCGTTGATTGAATAAGTATAAAAAAAAATAAAGCACACATTAAATATGTAATCTTCAACAGTATTAATTCTATATGTCCGTATTAAATTTCTTTTATTGACCAAATATTCTTAGAAGTCTGACGACATTTATAAGTATTATTCTTGTCGCAATTATGCTCCAATGGTTTTAAGATGTATCTATTTTTATCATACGTGTTATTTTAAACAGACTTGAAATATCAGAAATAAAGATGGCGGCAAAAAATCAAGAGACATAATCTAGAGTATAAGAGATTAAATATTTTATTTTTGATAGTAGAATGGCAGGATGTAGATACATTTATTGTCGTAGTATATTTAAAAACTGAACAAAAAGAGATACAGAAAATATAAAATGAAAGATAGCGTTAAGATAGGGGGATTAGGATACGACCATAGGGGAAGACGATGGAAACACGTGATATAAATAAACGTAGTAAGAATTTGAAAAAAGGAAACTACGATTTCAGTCGCACTAAGGATTCCTGTAATTTGCCCCTACCATCTACGCGTTCGACGCACCTTACTCTACTTGACTGTTACTCGGAAGTTTATTGATCGTTTGCTGTCTCCTGTCGCTTTTCTTGTGTTCATTGGTTTCTACATTCGAAATGAGCAGAGAAACGCCTGAAAATTATCTTTCCTATAGATAACGAAGTATGATATACCCCTTATGTCAGAATCAAAAGAATACTGAAAGATAATGTGTTAAATCAGTTCTATTTAACTAGAAAGATAAGAATTATATCTAATCGAGAAACGAGTCCCTTATTTTTCCTTTTAATTTTTTAAAATATATTAAAACGTATTAATAGTTATTAATAATGATATAAAACATTTTGTTTTAGTCGGCATTCAACGGCAGGGGTGGAAGGAGGTGGAGGTGGCGGAGGAGGTGGCGGCGGTGGTGGTGGCGGCGGTGGAGGTGGTGGTGGTGGCGGCGGCGGTAGCAGTGACAGTGGTAGTGTCGTAGCTAGTGGTAGTGGCGGTGATAGTGATAGCAACAGTGATTAAAAATACGAAAAAGCAAACAAACGACGAGGAAAACGAATATAATCTAGGGAAGAAAGGACAGTAATTAGCAAGAATGGCAGACACAAGTCAGCAACAACCGTTGACTGAACCACATACGAATGGGGTGATGGACGGTTTGACAGAAGAAGAGAAGAGTAAAATGCGGCCTGCAGATATCGATGCGGTAAGATTTCGAAAAAAATTTTTTAAAGAATTTTTGTGTTATCTTGTACTTACGTTTTGTGCTACGTGTAACGTTTTCGATACATACTGCGCTTTTTAGCCATCTCTTTGAGATTTCTAGGCATATATAAAATAGTCCACTATCAGGCGGTATATGTGACTCGAATGAAAAATCGCACAACAGTGTTGCATATCTAAGAAATATTTTTAAATTGTATTTTCCATTACTTTTTTGTGTAGGATATGAGGGAGATGGAGAGAAGGAAGAGAGTTGAAATGATGATGAATTCTCGACTTTTTCGCGAGGAATTAGAACGCATTATTGAGACACAAATGAAAGATGGTGCTGGACCATCAGGTCTACTACAGCAAATCTCTGATATGATGGGTGCACAAGGTGCTCGGTTTAACGCAAATGTTTTTAAAAGTAAGTTCGTTAAATACCAGTTATTCAGTTGTGTTTTATCAAATGCTTATCTAACTAATTCTATTACAGCTTCTAATTGTGTATTGCCTATCAACGATATACGAGGTGTCGAAAGTATGGGTTATGCAAAGGGAGAGAAACTATTGCGTTGCAAATTGGCAGCAGTATTTAGACTGCTTGATCTCTATGGTTGGACTCAAGGTGTTGGTGGACAAATTACAGCACGTTTAAATCAAGATCAAGAACACTTTTTAGTTAATCCGTATGGTCTGTTGTATCACGAAGTTACTGCTTCAAGCTTGATTAAAGTTGATATGCAAGGAACGGTCGTGGAACAGGGAACAACCAATTTTGGTGTTCATGTGGCAGGGTTTCAATTGCATTCAACGATCCACGCTGCTAGACCCGATATAAAATGCATTGTTCATATTACCACTCCGTCCGTTACTGCTGTGAGTAAAGAAATGCATATTTTATTCTGTTTTTACATTTTGCGTCTCTGTTAATTATATATTTCCTCAGATCTCGTCATTAAAGTGCGGATTACTGCCAATTGGACAAGAAAGTATAGTAATAGGAGAGGTAAGCACGCATCAGTATGTAGGTGGATTTTTTGAACCAGAAGAAAAAGAGAAGATAGCAAGAAATCTTGGACCGATGAATAAAGTTATGCTTTTAACGAATCGCGGTGCTCTCTGCTGCGGAGAAACTGTCGAAGAAGCTTTCTTCAATGTTTACAATATGGTCCTAGCTTGCGAGACCCAATTAAAACTAATGCCTGCTGGTTTGGATAATTTAAATCTTATTTCCGAAGAGTCTAAGAAAGCTATATTCGAAGCTTCGAGAAAACCACCCACACCGCAACAAACGGCTCAAATCACCGAAACCACTGCTCTTGCTGAGAAACTCGAAAAGCGTTGGCGAATTGGTGGAACTGAATTTGAGGCACTTATGCGAATGCTCGATAATGCAGTAAGTATATAGACCTTCCGTTGTTTTTCCCTCAGTACTTTTGTTTTTTTTTTCTTTCATTCCGGAACGTTGCATCGTTCTCGCTTATTACTGATTCTGTAATAGCTAACAAGCTATTGGGTCATTCGCAGGGTTTCCGAACTGGCTATATATACAGAAATCCACTAGTAAAAGGAGAACCTCCGCGGCCTCGAAACGATGTAGAAGTACCACCGGCAGTCTCGTCTTTGGGATATTTACTCGAAGAAGAAGAACTTTATAAACAGGGGTAAATATGTCTGTTACATAAAGGTGCTTCACAATTATTGAAGAAAACTTATTACGTTCCCACTTTTTTATAGGCTCTGGAAAGGTGGCCGTAAAGGCACGGATAGGTCACGTTGGTTAAATTCGCCCAATGTATATCAAAAGGTCGAAATACTTGAAACAGGAACTCCTGATCCGAAGAAAATTACAAAGGTAGAAGTCATCACTTTTGAGAACAAAACTGAATAGATGTAACGGCGTGCTTCTAAAGTAAAAGATAAATAAAAAAAAAATAATAGAAGAAAGTAAAAAACAGTGTACGGAAAGGAAGATGAAATTTGCGCAAGAATTAGACGATCTTGCATAATATTATTTAAAAAAGTACTATTAAGACAATGTCAAGATTTGCATTTATATTAAGATTGATATTTTACATGCACATGTTGTTACATTTATAATCTTCTATAAAGTTATTTGTCGAAACGTAATTATCATCGTTAATTGTAAGAAAAGAGATCGTACAAGTTTTCAAAAATATTGCTTAGTTCCTTTGAGTTAAGAAAACAAATCAATCATATTTCATGTTGTCCATTATTCTCTTTCAATATACTTTATTGCATACATTTAAGACACGGCGAAAGAGAAAAGATCTCATATGGAAAGTAACTGAAAGTAAAAGTTCATGATTATTCTGAACATTGAATCCTCCTGATCAATTATATTACATTTGTTCGTTGTTTATAATCTCCGTAGTGATATTTGCGTACCTTCGATACATTCCAATTTATGATATTATAGTAGAAAATACATTGTGAAGAAATACATGTGAAAAGAAAGAAAAGAGAGAGGGGAAAAGGGAATACAACCTAATACATCTAATAAATTCTCAACGATCTACTTATGATTAATATAAAATGTAGTCCTAAATAAATGTTGCTATAATATTGTGTATCTTTCGGTGGATTGACTAAAATTATAATGGGACTTTATCGCGCCTCTCTCTTGTAGCTTATTAATATATAAATAAATATATGTCTACTGTTTATCGTGTATAGGTAATTTTTCGAAAAAAAAATAGAACCCTTCTCTTTACTTTACAACGGCATGGCAGCATGTATAAAATGAAAAAAAAAATAGAAAGAATTTTATTGAAGTGTGTTATGGATCTGTTATGGATTTCAATGATCGATTCGATGAACAAATAATAGCCTTATTCTCGAGCATTTTGTCGAGTTTATGGCATTTTAACGCTGTTGTATGAGCATCGAATTTAAGATAATCATATGATGCGCATGGATATCATTATTTGACTGATTCACATTCAAAACTGTGTATGAATGTGTGCCTGTTAAAATCGTGTCGTCGAAGGGATGGATATTCAACTCTTCGTCCCACTGCATTTACAAAACCAGATCGATCGACCCTAGATCAGAGGGAGGTAGATATGAAACACTCGAAGAATATTCGCTGTTAATGACAGTAGTATATAGTAGGCGTAAATAGGCATAGACGTAATTTTTTTAATGCTGTAAGAAGATTAGATCGTAGGTAAATTAATCGAAAAATTTGTACTTGAATTTGACAAATGAATAGTCTAAAATGTTGCAACATTAATAATGTGTTACGCACGCAAATTGATTGAAATGATAACGAGACGACATCACCAGCAAAGCAGGCACACATAACATACGCAGACAATGCGAATATAGGTATCTCATAATGCTGTGTTGGATGTCGAATTATCGATAAGGGTCGACTAACGTTCTGGTTTTGTGTGCAGTGGGTGTCAGACGGATCTCCGACGCATAGCAGTACACCGGTGAAGATCGACGGTGCCCTTCAATTTGTACCGAAAAATACCAATCCAAAGGAATTTAAACAATTACAACAACAGGTAAGTAACATGAAATTGCATTGATTCAGTTTACGTTCATTTCTTAAAATATTTCAATGAAATAATATATAAATATATATTATTGTATTTGCAAACTGATTAAACTCTTGGAGCTGTGCTTTTTTGTTTAGATAAAGGATTACCGTAGGGCAGATAAGATATCAGCTGGACCACAATCCCACATATTAGAAGGAGTTACATGGGAAGAAGCCAAAAAAATGCAGGTAATGTGACACGTTTTTAAGTAATAACTCGAAATTAAGATTATAATAATTTATTAATTTACTATCTTGTTAAATTATACATCCTATTTTTTGGTAAAATATATATTGATGAGAACATTCGCTTATGAAAGGATGCCACTATTAGCGGAACAGGAGAACAAGTAGTATTGGTAGGGGCAGCCAGTAAAGGTATCATTCAAAGAGGGTTTCAACACAATGCAATGGTTTACAAGACACCGTATGCCAAAAATCCTTTTGATGCTATTACTGATCAAGAACTCGATCAGTATAAGAGAGAAGTTGAACGCAAACAAAAAGGAGATATCTGTAAGCAAAATGGCATATAAATTTGCCCTCAATTGAAAATTTACATAGCGAGTAAATTTAATCTTGGTTTGATCTTCTCTTGTTTTACAGATGATGAATCACAATCAGAATCGGAAGCATTATCATCATTCAATGTTAGTCGGGCAACACACGAATCAAGCACTGCCAAAAGTCCAATTCAATCGCCGGTATCTGTAACCTCGGAAACAGAAGAAGAGAGCAGAGATGGTAAGTAACAACAAATTCTCATATGTTCTTGTATTTTATTGTTATCTCAGAACTGAAAAATAAATCGATCAATGCATCGTGTCTCAATTACTTTCAGAACCCCGAGTACTACGGATAGAAACGAAACAAGTGCCTGCACCAAGTCAACCTGAAGTTGTATTGAGCGACGGTAAGCTACTTTTTACAATTTTCAGTTTCCAGAGCCTATGCACTTAATCGATTATTTTCATAGAGGCGGAGGTATTTTGAAAATGGTCGAAGAAACGTGCAGTATGCATGTTCGATATAATATATGGGGAGTCTTGTGTCGTGTTACTTTTACATTTTCTATTTTAAGTCTCACTGTCTTCTATGTGTTTCATAATATTGCATTTTTAAATGAAATTTCGTATAATTAATGATAACGATCGCAAGGCTTGTTCCATAAGCACGAAGGTGTTGCAATTTATCATTACATTTTTTCCCTACCTTAATTTGTCACCTTTATTTATGATCACTAACGCTTGCACCTTGCATGGATGTACTTACATTAGCATAAACATTTTGCATATTTATGTTTGGTACAGGAGTATAAGTGTTTCCTCCATATTCTCTCCCTTTTTTTAATTTTTGTCCTAGATTGCACGTTAACTACCTTGCATCGCATTAATAAATAATATTCTACTTTCATTATAATTTCTTCCTTGAATTACGAATTATAGTAAATGTAATTTATAAAAGTTGTGTGCACAACTCGAGTATGGTAATGACTGACACGATTTTTAAGAAATCAATTTGTCCCGGCATATACTCGGACCAATTTGTTTGATTTGTTTGATGTCACAGTTGAAAGATTTTAAGATATTACACTTTTCATCTTGTCAGCTGTTGCGAATACAAGAAATTTCTCAGATACGCAGGTGTGAGCATCCGTGATCATAATAAATATCTTCTGAGAAAGAAGATAAACGAAAGGAGCAAATATTAAAATACAATTGTGGTGTTATGGGACACTATGGTTGCAGATCTTGGTTCACCGAGCAGGTTTTGCAGTCAATGCAAAAACAAATGTGAGAACAAGATTGAAAATGGTGCCTGCGTTATTAATAAACACCGTCATTGTCCAGTTGCTGAACTATATCGATACGAACCACGTTTAGAAATTGTCCGAGGTGACATAATCGCAGAGCGGTTAGTAACTAAGTTAATCGACTACCGTCCTTGTCCTCCAGTTATATTAACTGGTGAGCAAGTAAATTGCTCGGGTGACACGAAATACAATGGTCTTGCACAAGTTCCAAATTCGGTTTACTTTGAAGACAAAAAAATACAAGAAGAATCGACCAAGAAAAGAAAATCTAAAGT
This sequence comes from Bombus pyrosoma, assembly GCF_014825855.1. Taxonomy (NCBI): domain Eukaryota; kingdom Metazoa; phylum Arthropoda; class Insecta; order Hymenoptera; family Apidae; genus Bombus; species Bombus pyrosoma. Next base: position 2,179,040 of record NC_057784.1, read on the forward strand.
TCGTAGATCATTGGAAATGAAAAATAACGTAAATTCATTGAACGTTCCGTCTTCTAACGAAAAAATGAAAGAAAAAGATAAAAATGATAAAACGAATTTGAAGTCGATCGATACAAGCTCTATGGAACAGATTACCGAAATAGTAAGCTGTATTGATTCAAACATACCGCCAACGAAAACAAGACTAATCGCTTTATCTTCTCCTGAACTTAAAGTTTCAAAGAAATATAGTTTAGATCCGTCCGATATGAGTTTAATATACAGTTTGACACCATGTATGAATTCAGAAAATGATCACGAAAATATCGATAAAACGATGATAGACAAATCGTCGAAGTTAACATTTACATTTCAACCCAATAATAACTTGGAGCAGAATTGCTTTTTGCAATCAAACGAAGAGAAAAGTCCTAAAAACGAACAACAACGATGGGAAAAAAAAGACTGCGTAGACGATAAAACTGATAATTATATTTGGTTCAATTCGTTATCCGACAGTGAAAAGTGTGAGCTTTCTAACGATAAAAAGACTATAAATAACGATATATGTTTTGATAATGGACAAGTTGAAATTCGTTCGAACGAAGGATCTGATATGTTGGAACTATTCGCTGACACGACTTTAGAATTGCTGGAAACTACCGGTGAATATTTTCGAAATGACATAAGCAATATAGCGAATGAAATTATCGCAGAACTTAATGGAAATGACACGTATGTGATCATTTACTGTCTAGTAAATGAAATTTTTCAAAAAGTTTATGATACTCTCTCGAGTATAGAATTAAATGATCGATCTAGTTCGCCGTTATCAACCATTTCTCGGCAATTCTCAACTCCAAAATTATGTTTGAACGTAAAAGATAATGAACACACGCCGAAAGAAATCGAAAAGACTCAGACCAATCAAACTACACCTGTTATCGTTATACATGAAGTTATTCACCATGTGATCGATGCATGCGATGAAATTAAGAAAGCAAAAACCTATGCAAATATAGAGCTGAGAGAAAAAGGGAACAATGATACTGTTAGCAATGACGAAGAAAACATCGGACAGCAGAAGGATTTGACAACGATGATAAACAGTGACAAATTAAAAAAAACATCTGATCGAAACGCACAAGTTGCACCGACTGTTACCGCTTTTGAGAATCTAGTTTTACACGAGAAGAATGATCAGTCTGCTGAAACAGCAGCAGAAGCAGATGACATGACGGAAGCAGCAATTTTCGAATTTCATACACTAGTGAAGGCGAAGCCAACAAATACTGATAAAAAAGAATTTGAATTGAACTTCCGAATAGAGAGAAATTTTGGTGTTGAGAGCAGTGTTGAAAATAAAAAATCGCATAGGCAAAATATGGAAGAAGTTGAGCCCGGTCTATCTGAAAGTCTAGAGAAACTCGCTGAGATAGATTGGAATATAAATTCAGATGTTGGAAATAAAAGATTTCATAAAAAAGATAAGGAAAAAGTTAAACTCAGTCTATCTGAAAGTTTAGAGAAGCTTGCTGAGATGGATTGGAATATAGATTCGGATAATTTATCCGAAATTGATACAAGGGAAGAAGAATTAGCAAAACTATCAGAGACTTCTAAGGCTGTAGAGCTGAAAGAAAAAGAAGACAGTAATACTAGTAACAATGAGAAAGAGGAAATCGAGCAACAGGTAGATAATTTGACAACAATGATAAACAGTGATGAATCAAAAAAAGGTTCTGATCGAAGTATGGGAGTTACATCGATTTCTTTTGAGAATTTGGCTTTAGACGAGGAGAATAATCAATCTGTTGAAACAGAAGCAGACGCAATTTTCGAGTTTCGTACAATAGTGAAAGCAAAGCCAATAAATACTGATAAAGAAGCAGTTGAATTGAACTTCCGAATAGAGAGAAGTTTTGATGTTGAGAGCAGTGTTGAAAATAAAATATTGCACAGACAAAATAAGGAAGAAGTTGAGCCTGGTCTATCTGAAAGTTTAGAGAAACTCGTTGAAATGGATTGCAATGTAGGTTCGTATGATCTGTTCGAAATTGAGAAAAGAAGAAGAGAACCAATGACATCAGACACTACTAAAGCTGTAGAAGCGTGCGTTGATTGTATTTATTGTATGAATTCCTGTCCTATGGATTACAATCAAGAATATTCTCCGTTATCGACCATAGGTGAAGAAGAATCAGACGAGAAGATTGTGGATTTAAACGCAGAAATTGGAGGAAAACGACTTAATGATACTTATACATTTTGTGATTCCGACGAAATCGTAAATGACAAAGAATTATCTAGTCATAACTTAGAAAATAACAATAACGTATTCCTTTAAAATGATTTCATCAAACGATCAAACATCGTCCTTTTCAGAAATTCATCCCCTCAAAGATGTAACACTTGCTTCAGTGGAGTTTCTTTAAGTTAATAACTTGAGAAAACCAATAGTAGAACCATCATCGTAGAATTTAGTTCCTAGGATTATTTAAAGAATACTTTTTCAAATATCCACAAAAATATTCCTTTTCTGTTGCTACAAACCAAAGAAATTTTTTTATTTATCAAAGGTATAAAACGATATGTTAATTTGTATTTTATTTTTACACAGTGCTCGTTTTGTTTATTGTTTATATCTAGTGTTTGCAGTTGTATTATGCTCATTGTTCGTGTTCTGATATTGCATACTTTGTCTTTTTAGTTTTTCTTTTTTTCTTTATTTATTTTTTCTTTTATTTGTATCGAGTACATGTTTTGTATGCGAAATATATTAAGATTATGAAATAAATAATTTTCCTAAAAGTAACGAGATACAGAGATCAAAACAAATCATTTTAATATCCATTTTAACATCTTTATCAGTTGTTATAATGTGACTGCATATTTGAAATGCTTGAAGAGCAAACAAGAATTATACTTTGGTTTTCGTTTTCGAGGTAAGCGTGAACATTTGACTATTCTTCGCCAATTTCTTCTGACATTCTAACTTATACACTAATTTTATTTATACACTCTCTATTAATTGTAAACATAGATTTTACATGATATTATGCTTCCCTTCTTTATCATTTATATGCAAAATTTTTAGACAACGTGTAATATTTCTCACCTTATTGTTTCAGGGGAAAATACCGTAAACGGCGATCACTCTGATGCGCATCACAGTACATTTTCTCAAAGTAGTAAAGAGGTTTGTTTCTTATGTCATCTTAACTTAAATATTATCATTATCCTCGAGTTTTATCACAAATGTGCAATAATATCTTATATAACTTTAATCTTTATCATGCTATATTGTCGATTAATAGAACTTGAAAAATGCAAAAATAAAAGGGAGCGATGAATTATCGAAAGAAAAGCTCGAGGATTCTCAAAGTATATATGCGATAATGAAATATATATCGCATATATACATACAGTCACAAGATTGGAACATACCTTTTATCATGCATTAAATCATTATTATAACAATTTAAAGATCAGTGCCAATTGCGTGACACATTTTGCATATAAGGATGTTTCGTAAAATGATAAAGCTACACATTTTTGTCTTTTACTATTTCTAACGAATCTACGTCGCATCGTTTTTTTATACATGAAAGAATTAGTCGCGATTATCTTTTATCTTAAACTAATCGTAAATTTTTACGAATCTTTATATCACAATCTCATCTTTAATTTATCGAACGAGTCTTGAGAATCATACACAAATGCTGCTTCGTCATTAACTGCGATATAATGCTAGGAATAAGCTAGTACGCCAATAGTGTTCGCTTGCATGAATCTAAGAATGACCGATTTTTATGGATCCAATAAAGATCATGCAAAACGCTAAGGGGCGAAGGAAAAGAAAATGGGACACACGTGCGCGTGTATTTATACACATATGTATGTACAATACTATGGAAACGTTTTAGACCATCTACGACGATGATCTCATAATTGCAGGTAATTTTTAGGAAATATTTCCATACCATACAGTGTTATATGATATTTTGAAAGTCATAGTGGTACAAGTCAAGATTTTGAGAACTTGAATTTTTTTAAATATCATTTATTTAGTTTTATAATTAATCAAACTATAACCTCATTTTCTGTCACAGTACGTTTTTATGGTGCGCAAAAATATAATCAATTCTGTATAATAATAAACATAGAATACTGTTTTGTGTAATCACTGGTCTGACTTATACCACTATGATTCAAATAAAAACGAACCTTTAGATATTCTCTACAGTGAGTACAGATTGATATAGAATTTTTTGCCGTAATGTATATATATGTAATATTATGTATTTCGAATCGTAAAAATAACCGTGACCAAACTTCAACTTATAGCTAGTAAACTTTTACTTGCGAAGGTTAGGTTTCTTCGAATTCGAATTATGAGGGTAAAATAACGCGTCTAGTCATATGACAAATAATTCGAACTATAATAAGTTTATATTTCAATATGTAAAAATTTCCATAGCGGATTCATACTACAGAATAAAATTATAGAAATTCGAATTAGGGGAAATTCAGTTGTACTGATAATTCGTGAATTATATTCTTGAAAGTAATAACAGAGTTCGAACAACATCAAGTATCGTTATGCTCGTTCATAAAAATGAAATACTTCCTTTTTCGTAAATGGTTTAACATTTTTGCATAGTACTGTACATATATATATATATTGATAAAACGATACATAATGGAAGAAAAGATCCGAGGAAGAAAGAGCAGACGCGCGCGCGTGTGCGAGCTTGTAGGGAGAAAGAAGGAAAAGGCGAATTGGCTACTTGCATGTGCATGCAGAAAGGTTTATGGTTACGGTTGGGACCTTCCGTGTTAAGGGTTCCGTGTCGCAGGATGTGAGCGTTAGCGAGGAGTCACCGAAAAAGGAAAAGAAGAAGAAGAAAGGCCTTAGGACACCATCTTTCCTAAAGAAGAAGAAAGAGAAGAAGAAGCCAGTCGAGGCGTAGGTAGTCCTAACTTTGGTACGTATGTACAAAGTACACAATATTGGAATTGGTATCTTTATTCATATCCACCTCATTCATTATTCTCGATTATACATGCGTTAATCTTTCTCTTCTCTTTTTTTTTTTTACAATTATTGATTCTAACCAGTTGACTGTGCGTAGATCAATGTCGCATTTTTAGCAGATATTTGTTTAAAAGGTTATGTTATGATTGATGACGGGAATAAAATTGTCACTTCATACGAAACTTCCACTTATCTTCTTGCTAATTGGAATAGTTATACCGCGACTTACATCAAATATTTTGTATCCAGGAAATACTAATCGTAAGAAGAAGTTCAAAGAAGAAAGGTAGGATAGAAATTTCTGTGTGAGAATATGTCTTCCTTCTCTTTCTTAATTTTCATTATTGTTATTGTTATTACTATTATAGAGTAGAAGAGCTATTGATGCTAATGTAATTCGCATAGTTGCAGCAATCTTAGATTTCGTATCCTATAGTCGCCAGTTAGAATCATGATTGCTATGATGGTGTTTATACGGTCACACGTTATTATTCGGGATTGCGTGTAACTCATCTTTTGTTCACTAGTCTCTGAAAATCATACTGTTTAATCTATGTCTGTTTCAACATGCATCACGAGTATAAATAATGGAAACATAAATTGTTATTGGATCGTACTTTATGGAAGGTCTCCCCTTCGATTTTTTATTTTCAGACACTGCCACGAGCAAAAGCTTATCGCAAATAAAAGAACTATTACCGAATGAGGATTAAGCCGCGAGACAGAGAAGAGTCGAAGATCGCAAAGCGAGTTAAAAAAAATGCATATACCGGAGACGAATGAAAATAGAAAATAGGAAATAGAACATAGAAAATTTAAAATTGAAATAACCGTGCAACAATCACAGCATCTTTCCAGGACTCAAGACTGCCATCGCATTACGTCTACGTACGATAAGAAACTATATTGTACTGTTAATGTTTTTACGTTTTTAATTTGTTAAAGCGTCGCGCTGAACTATTTAATCCGCTATTTAATTTTGCCTCCCCAGCCCCGTTTGTGTAATGCAATAAAACGAAACAAACGAAATACGTCTCTGATTGACAAGAAAATATGTGGGATAACTCCTCGTCGTGTTATAATTTTCATCTTCAATTTCTTTATTCCAAATATGTATATCCTTATCCCTTCTTGTGCCGCCTCTATTTAAACTATTGTATGTAAGTACGTTATGTGTCACATTTACATACTATTTTTCAATCTTCTCTTTTTATGATACATCATTATACTTTACAATATCAATTTATTAACTATATATGTTAAGATAAAAAATATCTGTTCCTGACAAGATTTCCCGGCAGTAGAAGTTTTAAAAAAGATGAGGAAAAAGCGTGAAAATCAGAGTTAAGTGGTGAAACGAGAAAGTTAGCGAAGAATAGACCAAAGGACTAAAAACTGTGAGAAAAATAAGCTCGATTCAGTATTCGTCGGCATTATCTGTTTCTACGTCAACCGAATCTAGCCCAACCTCTTCGTAGTCCTTCTCAAGAGCTGCAAGATCCTCACGAGCTTCGGAAAACTCACCCTCTTCCATGCCTTCTCCAACGTACCAATGAACGAAAGCTCTTTTAGCATACATAAGGTCGAATTTATGATCAAGACGAGCCCAAGCTTCAGCAATAGCTGTTGTATTAGATAACATACAAACAGCGCGTTGTACTTTAGCTAGATCTCCACCTGGTACAGCTGTTGGTGGCTGATAATTTATACCAACTTTGAATCCTGTTGGGCACCAATCGACAAACTGTATCGTTCGTTTCGTTTTAATAATAGCGATTGCAGCATTTACGTCCTTTGGAACCACGTCTCCTCTGTACAACATGCAACAAGCCATATATTTTCCGTGCCTAGGATCGCATTTGACCATTTGATTCGCTGGCTCGAAGCATGCGTTGGTGATTTCCGCGACCGAGAGTTGCTCGTGATATGCTTTTTCGGCGGATATTACAGGAGCATATGTAACTAAAGGAAAGTGGATTCTTGGATAAGGAACTAAATTCGTTTGAAACTCGGTTAAGTCTACATTTAAAGCACCATCAAATCGCAACGAAGCTGTTATGGAAGAAACAATCTGTCCGATTAACCGATTAAGATTGGTGTAAGTTGGTCTCTCGATATCCAGATTACGTTGACAAATATCGTAGATCGCTTCGTTGTCGACCATAAAAGCGCAGTCTGAATGCTCGAGAGTTGTATGAGTGGTAAGAATGGAATTGTATGGTTCAACAACTGCCGTGGAAATTCTCGGAGCTGGATATATCGCAAATTCTAATTTAGATTTCTTTCCGTAGTCAACAGAAAGACGCTCCATTAATAGAGAAGCAAATCCTGATCCAGTACCACCGCCGAACGAATGAAAGATAAGAAATCCCTGTAATCCGGTACATTGATCTGCCAATTTACGAATTCGATCAATAACCAGGTCGACAATTTCTTTACCAATTGTATAATGACCACGAGCATAATTATTCGCTGCATCTTCCTTGCCAGTGATCAATTGTTCTGGATGGAAAAGATGCTTGTACGTTCCAGTTCGAACCTCGTCTACAAACGCATAAACAATATCGTTTCGCATAAACAATACTGTCTCTGAATATCAAATTTTTAATGATTTAATGACTCCTTTTTTCTCTTACCAACTACTGTAGGTTCCAAATCAACAAATACTGCTCTGGGCACATGTTTTCCGGAGCTGGTTTCACTGAAGAAAGTGCTAAAGCTATCATCGCCACCAAACTTATCTGATGGCATTTGTCCATCCGGTTGTATTCCATGTTCCAAACAATAAAGCTCCCAACAAGCGTTTCCAATTTGAACGCCAGCTTGACCGACATGAATAGATATACACTCACGCTGAAACGTAAAAATTTTTTCTATAAAGATCTTTTTCTTCTCCCCTTGCTCTTATCGCATATACAACTGCCCTTTTGAATTCAAAATATCGAACCATCGCTTCTTTTCCAAAGAAAATTAAAATAGAGGAAACTAATTTTTACATCGTTTAATAATAAATAGAATGTTATTCAAACTATTAATGTATTAATGATTTATTATTTAGTTAAATTTTTTATTTCATCTTTTTCTTTCTGTTACTTTGACTACAGTAGTCACTTTGGACCGAATTGTGAATTCTTACCATTTTAATTACGTAGAAATATAAAACTTTATTAAACACAGAATATTTTGCTGACGAATAACACGTTTACACAGAAGATGGGTGCCGCCTCTTTGAACGATTGAAACTTAATGATGCAACACAAGAACGGTCGTCGGCCTCTTATATCCTCCACTTCGAATCATTTCGAAATGTACTCAAGTTAATTGCAAGTATTCATCGGAAAAGCTATTTTCCTATTTTGGTACTTTTCATAATTAACTGTGTTTAAACTTGGTACTAAACTGTGAATTTTTTTTCATCAAAGTATCGTTTTTAAATTTAAGAGTAACAGAGTGAATATAAAAAGTTATATTTGACAAGTCCGCTCTCAGTTACGTCGCACTTAAGATTAAATCTAATAAACGAATATAAATAGCATATCTTAGCTAAAACTAGCTTTTGCTAGCCAAGTCGTAACTAGCCAATTGAACGAAAAGTTCGTGATGCACATTCTTGTGGTCTATTTTTGTTCACATACATATGTACATCTTTGACACTTGCAATTCGATCATTATGTACATATAGTACATATAAAAATACATATGTATTCTATCATTACATTCGCAATGTATGGAATATCTTTATATTCTTAAATTTTCTTATTTTTCACATATAAAAGATGTATAAGCTTGTATAAACTTATATACATAAAATATATATTCGTGTTTAAAAAATTTTCTTTATTTTTGTCTTTTTGTTACTGACCCTTCTCTTTCTACAACATATCCTCATGCAAATTTGTAACATTTTAAGTTCATATTAGTGAATTAATGATTAAATATCAATAACTGATACATACAAATAATATGTATTATTTCTTAGCTCTTTAAGCCGCTATGAAATAATATGAACTCTATTAATTAATCAATTTTCTGAATAAGCAATTTGGAATGAAAATAATTTAATTCTTCGTATTTTAAGCATGATCAATAATGATTAAATTATATCGATATTATGGATTAACTATATTATGTACGAATACAAACATGGCAATAAATGTCGATGAGTCGTCAGCTATAAAGGACGTCACGAAGCATAATACTGTTTTTTGCTATACATACTAAAAAATCATTTACACCACAAGATATTATTCCTATATTATAATTGGAGATCTTACCTACCATTATTTTGTGTATGATATGAGCATACCAAATATAGATATTATAAGTTATGTAGCATAATATTACAACTGTGTTAAACATAACCTGATATGGTTCAATTTATGTAAACATAACCTCTTCATTATATCAATTATATATTCGATATAAAAACGTACGTGCATATATGAATATGTCCATTCGACAGCCTTTATCACGTTATTATTAAGTTAATTATAAATAATTAAGTAATACGAAGTATGGGACGTAGCCGTACACCTTCACCAGGAAGAAGAAGAGATCGGTCTCGAGATCGTGATCGAGAACGCGAACGAGATAGAGATCGAAGAAGAAGACGTTCTCGTGAAAGAAGAAGAAGGTATTTTCCTATATTTTTCTATTAGACTTAAATGATATAAAGATTGCATGAATTTTAAATAATCCTAGATCCGTTGAACGAGATCGAGTAAAGTCGAGGGATAGAGAAAGAGATCGTGATCGTGAACGGGACAGGCATAGACGTTCATATAGCAGATCTAGATCAAGAGAAAGGGACAGACCTAAACCCAAATTAAAACCCACAACAGAACGTCCTGTGATTACAGGTATGTAAATCTAATATTAGTAAAGCCCGATATAAATTATAAAATAACTGACTGTTTTAAATGAATATCTTGTAGAAGCCGATCTTCAAGGAAAAACACCAGAGGAACAAGAAATGATGAGAATAATGGGCTTTTGTGGTTTTGACACTACTAAAGGCAAAAAAGTTGAAGGGAATGATGTAGGAGCCGTACATGTTATTCTTAAACGAAAGTATAGACAATACATGAACAGAAAAGGAGGATTCAATAGACCATTGGATTTTGTAGCATAAAAATTATAAATGTGATGATTCCATAAAATTCTTTACTATTGATAGAGATTCCTTAACCTGTGCAAGTTCTATTGTTTTCATAAATCTAATCAGAATAATAAGACGAATAATAGTACAAAAAATAGTTTACATAAATGAAAATATAAGTAGACAAAACAAGTGATATAAGTTGACAAAGATAAATCCGTAAAATTTTTCATTTTTAAATTTATTAAACAATTTTTATATAAAAATACTTAAAATACAAGTTTTTTTTAATAATAAGACAGTATTAAATATTTTAATTAATAATGTTTCAATCATCCACCCTGAGTCGTTTGCTTTGAGATGTATCATCATCACTATTGCTGTCACAATCATTCATATTCGATGTTTCACTCTCAGGGTTTTCTGGAGCTTGTGTATTGAGCTATAAAGTTTAGAGATATTCTAGTATTATTACAGTACGGACAATTTTGTGAAAAATAATGTATAATGCAATATCTTTTCTTTTACTTACTAAACTGACATCCATTCCCTCAAGTCCCTCTATCAGTTGTGGATTTTTAATTCTAAAATCTCTCGTTATACTTCGTTTCAAGTAATTTTCTAGCGGTATCTAGATTTATGCGAGTTAAAAATTGTGAATATAAAGAGGAACGAAGAATAAAATATTTAATACTTGTATTTTATACTTACGCCTGTTCTTTTGCCAAGTAGTAATATTTCTTTGTTAAATTGCTCGATTTCATATACTACCCGAGGTATTACTTTGGTTTCTTTTAAAATTTTATTCCTTTGTGCGTATGAATCGGATTTTAATTTCAATTTATTTTGATTTTCCTTCAGAAGATATTTTATGATAAAATAAAATAATGAATAATGATACTGATGACATCGATTTTTATTTATAATGTATGAAAAATTCGAATTCGACATACCTCTACATATGTTACCAAATTATAGAAAGCAGATTTTAATGATTTTCCAGCTATTTGTACCACTTGAATGAATCTATAACCAGTGAGATTTGTCAATTTCGGTAAACGTATAAATCATTAGTTACAAAGTGATATATGTATGTGCAGCACATACTTGACTGCTTGAAACGCTGCATTCTGATCATTCGATTTAGCATAAAAGTATTTTGTAAGATTACCAAGTAAATGATACAAGTATTGCAAATTTTTGAAGGTGAAGTCAGTGGATGGACCTGGTTTGATCAATGTATTAGCTAATGTTTGAAGTGCTTGAGCAAGATAAGATAATTGTCTACATAGATTTCGTTCTTTATCTCTTAAACTGTTATTCCCTGTTAAAACAATATCATTTTTTGTGAATATTATAAAATTTTGATTTGGAATTTCAAATTTATATTTACAAGCTTCATCAATTGTTCCAGGTGCTCTAGCTATAGTGTCTTCTGCCTTTAATCGCATCAATAACCATGAAGCACTATCCAATTTTTGTTTAATGTGACCACTCAAAACATTATAAACTTGTAGTATAGTATCTTCACGTATACTTTTATATGAACCATTTGCTACTAATTCAATTGTTACCTACATTTAGGTAAGGATAACAATCAATTTAAGACATAAACGTTTTGAATATTATGTAACAAAAATTATTACTTACGTTATCAATGTTTCCAGCTTTTTCACATAATTCCATACAAATTTCATTCAATGTATCTCCACATTCTTGACTATGTTTTTCCAAGTTCAAGAAGAATTGTATGATTGTAGGAACAATAGAACTTCGAATATCTTCTACTTGAATAATTTCTTTTATATATTCGAGCATCTTTTTTAGTGAAAAAAGGGATTTATATAAACAAAGAAGATAATTTTCATGAAAGATATACTAACCTCTTCAGAATTGTAATCTTCAAAGTTAATCTTATATGTAAATTGTTCTATTGTTTGTAATAACAGAAGTGATACTTTCTCCCTGTCATCATTGTGTGTTTCTTCTGTAAGAAACTTCTTGAGGTACGACTTCAATGAAAAAATAATTTCTTGTAATTGATAATTGACATTTGTAGATTTTGATTCCTTCTTGGATTGTACTTCAACTTGAAACAGTAAATAAAATTGTGATCTAAATTGTCGAAATAACGTAGTAAACTGTTAGATAAATACATACAAATTGAATTGAGAAATTTTGGCAATTCAGATGAGAGTAATGTACATATACAGCAAGAAATTTCCTTGAAACATTGTAAAGCCAATATAGTTACTTGTTCATCATTTATAAGTGCATCATCCAGATTTTGTACAAAATATTTATAAAGCAATCTAGAAATGATTTCATTATTATTATTATGCTTTTATTGGCACTATTATCCCATTTCAGAACTTACCTCCCAACATCAATATATGTATTTATATAGTTATGATTTTGCAATTGAGAGGTATCCTGTATAAATGACTTTGTGCGTTGCAAGAGTTGTTCACATGTTTGTAATATATAGCAACAAAAGCTGTGGTCTCTTCTAAGTGCAACATCATTTTGAGTAGAAGATCTTCTATTTATGAATTACAATTCATTTTTAAAATAAAAATAAGCAATTTAAAGCCATGGAAACATTCAGAATGGTTTAGTAATTGCAACACTCATTTCAATCATCATGGTACTTACGAAAATAAGAGCGGTAAACTTTGACGAATTACATCCAAATCCATAATAGTATTTGGTATTTTGATATTATTTGATTTAGCCGGCTTTTTAGTTGTATTATTGGGATCTCTGTCCTTTTTAGATTTATTACCATCACTCTTTTTCGTTTTTGTGGATTGCTAGACAAATTCATAGCGAATGTCATGATTTTTAATACAACAGCTAAGTAAATAAAATCCAAATACAGAAATCAAGAGCACATGGTAAAAGAGTAGGGGATTAGTATAGGAGAGATAATCAGTAAGAAAGGAAACAATAAGGGCATAGACTGGATGAGAAAATTGAAAAACAAGAAAAACGAAAGAGCGAAGAGAGGGGAATATCTAGCAAAGGAGGTAAAGATTTATGCAACAGATAATAGACATATATAATAGTTAAGTGTTACATGGTAGACAGTAGAAAAGGGATAGTAAAATAAGGGTAGCATAAGGTTGTGTGTGTAAACTGAGAATGCAAGACAATAAGGAGAATAATTTTGTTGTAAACCGAGTTCCTTTTACGGCCATGAAGCTAAAATAAACTATATTATGTAAAGAAAAATTATTCTACCTTTTTAATAAAGTCTATCAAACGTGTATATCCTTTGAACAAATTGTTAGTATCATGAGAGCTTTCCTCATTCCCTTTCGACCATTCTCCAATTTGAAATGCCATTAAAGCCTCATATATCCCAATGACCATACCAAGATTCTTTAACTTGATCTCTGACTTTGGAAAGTCTCCATGAAGTAAGTCAGTTCCAGGTTCCTAAAATTATTGAGGTTTACTTTTACATTGACATATCAACGCCACTTTCTATATTGGCGTCTAAATTTTAATTACCAAATTTAAATGCTCCAATTCTGTAATTGCCATTTTCCTACACAGTGATTTCAAAATATCATGTAATTTTTCAAGAGTATGTGTATTTTTTACAACTGTATTAATATATGTCTTTTGTAACGTAAATATCAATTGAGCAATAGGTTCTTGTAATACTACTTCCACTCCATGGACATCTGTACACAATTCCAATTTTACAGGTGGCAAGGCACTATCATCTGTATGAAGATATAGATTCAAATGTGAAAGGAGCATGTCTACTAGAATTTCTGTTATTTCGGGATTTTTGATCACAGTACCATACAGGCCTAAAAACGTAATTGAGATTAAGAAAATGGCAATATCAAACAACAAATTGTTGGTCGTTCAAACAAATCTTCCATACCTTCGTACAAGTGTAATCTGGTTTCATACTCATAAGTAAAGGTCTTTTTTAATATATCCGATATTTCATAATATAAAGTTTTATCGCAGTATGTCACCGATTTTCCTCGTTGCGAATTATACTCCAAAGTTACCTAGATCGAGTGATAAAAATTGTAAAATTTTTTTCATAAAGATAAGTGGAAGTAGTTTCTTTCCATTTTTATTTATGATCTTTATATATACCTGAGTTAATGTTGACTTAGAACTAGCGCTCATTGAATCATTAAATTGACTAAGTCTAAAGCTAAGTTGAGAATGCATGTTTGTATATTTTAACATTTCAAGATATCCTGTCACAGCTGTTTGTCGTTTTAATGCACCTTTCCTGTAAAGAGCTTTTCTCAAAGTCAATAAAAGGTTTTCTCGTATATTTGGTGAAACACGTGCCAATGGAAAAATAGCATACAAAACTTGATTAGCAACTGTAGGGTGTAAAAATAACAATCGTTCGAGGATAGTTATAATCCAGACTTGATGATCCAAAACAACTATTGACAATTCATGGCACATATACTTTAAACAATCTAGAAAACATTTATTTTAAGTAGGATTAAAGAATAGAGTCACATTTGATGCAATTCTCTGAGAATATTATTGCCTTTTTACCTGTATAGTGTGTTGTCGGCATACCACCTGCTACTATTTTATTAATTAACTCTTGTAACACAATAGGAACTGTCTCATGACGTTTCTTAATTATTTCTCGTATTATTTCGGATCCAATACGCCACATAGCTGTTGCATTATTTTTGGATTTTTGATCAGCATTCATTAACGTAAAAGCTAAATTTGTAAGTCCCCTTAGTACTAAATGACGATCTTTATTGCTGTAAAATTAAAATTAGACAGTAAAATAAAGCGTATATGTGAAAAAAGAAATATTAATTGAATTGACCTGCTATTAATGACTTGTCGAATAATCCCAATTATATTGCAAGGTGTAGGTAAAAGTTGTCTCATCCATGCACTGTTTTGTCGTTTTTCTTCTTCTAGGCTATTATTAACCACAGCCAGTCTTAATATCTCAAATATCTGTTAAGAATATTTTACGTCAGAATAATAAAGTAAAAATACAAATTTTTGATTTCATACTAAAAATTTTTACTACCTGATCTTCATATATTGTAGAAACTGACATCAGTACAGAGAGCATAAAGGGTTGTAGTACGTATTCTGGGGCATGAGACACATGTTTAAGGAAACGGATAAAATCTTTCATGTTTTCATGATTTAACTGAGCAGCTTGGTACACATGATACAAAACAGTGCTTTCAATGTCTTGTACCTCTTTTAAATTAATTATATCTATAAATATCCATATAAAAACAAAAATGGTAATTAGAAACTTATGCAATGAATATACACAGATTTTAGTTACATATTTTACATACCAATATTTTCAAGACTATTACTGTCATCAGACAAACTTGTTTTTGAATAACATAACTCAAAGTATTTGGACAAGGCGTTCAAAAGCTTCCTATTATCTTGATTTGGACATAATTTTAATGTCTGATATGTGAATGAGGGTACTTGATCCAGAGGGAGATTTGGAAGAGCAGAACATAATGTCCTCAAAACCTCATTACGATCTGTTTTATCTAGTACCATATCCCTTTACATGGGTAAAATCAAATAACTCTTTTATCTCTAAAATTTCATATACGTAAGATTCAATCATATAGACACAAAAAGTCAGTTACCCAAACATTTTTGCCAAAGATGGTAAAAGATTGACGTTCCAATGATAATTACATATGGCTTTAATAATTAGTGATTTATATTCAGTTCCAGAAACTTCAGCATCTGCATGAACAATATATTTTTCATTTTCCAGTGCCTCCAGTAATGCAGGTAATAAATCCTTCCAACTGAAAAATGAAGAAAGTGGTTTGAAAAACTTTCATGCAGGAAGAAAAAGAAGAGAAGAAAATGGAAGCAAAAACAAATTGCTATACCTGCATAGCCCATTATCATTATTGCGAATATTTGTGAGACAGAAGTCAACAAGTTTGACAAGATGTTGCTTTGAATAGCTTGGCAAGTCAGAAATTATTCGGCTAACGATCGCATTTGCCTGCCCTAGAGATATGTTTGTTTCCTCCAAATTTTTTAACGTAGATTCAATCACTTTTCGTCGCTTAGTTTGACAGGCTTCAGAATTGGAAAATGCTTGCAGAAGGTCATCTAATGTTTTTATTCCATTCGATTTACAAATACTGCTATGTATTAATCGCGTAAGCTAATGAAATTACATTTTAATCTTAAATGTTACCACCATATACGTCAGTCATAAAATCATAAGTTATAGTTGAAATGGAATATTTATGATTACCTGTTCCACGCTCGATTCTTGAACAAATGCGCATATTTCTGATTTATTGCCACGTTCTCTCAATTTTTCAAACCGTTGACTCATATTTCGATATTTTAGATCTATTTGTCGCTTTTACCTTTCTTATTCAGAATAAATTTAATATAATTCACGGAATTTTCAATTTCTTCGTTACTGATTGACTTCAATCTATCAAGAATGTAAGATTTCAAATCGTTGTAGAATACAAACACATGTGCGCGAGTATTATATTATTCACAAGTTCGACGAAGCTTCGTATAGAGGCCGTATCTTCAGAGATGTATATCTCTGATATTTGATATTTAAAGAAAAAAAAGGCGGGAAACGTCTTTCACTCAATAATTAACCTATTGTACATGTTAGTTTGAAATATTCGTAACGTTTCTGACAATTAGTATTAACTGCTATTGTATATTTGGTTAAGATGGAAGAAGATTACATGTTTAGTATTAGCAGAAAGGAGTATTAGGAATTATAACGGCTCTAATTCAACGCGTGAAATTAACATTCATTCACCACTGTAGCTTAAAACGTGGAATTTTGACTGTTTCGCAACTCTAATACAGATTAATTTTACTCACTAGTAACGATAATACAAAATCGCGACTTCCCCGATATGGAGCCTATCAGCCAAAACACAAACTACTACTCAACTACTACTCCAATTTCGCTATGAATTTTCGCTATTCCAAATAACTTACAAGTTTAACAATTTCATAGAAATTTATGTATAAAATGTAACAGGTTGAAAATTATAATATATGTGATTTGGGAAGTAGAAGCTGTATAAAATATTTAATTTGATTTGTAAACAGCGTTGCAATTGCCCCTTATCAAATAAACAGAATTTTCATCGAAATTATTTTCTATAAATATATCTTCTATAAAAATATACTTTGTCTGAGACGTACAGAGACGAAGCGTATTTTGTAATCATGTCGTTTTATGTAAAAAAATAGAAAGGATTTTTTCTGAGGTAAACGATAGGTACATTTTTCGAAAGTGAGAACAATGACTGTTCGAATGATACGCTATCATTTATATCGGTATTTCAGATTTCAAGCAGAGGTTTGGCAAGAGGATAAAATGATAGAATAAATGGATCGCGGTCATTTTTTTCTCTGACGGCAACCAGTCGAAGGTTTTGGATTTTTAGTCCAAGGTCGGAGGGGGATAAGTTAACGATATATTATTGAAAGAGTGAAAAAGAGAAAAAGGAGATTCGGGCGTGGCAGAGAAAAGTATACAAACGATTACGCATGTTCCTATGGCGAAAGTCTTTTTCGGTGCTCGTTCGAAACACGCCCTTGTACCCCACCTGATTTCGCGTATCTCATTCACCTAACCGAACCGGACTATATAAGATTTCGGCTACCAAAGGATCAGCACGCACTTGCTTTCGTACATTGTTAGCGAATCGACCAAGGTTCTCTTTCAGACTCACAATGTTCTCGAAGGTAAGCGATGCAGAATAATTTGTTACGTACATCGAAATTGTATCATACGACTCTGCGCTATACTTGAAATATATCTCACGTGTATTCCAAATGTGACTCAACTCAAACGAGTGGAAATTATTTGCAAGTTTACAAACAAAACTATTCATTAATTATTTTTGTAATTTTGCATTCTCAGGTTTTGAGGTTCTCTTTTGTCTGCCTCTTTGTTCCGATCTTGTTCTAACACAGGATTGAATTATTTGGGAGTCGCAGAAATTTTTGAAATACACGTGTAATATACTTGAAACAAAGGAAGATGATAGCTTATCGTTGAGCTAATTTTGTTCCTTTCTTTTTCAGATCATAGTACTCGCTTGCATTCTTGCCATGAGCAACGCCGGTATCTTGGCACCAGCTGGACAATATACTCTGACCCCTGCGGCTTTAACGTCGACATCGGACAATATTCTTCGCAGCTCGGGAAATCTCGCACAAATTGCGACCCAATCGAAGACAATTTCCACCCCATTCTCGAGCACTAGCAGATCCGACATTCGCGTAACCAACCCGGCCATCTATGCTCACACTGCTCCAGTGGCATACGCCGCAGCCCACGCACCTTTGGCAGCACCCTTGGCAGCACCCGTGAGCCCACTCCTTGGCGTCGCTTATTCTCCAGCGGTGGCTGTTTCGCACATGGCCTACAGCAGCCCCATCGGTGTCTCTTACTCCTGGTAATCGTTTCTCCTTCTGAGTTTCTTGGACCGTTGCTCTGACAATCATTTGGAATAACTTTCATCGCACTATGTTTGTACTAAAAATTTCTTTTACTTTCTATTTATTAAATACAATATGTATTGAAACGTAACAAGTTGCGCCTTATATTTTCCTTCCCCCTCCGCCGTTAATTTCATATTTGTTAGGTATTCTCGGCTAGCGTTAATTCTGTTATATCTTGCTAGATGTTCGCTATATCTTCTATTGAACGAGAATACACATAGTACGTAAATCGAAGAATCCATTGCAATCATACAACAATGTTCAGATATATGATTACCACTTGGCATAGGTCTATTCCCACGAAGTAATCGCTATTATCTGACTTGGATTCGCGAATACGTTAGGCCTGAAAATGAATATTGAAAAAGAACGAGTGAGACAGAGCGCAGTGCATCTCAGAATTTCTACAATATGTATACATATGAGCGCACTATGTACTTCTAGGAAATAGAAGTTAATTTAATTATAATCATATCATTTTGATATCATCTTCATCGTAAAATACTCGATAGTCTTGACTAAAACGATTTCAGAAATCATAAAACTCAACGTGAAACGTTCCTGTTATGAGCTCGATTGAAACGATGAGAACGAGCGAACAAGAGTACGAATTTGGTCTCCGAGCTTCGTATAGAGTTACGATTGATTTATTGAATATTCGATTATTACATTCTGTGACAAAGTTGATCGTTTAGGTAGTAAAAACGATTCGCCATCGACACGAATGTCTGAACGTGTTTCATAATCGGTCGTGGTTTTAGTCGAGTCCTCCGCCGCTTCGTAGTGGTTCCAGCGTGTGGACCTTAAAGAACCTTGACGGCTCCTAATCCCTGCAAAGCTCCAAGCCCGTTAAGCCCCAGAGGAGTTAAACCAGCGGTGAGAGCGGGTGCAGCTCCGATTGCAGTGGTCAGTCCAGGTGCGAGAAGCGCAGGAGCGGCAACAGCTGCTGTAGCCACTGGAGCTGAAATCATCGCACGAAACAATCGTAATAATCAAATTCTACAATCGAATCAGAGTCAAAAGTTAAAGAATCGTTCAAGCGATCGGCATACTAGTGTTCGCCTCGTTAGCGAACAATGACACGCCACTGTTCGTTTTCAACTTGAGCTTCTACTTATACGCCTATTCGTTAAATAATTGACCGCACGAAATACACGCGAGACGATATTACTTCACTATATCGTACGACGAAGCATGGTACGCTTAGTATATTAATAGTACGTATCAGGTTGAGTAATAAAATAAAGTTCATTCGCTTGTTTCTTACAAGAGTGCATAGACACGTTGCTATATTCCTACAAAATCTACGTATCCGATCAAGCAATGATTTGTAAATATACTATCTTTCGTAAAAAATTCAGGTGCACGTACGTCTACGTTCTTCGTAAGAGACGAATGAACTTGTTACTCAAGTCGATATATGTATAAGTAATAAGACAAAACGAAAGACAAAAAAGGAAGTGGAAACTAAGGAAGAAAGAAGAAAACAATAAAAAGAAGATATGAAAGGTATGAAACATGTAAGGAATTATGGCAACAACTGAAACGATAAAAAGGAAAATGAACACGAGAAAAGCGGACTAATAAAATATCGATTCTAAGGCATAAAGGAAGCGTGCCGGCAAGCGAATGCCAAGCGCCCGATTTCCTCGCGACATCGTCGAGTCGACCGCCGTCTGATATTCGACTATATTCTAATCGTTAAGTACGTTGCGGTTAGAAAAGGTCGTGTAAAGGTGCACGCGTGTGATACGTATAAGGTAGCGTCGCTGTACAGTGACGCACTATCGATATATGTAATATATGTAGCGATCTAACGTATAGGCTAAGTTCAACTAAGTTGTGGATGTTAGAGAGTTACAATTTAATTGTAAATTGGCACCCATTAATCAGGTACCTGCAAGAGCGGTATTTGCGACCGCAACTACCGGCGCGGGCACAGCGGTCGCCGTCACGATTCCAGGATTGTTAACGCGCACGTCCGCTTTCCTGACGCTACTGAACGGCGTATCTACGCTCTTCGCGTAGGCCGATATGGCACCTAAGTTACCGATACCCCGTATCACGTTAGAGGTCGATGTTGCGATAGTTGGTACGGCGAGCGCGGCTGTGGGCAGGGGAAGGGCTGCTGCAGTGGACAGAGGAAGAGCCGCTGCTGCCGCTGGCTGCACCGCGACCGCTGCGGGCGCGGTTGCGAGCAAACCACCGCCGATCACGCCAGCTTGTCCAACCGCCAGCAAGCAACCACAAATCACCAAGAACTGAAAAACAAAGGTTAATTTTCCCTTTCTCTTTTTCTCTTCTTTTTCGCTGCGTCACTCTCTGTTTCATTTTCATTGCGCTTTTCCTTCTTACTCGGCGACTTTGTTCTCCGATTTGTCGCTTTGCTTAAAACTTTGTTTGGACGTAAGAAGATTCCAGAATCGAAATGGTACAATGAAGTTAAGTATCTTATACGAAAACTACAGGGAAAGAAAACGATGAATCATTTCAGTGCACCGTCATGCCAACATTGTTTTTTCATTCGGTTTCGAAGTTAAACGGCGGGCTTTTTCAGACTCTTCGTAACATTAGAGGCGTCGCTTGATATGGTAAGAGATTGAAAGATATCCAGATATCGTTTGTCTCGACAGTTCCGTTTCTTACAAAGAAAACTTCTTGTAGTTTAAGATTATAAAAAATATATGATACTACTTAAACTTTATTTTAAACGAATTTGCGAAGCGCACTTTTGTGAAAAGCTCATTGTATCAGTAAATTCTGTTGGACAAATTTTTTACTAAATTATCAGAACCAGATCGAAAATTGTGGCAATTAATTCGCGGACCATCGCGTGTGTCGGCGTATATGAATCTTTTACTTACTCTAAACATGATGATGATAGGTAGGAGCTGCTTTCTTCACCGATTGGAAACAACAAACGAATTGAATGCATCTAGTGGATTTGTCAGCCTATTTATACGTAACCTCTTGTAATCCTGTCCAGATAGTTAACTTGAAACATTTTTTCACCAAAAACTTGGTATCAAGTGTCCGTCGACCAAAGACCAGCGTATTGCATAGAAGGTTTGCAACGAACCGGCATTGCAACACATACATATGGCTAGAGAAAATTTGATATCGTAAAACTCAAGTAGCAGATTGCACTGTGATCTTTCTGAAGAAGATTTTTGCTATTCGACTAGCACGAAACCAAATCGATAACCAAACCACCTGTAAGACAAAGAAATGGGGAAGGTGGAATGAAAAATATTAATTAAACGCGTTAGAGAACGCGTTAAATGTGTGTTATAACAAAACACCGATATGTAAATATACACCGATTGAAAAGTAAAAAACAGACAGATACCCTGCGCAATTACTCAATGTGAATGTATCTCAAATTGCAACCGATATGTCTTGGTATCCAGGTATACTATAGAATTACAGTTTAGCCATCGTATAAAGAATCGTAGGTTTGACAAATATCGTGTAAAATATACATGGATAATAGCGAACTATTGAAAAGATTGTTGTAATCTTTATGGCTGATGATTAGCGGTTCGTGTCTCAATCTATTGATTAGGGTTAGGTTGCATTCAGGATCGTATATACAATATCACTGTTAGAAAATTCAAACTGACTTTAATGCTATTCATTCGTCGTTCTTTCCAAATTTCAAAGACGTTCAAGTCAACCCTGCTACGATCCTCGAATATATACGTATACACTACGCCAAAAAATGAAAAGATCTTTAAATTTTGATCGAAAACTTTCAAACTCGATATTTGAACCACTGTAACTTTGTCAATAAGAATCGTACAATACTCTACTTGGGCTCGTTTCAAAGGACGAATCGTCTACTTTCACGCCCTTAAATGTTAATTTTGTCGAAGATTTTTTTTTGTTGCGAAATAGAGTAGGAAATTAAAGTTACTTGTTTCCCTTTACAAATTTTAATTTCGTATTATTTAGTAGTACATATGTACTTTTGTATGATTACAAAAATTTTATACTGTGAAAATAAAACGAAGAACCCGACCAAAGGCACTTTATTGGGAAATAATGTGTCAATACTTTTTGTAACACCTGTGCGCATTTCAATGTATACTAGAAAGAACTGATGCTACAATGAATAAAACTCAAGAATCAATTATTTCGTTCTAACATACCCTACTGCATGTATAAAGATGTAAAGTATTTTGTCTATTTCAATTAAGTTACCTTGTCTTGAATCCGTTAATAAAGTTATATTTGATTCCAAGTAATTTGGAAAAAATTCAGCGAAAACGTGAATGTAAGTAGCTTCGCAAGATCAAAAATAACAAAAATGGGAAACGAGGGCGTGGAGAGTAGAAGGGGTAGAAGGCGACGCAACGGAAAGAATAAACAAGTACAAAGTGAGAGGGAACGCGATCAGACGACCACTGCCGGTTGCAGTTGTTACGCAATTGACATTGGCAAATTGTAACAGAACAAGCACGGCCAAGAACTTCGAGATTTCATAAGCACGCCGGAGGCGAAGGAGTGTATTATAATTTGGTAAGATGACGTAGCAAAATGACTTGTTCGTTTTCTAATCTAAATCTTTAGCCATTAATGATTTATATGTATCTCCCGCGTTCAACATGATAATCACAATTTCTAATAAAAGGAATAACGAAATTGTTGTATTGTTTTGTAACTTCGACAAATAGTTATAAATCATATCTTATACCGTGAAATATAAGGATAATAATATCTACATAAAAACATATTTAATTAGAGAAAGTATTTTAATAAACTGGTTTTAACAGATTCGGTCGCGTCGAAGAAGTGAAAACATTATCGATACAATAGGTTTTATTTATTTATTATTTCTCTGTAAAATACAGTAGAACATATTCTTGTTAATAACACATACTAACAATTTGTTGGCTGATTGTACTGCAACAGCATACGAGGTGATTCCCGTAATATATCATTAACACCAATAATGTCACCGCTTGTCATATCGATTACATAGATCGTACATATGGATAGAGTTACCTAACAATTCTCCATCTCAAGCTGTAGGAATGTCGGGAATAATATGCCGAGATCATTAATTAATAATTCCACCATTTTTTACATTATCCTAACAAGTTAATTGATACTATAATTTTCATATTCGAATAGACCTCATGTTCTCGAATGCGTAATAAAAGCATCTCCATTTCAGTGTTTCAGTATGTTTGTTAACAATTATGTTATCGCGATCGAAAAATATTATATTACTATCAATGAACTATTTACTCGGTACTACACGATAGTCATTATTTTCAAAACATCCACAGACTTCGCGCACTGTAATTTGTATATATTTGTACATGTTTCATTTTATCTATTTTTTTTTAAAACATAGGCTTTTCGAACAATGGTCAACGTTCAAGTAATTTTATTTTTTCCAAGATTACTTGCATTCTATAAGTATAAAAAATAATATATAAACGTATACATATGACATAACATTTTCCCCTACTTCACTTTTTTTTCTTCTCTAAAAATTAAAGATGAAACATCTTGAGTAATTAGTTAAGTTTGTCAAGTGATGGGTCATTTAAAAATAATTTTTATGTTTCGTTTTTACGGAATATAAGTACCTCCCCCCGCTCCTCGAGGCTTTATAAGAAAACCATAGTTTTCAATACATGAGTATTTCATTTTGTATTCCTGATCTATGTCATCATCATTATGATAGGATTCCACTATTAAAGAAAGACTATTAAAGAAAGAACATTTTTGTTTAACAACATTAATTAAAAGCCGAAAAAATAGAAAAAAGAAAGAATAGGCACAAATACGTTATTAAATATTAATTGTACTAACTATAATAAGCACATTGTTAAGAATACATGAAAAGTAAAGAGCAAAAAGTTGTTCCTCTTCTTCGTGTATTTTTCGTTTTATCAATGCGTTCATTCGTTGACTTTAAAAAACTCAGAAAGTGACGATAATATATATATATATATTCCTATCGTGCTTTTCTTCTAAAAAATCCTTCTTTCCGAATTAATCACTATTAATCAACTAAGCTTAAGATGTAAACCAATAACAATTTACTACATTGGTTTACATTGATGTTGGGGACCAGAAATTCATTTCTCTTAATTGCGATGATTTTGCTCGAAATGCATTTGGGTAGGCAGCTGATTTTTCTGATTTCTCATCGCTTCCTACATATGTAAGATTTTGCGACGAAATGGATTTCTTCCGAGCAAGCGATCTAAGTGGAGCAGTTGCGGCTTCGATGTTTGCTTCGTCCTCTTCTTCTTCGATCTTGCCAGTAACGAATTCCCTAGATTGTCCGAAGATGCTTGCCAAGATCCAACCTCCCTGATATTTCTCGCGATCAAGAAGGGATGCTCCTGCAAAGTATCGATTCGAAGAAACACGACGACGAGCCTTAGGCGAACCGCTTGGACTGCCTGATGGCGAAGCGACTGGAGTGACTGGTAAAGATTTGCTTCCTCTTCTGGGTTGACTGGCGGCCTGCTCGGCCGAAATAGTCTCGTGAAATTTGTTAGACATCATCTGATTAGCTACAAGAACAATTGACTTTCCACAAAGTGCTGGCTCGCCGTGAAATCCATCATCTACTCCCTGTGATTTTGTAATCTTCGTATTATCGGTCAGTAATACCTTCGGACTTGATTTAATTCCGTTTTCTAGGAGCAAAATTAAAAACATTGAATCACAAAGAGTAAGAAAGAAATTTTACTTGTTATTCGTTGTTTCAGTCGTAATAATGAAAAGACAATTCGTATAATTACTAGCTGCACAAAGAGTGCATGCAACAGTCAATTGTAAATTACCTTTGTTCGCTGTTGAAGTTGATGGTATAAACGGTTGACAAGGTAAGGGATGCTTGCTGAAATCAATTTCCTTATTTTTTTTCTTCTTCTCAATAAACTGTTGTTGTTGCGTATCCTGTACTTTCACATTATTCGTTGATGAAGTAATATTTTGTTCGCCAAAAACTTCGTCAATCGGCCGATATTCTTGCGAAACCAATGATCGATTTTGTGTCTTCGGATATCGTATGTAAAAGAAGTTGTCGTCGTGAGATGGTGGACTAAACGTGGTGTCGTTGAAATCACAACTGCATAAAAGAGAAAGGACGAGAAGTTGGTAATTACACGTTGCAAAGGAAGAAAGTAAGGTTAATGAAGCAAACAAGGGTATGCTACTCGATAAATAAAGGCTCTTCGACTGATGGTCTTTTGTTAGAAGATTCTTTCAGCTTTAGATATCTTCTTACCATTGATATATTGTTCTCTTTACTACCAACAGTTCGTCTATAAATTTCTAAGTCCTATAGCGATGCGTTTCTTGGAATGCTAACTCGTCAACTAATTCAACGAATAATTCAATGCCTGACATAAGTATTTTGTTGAATTCGATACTACTCATAACATGCGTGAACAAACAATCGTTATTTAATCCGATGTTTTAATGTAAATCGACATAGATCTACCAGAGAGAATAAGAAAAGAGTATAACAACCGTTATGTACCGCACACAGTAAACTATACGAGGTCGCACTACTCTTGCGAAGAGTGTCTTGAGTCTAAGAATAGCGGGCACAATGCCCATGCGATTAACTGCTTATTCGTGTAGTATCACGCGTTAGCCAAATTTCATGTATAAATATTTCTTATCGTTTATTAAATGTATGAATTGAACATCCAAGACTTAAACAATGCGAATCTCTTGTTCTATGTGAATGATTATAATATATTCAGTGATTAATTTTGAGATCAACTCTTCCATAAAACTTAGTAAAAGGAAAAATTAGTTCACCTGACCGGATCATTTCTGTCAATTACGATTAGTAAAAGTAACTTAACTTTGAAAATACAACACAGAATAATTTAAACGATTTTAATTAAAAAATAATAATAATTATTCCGAGTAAAAAATTTGTTTATGGCATGCACCGGTTTTTTTTACAATGTAACAATTTCTTGTTTGTAACATCATTTGAGAGTTAAGCATATTTGCAACATCTAAATTTGTTTTTAATCAATTGTTTTTCTATTTTATACACTAGGCTATGATTATAATGAATGTGTTTTCTGATGAAAGAACATTCTGACAGACACATGATAACAGTCAAATATATACATGCATTCTTATAAGAATAGCTACATTGTTCCTCAAATATTAGATTCATCAAAATACACATCCATTATCATAAATCATAGACTTAGTTTTACGTGAAAGTAGATAAAAACCAACCGCCGGCTTGGCAACACAATTTTTGCATAACAAATATATTTGACGGTCATATTAAGAGGGTTAATGCTAAATCTACTCGTATTCAGTATTTATGGATTCACAGAGATGCCCTGCCAGCAATCTAAAAAATTGCCTCTTACCATTGCAATTGGTTTAAATTTCTTCTATATTCAGCAAAGAACAATGCTATGTTAAGGCATCACAAGCCTGCAACTCAGTACAAGTCGTAGTTTAACAACCTTACAGCACTTCAATTCTACAGAGGATTTGAAAAGAAACGAACCTATTCTTGGTTTGGCCTTTGATCCACTGTGGCAAAGATATTCCAACGTTGAGTAATCTATCTTCTTGTTTCGTGGAGCCCATTTTTATAATTCGTCAAACTTTCCCTTTCTTTCGAATTGAATCCAATAAAAAATAAGATTTGGTTCCGTTTAAGCTTGCCTATATCTTTTTTTTCTCTTTTTTTTCTTTTAATAGATCACAACTTGAAACATTGGATTCAAAAGATATCCAAAAGTTCAAAGTCGTAATCTTTTAACAATTTTACATAAAAAAACAAATTCTCCTAAAGGATTGACCTGCACGTTGTTTTACTGACCTAGAACATGAATAAAATGATGGATGGGCGTGTTTGATTATGCATGATTAAATTTGATTTTATTAACCCCTTAGCCTACACGCTATTTGCCGATCGCGCGAGCCATAGCAGACAAGAAGTTCGGTCGCGCGCCGTGCCATTCATCTATTCAGCCGTGTGCCCGAACTGGCGCAAAATGTATACTTCTTATGACAAGTATATTTAGGGGCTACAAAAGGAATTGTGAAATAATGAACAACGTTTAAGGACAAATAGTGTTTTTAAGACGTCTAGGGCGTAATGATGATCAATTGATCAGTTAACAAAAACAATTTATTATTTCAAAGTGGATAATAAGTCACTAGCAATTTGTAAATTACCACGAGTCAGACACGTGGGTTCCGTTTATGGCACAAATTCTTTATCACGCGTCAGACTCGTGAGTTCCGTTTATGGCACAAATTCTTTAGTATCCCTTACAACGAGTCTCCCTCGACGTTATAGGCTAAGGGGTTAAGCATTTTTCCATTCTAGATATGGTCTACTTAAATGCATTGAAAGAAGAAAAAACACATTATATTTCATGATTAGACCGCTCATTTTGTTGCAAATTCATATTTTTAAGAACATGATTAAAAAAATAGCATCTTAGTAAAAAATTGTTTTATGTATTAAATATTATAAAAAGCACTATATATACTTTGTATATTTTATACATTTCTTCATCTTATGTATGTCCATTTTACGCAATTTTATACTTTCAGATTCTCTAGAAATGAGGAGGGAGATGAAATGACTCATTATTTATAATATTCGACCCGTCTAAACATAACTTTGATTATTCCAAAGATATATTTGTAAAAAATATCAATTCACTAATGGTTTCCTATTTATATACTCTTTTATCTTTGCTTTTGTTGGACTTGTATTTATTTTTGCGATTAACTAGTAGTATATTCTACATACATACGTTTTTGTATTCTTTCTCTGTCTCTGTCTCTTTCTTTCTTTCTTGCTCCCCCGTTCCCCTCAAGAGTATATTTTTGTTATAAATTACAACGTCTATAAGGATATCGACATTAAAGTATTTCTTTACAAAAAGGCAAATCATTTTGTTTTGTATTATCTGCTAAGACAGATAATCAGGGTATTTCGAAAGCAATGGCAAAAAATGTAAACACAAAAAAGTAATCGAAACAATACCAAGAAATAAAAAAAGAGAAAGAATAAAATTCATAACGACAAAAATTTACTTAATTTGATAAATATAAAAAAGATAATTATTTTTATAGTCTCTACTATATTACGTTCCTCGTGCTTATTCATTAGAGTATATCACTTTCAAAATTGAAGTACGAGTATAAACAGACACGCTTCACTCAACAAAACAGCAATATGTATATTGATCGATTACTTACTCGATTTTTATGATATTTTGAATGTTTTTGTACATTTAATAACCCCATAACGGCAATATTTTTGCAGAGCTTCGGAATATCGTGACTGACGAACAGCTAACCACCATTTGCTACGGCAGAAACTCGTATAATGTATTAAGCTTCGTTATGCCGAAGTACCAGCTACTTTATCTAATGGAAAACTCCTATTCGTGGACAAATGAAAATTAACTAGGCTAACAAAAGGAACTAGGAAAAATGAAGAGAAACAATATTGACGTTGTTATTGAAAACACTAACGGGAAATCGCATTGTTTCTTTTTATTACATATTCAAATTTAATTTATTACATATATATATATATTGTTGCGTGGTCATTTCAAGATTTGGGGAATTTAGGGTGATTGAAACCCGTGGAGTGCTGAAGCACTCTGCTCGCGTTACAACTTCAAAAAATTCCAAAACTAATTTGATGTTTAAATGAAGAAATACATAACAACAAAGATTAACTTGCATATTTTATATTTAAAACTGAATATTTCTAAAAGATTGACTGCTTTAACAGGATTTGATTTTTAATGAAATTTACTTAGACACTGAGCTCGACATGACAGTCCTAACGATTCAACGATTCTGATGATTCTTTCTTTTTGCATCGTAGAGTGGCTCATTTATCTGCTCGGATTTATACGACAATCTACGATGAATTTGTTATCCAATAGGACAAATTCTCATTAACTAACGCTAATAGACATTATTTTGATTGGAGTTTACAATATCAGAGAGAGAGCGATTTATGCCTTGGCATAAATTATATTCTTTTCCATGGTAGCGAAAGATATCTATGAAAGATAGATACGAAATTTGAGACTGATCATAATTGTTACTGATAAATAATTTTGACATTTAATCTATTAATAGATGAAATTTATTAATTTGTTAAATAACTATTGTTCGTTACCTCAGCTACGCTGCTGTACAGTTAAATTCACGGAACCATAAACATGTTAAAACTTTAAGACGAGTTTACAACAATGTTACTATGTGTGAACTGGGAGTGAGATAGATTTTCACTAGATTATACAGATAAATTTGTATTTCTTTCGTGCCGAACAAGCGTTCTTCCGGTTGGGGCTACTGAGTTGGGCTGTTGTCGGTAAGTTCATTGAAATAAGAATCGATTTCAATCGTACTTAAAAAAATAATCTCGGCAGAAATTTTATATTAAAATCATGTTACTCTTTCTCTAATATATAAATATGAATATCTTTATGTTTTGAAAACGAATAATAATTTTAGTTGAAATAGTGACAGTAACTAACCTATAACTGTTTGTTATTTACATTTAACATACCACATGATTTTACTACGAGCTATCATAATTGTACTTTATTATAATTAATACAGAGTTATATTTTGCATGCACAGGTAACCAACAACAATGAAATTCAATAAACTTGTTTCTTCTTCACGCCGAAAAAACCGAAAGAGGCATTTCACGGCACCTTCTCACATTCGGAGGAGACTTATGTCAGCTCCTCTTTCCAAAGAACTTCGGCAAAAATATAACGTTCGTTCTATGCCAATTCGTAAAGATGATGAAGTTCAGGTAGAATAATATTTTATAAATCGTTTGAAGATTGAAAAGTGTTTATATTAAATGTGATAAAACATATTAAGAATAAGTAAGTAATTATTTTATAGAACCTCATTCATTAAACATTTTTGTTTATTTATTGTTTAAAGGTTGTTCGTGGGCATTATAAAGGCCAACAAGTTGGAAAAGTTGTTCAAGTGTACAGGAAAAAGTTTGTTATTTACATAGAAAGAATTCAACGTGAAAAAGCTAACACTGCTAATGTATATGTTGGTATCGACCCATCCAAGGTAGGTACAGCTATTTTTTTGTATTGTTTTGGTATATATGTATTATTAAATTTTGATAAATGATGAACTAAACCATTCACATAGATCAAAGCACAAAGCTTGTTGGTTTCGTTGATATACAAGGGTTCTCCTTTATGTCTATGAATTTGACTTGTTTAGCTTTTTTACTGCAGAAAAGTTGGCACTGATATTATAAAACCACCTTCTTTTTCTGGTTAAAAAATATTTACTGTTTTCTAATTTAAATTTTCTGTGATTTACAGACAGTGATTGTAAAATTAAAGATGGACAAGGATCGTAAGAAGATTATTGACAGGAGGAGTAAAGGTAGGCTTGCAGCATTAGGCAAGGATAAAGGAAAATATACCGAAGACTCAACTGCAGCCATGGAAACTTCATAAATTTAAGTCAATTTCATTTATAAAGTTAAATAAAAACATTAATATTAGAATCTGTGTGTAATATTCCTTTTACTCATTTAATTCTCTTAGTCATACATTAAAAGGTGTTTTAGAATTTAAATACCTTATTTATATTTATAGCATAAAATACAAGTATAAAAGCAAATGTTTGGTAAAAAATAAAAGTGCACATATTTATAAAATGCTTGTTACATTTATACGTAAGAAAACAATCATGTATTGCTATTGTCCGATATTTATACATTCTATAAACTGCATATCGCAACATAAATTCTGTTCTTTCTAAAATATTACTTCAACATATAAATTCCTTAATTAATCTAAAAATAACAGAAACTCATAATTTCCTAATAAAATATTTTATTCGTCAATATTTAAAGACCTTTTTTTGAGTGATAGATTTTGCTCTGTTTGGGAGTGTCTCTTTCATAACATCATCTCATCTTTGATTTCATCAGAAGAATCAATATTGTGATTAGAACACTGATCTGAGAATTTTGCATGCGAGTTTTTTGTAACTTTTTCTCGTACTACGATTCTCGATATTGGTTTAATGTTTACTGAAATGAGAAGAGAATAAATTAATAAAAGAAGCATATTTTTTTAATAATATTAATTTAAGTATTTATCAATTTACTCATTACATACCTATTTTGTAAGGTTTTTTTCGTTTTCTAGTACCAAGAAAGCAAGACACATTATCTATATTTTTATATTCAACTCTGTACTTTTGTTTTCCAAGTTTCAATGTGTTTTCTGTGAAAGCTATTTTACTTTGCAGTAACTGATTTTCAAGTAGCTAGATACAACAAAATATAATTTTTTCAATAATATACTACATATTGGATTGGACAATTATATCATGACATATATCATACCTTAGATGGAATGTCTATAATATAGATTTCTTCATCTTCTTCTACATCTTTGAGTGTAAATGAAGGCTTTGTTGTTTCAACCAACAAATTTTCCTTCTCTATAAATTCCTGTAACTTTAAGAGGGCAAAGGATAAGAAAAGATTAACAAAATATAGAGGTAATATAAGAGAAAATAGAAAAAACAAAATTTTTATATATACATTGTATGGTCTACATGTTGATTCCTTTTTCTCACACTGCATCATATCTTCAATTTTTAAGTCCTTTTCACTTGATGCTTTCGTATGTTTTTCTTCGTCAAAATTACGACTTATTGCACAGTTTAAATCTGATTTATGTTGAACAGATTTATTACTAGCAAATGATAATTGTTTAGTATCTGGAGATGAATCTTCATCAATGTTTGAACATTGTCTCAAAATATTATCTTCATCATCCAAGCAATAGTTAGTCTGTTCTGAAAAGTCTTCATTTCTTTGTAATTTTGTATGAAGCTGGATTGAAATTTCATGGTTAAGATGTACGTTATCATTTTCATTATCTAATACATCAGAAAATTCTGAGGAACGTTTGAATAGCTTGTCTCTCATATTTTCAACATTGTAATTTCTATCATCATTCTCACTGGTACTAGAGTCACTGTCTACTAAATTTAATCTCCTTAATTGTTGATATCGTTTTTCACTTATTGGAGAAGTACTGTCTTTCATTATCAGCTTCATTTCCTTTACCTCAGGTTTTTCATCATAAGAATCATTTATGCTTAATTCTTCTGATTCAATATTTTCATTAAGCACAGATATATCGCACATTATTTTATACTTTTTATTAACAACTTCTGTATGAGTAACTTTGGGTTGCAATTTATCTGTTTGTATCTTTTGTTTGCATTTCACCTGATTTGTATCTATATTTTCATTTGCAAGTAATATTGTATCTTTAGAAGTATTAGATTTCAAGTTATCATCATTGTCTATTAAATTATTTTTAGAGTTTACTATGGAAGAAGTATTTGATGTATCTTTTTCTTCTTCTTTTTGAGTGCTATTTTTAAATTTCTTATAATGCTTTTTTCCATGTTCTAAAATTTCTTCCTCTGTATCTTCATCGATACCTGAGTCTTTTAGTTGGTACGTGTTACCAATAACTGGGGGCATGTTCATAAATGTTTCTGTAATATTTAGGTCTTTTTCTACCTGATTAGGACAATTTCGATCTGCAGACATATTTTCACAATTAGTATCCCAAACTTCATTAACATTATATAATGAAAATGACAACCTTTTCTGTGCTCTTATATTAGGACTTCCAAGCATTTTATAACAATAATTCTTATCTGATTGGAATTCTTCACTGATATTATTCACTGTAGGATCTGATTGTTCTAACTTATCATTATTATTTGTTACCTTTTGTACTGTAGTTGCATTGCATGTTATTTCAGTTGAATCTGAAGCTGTGTCACATATATCTTCAACAGTAGCAGTATTTGTTTCATCTTTCACTGACACTTGATTTTCTAAATTTAAAACATTCTCTTTAATACAATCTATAAAATATTTATGAGGTGTGTTTGTCTTACCTTGTATATTACTTTGAACATTATCAGTGATTACAGAAAAAGCTTCTTTAGTATCATCATTATCACATGTAAATTTATTTTCATCTATCCTTTTCTTCAAAGAAAGAGCTTTTTGAGATTTTCTCTTAACAACCTTTCGCCATCCTAAATTTATAGGAGACGTACTTTCAGATCTTATGATTGTTTTTTTAGATTTTACATTAGATATAATATCATCTTCATCAGTCTCAGATTCTACTTCATAAGAATATCTTCTATTCTTTTCTAACGTCTCTTTTATATAATTTGATAAAGATACATCAGATTTGTATAGAATACTATAATCATCTTCAGTGAAAGTGTCATTGCAATCTGTTTCACTGTCATCTGCCACATTTCGAAGAACTGAAGTCTTCATTTTAATATATTGGCTATATGTCTTTATGCTTTGATACTGTTTAATTGCAGCATTCATAGCTTTATTTTTGCGACGTAATCTTCTACATGGTACCAGTTTGTGTAACAAAGAGGAATCTATCATTCTGTTTGCAACT
This sequence comes from Bombus pyrosoma, assembly GCF_014825855.1. Taxonomy (NCBI): domain Eukaryota; kingdom Metazoa; phylum Arthropoda; class Insecta; order Hymenoptera; family Apidae; genus Bombus; species Bombus pyrosoma. The sequence continues at coordinate 2,213,190 of NC_057784.1, forward strand.
GTATTTGGTACTATATTCCATGTAATTTCATCAGATTCCATTATGTAGCTTTTCACTAACCTAATATCTGTAACAATAGAATATTTTTTATAGAATATTAATTACATTTAAAAATAATCGATATCTCAAATTAATAGATATAGAAAAATGGTTACTTGAATTACAGTTTACAACAATGTAGCCTAAAAAACGTATCACTTCACAAATAAAGCTGGCACGCAAGTACAACCCAATGAAATGAATTAGGGTTTAGAGGTTAGGAAACTTTATGCACATGTAACATACATACATATGTATGCATGCAATTTAAAACTCCATATCACGTTAACATTTTTTTTAATAAATTCATACAATTCCTTTACATATAATATTTGATTAAAAACACTTTTCTAGCCTTCCAAAAACTATACGTAAAATACATTTTCAATTGTTGTGATAAAAGTGATCAAAACCATATTTATACATCAGTCAATCACAAAATTAAATAAAAAGGTAGACAAATTTACAATATAATTATTAAAATTAATATGAGCTTTCATAAAACATCTAAAATTTAGCGAAATAAATTTTTTAACTGATATCAATCACAATTTATTTTATATACGTTTTTCAAAAATACAAGGTGACTCCGTAATTTATGCTGCAAATGGGACCAAAGAGATTCTATGGCTCAAAATAAAACGAATATAAAAAGTAAAATTGCGTTAGAAATTTTTTTTCGAATCAAGTTCAAAAATTTGCGAAGTACACCTACATTTTCTTAATTCATGGCTAGACAGAAGTAAATAATCGATAAGAGGTTATTCTACATGCGAAATTAAGTTGAGAATGTAGAATACAATTTTTCGAGCCTCTGAAGCCTCATTTTCGAAAAAATCGAATTTGAAAATTTGTTTAGTACGCGTGTACTCGGTTAATTTTTTACTATTACATACATTCACGTATACATGAATGAGTATGTAAATTGAATGGATCACACATGACGAAATAGAATTGAATTTAAAGAAAAAAATGAATAATAAAGAAAGTTCATTTCACTTTGCATAACAGTTTTTTATTTTTATTACCGGCATATAAAAGTGGAAAGAAAACGCTATAAAATTACTTGGGAGGCATACAGGGTTTTAACATCAATAGAATTTTTGTTGTACGAAAATAGGATTCCATACGAAGAAAGAAAGTGTTTCGTTATGAAATTTCTAGTAGAATGTGCATTTGTATACCGGAAGTGTATGGATCGATGAATATAGGTACAAACAATGATGTAAATGAAAGAAAAGTGGAGGGAGTGAAAGGATAGAAGTAAAAGAAAAAGAATAATGAGATTGCCAAAACATTTTATAGTTGTTCGTGTATTTAGATGTATGAGATAAATACTAGTACATATTTCAATGGTAATAACAAAGATAGGATGCTATATACACAAGTAAAAAAATTTTGAAAAATTCTGTTTTAAAGTTTAGTGATGCAGTAAGTAATAGAGTGTGAGAGAAAGAGGTGCAAAAGCGCAGAAAGAACGCCGTCACGAACCGCAAGCGTAAACGGTCGAAAACCGATTTAAAATAGAAATTGATTATAGATCCTCTATAGATGATTAGTTAGAGTCAATCGAGTGATAGAATAAAAAAATCATTCAACTTTCATATTTTCACTTATTCTTTGAAAGAATTGAAAGAAACTGATGGAATTTAGGGAAAGATGATTCGGGAGTTTTTTTGGATCGTGAAAGTGTTAGGTGAACGATAGTCTTTGATTGACAAATTAGAAAGATAAATTGAAACTTGTATGAATTGATGAAAAGAAAATCTAAGAATGCACCAAAACAGAAAAAAGAAAAAGCGAGTGAATTACGGTGTAAGGGCAGTCGAGGTATTGCGTGGAATGAAGGGATTTGGCTTTACGATCTCGGGACAACAACCTTGCATATTGAGCTGCATCGTTCCAGGAAGTCCAGCGGATATCGCTGGATTACGAGCCGGCGATTATTTAGTATCTGTTAATGGCCACAATGTTAGTAAACTGCCCCATGACGATGTTGTGCAATTAATTGGTCGTTCAAAGGGTATTTTAAAGTTGCAAATAGCTGAAAATTATTATTCTGATTCCTCTGATGAAGAAGGAGTAACAGCAGTACGCTGCAAGCCCAAATATATTCATAAACCTCGTGCAAGTAATATGGGAGCGCTACAATTACAATGTAGAGTTGCCAAAGTTGTACGAGATTTACAAAGTGGTGCTATGTTTGATGTAGCAGGAAAAACACCACCTGAATTGCAAAGCCATGGAACTTACTGTAATTTACATTATCACTGGGATATGTCTAGTCCTCTTCCACCACCACCACCGCCAGCATCTCATAAAAGAGATTCTGAGAAAATAGTGCATAGAACAGTTGTTGGTTACCTCGGAACTATAGACATTCCAAATCAATTGCATCCGTCTTGTATGATGCAGGTAATTTTGATAACTCTATCATTACTATCTCTTAATTCCGTGTAAACACTAGGTTATTCTTGAATTTGATCTAATATGATTTCACTAATTCATATTTATTTTTCTAGGTATTAAGAAAATGCATCAAACGGTTGAAAGCTGAGAAAAGAAATCCAACCACAGTATTGTTAACAATACATGTAGCAAATATAAAACTCACCAATTCAGAAAATCGTGTTATAGCAGAATATCCATCCTATAGGATAATATTTTGTAATTCCTTTTCTGAACAAGATAAACAATATTTTGGGATATTAACTAAATCTGTTAAAGATAAAGAAAATATTGTTTCCAATTCCTGCCATGTTTTTACAATATACTATAAATTAATTGATCATATAGTACATTCTAGCGTGTGCAATATATTTGGTTTTACATGCACCAAAACTTCTGAATTAAATGTATGTCAGGAATTTCCAGACAGTTGCAATGGTCTGATTGGTGCTATACAAACTTTGTACATATCAGATTCAACAGCTACTGACACAAATCCATATAATGAAATGAGGAGACATCAAGAAACTGCTTCTCCGCAACCAAGCAATATAAGTACATCAACAGCTCATTCGAGTAATAGTGATTCTGGAATTGGCTATAAGGATGATTGTACAAGTCGATCAGATAAAAATATTGTACAAAATATTCCCCGAAGAAGATGTCCAACTTTGGAATATAGGGTATGTTGATTAAAATGCTCATAGCACTTAACTCAGTTAATATTAAATGGATTGTAGGATTTACATTGTAATAATACTATTCTATAATATTTGTTACTTAGCCAGTAAATATATATTGAAATGTATGTAGTCCTTTTTTTGTTATTTAAAATATAAAGTTTTTCATGGATACACCTGTTACATTTTGTCATTCTATCTATCTGAGTTCTAAAGAAATTTTAATGATTGTAATATGGGTATTATTCAATCCATTGTGGTTATAAAAAAAATACTTAAAATATATGATAGAGTTTAAACTATTTTCATAACTATTCTAAATTGTACAGTTTCCATTTTACTTAATAAATAAAGATCTGCTTCTAATTAACATGATATGTGTTTAGGATGCGTGTGAATATTCGTCAAGATCATACGGTAACGAAGCTGTAGATTTGAGACTAACGGTACGAGCTGTATCGAAAACATGTTGGAACGAAACAAATAAATTGTGCAAAGATAGTCTGGAATTGCCTCGTGAAAGTGTGATGTTTAATGATTTTTGCAATGGCATAAGTACGTGTTCGGAAGTGATAGAAAATTCCGACATGAATTCCGACATACAAAAGGGAACGAAGAGGGGGGACTTGCCCACCTGTCCATTGCCATCTGCTTCAACAGTTAAGCAGGGGTTGCTTAGTTCGTCCGTTGGCTCTCTTGTGTCCGTTTGCACCACCGCAATGCTGCACGGTTTAAAAGATCCTGTTGAGACGCCCGGTGATGCCGCAATTAAGTCGCAATCGCAATTGTTGGGACTTACGAGACTAGCAGAATCAAAAGAAATCGACGTACCAGACAAGTTTAGCCCGAAAGTTTTTTCTGGTATTTCCAAATCTTTAGTGCATAGTTTTGAAGACCTTAATACAAGCATGGATTACGTTCGACCACTGTGCCAAACTTATTCAGATAAATCGGATAATTCACGTCCTTGGGGAAGCTTGCAAGAAATTAGAAACGTTGGGACCTGTACGCAGAATATCTGTCTGGTAAGATTTATATTTATTATTTCTAATACTTACTTTTGCTAACGCGGTCTATAATGTGGGAGATTCAGGATCAGATCGTGTTTGGGGCCTGTTTGGGGTTTTCAAAAAATCTAAGAAAGTTAATGGATACTTATTATAACATTTCTATTACAATATCCAATAAGTTTCAAAATGTTCAATATTCATCTCAAATACCGGGTCCGATATTGTTCTCATTGGGGGCATAAACGTCTCACGTTATACACGGAAGATTAATTGGTTCTTAAATGAGTTATAAATTTACAATTTGAGATTATTGCAATAAATGGAATACAAGTATAATGAAAAAGGAGGAAAAAAATTTAAATATTTGCATTAAATGAAAGAATAATGCCTAAAATTGCAAATAGGGAAAAAGAAATATGAGAACAGAGGGGAAGCACGAGTAAATGAGCGAGTTCTATGAATAAGTGAGCGAGATAATACACGAGTATGAGAGTATGTGTGAGCGAGTGAGCGAGCGAAAGAAGAAGAGAAAAAGAGGGAATGGTGGGAATTAGAGTATCATATTTCGGTTCGATAGTTTTACAATTTTTGGATGAAATAACGAAAATAATTTTACGAAAGAAATCGAATAAGTAGATAGAAATAGCAAAGAAGATATATTTAGTATGAATAAATGAAGGTACCGACGGATAAACCGACCGACCGACTGAGCTTGGAACTTGGAAAGGAGAGGGAAAGAGAAAGAGAAGGAAATGAAGTACGAGCGAATATACCCGTAGCGGTAGTGCACATGAGAGTGACATGTTACACACAAAATGAACGTGACGCTGTCGGGCAACAGTTACAATGTTGATTAGTATAGAATCATGGTTGAATTAATTATTTAGAAAAATTAATTGAATAATCGTTCGTGTAAATTATCGGTTCGATTGTAAGAAATCGATCGGTCGATCGTGTCGGTTCTGTCGGTGTACGTCGTGTTCGGCTGACCATTGGGTTGAACAGACACCGTGTGTGGAATCATAATTGTCAACGGGTGCATCGCTGCAGTTGGGCGGAGCCCTTATTATTACGAGCATACCGCAATCTTGTTTTGATAGTTAATACCAAAGAAAATTATTTCCTTGACTGTATTATGTTTATATAAGTATTTTTATTTTTCCCTCGATAAATGGGATCGTTACGTGTGTACACGAAGGAATACGATCTTCGATCACGACATGGATACCGTGGTGAAATCGGTATGTACGACACGGTCAATATTTTATGGAATTACTAGGAGATCATCTAATGGATTCTAGTTCGACGTTCTTTATTTTTTCAAAGTTAATCAGTTGTTTACATTAAAGAAGTGACAAAGTGAAATCGAAGAGCATTCTCGCTATTGTTATTTTATAAATCAGAACAGAAAATGAAATTTTAATGATTTGATCTATGATCAATAGTCGACAACGTCAAATCGATATGTTACGTCGATACGTTATACTGTTACACCGATACGTATTGTTATCGTTCTAATAATTGAAATTAATTATGATTTCGCGCCCTTTTCAATATTTTTACAATTATATTTTCCTTAATTCTATTTTAATCATTTGTGATTATGATGTACTTGTTCAAATCTTATCAACGATTGATATATATTAAATAAGTGACTCAGATATTTATGGTTGTATATTTTTGTTGTCGGGAATGTTACGAAACAGGGAGGAAATAGATGTATTAAGAATTATTTATTATTACGTACAATTATAAGTATTTTTCGTTTTTATGTTAGCTTTCCTTGTTTAGTATATTTTGTTACATAGAAGTATACAAACATAAGATATCATTATTCTCTCTCTTTTTTACTTTTGAATTCATAATTATAAATATTTAAAGTTCTTAAAACGACTTATATACAGTTGCTTAATTATAGCTGTAGTACAATGGATTAGATGGACTATTACACGAATTCGAGTTAATGTATAAAAGACCATGAAGTTCTATTGACAAGTAAATTAAATGTTACATAATAACAATTATTAAAGACCGTATAAAGTTAGTGATTATATCTATTGCATACCGTTCTTTTTGTTCCTTGATTTATTCTTAACTAATATTTGTAATATTTGTTATGTTTGCAGTACTTGTATATAATAATCGTAATATTCGTAACGTTCGTATAAGGCTGAAGGCGCACGCGCTTGGTCGTTTCCCCTATGACTCGTTTAATCCCATTTAACGACGTTATCAATAAAATATAATTTTTTTTAATGCTTCTTTCACACAGCACGGTAGTACACAATTATGCGATAAGAATACCGATTGTAAAAACATACATGCATGGGCCAATGGTTTCGAAAAATTACTAGAAGATCCAAAAGGTTTACAAACATTTGCGGTAAGAATGAAATTTTATTTTCACTAAATAAATACACATTGCATATTTTTCTAATACCTTTTTCTTTTCATAATTTAGGAATTTCTAAAAAAAGAATTTAGCCATGAAAATATCTACTTTTGGGCTGCTTGTGAGAGATACAAAGATACTAAAGATGTTACTACAAGACGTAAGTTGGCAAATCAAATTTACCAACGTCATTTGTCCACTACAGCAGCTGAACCTGTAAACGTTGATAGCCATGCAACTGGCCAAATAACGCAAGAACTTCTTAGTGAAGCACCTGCTGACCTTTTCTTACAGGTGTTCATGACATGTTTTTTTACTCTTCTGTTCAATTCTGCAATTGTGTTTATTACCATTGTTAACATTATATTAGTTGTTCTGTATTAATAGAAATCGTTAGTTTGTATTTTATTTTCAGGCTCAAAAACAGGTTTTTAATCTAATGAAGTTTGATAGTTATCCAAGATTTTTAAGATCTGATTTATATCGTCGTTGTGTAGAAACAGGAAATTCCATAACTGGAGTAGAAGATTGTGATTTAAATCTTACCAGTTCTCCTAGTGTAAAGCTAAAGAAGAGTCACTCAGATGCAGAAGATCGATGTAGAAAATCTATTCTTCCATGGAATAGAAAAAACAGGTACTGATAATAAATAGTATTTAATAAATATTAATTGAAAACAAGTGTTATCAGTGTATATTCGTCATAGTAATGTCTTTTTAGATCTAAATCAAAAGATCGTGGGGAATCTGAATATAATAAAGGCCCTAATAGAAATGAGACCATATATAAGAGCTTTACAACTATGAAAAGAGAAGCAGAAGGTAATAACAACGACGACAGTATTTCTATATCTAGCAGCAGGTCTTCATTAGCATCATGGGATTTGGCATTAAGACAATCATTCCACAAACATGTAAGTATTCTTTCTTTTTCTCTTACGTTGTGATTAAAAATAAACTTAGAAACTATTTTGTTTGGTAAAGCAATTATATCGAAGGCAAGTATAACCATTGTATGTGTTAGTTTTACTTGTAATGCAAGTGTGTAGTAGATATTTTGGTATTGCAACTATACGCAGATGTTTGTTGAAAGCTAATGTTAGTGTTATTAAGCACACATTTAATTTCGAATCTACAAAGTTGTTGTATGTATAACTTGTAGTCTTTATCGTCCTACGAAGGACAGTCGAATGAAACGAAAGAAGTTCGTGCCAAATGTACCGGGTTATGTCGGGTAATATTACCCGATGGATCGACTACGGTTGTGCCAACTAGCCAAATGGAGAGTATTAAAGATGTGGTTACACGCCTCCTTGATAAAAGAGCTCTTCGATATTCTAACTATGACGTTCTAATCCTTGCCACAGATGAGGTTTGTGATCTCTTGTATTTATTTAATGCATCTTTTAAGATTATCGCTCAAAACTAATAAATAATAAAACTATAAAATAATTTGTTAATGTTATACATGCTATGTATAGGACGTGCTTCTTTCTTGCACATAGTCTGATTGAATGAAATGATAAGGTTGAATGGTATAACGATTGTAGGAGATTTTTGTTTTATGAGAATTGTTATGCATGCATTTCTGGTGTAGCTTTTGTAGTTGGGCACATTTGCATTAAACTTGATGTAAAATATACGTACTTTATGTATGCCGTACACGAATAATTTATAATCTAGTATAAACAATCCAATCGAAACGATTATTTGTTGTACTTGTTATTACCTATACAGTATTAATATCTGAAAATGACAAAAAATTTCTTGTGTTTTCAGACTATAGATACAAAATATCCATCATCGGTACTGGCTGGTCAAGAAGTGGAAGTTGTACCAACGAAAATATTGAAAGTCGATCTACCTTCCCGTCGAGTGATAACTGTGATTGCACATAAAGGCAGAACTCTTAAAGATGTACTAAGGCCACTTCTAAATAAGTATGGTTTTAATTTAGAAACTATTACTGTATGGAGTGAGAACCACCGTGTTTGTACGGATGTACAGGCTATTGATGCTCCTGCAAGGCTAATTTTGACCAACATAAAGGATCAAGGTAATAAAAATGTTGGGATATAATAAGCTGTAAGAAATTGGTAAAACATTAACTGTTGAAATAATTTGAGGGGAAACATTTTTGTAGATCCACAGAAAGAATTGAACACAGTTAAGTACACTCATGATGGATCAAATTCTCAATCCACTCTAGACGAAATCACAAATAGAGTATTTGAAGAGCTTTTGGTGGGCAAAGGCGCGAGTAAATATCATTATAATGATGGTTCATGCAAGGTAAGAAATGTTTTATTTATCTAAATAATTATCTGAAAAAATTAATTGCCTTTGTATTTATGGGTTATTTTATTTTCTGGGATATAGTCCGACGATCAACGTTCTGAGGGTTCCTCTATCTTGCCGAGTAAATTTTTTCTTCGAGATTCTACAATGCATGGAAAAAAGAAGGTATGGTACATGCCTGTTATTTTATATGTCTACTTACATTCAGTGTACATGTTGCTTTTGAAGAGCGATTTTTATATATCCATATATTTTAATGTTAAAGGGAGGGAAGCCTAAATGTAATATGAACGAAAAAAGCAATGCGAACGACTATGTCTCCGAAGAAACTGCCAAATCTCATCCTCCTTTAATAGCAAAATGGCGGAACGGGGTAAAACTGCAATTACCGGGAAAATTCGACGGTGAAGGTAAATTATATATCATAGTGCGTGAATAGTATTAGAAATATAGTATTGGAATAATAGAATTAGAAATATTTGCAATTCTTTATCCAAGTATAGGATAATATTTATATTTATATTTATAGATTTATACGAAGGTTTAAAACGGGCACAAAGATCTAGATTAGAAGATCAGAGAGGCACAGAGATCAATTTTGAATTGCCAGACTTTTTAAAGGTAAACAAAAAACGAAACTTATATGCTCTGGGGTATAATAATGCGTATTTTTTTAATGGTACCAAACATTTTCATAAAGCATATTGTCAGTTATCGTAGTAACGTTTTTAAATACATTCCATTTTTGAAATTTTTATTATGCGTTGCGTTTCGACCCTTAAAGCTATGAAATTACTGATCAGAACAAGGAAAATGGTAAGCCGACGGATCGCAACAAAGTTCGAAGACCTAGGATAATATCTACCAATTGCGAAGCAAATGCCAAGTTTTACAGTTCGATTCACGAACGGCAAAACTGTGGCGGACATGATCAAAATACGACAACAACAGCAACACCTATAACAACAACATCAACCGCAACGACGACGTTGGCTTCAGCAAAGAATGGAGATCTTGATAAACGATTCCATGTATTGGCTACTGGAAAGGAATTGCAGAGTAAGTCATCAGATAGTTCGTTCATATTAGATACAACTTTGACGGACGGAGATCGGACCGTTGTAGAGAATGGATCTTGCTCCCGAAGTACTGCTTTGGATTCTTTCGATACTCAAGTCAACTCGTTAAGTGTAATGAAATCATCGAAACCTCCACCCCTTCCGCCGAAGCCAAAAAATCTTGTAACATGCGCAACAAAAAGTGGGTATATCATGTCTTCGAAACCTTTACCAAAGTCAAATTGTGCCGTTTCTTTAAGTCCAACCGAATTTACTCGAAAAAATATTTTATAACGTATTGCATTAGGGAAACGATATTCACATATTTTTGTATCTAGAATACATAAAATATACAACAAAACGAGCGAAAGTGCTTTCTAATCAATTTTATATGTATCATATGCATTGCTACATATTTGAAGCAAAATGGTAATAAGGCGAAAAAGTTTGTATTTGTAGTATTATTCAGAACTTATTACCATTACGATTACGATCTTGTATCGTACCACTTCGCCTCGATCGGTGGTAAGGTGCCCGATCCTCAAAGATGCCTTTATTCTAACGATAACGATTTACAACGTATTTTTAATCATAAAAAAAATTGTAGTCTAAACTTATTTATGATGTTTTTACAGTACAGCTGTTACTCTCCTGGTTATACAGGACATATATTTTATTATTGTAATTTATAGCGAATGAATATTGTTATACGTAAACGATGGAAAAAATGTTTGAGATTTTATGCACATTAAATAAATTATATAAACTTTGTTTTATAGAAGCGTTTCTTTTGTTTTTGTGTTAATTCGATATTTATTCCGATACAAATAGCGGAGGAAAATTTTTATAGTCGTGTAAATTTATGTTCGGCGCATATAGGAATATATGTTCAACGGTTTTCTGTCTCCTTTGTATTTTTGATTTCTTGATTTATTTCCTTGCGCTTTTGTAGGTGGCGTTATATGCAATGATAATATATTTACGCGGGCTTGTCATCATTGTCAGTTTGTTTAGCTCGATATACGAGTCAACGAAGTTCGATTTGATAATCGTGTTTCGACCAGCAAAATTATATATGTATCTGACGTTAGTTTTTGATATGTTGTTCTACCATGTTAAAAGAGAATCGTTACAGTTAATTAGTACAAAGTGTAAAAAACTTGATTTTTCAATATTTCAAGTTGGAAACTTTTGTACAAAAGTCTTGTAAATAAAGTCTGATCAAAGAAAGGTAAGTAACTGAAAGATTAATTTAAAGATATATTTACAGATTATTTTATTTCCCATAAATATTACTTAGTTACTATTAAATCAGAATGTTTCGTCCTATAAAAGATAATAAGAAATCATCTTAAATTATTTGATGTTATTATCACCTAACCCTACACAGTGTAAATACGCTATCCGATTCTTATCCTTTGTTCCATTCGTTCTGTTACTGTTCAAAGACGATTCTCTCTCATTCAATGATTATAAATGAGATATAATGTTGTTTGTATACAAGAATAATTAAACTATTAAATTAAAAATACAATAGAACACATTTTGTATCGATAGTGTGAAATCTGTTTTGTTATTACGAAATTTTTCAAAATTTCTTACTTTTAGCTTTTACTTTTTGAAGATTTTATCTTTTATCATTCGTTACGTGTATCAAATAACTACAATATAATACAAAAGAGTTATATATAATTAGTGAAATTTAATATTATATTCCCTATTATATTATGCGTATTAAAAGTATCGACGGAGTAAGCAAGGGGAACACGTGTGTTGCTCTATTCAAATCTTTTATTGTCAAAGTGTTTTTCGATGCGTTCAAGATTGAATCATTAGACTCATACATGTGTGTATATTAAAGAGGTAAAAAGTAAGATACTGAAACCTTTTATTGTTAATATCGGTCAGATTTGATATTTACGACTGATAAGAGATAAACGTATAATTAATTGCTTCTAATTCTAATTGCAAGTTAAATATAAGAAAGATTTACAAGATACTGCACATTAACTCGTGAAACAGTTTTTACTCGAAAGTTTGATTGGATAGCTATTTAGACTGAGGGAACAAAGTAAATAATTAAAAAATATTTTAGTTTAATAATATTATATTATATATAATTTAATAATGTTGTAATTTAGAAAATAATATTGAGTTCGTTCTTCGCCCTTCATTATTTATCACTTTATCATTAAATTCGTGTTTCTTCAAATTCTCACGTAGATGCTATATACATCTCTTCTATATTTCCGTTTGCAGATTATTATTTTTGATTCGTAGTCCTTGCAAGGGCACGTAAAACCTATTGGTTTAGACGCATTGAGAGTGTTGAAAAAATTGGACGTACAAGAGATACAATGTCTGGTTGTAAACGTGTGTCTGTATTATCGTGCATTACTGAAATAGACGAATGTTCACCGGACAAACGTCAAGAGCAAACAGCAACACTCGTGTCACCGATTTCCGGAATTATTTGTAGCTTGATGAACTCCGCGCTCTCACCGCGCAATTATTCGAATCGCAAGAACAATGTAATCGATGAGAATGTAGTAGGTAAGCAGAATGAAAACTTGCAAAACTACAATAGTACAGTGTCTCAAAAAATACATCGGCATATTTTAGTCATCAGATTTGTATAAAGAATAATTTTTCGTATACACGCGTTTCTAACGTATAATTGATAAGGTGGGAGCTATAAAACCGTAGTAATTTTCATTTTCACGATAATTTGGAAAATACCCTCTCCTAGCACTACGTAGTTAATTAATGTATAACTTAACCACTATACAGCGATGTATTACCCGAATTACCTGCAATACTACTTTTTATAAGTTTCTAAATATTTCTATTTACAAAAATGACCACCATAGTAATTATGAGTTGAGTCTCATTTCTGCTTCATAAATTACTCATATTTGGTTAATTATCGACAATAAAAAAAATGTTGAAGTTGTGTAGAGAAAACTGCAGGTGGAGGGGAGTGTGATTAAGGTGGAATGGAGTGGGGATGAAGAGCAACGTGGTGGGGATATGAAGTGAGCTATTCACGTTGGAACGAGAATAACGGAATAAATACGTTATTTCGCGCAAAGAGCAAATTAATACAGAGCAATTTGCAATGATTGCTTGAATACATAATTAATGTTCTAATATACATTTATTTTTCCGTTTATTTTGAAAAAATCTACGTGGTAGAACTAATGGTGAAAACCAATACGAAATGACTGACTTCTTTGATCAGAAGGAAAGCTGTTTGGGTTGACAAAAAAAGTCTGATTAGTAATTCGGTTTATAACCGTTAAAGGTTGCCGATCAAAACTTGGAGGTTCAGATTGCAAGACCTGCCTTACCGGCTCCACGAGAAATGCTAATACGCAGAAACCCTCGAGAATACAAAAACCTGAGATACCCCTCACACCTTATAGGTCCTTATAGATTCTCGAAACCCTTTACCATCTCTTCGTCATTTTCTCTCTTATTTCCCCTCTTTCTTTAATTTCTTTCACTCTATACGTCCACGTCGCCTTCCCCTTCCTATAATCTTTTTTTGCTTCTCCGCTCCACTTTTTTTCTTCTTGATCGACTTTATATCTATTCGAATATTTTAATTTGACATTTGCTTTTATTGTTCGTTCCGTAGTTATGGTAAAGACGCGTTAGCGTTTGAGACAGTTTGAAACGTTGGAGACAGACGTTTATCGCAACTCGCGATGCGGAAGAGCAAGAGCGCGGTGAAACGTATTTCGTTAGCAGCTGTGTTATTCCCTGAACGGTGACCTTTGTTTAATCGCCATTTGTGCTTTATCATATATTACGCGCTGATGCACGCGCGTGTATAATCACACACATTATCAGAAATATCTATTTAACGTATAGTCTTTTTCCCCTCTGTTTACTTGCTGTGTTTTTAAGGTTCCCTTTTTTTATTAGTATTGTACAGTAAACAAAAGGGCAACAATCAGAATACTTCTGCACTAATTAATACTATCAATGAATTGTTAAGTGACAAATTTTGGGTTATAGAAGTAAGCTATAATTTTATAACTGTATGACAAATAAGATAATTGGATTATTTGTAATTTGTACAATTTTATCGTAAATTTTCATGTGTTTTATTATCAAACATGTTCCAATTATGTGAGAGAATCTGTTGATATTGTCAATTTGTAATTTGTGATTTGTTACAAAATATTTGTTCAGATTTCACTAATAATATTGGATCACTTGTTCAAGTACACGTAAGAGAATGCGAGCACAGATAATAAAGCACGTTGTTAATTTTCTCAAATCTTCAAGCAACCATAGGTAGGGGTTTCCCTTTTTACCTGTGCTACCCTCTTTTCAAGTATGTTATTCATCGAAGGTCGTTGAGAAGAGGAGTAAGAATGTACAATTAATAAGCAAAATTGTCTCATGTTAGCGGAAATTGTTTTGCGATAATTTTTAATTCTGCAATAATTTTGCGTCACTTTGTAGACGTACGAAACGTTCCAGTTCGATACCTTGACGATTCGATGACGGTCATGGTGCAATGGGTTGCACCTGTGTGGTAAACGAGCGATATATAACTCTTTCATTCCACGGTTCATCACTTATTTGTTAGTAGCTTCTATTTATTCGCTTGCTATGTATTTGGTTATCCAATTTGTTCGTCTTTTTATTCATTGTAAAATAACTTTATTATTTAAATAGGATAGAAATAGAAGCAAAATATCATTGTTGCTTAAAGAAAGAGTATTAATATTGAAGGAGCCTACACGTTAGAAGAATATTAGTAAAATGAAATATTTCATGTTCATCAAGCAGCTATTTATAAATATTACAATCGGATTCGATGATATCCAGTTGGCGAGGGTAGCCCGCGCCCTATATATATCTCCTGTCGTTTTTTTGCTAACCGATCGATACTTCTACTGGTCAACCGTCGAATTTTTTCTCATCAACGAAATTGTACAAGTTGTATGAACGCTACTACAGCACAGGGAACTTGTGCGCTTAAGTGTATGATATATAACGTATTACGGTTGCAATGAGCATAGATAAGCCGAGATATGCGATTATATAAATACAATAAAAATATACTAGCTTTCTCTGTAGTTTGGATAATTGTTATTTTTCTTAATAGGACAAAAAAATTAGATTGTACCAAAGGAAAGAAAATGGATGAAAAGCGAAAGGATGAGGAAAATGGAAAGAGAAGGGAGGGAATGAGACAGAGAATATATGATCCACGGTAGGAACAACGGGAGCAATTAGGTGTAGTCGGGTACTAGAGCGTTGAACGCAGGAAAACGATGGGGCGCTAACGTGTGCCTCTGGTGTCTCCTGGTATTCCAAGGGGTCGGTACTTACCCCACTAGGGGAAGGTAAGGGCTCAGGGGGCAGACATATGAGCACACATGGGACGACAGTCACCACCTGGCAGTGTGTAGTCGAATGCTTACCATCGTTGAGCGAATATACGAACGTACGCGAGTGTACGAATGGTGGGTACCCGAGTGAAACGCGTTGCAACCCCAACCCTCCACTTGGCTCGTGCCACCGTACATTGTCGTAGGCTTTTCTTCTCTCGGTTATCGACTCGAAGACAGTCTGTTGGATGAAAACGGTTAGACTCTGCGACCATACACCGTTTCATTATATTTGCACGATTATTCTGCTACGTCTGCTTCGTACACCAACGAGTATGTTTTAACTTAACGATTTGTTCATATATTTGGAGGCTACATAAAGGAATTTTAAAGTCCAATATACACTTGTAACTAGCTGCACATTATTCGTGGCTATCGTAATTGTATAATTGTTCTGTGGTTTTATATAAAATTTCTAGGACTTTTTGCCTGTTTTTTTCAACGTAATATGTCTTTGCGCATAGCGAGTGATTTTTCAATGTAAGTAACGAGAAGTCACTCTTTTGGTTACCAAGTGGTCAGTCAGAAAATTGAGAAATATTGACTCGTCATGTTTTCCTCCTATAATCTTCATTCCAAATAGAAATGCTAAGAGATATGAATAAACTGTACGTAGTACGGACTACTTGCGATAAGTTTCTATTATAATTTGGGTCAGATGATTACCATTATGTTTGCACAATCATTCTATTCCATCTACTTTAACACCAACCGATTCCTTCTTACTCGACAATTATTTTTAACATATTATTTTATATTTCAAATACAAATAACAGTGGATAAACAGATAAACATTAGCTATATTAAACAATACGTGATAAACGTTTATCGCAACGTTAGTTCAGACGTTTGTCTAAATTCGATTTTTATTTGATTGAATTTTATTGGTATGATATCGATCGGTAGCATGTACAGACATGTATACTCTCATAGATGTGTGCACGTACGATTCTAATGATTACGGAACATACGTTCGACATCTGCATCCTAATCTCGCTGGTCTGGTCCGCGTGACTGTGACTAGTTCCTCCGCTAGTAGTTTGTATTTATTCTTTATTTATAGAACACAGATATTCACGTCGAAAATAGATTTTAGTAGGAGGGCGGTTATTCGAAAAGTCGACATGAACATGTACAAATGCAGTTCCACCCTAAAGTCTCTCCCTCGTCCTTTTCTCCTTGCTGGTGTGGTGTATATTTAACCACCATCGTTTTTTACGCGGTCCAACGGTCTATGTCAGATCTTTCCATGTTTCAGCTTATGTCTCATCTTCGAAACCTTCAGCATCCTTTCCCTTTTAACACCAGCGACGACTAAAGCATAAAATCTGTACTAAAGAAATTAAACCGCGAATCCATTGAAGCTTAATAATTTACAAAAAAAATTAGCGAAGGATCATATCCTTCAAAGAAATTTACACGTGACTTCAGAAAGAAAACTGTTCTGTACAGTCTTGTCCAGTAGTAAAGGAACGGTTGTTCTCTGTTGCTTTTTGTTTAAGTCTTTCGCTTGCCTCGGAATCTGTTTGACAATTCTGATGTAAGCTGGTGCAGTGACAAGACTGGTCAGTCGCGAAAAAAGAGTTATTCGTTTTCGTAACCGTATCCGCATAGCCTCAACCGTAACCGTAACCACCGTAACCGTAACCATCTTAACCGTGCCATCGCAGGAAAAGGAAAGACAAGATGAAAAGAATCGTTAATGAAGAAAAAACATACTACCTGAGTTAACTCTAAGAGGTGGAATAAAGATAGTATGTCAGAGCAGAATATTCCTCTGTTCTTTTTCTTTTTCTTTCTTTAAGTAAATAGTGTATTTTTAAAAGAATCATTTAGAATATTTTATATAAGAGGACTTACTTTATTTATAAAAGATATAGTATAGTATAGATTATTTCTAAGTAGAAGATATACTTTGTTTATAAATAATAGTCAAAAGGATAAATGTACTAGTAAGAAGTTGGTAACCAGTAAAACGAACGAACTCGTCACAGACACTGCACCAACTTCCTGCGGAAATGCTGTACAGTGAACGCAATAAGGAGGAAAGGCGTTCCGGTCTTCTAGCGACCCTATTTTCGTATTGCGGTCACCTTTTCTTTTACCTTTTACACAAAATACACTCGTTACTGCTCAATTTCATGTTCTTATATTTTTCTCATATCTAACTATCCGGTCAGCATAGCGTTTGATATAAGAACTCCTTCTATCTAGGGTATTTACAAATGAAGCAATGCTTGCAGATCGTTCGACTGATTGAAAATGAAGAAATGTATGCATGTAGAATATCTATCTTTATATATGTATCTATTGTCTGATTTAATTGTCTATACATGTATTTTATTCTTATACACCAACTAATCTTATCTTTTGTTTAATTCCAGATTCGAATCACCATGAACAATCCAGTAATAGCAACAACAAACGGTGAGTGTATTTTTTGGCTTCGATTCATATAGTCGAGTAACATTTTATACTAACTCGTCAAACGTAGTACTACAAATTTTACGTCTTAACATAGCATCATTTCTAACACTATTATTAATATTTCTTATAACAATATTATTAATATTTCTTAACATAGCATCATTTGTAACACTATTATTAATATTTCTTATAACAAGTTGACAATATGTACCTCTTTTTTTTTATCCGAAATCTCGAATATAGAGATATCATTTGTTAAATCGTTTATTCTAAGTCCTTCGTCATTTTGTTTCGTCTCTTCGTCATATCATTGTACCGACAAAGCATTCGTTTGTTATTTACGAATTATTCGAGACCATCTTAACAAATCAACGATGTATAAACAAAATTAACATTTCATATTAACGCATCATTTACAAATTATTCGACGTTTGAAATATTTTGAAATGGACAATATATACACATTCATATACTGGATATCTCGTTGAACGCTATAGCTCAAAAACGCTGACCAAGACCATTCATATTTTCTAGTTCCATTCATCGCGAGGAAGATTCACTTGTCTTTTCTTTCTCTTTCTACCTCACTCGCCGGTTCCCACCGTTTCTGGTAAGCCTATCCATCTCGTTCGGCGCCGTACTCGTCGGTTTTCTTTCCCGTTTCACGCTTCAACTAGCTCCTACGCTTTATTCGATATCATCCTCCCTCCTTTTCCTTCTTCTTCCTTCTGGACTCCTTCTATTCCTTGTACAACAAATAGACAAACATCAGACGGCAATTGTTGTTAAAATTATATCATGCGTTAGTTCGTCTACTTACATTTGTTCGCATTCCAGCAAGTTTCTGCTGCAGTAGCCGATATTTTATCTTTATATTTCTCTTCGTTGCTCTCGTGACGCGACCGTTAAAAAATCAAGCAAAACGGTTCGGGCAAGCAAGTTCATCGTATCCCTACTCGCTAAGAATAACGCCGCCCACTTTAGCTCGTAGACGGTTCGGGTGCGTTTGGGTCGTGTATATGTTTCAACTTTGCTACACGAGAGACCACACGTGAACTAAGTCTCTAGCAATTTTACTCCCGTCGATCACGTTTGCGTACAGTACTCTGTAAAAGTCTTGGGCGATTTTGTAACAGCAATTAATCGTTCGCTGTATCTCGTCACTCTAAAACTATTCAAAAATGTTTGATTCTTACCATGTTGCGATTAGTACGATAAGAAACGAGATACATCGTGTTTGAGATCGTAAAATATGAAATAGTATACCATTTCTTTTTCTGCAGAAAGGATAGGTTATGTTCATTGGAAGGATGGTAACGAACTAGTTTCCGTTGATGTCATAACCACAGAACCAGCGTAACAGCGTGTTTCATTACACAGAAATTGAACTCAGCATACAATGAAATAAAATTGTAGCGATGACTTGGTAACGTCTAACAAAAATATCACGTATACGAAGTATGGCTGTGAGCGCGAAGTTCAGAAAAAATTGACTTGATCTAGGGAACCGACATTGGCAAGTACGAAACTGGGATGGCATTACATAACCTAGCAACAGTTGTTTCTTTTTAGTCAAGATATAGCTGAAAGCAATAACAGTTGGATTTTATTTAGAAACTCGAGAACACAAATTTTTAATTAGCTATAACAAGCTTACATTAATCATTTCTAATACGACATTAATAATCAGATCAGATAACAATCTCGCTCAACAAACTCGAACTGCTCGAAGTCACGTGGATCGATTAACAAGAACGAGAGTAGAAATTTGAAAAAATATTCCAGCCTAAGTAAATGATAATGATTTCTCAATAAAGTGGTGGCAAGTTATTTGAACTAATCTGAATTGAGGCTTCTTCTGCACGCTACTGTACATATACATAGACAGCACTAGCTATCACATGTAACAGAAATTTAAAAGAAATATCGTATTTAGACATATTCACAGGCATCTACCATTCGATGTAATATACAGTAGATACCAACTCTCATATGATATTCTACGACCGAAAAGTTTGTTAAAGGGAAGAGGAGTAACGTTGTCAACGAAGCGAGATCTATTTACAATTCGTTATTTGCTTTTACTAATCGAGGTTACCGTGAACCACGTTTTCGGTCGTTTTATCGCCATTATTTCCTTTCGACGAACAATTGTTCAGAATTGTTAGAAGAGGAATTTTTCATAGATACACGTCAACGACATAAAACGTGTACGCGATACAGGCCGGGCATCTATGCGGTGGTCTCCCTCGTGAATGCAAATGCTTTGCGTTCCTTCTAAGAAAGCCGACTGGAAGGTAGGGGAAAGACAAACGAGCGAAAGAGAAGGAAGGAGGAAGGGAAGAAGTGAGAAAGAGATAAAGCAACGGACTGTCATTGGCGGAGGTTTCCCGCCAAGATGCCCCACGCCAGGCTAACCGGTTTGTCGAAAGGGCCGACCGACCAGCCTCTTTTGGAATATTTCTCAGCTGATCGCCGCAACATTCCCGCTTTTTTTCCACCACCATCCTAGTCTTCCCTCCAAATTTCTCTCTTCCTCTCTTTTCTTCTACTTCGTTCTTAACCTTTATGTTCGATTTTACGAATTAACCGTGCAATAAACCAAAGGAAGAAAAAAAGTAGAATCGACGAAGTAGTCGAAGAATGAAGGAGAGAAATTCGAAAGACTCGTGATAAATATATTGAAAAATATATGAAAAACTAAATTGAGTCTCAATTGGAGTATTTTTTGAATCGAGTCTTCAGGTAGGTGTGAGAAGATGTTGAACACTTTGTGTAGTACCTGTGTCTCGCGGTCACGAGGATCGTTATACTTACCTGAAACCTTCAAGAAAAGAGCCCACGAAAGGAAAAACGGCACATTTCGTTCTTTTGGTCTATTTTGCTTTGTTGCCGTGTGGGACCTGTCGTTAGAACGTAGGCTATTGATGTCATGGGCCTTTTATTTATAAAGTTTCCTTCGAATAAATCCACCGTAGAATTCCATTTATCAAACTACAGATCATTTTCTGCGGTTGTCTCGCATTTTTTTTTCTCATACCACGTTACAAGAAATAATTGAGCTATTGGCGTGCACAGACTGCCAAGCAGTTTGAGAGATTTCTACCAGCTTCTTACTAATTTAAGCGTTTTGTTAATCGTCATTCTTTTTAAATTTCCCCACTTTACAAAATAGCGAAATCCAAAGAGCGAACCGCGAACTTGGGACAGTTGATCTAATGGTGAACCATTTGAATCAAAATTCCAGTGAAGACTATATATATATATATATACTTGCACGAAATATCTTGTACCTTTTATATTCATTCTCAAATTTGTTTCGAACTTTACCAATACAATCGTGATAATCGGTCTCGTTACGGTGCTAATGAAATTTCGAAATGTTTCGTTGAAAGGTAAAGGTTTTTACAGGTCCACGAACGCTTCCGTGAGCTGCTGTATGTATGTACAGGAATATTTAGCGTGAAAAGATTAATATACAGTAAATACAGCAAAAAATTAGTATATTGTATAGTACTGGCATAAAAGGCATTTTTACAAATAAATGGGTACTTTCTGGGTACTTTAAACCACAGAGAGAAACAGAGAGAGAGAGAGAGAGAGAGAGAGAGAGAGAGAGAGAGAGAAAGAGAGAGGAAGATCATTATCCTATAAAAAAATCATGTTATAAACAAAAGTCACAAATTGCAAGTACTTCAGAACGAAATTCAGCCAGCGAACGTGCAACATTGTGATGAGAAGAAAAGACCGAAGGTAGTCGTTCGATGTCGAAAGTGTGCGGCGATCAACCGACTCGCGTTTGATTATTTGAACCGTGATCGTCGTAACGGTTGGAGGCTAAAACGGTGAAGCGGAGATAATGAAAAACAAGCGCGATTCGTTGGATGCGCGGACAACGTGCGTGGACGTTCGTTGCAACTCGACCGGTTAGCGTGAAGAAACGAGACAACGAGGAAAGTAGGAATGAGCGCGGGAAAAGGTAGCCGCGATACCAACGTCGGTCTAAGGGTACGAATGTAAAGGGAACGGAATGGTGTTTACGCCTTGACAAGGTAGGGGGCGAGATGAGAAGAAACGAGACGAGAAGGAGACAACATGAGAGGAGGCGAGAGCTGATGGGTCGGGACAGGCCAGGACGAAGTTACAGTGGCACACGAAAGTACTTGAAGAAACTTTTTCTCTATATATTGCACGAAAAATGTTTTATTTCATTAGCACTGTAACGAGACACGGCCGTCGTGATTACATTGGCAAAATTTGAACGGAATCTAAAAATCTATGTAGAAGTTTACTTTCCAGTAAATGGAAAGCACGTGCTTCCCAAATATCGCCAAATTATATGGACAGTCAGCTATTCGCTATGCTAGCAAGCCGCGATATATAGCGAAAGCATGATTAGCGTCAATTGTGTACTTCTGTAATAAGACTATTATTCACGAGGTATACTAATTTTTCAGTAAATATATGTTTGCAATAAATGTCTTGTAACTTTTATATAGATTTTCGGATTGGTTTCAAATTTTAGTATTACGATTATGATAATCGCGTCTCGTTACGATGTTAGCGATATTTCCGAAGATCTCGTGCAATGTACATAGTGTATTCATAAAAAAAAGTTGTATTGCAAATGTTTAAATACTTTCGTGAGCCACTGTACGTCGCGTCGCGTCGTCAGAAAGGCAAAGCTGGTGGGAGATGGGGCCAGGGCCGGGGCCGGGACTGGGGCTGAGGCGAGTAGGCCGACGCGCAGCAGAAAACAAGCGTGGTCTTTTAAATCGGCGGCTACGAGGGATTTAAAAATGGCCGAGTCTGCCTACCCTTGACAGCCGTCCCTTCAGCTGGTCGGGCAAATACCATCAGCTGACCGGTTTTGGAGGGAAACTGACTGAGATTCTCGGTGGTTTTGACCATTTCCGCGAAACGACCCAATACCATGCGCCGTTAATTGCTTTTTTCTTTGTATACAGACTATTTATCGTGTGTCCTTATTCAGTCCGTGATTTGTATAGAAGAAGGACGGACACATTGACGACCAAGAATACTATCTTAATGCTTTCAACGGTCTACAATACGAGATTTTCCGTTTGTAACTTTCCGACGTACTACCTACCGAGAGTTATCGGGGACTCCGTTCTTTCTTCTCATATTACCTGTGCACACGTGGAACAAATGCAAGATTGGATTGGAAGCGAGTGGTATTGAAGGAGCACGTTAAAATAGGATGGTGTATTTATAAATATTTGAAACAAGCGTATATGCGTATTTGGCGGAAGCGAGGAGGTAGAAGTAGCGCGAATTAGCGAGTATACGTGTGGTCATAGGATGTCTTTTGTCATTCGAGATCAAAGGAAAGGAGCTGTTATCCGTGCACATACACGTAGCTACTCTCCGAACAGGTAGAGGGGAACAGGTTGTTATTCGTACTTATACGATTCACTCCCTCACAGGTAGCTGCATAGCGGCGGTAACCAACGAGCTGGACCAAACCCGAGAGCTGGTCGAGAAAGAAAGAAATCGGATGCATGCCTCGGCGGCTCGTTCCGGGGGATGAATTTTATTATGCCCTTCTTATAGCTCTTTCCTTTTATACTCGTTCCAAGATTCAGAGATCGTTATGTTCAGATCGTATCAATCGATAAGTGCCTTCGTCTTTCTTCTTCTTGGGCGCGTGTTATCAACCTTTCGCGCGTTTCATCTTTATTCCGGCTTCATCTTTTTGGATCGTCTTATATTTTTAAATAAACGGAAGAAGTATTTACGTGGGTTGGTTTGATGCGCTTCTCTAATGCCGCGTCGGTTGACCGTTGCGCAACTTCCTCCTTCCTCTCGACTTCTTTCTCCAGTATCCACTCGGTGCCTGTTTGTCTGCATGCCTGCATGTCTACCCATACTCGTTTCCCCATCATCCCGTCACCTCATCCGCCTCATCTTCCACGCTTCTCGCGCCCCTCTCTCAAACACTCCTTTCGCCTCTCTCTTTCCGTATCTCTTTGCTTTCTTTCCTCCTTTTCTTCCTTCTATCATATCTTCCCCACCCACCAATCTTCACTTCGTTCTTTCGTCTTTCTCCTCCCTCCGACCCTTTTTCCTCTCTTTCTTCTTTTCTCGCGCGCCTTTTTTCTCCCACTCCTTTTTCGTTTGTTCTCTTACTATTCTTCTGCCATCTCAGTTCTCCGTTTATCCGTTACTTTTTCGAACCGTTTTTACTCCACTCGTAACGGTGGAGTTCGCCCCCAGCAACAGCGCCCTTCCAACCAATTTTTTCTCTCCCTTCCATTTCCTACATTAAGCCTCCTACCACCCACTCCATTTCTCTCTGTCTCCCCCCACTCTCGTGCTTTCTATCGCGCTCTGTCGTTCGTTCACGCGCCAATCGATCGTGTGCTTACATAAGCACAAGCATTTAAAAAACTAGCTTCGCGCAATATTTCGAACGGTCCGTAACGTCGAACGTTGGAGCCTCGCTGTATGTAATCGGTTATAAAGTGTATTCGTGTACCGAGATCTTAACGTCCTGGTAGAGGTGGCTTTGTGCGATGCGCAAAACGAGCAATTTGAACGAACGACCTTCGAACGCCGTGGTCTTTCACATCCTCACTTAGTAACCGAGCTAGCGTGAGAAAGTCGCCCCGGGGATGAACGACGTTGGTCACAGATTTTCATCTGTTAAAAAATTTCGTTTCTTCGTGAGTCGTGAAAAGCTGGCTGGGAAAACCCCTGTAACTCCACAGACTTCTCTGTAGACGAGCTGAGTCGTTTACGCGCGAAATTTCACTCGTGAATTTCTTCCAGGCGTATTTTCGTTTCGTACAAGAACTAATCGCATATTGGGCATTTTTTCAGATTTTTTAACAGCCTAGAGTAGGAAAAAATTAGATAGTCTAATAAATAATAAAAGGTGATTTTATATCGAAAGGGCTGCTCATAGGACCTACGCTGATTAGACGTTTTTTATTCCTCTCGATGAGTTGTTTAAGCATCCAAACGCTCTTTTTAACGGCCTGTATTTAAGCGATTAAGAATCGGAGTTAATCGGCGAGTTGATTCGTCCTTCCCAGGTTAACAGGTTAAGACCGAGACTGAAGAATATCGATTGATGCTTATTGTTTCGTTGCTTGATGCAGACGAAACCTGTTGCAACTAGTTTCATTGTGAGTGAAATATTCGAGACTGCACGATACGCGGCCAGTATAGAGAAATAGAAAAGAACGGCTTTCTGGGAAGGTCGTTTTATGAGAACGGTGCGGAACAGGTCCGAAGGAACGTCGTTGTCGTCTTGAAAGAAACTAAGATTTCACTGTGAAGCGACAAGAGAGGCCAGCAAACTCAAAAATGGGAAACTGTGGGAGGTATTAAAAGAAGATTTTGAACTTCCGTAGTGCTTGGCTGGCACGGTACATGGGTGGTAGATCGCTTTGTCGGGGAGTTGAAAAAGAGAAAAAGAGAAAAGTTGAGCCGCGTTAGAAGCATACCAAAGTGATCGTACCATCGTGACAGATCGTACTCTTTCCCTCTTCGTCGTTGTCATTGTTCAGAATCATACAAGCGGATGAGAAAATGAATCGAGTGTGACTAGACGACGATCGAGCTGTTTATTTGCCAAATCTTGTGGCTAACTCCACGAACCAAGAAGTGGAGGAAATTGACGGAATTATACGAGACGAGGTTCGATGTCGATCAAGTGTATCGACGCCAAAAAAAAATGTTTAAATCTCCAACTTTGATCTGTGAATGGTCCAATTAGACTGGAAGTTTTACATGCAAACGATACGTGTGTATATATATATCTGATAGAAAATAGGGCTGTAAAAGATTGAATATTACCATCGACGATATCAATCGTATCGTTTAGACTGGCACAAAATACCAGAGGCGTTCCGCAAGATAAGAGTAACCGGAGCATTTAAACGGGAAGCGGTTGCGTAGGGACTGTAAATACGCTAATTGGGACATGGTCACAGCAACGTGCTTTAACGTCGGTTTAATATCCTCTGGAGCTGAGGGATTGGATCAAGTGGATATTACTCTTTTTCTGTTTTAAACGAAACACGGGCTAGAATATATCGTGTCGGAGCCAGGCCAAAACGACGTTAGCATCGCTTCCCTCTTTCCCTATGTACTGTCGCTATTATTCGCATTTAAATACAAATTATACAAATTATACAAATAATTTTCTCCAAATACGTTGTACAACCGAATGATTTTCAATCGTAACTCTTCCCGTTTGGTATAGAGGAAGCAAGCATAGAAAGATGCAAGGCATGTACAATGCATCGATATACAAGTCGGCGGGAGTTAGCGGGAGTTGGCGGGAATAGGTAGGCGGGAATTAATACCCGTTACGTCTCGAATAAATCGAAGCTAGTATGCAATCTGTTTTTTATTCGAAATGTTCGCCTACATACTGCTATCAGTATTCTCCTTGAAAACAGGAATCTTTTCCTTTTTCCTATTGTACCTTCTCTGTATCTCCATCCCTTATCGTCATTCCTACCATGTTTACATCGTCGCTTCTTTCCAACACTCTGTTTTCCTTATCCCCTTGTCAGTAGTGTTTCGCTCTTTTAACCGGAATCTTCTCGCCCCTATTCCCTATTCCCGTTTCCAGATCCGTTGATTTCTCTGCCCTCTTCATCGCGGCCTGTTCATGTCTACTTTGTACGCTAGTTGCTTGGTTCAATGTCGAGTCTGTTTTCCCCAGGGTTGGAACCGAAGTCGTGTCGGGGTCGTCGAAGCCCGAGATCGAGAACGAGACCGAATCCGGAGCCGAGTTCGAGACACGGCAAAACAGTGTGTTCCATGGGTGGTTGCTCTCTTCTCTCTCTCTCTCTCTCTCTCTCGCGCGCGTGCACGCACGCTCTCTTTTCCCCTTCTCTTCTCTTCTCTCCTCTTCGCCCTTCACTCTCGCTCTTTCTCTCTCCAGCATGTACACACACTTGTACACGCGAGAACGCTCGCCTTCCCTACCTCCTGGTCTCGGTCTATCTTTTTCTCTTTTCTTCGTTCCCGTCGCACCGTCGCGAACCTCAGCGGTGTCGCCTCTCCCCACTATAAAAGACCACGACCGACCGTTGAGATTTAAATTCCTCTCTGGGTGGACGGAGAAGAGTCTCCGGCCTGGGAACGGCGGCAACCTTCCTGCGCGGGACGAGGAGAAACTCATCGTCTCGCCGCTTTGACCGTCTACGCCGTTCGGTCATCGTCGTTTTTCCCTCCATTCCTTCTTTCGCGTGTTTTTGGGAACCGGCCCGTTTTGCGAATCGTACTTTTATATATAAACGTACTTTCTCAATTGAAGATCCTGTAAAACAGCAACAATCGGGTCCTTTTAACTATTGCGCGATACAGGGAATTCGTTACACCTTCCGCGTTATTTCTTTCGCGTGTTTTTCACAACCGGCCGCCGTTTCGCGAAACGTACGTTAGACGCATTTGTACGAACGTATTTCTTCAATTGAAAATCCAGTAGAACAGCAATGACAGTGTTTCTTAACATATCGTTGATATATCGCAAGTAAACGTGCATATTCATGGATAAATGCTGTTATTTCCTGTATAAGATAGTCGGTTGCGCAACTTGATTTTTCCATTAAATAGCCGGTAGACAGTGCGTTAACTGTCGCGTGATACGTAGATAAAATTTGGCTTTTCTTTTAATTCGCAAGTATCATTGTCATTCGTGCGTCTTCGAATGCAGTGATTTGCGATCTGACTACGATCGTAGCGAATTGGATGAACGGAATTTTCAATACACGAAACACCTCGACATTTCCAGCGGTTGCGACGTAATAATAATTACAAATTCCGATCGTCATTGACAATTTTTACACGTTCCTGTGAAAACAGTTCATCACACGTATATTTGCAGGAAATTTTAATTTCAATTTTTATGCTCCGAACCTGCCTCTTGTTTCAATAAGAGTAAGTTCCTTAACTGGTCAACATCGGAAAACGTAGTATAAAGCTGACTAGAAAGTTCTTACTTATATTAACAACGACTGTTAGTCTCCTTGAACTTGGTGAATTTTCTCGACAATGAGACACACGATTGGTTCCACGCCACAAGGGGTCCATGGGACACAAAAAATTAAGAACGTCCTATCTTCTTGTCACGTTTTCTCCCGTTATACGTTTGCAAGATATATGGTTTACTGAAAACAGTCGGCGAGAAAGTTTGATCTCAATCGAGCAACTGCGTAAAGTATATCTGCATGCAGGAAGTAATTTCTGTTAAAGTTATCTGTTAACATGCGTTCAGTTCGAGCGACAAAGTTCAGTTGGCGCGTACTGAGAGCCACGTGGAACGCGTAACGATTTGATCGTTTGGAAGTTCGTTAGATCGTTCGCGTACCGGCTAGTTGGGGAGGTGTACGGTTTACGTGATCGATCATAGTCGACTTTCGCTTGGGTAGTAGGAAGCGTTACACGCCCCCATATAACACTTTCGGCCTCCCCCATGAGGGCACTGTGTACCGTATTGTCTAACGCTTGGCTCTTGCGATATGCTATACGGGTGCAGCTGTTACACGAGCTTTACTCGCACGTGAATAATCGATGAACGCGAAACGACTTTCTCGCTGGGATAAATCGGCTCGTATCGAACGTCCACCAACGTTCTTATTCGGGGTATTCCATAAGTCGTATTCGCAGGTAGATCACAGGAGAGAAACGTAATCAGTCGTATACTATACTGTCATAAATCATGCGGATGCTTGATTGACCGGTGGTAACAATATCTTATACGTGCGATAATAAATTAAAACAGTGGTGTACAAATACCCTTTGTAGCCACTGCATAACAATTACGAACGCGAAACATACAACGATATTTATATGTGTATAAAGAAAATTGTATCCTACATCTTTTAACGCGGAGAATCGCATGTTTTTCTGGTTGTATCGAAATTTCAAGATCGTTCTGTATATTCCTTTTTCTAATTTTCCAGTGATTATTTTTTAATTTCTTCCCTACTTTATCTCTTCTGTATCATCAGCGCTTTCTCTCTCTTTCTCTTTCTCTCTGTTTCCCCGACACACACATGCATATGCGTGTCGGCATCAGTTTAGCATTGGCGAGATTGTTGATAATGCTAAAAAAGATAAACGAGAGAGGAAAGATGTAGCGAATAAACGGGTGATAGAGAAAGGCGAGAAAAGTGCGAAGAAGCGAGAGAAAGAGAGAGAGAGAGAGAGGGAGAGAGAGAGAGATTGCGCGCAGGAGAAGGGGGCGGAAGAGAAGAAGGACGAGGGGAGAGTAAAAGAGATCGAATGATAAAGTTCAGATGAGCGAAACGAGGAAGAAGAAAGGAAGATATCGTCGCGATATTTCGGTTGCGGTTAAGCGTCGATAAGAGTTGGTGGTAATCCCAAGGTCTGGGTTTGCGGGCACCGTTGCATGGCTATTCTCAGAAACCTAGCTGTTTGAAGCGCGCCAAGCCCCCAAGCTGTTCATGTGTTTCTCCGTTTAACTCGTATGACAAATTCTCTTCGTATGTTAGTTCCATACATTATAGTTATTTCCATATATTAGCTTGTTGTATACCGTTAATCCTTTAAGCGAGTTATATCTTAAACAGAAATTTCTACAATCTACGAAAATAAAAGTTGATGAGAATCGCGATAAAATCAAAATAAAAGAACAAATTCCAGCATAGCCATTCCTAGACAGAATTTGATACTGTCGTCTCTTTGTATGGAGTGTACAATTGCTTACAAAACTCGAGACCAGGATTAACTCATTTTTGCAAGAGTATATGACATTGTCGGGTGTTGCACGAGGCCATAAAATATGATATTTCGTTAGATCGTCTGTGGACATTTATTATAAATGTTCATATAATGACAATAAATGTCAATAAATGAGCAATTTTTTCGATGGAGCAACTCTTCCACGGAGTTGTAAAACGTTCAGAGTATTATTAATTACTCGGTATCCGTGTAATGATCATGGAGCGCGGTTGGACGAGCTGTTTCTCAACTTTTTGGGAAATTTTTGGAATTAGCACACGCCGGCAGAAGGTGGAAAGGTGATACCAGATTATAGCTAAAAAATAGCATATAAAGAATAGATGGGTAGCGGTTCGACAGGGGGTTGGAATTTTGTGCTATTTAGCAGGTAGGCGGCGCCGAAAGCCGAGTGATCCTCCTTCCTTTGATCAATTCGCTGAGAAATTTTTAGGTTTACCTTCTTCTATTGTGTAAATAGAGGTAGAAGGCCGAACACGATAGACAAAATGTAAAGTAAGTGGCAATGAATTTTATCAATGTTTTCGAATGATTTCAAGAAATATTTAAAAACTATTATAACTATTTATATTATAAAAACTATATAACATAAAAGATATATTTCTTTGCTTATTCATTTAATTCTTGCCTTTCGGCTTCGAATGATTTCCAGTTTCCGCTTAACCCCTGTACATCGTTTCTACGCCGTATATCAGTATGTACTATTTTCTTTTGTACTATAATTTATTTTTCTATTTTGTATCCCTGTCCAGTTTAATCCGTCTTACGCTATATAAAAGAATATAGAATTCTATTTTTAAAAAGACAACGGGATTTTCCATTATTCCACCATCACCGGTCCTTTACAATAGCTAACTAGCTTGTTTTGACAAATTTCACGACGGATTGAGGATAAATACCTCAGGTGATTAAACGACTCCAGATTAACAGTACACCACAGGTATTATTTCCTACCTGATATTACCTGAAACATACGTGATATTTCTTGAATGATTCTAAACGATGGGTTTCACAACGATGAGAAACAATAGTTCCATGCAATTCTAGAACCTTTAAAACCGTCTATAATTAACAAGTTTCACCCCAAATGACGATGAATAGAAACAAAATCTATGAAGTTTCAAATTTTACCTCTCGGTTTACCGTCTTAACGTAGTTCTTTTACCTTTCTTGTTTACTATTATATTGCTTCGTACCTTTACGCATCGTTCAATACCTGTCGACCATAATGTCAAGGTACTTATTATTTTCCGACAATATATCTTAAGGCATCTATTTCAATATTTTGGTTTAAACGTTGTATTTCTTTAAACCATATGCACAACTTTCCGTTGTTTCATTGTAACTTGTCTTCTAAAATAGCTTAGCAGGTTATTTTGACAAGTTTTACAAAGAATTGAGGGTAAATACCACAGGTAATTGAACGACCCCAGATTAACAGTACACCACAGGTATTATTTCCTACCTGATATTGCCTGAAACAAAGTTGATATTTCTTGAAGGATTCTAAACGATAGATTTTACAACGATGAGAAGAGTAATTAAATGCAATTCTAGAATCTTTAAAATCGTCTATAATTGGCAAGTTTCATCCCAAATGACGATGAATAGAAACAAAATCTATGAAGTTTCAAATTTTACCTCTCGGTTTACCGTCTTAATGTAGTTCTTTTACCTTTCTTGTTTACTATTATATTGCTTCGTACCTTTACGCACCGTTCAATACCTGTCGACCATAATGTCAAGGTACTTATTATTTTCCGACAATATATCTTAAGGCATCTATTTCAATATTTTGGGTTAAAATTTGTATTTCTTTAAACCATACGCGCCTTATGAAGAATTAAAGATCTTCGCAAGCAATCCATTGTTCTTGTTTCCATTGTTAGAGTTTTCCAATAAATGTAAAGAGTAGATGTCCTGATACTGATGGCCGGAGTGTACCTCTTTCTTCATTTCGTCTTCCATACTTCTCCTCTTTTCACCTTATCAGTCCTCCTCATTCCTTTTACTCTTTACACGTCGCGTCTCTTCTTGTCCATCTCGTTTCTGCCGCTTCTTCACTTCCCAGGGTGATTATTTTTTCTGACTTCCCCATCGTCTTCATCTATCCATCTAAAAGAGGGGACTTTTGATAGCTGTTAGCGAGGGGTTCGAGCAATTTTTATTCTCCTCTCCTCCTCTATATGTCTTTCTTTCTTTCTTTCGACTGCTTCTCGGCATATTGCGAATTTCGATCTCCTGTACAGTGCATCTGCGACGGCTGCATGTATCGGAAGAATAGCAAGAACGACCAGACTGTCTTCTACACCCTTCAGGATACCGAAGGAACAGATGATGATCTCGTTTAGGAAGCTGTAAAGCCGTCTTGTTCTCTAGAATGCTTTACGCTCACGAGGTCATTATCATCGGCACTCTTCTAATACATCCAACTGTCTAATTGCTAATTAAAATCAGCATATTTTTTCAACAATCTCTCGTCCTTCTGGTTATGAAATATGTTCGAATCTCTTCACAAGAGTATCAAAGATTATTATTTCAAAGCTAGGTTTATTTAACCCTAATACGATTCCCGAACTATATTCGTTTTAAGTTTTTTTTTAACAGAGAAAAAGAAGTTTCCATAAATCCTTCGAACTTAAAGGCCAATAAAACATTTGGCATTAGATCTGCCTAACTTACAGATCCTTTGCAGTTATATTTTGTTGCTTATTTCCTTTATATTAACCTTTATATTAATATATTAAGAATCTTGCGATATTTGAACTTTTGTCTTCTATGATTCACGTGCCGCTACACTTTCCTTCCCGTAGTAAATTTCTATAAACTATTTATTATTGTTATATAAGATTTCATACATCATTTTATACGAATGTAAAAATATTTCTGTTACGTTCTTCGATAATGTTACGTTTATCCAATCTTTATACGTCTATCGATCACGTGCGATCTTTACGAAACATTTCGCGTCTTCTTCTCGTGAAACGTTCGCGGAACGAGCATAAGGTGCATATACATCATGTACCTGTATCGGTAGAGTGATGAAGTATCGCTCAAACGCAACTTACGACAGAATAATTTTCCTATTTCCGTACTTAACAAATTATTTTACTTCCTATGTTACGCTTTTATTCGCAAAATCGAACTGATCGATCTATAGTACACAGTACGATGTATAATAATATGTCAAGGAATTTGTTTAAAAGTAAATAATCATAGCGTATACTCGAAAATGCGGAGAATCTTGAAAGTGTAAGGCCCTCCCGTCAGGTATTACGTAAATGGCTCATCACGTTTTCGTGCCGGTGTGTGTCGTTAATGGAACGTCAATGGGACAACGTCACGATTATACGTTTGTGTAGAAATATACGTTTCACCCACCGTACACGTATCTTCATGTATCTACACGTACACGATCATATCTCGTACACGCATACGTGCATACAGCACACGCTCGTTTGGGAAGTGTCTGTTACATGTACACACGTATATGCACTTAGCGGTGCACCATCAGGGTACCCATGGTTGGCACGTGCCAACCATCACAATGGATACGACCATCTGCACTCTTTCTTATAGAAAAATCAAAGTCGTAGGGAGCCAGGCGTTTGCCCGATTCCAAGTTCCCTTCCAGTCCGTTATACGTTCGAACCGTTCGTTTCCCGTGGAAGACGGTTTCTGGACCAGTACCGAGTGTGTACTTACACGCACACACAGGAAAGAAAAAACGTGATAAGTCTGGTTTTTCGATTTCGATGTTACGTTCAGAAACCATGTTAATCGGCCGCATAAATGGACAGGTAAAGAAAAATGACGATGTCGAAGACGATGCTTTTTTTAAATTTACCTTAAAGTTTATCGTTACCTACCTGAGTCACCTTCTCGCGACGAATGAACTTGTAGAAGTAGGTCATTTGTTTCTCGAGAACTGTGTGTTAATCGTGTATCTAATGAAACGAAGAATGGCATGATATAGTGTATGATACGAGGCCGTTCACTGGCCAATGTGGTTAACACCAGTTTTTGAAATTTCTGAAATTTTCATGACAAAGCATTTGATCGACGCTTATCTCATATGTAATTTTATCAATCTCTCTCTACTTCTTCATTCGTGCAGTTAACCGGAAAACAAATAACTAACTCGTATATAGCACTGATATGTTGATAAGAATTCAAGTTTTCATATCAGGTCTGTATGCTTTTTAACGATTTTCCGCAAGTTAGCTATCTAAGTTGGATTAGAGATTGTCTCTAAAGCCGGTGTACGGGTATAACGTGTCGCGACGGTGGAGAAGGTGCACGATCAGCCAGCTGTACGTGAGGGGTGCGTTTGCAACCCCCGATATATGGCAAAGTAAGCAGCTGAGCTACCCCCATGGTCGCACTGTGCGTTACGCGCGTTCGATGCCCTATAGCGAATAATCTTCGCATTTATGACTGCTGGGAACAGACCGATGGATCGTTGGTTGTATTCCTTCGGTCCCTTATTTGTTCACCCTCTTTTCGACTTCTCTCCTCCGCTTCTCTTTTTTTTTTTACTTTGTCTGTCTTCTAACTAACCTTCGTTTATTGCTTCAATACGTGATTACCACGCCAAAGTGAGAAGCGTAAAGCAGTGACCGCAACTTTACAACCCAGACAGAAGAAGTTAGAAGATTTATACTTTAGATTTTAAATGATTTTGATAATAAATGACCAGATAGATAAACAGATAAACGATAAAACAATAAAAGATAACATAAATAAATTACCAGGGAATCTTTGTTATTAAAGCTACACGTATATTTATATTAATTAGA
Source organism: Bombus pyrosoma (assembly GCF_014825855.1). Taxonomy (NCBI): domain Eukaryota; kingdom Metazoa; phylum Arthropoda; class Insecta; order Hymenoptera; family Apidae; genus Bombus; species Bombus pyrosoma. The sequence goes on from NC_057784.1 coordinate 2,247,496, forward strand.
AAAAAAAAGAGAGCATTGTTAAAAAATGTGGAATAAAATGTGAAGCAGGAAGCACGAGATGGGTACCAATGGAATTTCATTAACGACAAGGAGAGCAATGCATAAATTAGCGTGGCGAAGTTACTATCTGCTGCCCCTATTTATCCCTTTTCCCTATTTATCCCTGTGATTAAACAAGATAAGACATTCATATGTACGCGCAAACATACGTTTCGAACTTATTTGCGCGATTGAACGCATAGCTGGCGTGTCCGTGTGAAAATCTTTAAAGAATGCGAGGGTGGTATCGGAGATCAGGTGAAGCATTGTGATCGGCAGAATGAAAAAACGGACCGAGCTGTACCTGCTGAGAGCTGCATCCTTCGGAATGGTCGGTGCATCAGTCGACGGAAAGAGGAGCATAGTAACAGAGAGAGACGAGAACAGGCCCTTTCAGTGCGAGCAACAACTCCTACGGTCGGCAACCTTTTCCGGCCTGGTATCGAAAGTGAGCTAGCCAGTGAATGACCGAGTATACACATAGGCACGAGCGCGAGAAAGAAGGGAACATAAGCAGCATAGATTTAAATGTTCCTTTTTTTCTTCTCCTTCTTCTTCTTTATTCGTCTTCTCCTCCGTCTTATCCTTTTCCTTCCTCTTTGAATATAACATATATGTCGGTTTGATAACTCTGGATATGTTAAATAATTCCTTTGAAAACGCCGTCTCTTTTATATTAATTAACATTGATAATGAGTGCCTTAGATACGGTTTTCTTTAAAAGCTTTCGAACTGTAATTTAAAGATCGACCGTGGAGAATTTTTACGTATATATTGCTCGCGTTATATAAAACATTTTATAATTTCTAACACTGTAACGAGGCACGTCGTGGTTATATTGGTTAAATTAAAAATTTAAGACCAATCCGATAATATACATATATATGTACAGACGTTGCAAATATGTAATTTACTGCAATCATAAGCTTACGATCATTAAAATATTAGGCTGGAACATGAATAATAATTTTAAACATATAATTATGCCAAAAATAGAATATTATGTATTATTAATATAACGAGCAATTAACTTGTTCATGTACGAGATACTCCGATAATCTTTATGGAGCGTATGCTTCTGATGAATATCTTGTAATTTCTATATACATTAACAGACTCGTACCAGATGTTACCAACGTAATCACGATACTCAAGTATCGTATATATGAGATACAATTGTACCTCATTACAATATTAATGAAATTTCGAAATGTTTTCTGTAACACGCGCGATGTATTCATGGAAGCTTCCTATAAATATTCAGATACTTTCGTGAGCTACTGAAGACGTAACATTTTTCAAAGCCAACAAGTAAGCGGACGTACATGTGTGAAGAAACCTGAAGTTACCAAGGTTTAAATAGTTAAAGAATTTTATCAATAGACTTTTATTTCGAAACTAGATCGAAGTTTACAAAGTCGCAAGGGAACATATGCAGACGCAAGTGTGCTTCTATATATATATACATTTCATATAGATTTAGCGACTGGTAAATATCGGCGAACGATCGAGTAAACGAACAAACGGATGTAACGAAACACGGCGGCAAAGAGGCAGAAAAGGGCCCCCCATAGCGGTTACCCTAAAGAGTGGATTCCGCGTTCCGTTCTCCCTGTACGCCCTGAGAAGATTTAGGCGGGCCCTTTCCCAGTTACCGATTGGTCGGCCCTTTCCCCCCACCACAACAGGCTGCTACATATAAAGACAGACTTCCCGCCAGGCCACTCAGATAGTGCGCGACTTTGCGGGTTGCCGTGCGTTGGTCACAGTCCGCGTTCGGCGTAACGAGTGGCGGGTTGTCGTCCGAACTTTTACGTACCATCGTTTTATTCTTTAATTTGATAAAAACGGCCATTCCGTACTGTGGTTTCCTGGCTCGCACAATTCTTTTTCTTCTCGTTCGTTAGGCTTTAACTGTGACTTCGTGTTTCGTCGTTGATCGCTATGTTCTGGCAAGATGTTACTAATTCGTGTGAAGTGTGGCAATATACAAGGTATATATCATGATAACGCTAATTTTCTGCTTCCGAGCAATGTCGATTTTTCGTTTCTTTCGTCTCGCACTTTTCGTGTGAACGCGCGTGTGAATATGTTGTGTTTGTAAATTCAGTGCAAATTCAGTGAAGTATATGTACATAGGAGAAATTTGTTTACATTGCATCTACGTGTTTTTGGAATCCAATATGTTCGTAAAGAATTCTTAGTAACATGTCCATAATTTCACCTACTAAAAACTATATTAGGTCTTATCCTATGTCTTTTACGTATTATACGCTCTTATTATACATGGATCAGTGATTTCTAAACTGCGAAAATAGATATACCGGTGAAATCAGTTTTGCGCGTCTGCTAAGTGCATGTGGTACTCGCGCGCAAGCGCATTCAGTTGGCGCGCTCTCGCTCTACCATATTTCCTCGTGTTGTACATATGTAAAATATTCTGGCAGTAGATTTCTTTAATGAAACGGCAATGTGCTAACGACAACGTGTTCTTTTGTATCGTTCAGCTTTGTAAATCGCGTAAAATTCTATTTTAACATTGTGTAACTGTGTTTAAGAAAGAAGAAATGCGATTAATTTCGAGGTGACTTATAGAAGTTAATCATTCATTCACAGTAGAATATTATTGCGTGTAAAACATGTCGATAATATCTGTGACAATATTCCTAAAGATGTGTTCAATGAAATTCAAGGTGCGTGATTTTCTTCAGTTCGAGAAATCTTTTCTTCTTAATTATAATTTCTAAAATACGTATCTTTATCGGGATCTAGTTATAGAGGTTAGGTTTATCATTGAACTGATATCGTATTTTTGTAATTGCATATACAATTGTGTCTGTGTGTATAAAGGTATGTTATAATTATTTATTTTCTTTACAGCCTCTTCAAGGATGTATTTAACATTAGAGATACCTCGAATGGCACAGTGAAACCTAAACCAAAAGTCCGCCGGCTAATTGGCATGGCTACGCGACGTCTTTCCAGTCCAGAGCCAGTCTCGCCATCTATCGACAAAGAAAATAACAGCCCGCATGGTACTAGCCCGCAAAAGGTATTGCTATCAATACATATGTTGCATATTTCGACTTCTTTTTTCATTTTTTTCTTCTTTTTTTTGTTACCTTTATTAATTCTAACTAGTGCTCTTTCATTGAATTACGGACAAGCGTAAAACATCACCTTTCATATCGTCGCGTTAAGAAAAATATGCACCTGTTCCTACATTATTCGTGGCTGTTTATCGCTCACTATCCACATCTTGAATATATTTAAAATAGTTATCACATACGGGGGTGCGCGTCAAAATGACACTTCCGTTTCTCTTGTATTTTGAATTGAATTAAATCGAATCTAATCTGTCGATTAATCTAGACTCGGACTGAATTAGTTTTCGTTATCTGTATTTTGAACAACCGGCGTGTCACATTCTGAAGCGTCACACCGGGTCGGTCTTTAAAATTTCTTTTTTACATGGTCAAACAATAAACGTCAAAAGACAAAATTAATTCGATAGAGTGTGATAAATACTCAAGTCTAATTAATGTATTTTAATGTGTAATAGATCGTCGGTACAAAAAGGATCCGTCATCCTCTAGAAGATTGCGATCCGAATAGCCAAGACAGCGGATATGGGGCGAGCTTCATTGAGAGAGAGGAAAAATCGAGGCGAGATAGATTTCGATTTGCGGAGCCCTTGGCCGTTGCTCCACGTCGAATGTCTGTCGAATCTCGGAGTCCGATGGAGTCGCCGGTACGATCATCGCCACACCGAGCGCGAATCGCGCGATGTTCCCTCTTTCGAAGCACTTCGTCCGGTTACGAGAGTATGGACGATGGGTTCAACGATCTGGTAGATACCGAGAATTTGGACGATGCGACGCAATTACCGAATGGTATATCCACTTTACTCTGCGGCAGTATCGTCGGTGCCGAGATCGCGAATACATCAACGAATCCTGACTCAAGTAATCAGAGCACGCCCGAGTATTCGCGTACCTACCGCGGTACAAGCGGAACCTTCAGACGCTCATTGTCATTGCAATATGAAAAGGAAAATCAAAAGATCTCGTCGCTTTCGAAAGTACGTTCCTGCTTGTTTCGTTCTCCGAATGCGAACTCATCGACTAAGACTGTAGATTTCGACGATGGTAGCCCACTAGCGACGACTATACCCGTTGCACGACGTCGACGAATCGCTGAAATTGCCGACGAGAATACCGACGCAGATACTTTCAATTTGCCGTTTGCTCGAGCTTCGAAACGGCCTGAACCACTGATAAACGAGAGCCCGAGACTAGTCAAGAAATCACGAAGATCCAACAATTTCTTTGAAGTCGTCAAAGATTGTAGCAGTGGTGAAGCCATGATGTTCGAGATGCCAAAGTGTAGGACGTTACAGAAAAGCTTTTCTACATCAGGAATAGAGACGGCAGCTGTAATAGAAACGATATCGACGAAAATGGAAATGGAGATGAAAATGGAAACGGACGTAGAAATGGAGACAGAAACGGAAACTGGCACAGAGATAGAAGTGTCCTCAGAATTGGAAGCACACGCGCACATCAAATCAGCTATTCATCGCAGCGTCACCGATACCGATCTCACAGGAGATTTCAGCAAACCATGCGTCCTGCCATTAGCTGTTGGTCATCACGAAGACTTAAAATCAATTTCAGTCGATACCTTAGCCGCTTTAATACGTGGAGAATTTAACGATAGAATTAATTCGTTCGAAATCGTAGATTGCCGTTATCCGTACGAGTTCGATGCTGGTCACATTCAAGGTGCTCTAAATCTTTACAGTAAAGATCTCATCGAGCAATCCCTATTAGATCCACTGAAAAATACGCCTGAAATTGAACCAGATACGAGTAAAAGAAATATTCTAGTGTTTCATTGTGAATTTTCGTGGGAACGAGGTCCAAATCTCTCACGATTTCTACGAAGTTTGGATCGTCAACGTAACAAGGAACATTATCCCGCCCTCTATTATCCGGAAGTTTATTTGCTGCACGGTGGATATGAGCAATTCTACAGGGAACAGAAGGAATTGTGTTCGCCACAGGGTTATCGACCGATGAGCCATCCTGATCATCAAGCCGATCTCAGACAATTCCGAAGCAAAAGTAAAAGCTGGCAAGGTGAAAGATTAAGATTTAGTGGTTGTGCAACTCGTAGTAATCTGAAACGTCTAGGTTTTTAGATAAGTCTCCATTTTCCTCATTATCGTTTCTGTCACTTACCTGATCTCCTCTTTTTTACCTCTCTCCTCTTTTCACTTTTCTTATCTTTCCTCATTCCTCTTATCTCTATTCTGTTTTCCTATAATTAGCAATTAACACGCTCGAGATAAATTTGCAGAAAATTGTATAAAGGTGCAAATTTAAAAGTTAAAATAATGACAAAGTGGAATAGGAAAAAGGAAAACGTTTTCCTTTTTGCGCGCGAAATTTGTACGATCGTTCCTACATATTAATGTAAATAATAGTAATTTCTTTAATTTGCGAATACGCTTAATCTTTTAGTTGATCAGTTGTAAAGAAATGATATAAAGAGCATGTACACGTGTATGATAAAGGACAACGACAGCAAAAATATCAAGTTAGTGCGAAAAAGGTCACATTACCAAAACAGTATTAATACGAAAATTGAAGTAAAACAATCGTAGAACAAAATTGTATCGTAATACTCTCGGATAGGATTCTCATCCATACCCATTCGATATAGTATTTTCATCAGATTCGCACGACCTTGAAATGTTTTCGCATAAAAACTGATTGCAAACATCGTCGTTGTTTTCTGATATTCTTGTTCGCCAAAGTTTAACGCGTATGTGTACACCGGTGTAAAGAAATTATTGATTAAAGAAGGGTGTAGAGCAATTGTTTATGATGAAATGAATATATCTTTAAATGTGCAAGCTTGTACGAATGTTGTATATGGATAGTTTATGTTGTATGACGTACGTATGATGTGTATACATGTACATAACGCATGTGCGCGTATGCGTATTTGTAGGAAGATATGTAGAAAAATCAAATATGTCTCCATTTAGTCTGTGTACAGTGCATTATTTCATTATAATATAGCATTAAAATAATTTTGTTTCTGCATTTCTGTTTCTTTATTTGAAATTCGTATTTTATAATACATGTATCAGAACATCTGATGCAATTCGATCAAAAGGTCGATATCTCTGTTATATTTTTAAAATTATTAAAGATTTCCATTTGAAATATAATGTACATGTTTGCAATAATTCAGCAGATACGTTAATATTCTAATAAATATTCAATAATTAAAAAAATGTGTTGTCAATACCTGAACTGCGATAGATGGCGTGTATTACAGCGATGTTCACCAAAATGATTTCGTGCTCGTGATTGGCCAGCGCTACAGGCTTCTGCAATGTACTACATATATAATGTGTATGCTGATCTATATACAGCAAACGTTCGCAAAAGGAGGGGACGATAAGGACAAGAATCGACTACAGTGTGCCGGTTTTTAAGGTTGTTACAAAGTCAGTTGTATTCGTAGCTTCCATAATATTCTTTCTTTAAAGTTTAAAGTATTTTATTTATGAGTTAAAGTCCGTGTTGGGTGTCATGCTGCTTTTAATTAACGCAAGTAATATCTATTAGAAAAATTGATCAAAGCGTGTCATATTACTCTCCTCCCAATGTTGCACGTAATAATTAGTGTCGTAGAATACGCGATCTTTTCTGTTTTTCACCTTACTTCGTTTGCGTTTTTCTTTTTTTATTGTATGTTTTGTTTTCTTTGCGAGTTAATAAAAGATTATCGATTATATGCAAAAACGGTTGCTCAGTATCGGTCAAATTGTTTGTACGAATTGTCTATTGACCATTTGCGATAACCTCGCTGTATTTTTGGGTTGTCACGATTGCGAAGAATGGGTTATTTGTTAGTTTCGTAGTCTGTCGTCTGTTATTACTTGGTGTACTTTCAGGTTCATTCATTGCAAGAAAACCTCTCGTTGAAATTGGAACTCGTCTTTTATCTTCCATGGCTCAAGCGTTGCAAACTCATGGTGTCGTACCCGACGTTATTGACAAGGTCCCACAAAATGTACTACAGGTCACTTATCCAAATAACCTTGCCGTTGAAATTGGCAAAGTGTTGACTCCGACACAGGTGAAAGATCCACCTTCTGTTAAGTGGGACGGCGATGCAAGTGCTTTCTATACCCTTTGTATGACTGGTACGTATTGAAAGAATAGTAATTTTTATAGTAATTACATTGCAGATTTTAATGTAATGTCATATTTTTGTTAACACAACTAAAGAAATGGTATCTATGTAAAAATTTCTTCCTGTCATTAAATGTTATAATTAGACTGCAGATTTTTATCCAGTCATAGGACATTTGAAAGTGTAAAATTGCATAGGTTGCACATATAATAGTAGTTTTTAATTAACAGTTAGATTAATTTATTATATTTTCCTTCCAGATCCAGATGCACCAAGCCGCAAAGAACCGAAATTTCGCGAGTGGCATCACTGGTTGGTAGGAAACATTCCTGGTTCTGATGTTTCCAAAGGTGAAGTACTCTCTCAGTACATTGGTTCAGGTCCACCAGAAGGCACTGGACTTCATCGCTATGTGTTCCTTTTGTATAAACAGCCTCAAAAGATTACATTCAATGAACCTCGTCTGACTAATCGCAGTGGAGATAATCGAGCAAATTTTTCTATTAAAAAATTTGCTGCAAAATACAAACTGGGAGACCCTATTGCTGGAAACATGTATCAGGCAGAATTTGACGATTATGTTCCACTTTTATATAAACAATTAGGAGGTTAAGTACACATAGCACGGATAGAATATGAGGGATATGAAGCCTGGTATATAGACATTGGAGACGGGTTATATTTTGTATGAAATTTGATATTAAACACTCATTCATGTAGTACAAGCACATTTACATTGTGTAATGTAACATCTGTACACAATGAACAAAAATAAATGAAGTTATAACGTATCATCGTAATATTCGATCCACTAGCACATTTGTTCCATCAACTATGTAATATATATATTGTATTATCTAATATTTAAGATCAATGATTTAATAGAATGATTAGCGTTTTTCTCCTTTCCTCTTTAGAGGATTTTGAAAAGAAAAGAAGTTGCGAGGAAAGGAGCGTCAAGTAGCAAATAAGAGGACACGAACATTCGCGAAAAGAGGGGGAGAATCATGGTCGTTCGACGCCAAATAAAAAGAAAAGTTAAATGCAATAGGAATTCTTGTCAGGTTATAAGCTAGGAAAGGGGTGGGGGACGTAGTCGGTAGAATAAAACGTTTCTACAGAGTCGAGCGTGTGTAGTCTGTCGAGGCTAAGTGCAACAGAACGAGATAAAGATGAAGTATTCCATGATAATAGGTACGTGTATATCTTTAATTAAAATCGAATCGCGAATACAACTACGTATCTAATTTCACTATTGTTGTGTGTTAAATATGAGATACAAAATAAATTGCAGGAATTCTTGTCTGCGGTATCCATATTATCACCGGTACAGATACTCGTACAAAATTTGAGGAAGCACAAATCGTACCCGATATACTAGACACGGCACCAACAGAGAAGATCGAGGTGTAGTTTTTTTTGAATAATTGTACTTAACGTTAGTGTGAGTCTGGGAGTGCAAATGCAAGCGTATCGTAAGGAGAAAGCTGAATCTAATAGGCATAGATGCGTGTGTCTGAATAGTTTAAAGGATGAAAAGTATCGAATAAATTATTCTATATAACTAAATGAAATTATTTAGTTATTTTATTTAATATTTATCTTATGGTAATAACGTGTATATGGATCTGAGTTAGGTCAAGTACGGAGACAAAGTGATCGATTTTGGAAATGAGTTAACTCCCACGGAGACGCAAACGATTCCAGAGATTCATTACAAGCACGAAGGGGGAGTACTTTACACGCTTGTAATGACAGGTAAGTGAGCAGAGAGTAAACTCGTATAGTGCAAATTTGTTCGGAGGCTAGAGACGATTCAAGTTAATTATGGAGAAGAACGCGACCTTATATACATTACCTTATCCTTGTGAAACTTTCGAGGCGTGCAACTCGCGACAACTTTCACCGAGTCGACGTGAACAAACCTGTTTCTTTCGTTCACTATTTTTTCTTTACCATGACTCTTGATCGATCGATGATTCGATGCCTCATAATTTGATGCTCGTTAAAGCCATTACTAATGAAGATCCTGACGTTCTCTCATGCGCAGATCCTGACGTACCGACTAGGAAGGGATACAATCGAGAATTTCGACATTGGCTGGTCGGAAATATTCCAGAAGAAAATGTCGCGAAAGGAGAGGTACTAGCGGAGTATGTTGGTCCAGCGCCGCCAAAAGGTAGCGGGAAACATCGATATGTCTTTCTCGTTTACAAGCAGAATCAAGGATCCATTACATTCGACGAGAGAAGGCTGAGCAACAGGTAAAGTCGAGCGTGCATAGTAGATATATAATAACTTGCGTGCTTTTTAATCCTTTGTGGTCGTATTGAGCTTCGATATAGACAATATCAAGGATTGTAATAAAATATCGCTTATTATCTTTCTCGGTGCTATTTTTTTACACTTAAATTCTACAATCTTACATAATTTAAAGAAATTATAGTAATTATAGTACGTATAATAAATTATGTACAATAAAGTATGTGTTATGATAAACTATTTGCTTGATCCTTAATAGGTTAAAAATCTTATATATTTCCAAAGCATGTGGCAGTATAATGTACAATCTGACTGGTTCTTGGTTTTGATGGCTGAGAGCAGATATACGACCCCAAAGAACTAATTGCTTTCTATTAATTACTAGCTAATAACGTGTTATTGGTAAAGCGAATTATCGGTTGATACGAATTTCAGGGATGGCCCTCAACGAAAGCGATTCAACATAAAGAAGTTCGCAGAAAAATACAACTTGGAAGGACCAATAGCAGGAAACTTTATGAGGGTGGAGTACGACGATAACGTGCCGACATACGCGAAACTTTTAGGATTTTAAGATAGACGATTTTAAGTCGTGCACCCGGCTTACGAAGGATACTCTTTTCATTGATATTTATAGGTGATGGTACGAAACAATTAATTGCCTGTACAAATACGACTGCCGACCAACCGAGGTACGATATACTCGATTTACAATGAGGACGGTGAAATAAGATAATAAACGTTTGAAGAAGATAATAGATACGAGAAAATCGGTCGATTCGTTTATTTTCGTTGATTCTCGTTACAAATATAAAACGTATCCTATGTAAATTTCGCGACTCGTGGATGGCTTTGGTTCGCTCTCGGAGTCACTCCAAGTTCAAAAGTCTGGGTCGTCTCGAGCGGCGAGTATTGTCAGTCTAACGTTGTTTGCTACCTTACTGGAAGCAATTTGTAGACAGACAACGACCATTTTTTTGTTACCCATTTATCGTTAATCATCATTGGGTACGATGACTAGAATACGTGATAAGCGTGTTTCTCTGGGACTTCGGCGACCGGTCGAGACGCAAATTCGTTAAGGAGCTGAGTCGCTAAGCGCGAAATGTGCTTCCGCCGCCTGAATCGGTTGCTAAGTTCAGCACGAATATAAAGATAAGTACGCCGCTAGGGATGCCGCGCGATCTGATAACAGACCGTGGGATCGATACAATAATTCGTCGACGCGAAGGAACTTGTTAAACGAGCATCTTCCACGAGAGACGAAACTGGATGAGTCAGGACGAGGCGGGAACGAAACGGGCTGAGCGGGATGCGACTTTTTGGACAACGGGACAAAGAACAAGGCAGGTAGAGAAATAGAGAAGGGTCTGCGAAGAAAAAAGAAGAAATTGAAAGGATATTTCGATGTCGTTCGTTCGAGAGTTTGGTCTCAAGGTAAAACGAGATCCGGATAAACGGTAATGTTCCAACAAAGCCGATGATCCCGTGTGTCGCCCCATCCACCGTTGCCCTTCCTGAGCTTCGTCTTTTTCGCAGTGCCAGCTACAGTAAGCGTCAGTTGAGTAGGAAAAAGATGGTCTCGGGCAGCCTTTAGGACGTTTTGAACCTTTGCTATCACAGCGGTCGATTCGCAATTGGTTTTCTTGTGATGGACTCCGCTGGTATTGGTAACATTCATAGATCATCGATTTAACGATCATAAAAGTATTTCACTAGAGGGAGGTATATTTCCTATAATCGTTAGATATCCGTTGGAATACGATAGGAGGCATAAAGGAGGCATAAGTTTAAAGGAGGAGGCTAGAAGGTGAGTAGGAAAGAAAGAATTATTCCGACTCACCATTCTCCGATGTGAAAAACTCTGGGCGCCCGCATCATCATCGTGATTAAACCGGATTCTGTACGGGGCGCGATTCCGGGTCCTTTGCTCGGTGGCATACAAGTTTGCGCGATATGTTGAAGACTCCAGTCCCAATTGTAATCGTCGTACGAGCAGAACTGGGCGGCGCACTTTCTCAATTTGTTCCAAGTGACGCGATTAAACGCCATACCCATGTTGTGCTTGCTCGAGATCCAAGGAATCACTTCAGCCTGAATGAAATATCACGAACGCAGTTCTTAAGATGCAACTACAGTATCATAGCGAGGATAAAACGAAATAGGAAGATCGCGGGACGATCGGTGCGCGTGAGCGCGTGCGCGCACGCGCGTGCATGCTACTGTGTATTAAATATACTACAGAAATCTCATACAACGCGACTTATTGTATACATAGCTCTCATTAATCGCTGTCTAGCAACGTCGACGAGCTTTCTTTACTGTGATTTACCAATATACCCTGAACGATTACTCGAAGCTTGCTTTAGCATCATGCGCAACGGCGTGTTAAATTATCGATCACGAGTCTATCGGAGGACGATCAAATTTCGGGAAAATCGGAGAAAATGACGCGTGCGTGCGCACGTGCGCGCCCGACTTCGTAGAGATAGGGGCAAGGATGGAGAGAATTGCACGCGTAACGAGGGTCGTCGAAAGATGTCGGCAACCTTTTGATAATGATTGTAGAGTTCGGGTAGGAGTTGGAAAGCCCATGCGGAGGCAGATTGCACGATCTGTGCGTTGCGTGCGATTGGTAGGATGGCGGCAGCGCCAGTGTTGCTAACGATGACATTTCCGCTAACGCTGCTGTTTTTGCTGTTGCTCGCCCCAGTAGGAGTACTATTGCTGCTACTGCCGGTGCTGCTGCTCCCACTGCCGCTGTTGCTGCTGCTGCTTGGGATTCCGTTGTTGATTCTTCCGCTGTCACTGGTACCGATGATGTCTTCGGCTTTAGCCGACTGTTGCCTCGCCGATGCTTCCCATCTTTTTAATCCACGCAGTAGCTCCTTTTGCAGGGCGCTGTTGACGCCAAGGAACTAACGGACGAGGCGTGCGTGAAACATCGACACACAGATATTCATACTGAAATCGAGCTGATGATTCGATACGACGATAATTCGGTTATGCACCCATCGTCCAACGATTCTTACGCGGTCGCGTTCTCGCCACACATTCTTTATTTATTCAGATCGGCTCGAATTTGCCTACCTCTCGCGCCCTAACTTTTCGTTCCTTCGTTCCTTTTATCTATCACTATTCTTAGCTAACTCTCCTTCCCTTCTTTGTCTCTTAATACTAAGCACGATTTGTCGCAAACGCGGCGGTATGAAGAGGAGAGCGGAGGAAAGAGGAGAGCAAAGAAAGGGAGAGAAAGAGAGAGAGAGAGAGAGAGAGAGTGCAGCTGTTAAGTCAAACAACTAACACAATAGAATCAAACAGAGACCACACGGGAAAAATATTGTTCGTTTAATGTTTGTTGATTTTCTGGTTTGTATGTGTCGTCTTAATGACTAAAAAGAACTATTTTAAATACGAAACAGTTAAAGAAGGGAATAACCTGATAGATTCGAGGATATATAAGTGTTTCGAAAGTAGATGATAAGCTGACAATGCCTCGCGAGAAATCTTTCAAATTCTCAAGATGATGACAGCAACGCATATCTATCTAATCCTATAATAAAAATGCAGAGATAACTTTCACGTGATATTAGTGGACGATGAATTGAATTTTGAAATGATTCTACAACAAACAGACAGTGTCGCTTATATGTGTTCTTCACCTGTGGCCTTCGAGTCGAGCGAGAAATCAGTTGAAACGAGAGATCACAGTGATCGAGTAGCGAGGAATAGGGATCGTCGAAGCAAGTAAAAGGTCGCGCAAGCTAACGGTTCGCGAAGCACGATTTTTCGATTGCGTATCTGGTTAGGGAAGGAGGTGTCGAGTTCGCGCACCGAACGAGTAAAGCGATTAGAGTGGTTAGAGCGATTAGAACGATTTGAGCAATTAGAGCGATCAGAGCGGTTAGAGCGATCGGAGCGATTAGTGCGACGCGTGTGAATCTCTCACCTTTCGACTGAAATCGGCAAAATAATTGTAGGTTTTGAGATAGGTGCCCAGGGACAGGACGTTGCATCTTTTGCAGCTATGTTTACAGGTACGTTCCATCAGTCGGAGAACGTGTAAGAAATCTTCGGCGACGTAGTGATCTTCCTCGAGGAAAAGAACTATGCCGGTGTGATTTCTCGTGATCGATAATTGATCGAACACGCGGTTCGCTTTCCACCACCAGTGATGCTTCGTCTGCGTGAATTTCGCTTCTCTGTAGTGTCCATAGAGGTCCGGATGCTTTGCGTTGATGCAGCCGAGATTCAGAGCTCTGTGGAGTTGCGAGTTATAGCGGCGAACATGCGCAGAGAAAACGTACACCATCGCTCAAAGGTCTTGGGACAGTTCTTATTATATTGGCTCAAAATTGGAAAAGATTAAAATACATTATGAATGATAATGGTACGAAGAAGTAACATTTACGCGATAAAGAAATTAACGATTTTATCGGCAATTTGAAATTCATAATTTACACCAATTAACGCAAAATTTTATCAGAAGAAGGAGATGTCCTAACATCTTTGAGCGAGAGCCGTCTTCGAGGTAGATAAAGACAGGATTTTCTATAAGTGCCAGACGCGAAATTTTGGAAATAAGACGCTCGCGCTGTCTGTTTTAGTTAAATTCTAACCGTTGTATCTATGATATTTCATATCTCGAAATATTCGGGAAAACTGGAGTTGTCTTTGTTCTTGCTCGTTCAATTTCAAATGATCAGCGATTGTTACAACGTAGACAAACTATTACACTACGTTAAAAAATGATCTGTAATTATAGAACGAAATTTAATGGATAAGTAAAGTAATTATTTGCCTGTAAAGGAAGATAGAAACCGATCTAAAGAAGCTGACGCATCTGACCTACAAGAACCTGACGCAGGTGCGTGCACATAGAATGTAGCGACGACAATTAGTGACTCTACTTGGCGCTTTATTTTACGACCTCATTGCACTGTTTCCATTTACAATTCTCTCCTTTATTCTAACAGGCACACAAGTGTTTGAAAATTACTACTAAGAAAACAGAAGCACGTTTCTTCGTTTCATCGGTACAAATACGTCTACCGCATGCAGCAATAATATGTAAAAGTTTGCAATCAGGTAAACAGTTTACTATATTCTTCGAACTGCCCTACATTCTTTGACAAATCTCTTGGAATATAAAGTGAACAATTTATTTGATCGAAAACTGTTTCACTCGATTATATGCCAGGTAGCGATCGCACAATGGCCCCCCTCCCATAATCTAACGCTCGTTAAAAATCCCGCCTTAAGAACACTGCGGTTAACGCATTGAATAAAGAAGAGGGTTACTCACTGTTCTTTGCGAATGTTTCGAGGGCAATCGTTCGGATCTTCGCCGGGAAACGTTCGAGGATGAGTCTGTATGCTGTGAGGGTAAAATATTTGCATGACACGACAGAAGTCGACACTTTGCACGAGATAGTTGATGTCCGGATGCCAAACGTCGTGGCTAAAGACCAGAAGGGTTTGCTCGATCCCTTTCGCTTGAGCCAACGACACGATCAGGTGTCTGAGGTAGGTGAGCCGTGTGTGCACTTGAATCACTATTACGGGAGCGTCGTTAGCCAAAGGACCGAAAGACTCTTCGTTGTACACTCTTTGCTCGGCATTCGCCCTTTCTATGTTTCGACGAATCTCCGCTATTTCGAACTCGGTTAACGTTTCTGTGCTCGCGTTCGTTAACGTCGAGGAAGAACCATTTCGACGATCTTTCAGAAACCTGGAAGAACAACTCTTTTTCTTTCTTTCTTTATCCCTCTTTGCCAACGTCTTACTTATCTTTTTTCTTTCGCTTGTCTTTTTTTTTTTTTTTTTTTAATTTTCGTACGTGTTATCGTACGTACAGGCGACGAGGATTTTTCTTGAAAATGGTGAAAAGGCGTATTTGCACGGCCTGATTTACCTATGTAATTCTTGCGGTACGAGGGAGAACAGCGTCTCGTTTGACGAGGCCTGTCCAGCGGAATCTCGGCCGGTCAGGCTGATCACATGAAGTTGAAGCCAGAGGAACGTCGCCAGGAAGACGAAGACGAGCGTCCTCAGGAAAGTTCCGCGTGCCGATCTCACCGTCCCCAGAAACGCCACTCCTGCGAATACCGTGTTATTCCGCAGTCTCGTTAATCAACGAAGGCGTTAACGAAGCAGCATGTGTGTACCATCGTTTAAAAATACTTGAAAATTATCGCTTATCCTTGGCAACATGTTTAATTGCAAAATTACGAATATACATTAAATTGCAAAGGTTTTACAAAGGTTTACAATCATCCTGGCTATGTACAGTATAAAATTTTATTATTATTTCTATTAATAAATTATTTTTATTATTAAAATTGTAAAACGGGTGTTAAATTGTTAAATCTTGTGCAAGTATTTTGTTACTTAATACGCTCTTTGACATCTTTAGTATCCGAATGATAAATCACGGTAAACAAGATCTAATGCGAGCAGTTTAATGTAAATCGTATGCAAATAGTAATTGTAACATCGATGTAATAAGTAGCAAACGTAGTAAATAGCAGTCTATATCGATAAATATTATTATTAGAGGTCTGACGAACTGTCGATCTGTTGATCCCATAAAAAGCTAATAAATTCTAATTCGAATCGTTACTTCGAACAAATTTAAATGTTCTTATTACTAATTAATCAGAGTGCCAGGATAATCTTTGAACGATGGTACTCATCATTTTTCTTGTACTCGACAAAGGATAGGATTGTCTCTCTTACCTCTCATTCTGGCATTTCTACGCGTCCGTTCTGCAACAGTATAACACAGTTAATAGACTAAATCGTCATTTCTCACGTCTGTTGTATCATTTAATGAGCGAAATAAATTTCTATGCAAGTTCCATTTCTTCAGTTATGCTAACAGAGAACATGAAATTGCATAGAAATCCGCGATAATCGAATAATAAGAATATCATTAAACGATACGACGAATGTAAGAATTTGGACCTAATTAATTGGCATTTAAAACAAAATAAAATCAATTAGTGCGTACATAAATAGGGTTCGAATACTTTTCGTAGCCACTGTATTTGATAGGAGGTAAATCACCGTCTTACCTCGTATCAGAGAAAAGGCGCGACGGATGGTCCCTCATTTCGACGAAATCTGCGAAAAAAGAAACGAATACGAGCACTGATAAAAACGAGTAGCATCTCTTGCATATATTTATACTTGTATCTCTTCTCGTATTTCGCTGAGATCGCGATTTCGACCGCGACTACGACCACGACAACAACCGCGACTACGATCACGAGAACGACGACGAAGGGATGAATTTGTCCATGATCGTTCGAGCCCGGTAGGCGTATGTCGGCCCCCCCGAAAGAAAGAAAAAAAAGAAATCGTGTCAGGGGGCGTGAACGATTGGTATTGGAATCTCAGTTGCTATCGGTCACTGGAAATTACGGTTTAACAGATCTTCTTTCACACGGAGATACGTGTATCGCGATACACGCGGAGATACGTGTCCGAGAGTAAAACGTAGAAAAACACTGTGCACATGCAATACATACTTATTTAATGTAATAGCTGGATGTTGATCATTCGTTTCTTCGTTCAAGGAGATCTTCTTGCGCGAAATACACGTTTTTGAACGAAGATCTTCTTTGGACAATCGAACGAGATCGAAGCTTTGTTTTCTCCTTCGTACGCCGAGTCCCTCGCAAGCCGAACCGTTCAAGCTTTATTTTTTATCGATATACGCGATCGATATTCGATGCTGAGAAGAAGAAAAGATTTACTTCGGCTAGCTCGTCTATCAACAAATGACACAAATGATAGCGAAGTAAGCTTAAGAAACAGTGTTTAAAACATCGTCGCTTTTCTCCCACATTTTTGAACTCACAAAGTTGATCGATACAGCTTCCGAATAGTTGATACGTCTATCGTGGTATGACGTATGTAATGGATACTTAATGACACATAGAAACCTTTATGCAGCGACTTCCGTGAGATAAGGTATCGTGATACTAATTTTGTGCATCGAGCCGTCAGACTGGCGACTCTTCCTACGAAGACAAAACATAGGAAAGAGTTGTTTTATTCGCGCGATAGTTATAACATCGCACGGTTCTCTCTTATCATTCCGTCAGCTGCTGTCTTGATATATCGTTACGCATATTTCTATCACTCTTGGATACTATATCGTACGTTGTATCGGGCAGAAATTCTTGGAACGAGAGGCAATAAGGTGGAAACGACCGAAGAATTTCCCGAAGCCGTTTGCAATTTCCTTAAATAATACGCGAGAGGCATCGCTTTCTTCTCTCGCGTTCAGTATTATTCTTCTATTCTCGTATTATAAAGAGCCCAAAAGTTTCCTCGTCCTTCTTTTAGCTTCTTTGTCCGATAGCGAAGAAGAGGAAGCTTCAATCTCATCCGCTTCCCCAAAGAGGGTCTTCGTGCGAAAATGTGTAGTTCGCGCAGCAAACTTGCTCAGTTTCCATTCGTTCGTTTCATGGTCGAGAACATCTACTCTAATGTCTATTAGAATGCTAACTCTAATACCTATTAGAATGGAATATCTATTTCTGACGAAGAAACAAATAACATCCACCTACCCTATTACATATTTATAGGAGCATGCCGTGTCGCGTATCTTCCTGTCTTTCTCCCTGCATTTTAATCCTGTTCGCTCGTTTCATACGCCACGTATCTCGATACACGCATCTCTGCGTGGAAAAGCTATAATTTGCAGAGATATCGAGCACACTTGGACCAATCTGGCGGTATCGTATCGTCAACTTCGTTGGTTCGTCGCTTGACAGTAATACCTGTTGTCAATTCCAATTAATATCAATTGGTATATAACAATAATAATAATAACAACAATAATAGTAATAATAGTAATAATAATAATAATAAGAATGATAACAAGAAGAAAAAAGAAACTAATCGCGTTTCGATCACACGAATCTCCCAATCGAGCTACTTAAGTATCCCTATTCGACCTTCTGTCTTTTTTCTCTTCCTTTGCTTCTCTTCCCTCTTCTTCTTCCTTCGTTTCGAATGTTCGTGTATCGGTTGCTTCCGGCGATCGACACCGGTTCGCGATCCGTTTCACTGAACGTCATGGAAGTAACAGAGGAGAACGCGTTTTCTCGTGTTCGGCCGACCCGTCGACAATTTCTTTCTGCCGCTTTTTCTTCTTTTCGTGGCGGCGCATACGAAAGACGATGCTTCGGCATTAACTTTATTTTTAGTACGGCACGCGGACTTATAGAAAGTTGGAAGGGGAGTGTAAAGGAGGAAGTGGAGAAGGAGAAGGAACACAGAGGAGGAAGGAGGCACGATGGAGAAGGAGAAGGAAAACGAGGAAGAGAAGAAAGAGGAGTGGAAGGTGTGAGAGGGGCAGGGGCAGCCAGTTAGTTGCATTAACAGTGAATGATGCCAATCAAAAACGTACCAAATGTCTGGACAGCTTATGCGATCGGCCTTGATCGACGATTACCATAGATTATCGTCTAATCGGCGTGCCTTGTGATTTAGTTACGCGACTCAAACGATTCCAACTATTAAAGCGCAACGTTATAACGCGATGTAAAGTAGCAACACGCACTTTCCATTGTATTTGGCTGCTCTTCTATGCTCTCGAACACTGTCGTTGTCTTATTCCGATAACTTTGATCGTGCTCGGCGTAAGATTGAATATATTTAACGCGCTCGAAGGAGGAGAAAGAGGAGGTGCACCCAAGTGCCTTCGTAAATGCAATGACGAATCGCATTACTTGACTGTTAATCAGTTGCATGGATCGTCGATCGTAGATCGAAGTTCTGTAGAGCTGCGCGCGTCTCTAGCGATACATAAATATCAAGTTCGTCCTCGAATATCCCGCTACGGGAAGCGAGACAGCGAGCTCGGCTGAGTCAATCTTCTCTTTTCGAATCCACGAGTTCGATCCACGTGTGCCAACAAGAAATATAGGAAAACGAGCGAGAAGTTCCGTGGCGTGGACGTTGCGACAAATATCGAACCGTGCTGGATGAAAGAGTACTTTCAACGACGACTACGACGACCACAGTGACAAGCACGAATACGACGCTAGGCACCTGGGTCGCCCTGTAGGAACCGCGAGTAGTTTTCCGTAGATGAGCATCGAGTGGCTCGATATCCCATTTTGCCTGGTGCCTGGCCAATGTAGGTCAGCTGAGTTGGCTGGTTGACGCGAAACAATGCGGATATCCGCGAGGTAAGTTAATAGCGATATCCTCTTCTCGCGAAGCAGCGAAATGACGTAAAGGGGGAAAGAGGGAAGACGGTAAGACACTCGACACAGAAGCAGCGCAGCGATAAAACGCTTAAACCTTGCCGTTTTCTTTTCGCCCCTTCACGTTTGCTTCCGCCGCATCTTTGTTTTCGTCCGTGCCTATCGTCTTCGACGTTTCACCTCCGCACCGCGGTCTCTCCCCTTTCCTGCCGTATTTCACCTCTCCATCCCATTATGTCCCTTACACTTCTCTTTCTCGCTTTCACGTTGCTCCTGTATTTATCTTTTCAGATTAGAATCTCGAAACGAAGGTCGAAGCCCCGTGCACGTCCGACAGCTTGGCGCTCGAGCCACCGTCGAGATTCTGCTGCCACTTTCTGCCACTTTTTACCCTCGGCGAGATCGAGCGTTCCCGTGGTCGCTGGCTCATCCGCGACCGACTATCGTCGTCTTGTTCACTATCGTGTGGCCGGCAGAAAAATCACGATACACGAACGCTCGCGTGCAGGGTATATACACACGCGAGAGAACGAAGATACGCGAGCCGCTAACGAACACGCCCGCACGCTCCGTTACGTTTCCTGCGACGGTTAATTCGCTCGACGCGCAAATGCAAACGACTGAACTCGAGACGGTCACGCGTCGCTTTCAAGGTAAACCGGAAAACTCTGTTTCTCGCGCTGCCGTGCAGTTTCTTAACTGCCGTCGTTTTTCTTATTACACGGTTGGAGGGAGGCGCACATGTGGAGAAGAAGAATACAGGTAATGGTAGGAAAGGAGGATGGAATGGCGTGAAGTATGGAAAAGGGTGAAACGGAAAGGCGAAAACAACATAGCGGCTCGTGAAACAACGGTGTTACAGAGGCGAGGGGGGGGGGAGAGGTAGAGAGTAAGTAGAGTAGGGAATTGGCCGGATAGAAGGTCGGCAAAGGCAGAAAGGGTGGCGAATGACGTGAAACCTCGTGGAGAAACAAAGAGAATGGAAGGGGTTTTATGTGCGCTTACGCGCATATACACGTAGAAAAGGAAAGCGAGAAGGAGTGAGGGGTAGAGAAACTAAGGGAGAGAGAAAAGCAGCGGGGTTGGTGAAATATCGATCAGAGTGGCAGGTCCGGGACAAAAGCTCGGGCTCGGGCACGAGCTTGAGGTCGGCAGCCATCGTCTGGAAAGGGCAATGTCGCTTTCTTGCGCGTATCAGCGCGCCTGCCGGCATCGTTGCCTCCTATTTTCTTCTACTTACGTAGGTCCACCGTCTGGAAAAGTTGCCCCAGGATCGGCGTATAAATCTCACGACCGCACGAGACTCGCGTTCCAACCGATCACGTATCGACGAGCCTGTCAGGATAGATCGCGAGAAATGCGAGGCGGGAGAACCAGCGGCGAGTCATCGCGATCTGTCGCAGTATTCCGTTCGTTTCGATGCACCACTCCGATTTCCCTTTCCTCGCGTCTTTCTTCCTTCCTTCCTTCCTTTCGTCCTTCCTTTCTTTCCTTCGCGTAGATTCCGTCACCGTTCGCGCGACTTTCGCTCGAAACTGCGATCACATCGACTTCCTAGAAGAGGAGAGCGAGCGCGCGGCCGCGCGATCGCGACCCCACCCACCCTTCGCTTTACCTTTCCTTCCCGTCTGCACCACCACTTTACACCGTCGCCCTCGTTCCACGCGGCCACGTCCACACGGGGATGCGATTTCTAGCCACGGCCGATCGATCTTTTCCGTCCTGCCATCCCTCGACGGCAACGGACGTCGTTGCTCCGGCGCCACTGCTCTCTTGTACATAGACGCCTACGTCGATAAACTACGACCCACGTTTATCCTTTCTCCACGGGTAAAACGCTTTTGCTCGCTTTTCTCGCGGCGGAGCCACTCGCACCTACGATTTCTGCTTTCTTTCCTTCCAATTTCCACGAGCTTCTTGATATTCCTTCAGCCACCTCACTACCTGTTACCCTGACCTTGCTTCCTCGACCATCGAGTCGCACGACATATTCGAGGGCTCTATGCAACAAATATTTGACCGATTTAATAAATACATTAATAGCGATTGGATTATTTAGTCGAAGATAGCGTTGCGAGTATTTGACGGACACAGCGTAGAGCGTCAAAGTCAACGCACACCGCGGCAGAATATCAAGAAGAGGCGATCGATCCTCGACGATATCCGGAATGTCGATTAAGTAGAGAATCGTCCGTGGAACTTGCACGAGTGCCTGAATCGCGCCTCTATGTCGTGCATTCTAAATAAATAACAATTATGGAAGATCACCAGAGCTTGCGTAACAGCAGCCTCAACTTTCGTCATTCCTATAAACTGTTTCGTATTATACGATAGAGGCTCGTTCATCCGAACAGGCTGAGGGACACTCGAGTGGCTCTAGCGATAAACATTCGTTAGATGGATATTCTCTTCAGTTCTTTTTATTAGTTCGAACATTGGCATTCAAGCGTCACGATTTTAATCGTTCTTTTTCTGAACACGTAGAATTTCTTTTATCAAATATCAAATCAAAATAAATATCGTACGTATCACATATCGCGAAATTACGCTGAATCGCGGTTCGAATAATAGAGGCACAGCGTTAATTTGTACGTATGAACGGAGTGCGGGTAAATCAGGTTCTATTGTATTCGCACTACACGGTTGAATCTCGTTTATCGATGAACGACCGATGGACAAGACAGCTCGGACAACCGGAGCAGTTCCGATAATCGAGGTTTATTGGCTATCAACTCTAGCGCTTCTTATTAGTTCGGGTAATAAGATTTAACCGCTAAGATCTCAACTGCTCCTTCTTTGAAATTTACTTTCCACGCGAATAAATGATTCTATATGTCGATACGTAATATTCGTTATATAACTAGACTGCGGATATTTATGCAAACTTGCACGTTTATGAAGGCGATTAAAAGAGCAGAATCTTGTCGTACGAACAATGCTAGTTATACAATAAGATATGTAAGAAAACAAAATCTCTTCGCGATTTCACGATCTTGAATTAATTAATGCTCAGCTGGCAAACGTATTAATCTTTTTCCTTGGTACTACCGATGCATTCAGGATGTTCATTTGCAAACATTTGCAAGACTTACGTAAAACTAACAAGCACGCGCCGTATTCTTCTATAAAATGATACAAATCTTGCTTGCAATTCGTTCGGTTTGGAATCGATGCCATTTTCTATCCACAGCGGGACAACACAAGTCCTCCGATCTTCCTATATCCACGAAATCCCGCAATCTCACGATTCTCAGTTATTTTTTTCTTGTAAGGATGAAAAAACATAAATCGTCTGCCATGTTCACGCGATCTCGCGTGTTTTACGTGAAATTTCGCGGAGTCGGGAAACTTCGACTTTAACTTTGCTCTCTTGCCGATAATGATAGGTGTCCGAAGAGAGATACTTCTGCACGCGTTGAAACATTGATCATCGAGCTTGCGAGCACAACGCGCGGATTCTCACGCGTCGCATTAACTTTAATAAAACCGATGACGGTGAAAAAGGAGGATGGGGAAGAAAGGTGGAAAAACGAATCGCCAAATATAGACAGACCGAGCCGGCACGACGAAAACTCGCGGGACTCGCGGCAAAGTGAACTGTTCTTCGGGCAATTTATATTTCTACCAATAAGAAATTCGAGCCCGATTTCAATTCAGTGGAAAATTCATATTTAAAAGCTGGCGCAAACAAAGCTACGTAGACATGAGCGATGACAAAACGAAACGTGAATTCGAAAAAACGATCGATCTAAATTTGACTCTGCTGAGATTGACCGGTGTAGTTTCGAGCGAAAGAGCGAGCAGAGATACGTTGGCGAGCTTGGCGTTCGTTTGCATGACAATTAACACCATTTCGTACGTGTACGAATTTGCAACGAGTTCGTACACTCTGGCCACAGTTTTGGAATCATTTGCGATGATCATCCCACTCGTAGCAGGACAAACGCGACTCGTGATTCTCTTGTGGTTGCGCGATTCTTGTCAAACAATGTTGAACATTTGCGAGTCTTTCTGGTCGACTTTAAATTCGCACGAAAAGAAGATCGTTCAAAGTTACACGAACAAGGCGAAACTATTGAGTCGCTGCTACTTGTTTAGCTGCATTTCAACCATATTCTTCTACGTGCTGTTGATAGAATTTCGCTCTTTGATATTTAGCGAACCGAAGCATTTTGCAAATGTTACGGTTTATGGAAACAATAGCAGCTTTGTTCCGTCGGAAGCTGTGAAATCTCCGCAAGTGACGGACGATAAGCGACGATATTTACCATACGCGTTTTTTATCGACGTGCAAGAAACACCGTGGTACGAGATCGCGTACTTTGTTCAACTTGGCTCCATGATCAGCGTCGGTTTGACCTGTGTCGGCGTGGACACAACTGGGCCATTGCTTATCCTGATCGCGTGTGGGTATTTCGACACGATTCAATCTAGAATTAAAAATTCCTATTCGTTTGAATCACCGTCATCGTCACCGATTTTGGCGTCGTTATCAATTGCAACAAAGACGAAGACCGCAACGGAAACCACGTCGGTTACAAGAATAGAATCGTCGTCAAGGAATATAGGCATGAAAAATTTGCGAACATGCCTGAATCATCATCAACTGTTACTAAAGTGAGTGCGATTTTTTTCAATCGTGTCCATTATCCTAAATGGATAATTTCCGCTGCATATTTTATATTTCGTACTCCTTAGCTCAAACGCTATATTCTATAACTATTACCTTAATCCATATCATTCACCTTACTTCTCACATATTTTATTTCTCCATTTCATATTTCCATATTTCATATTACATTTTTCATGTTCTGTATCCATCGCATACAGCATCGTTAATCCCACATTTAATGTTTCATGTTCACCATTTGCCCGCGGTATCCCTAGCTCCTATCTTAATTCCCGTAGCATTTATCTACATTCCATTTGTTATATTGAATATTTCCATGTCCTTCACTCACAAAATGAAATTCGTTCCCTAGGAATTTCCCATAAAAGCCAGAAGAAATCGACGCCTCCGAGAAACAAAAATTGCCATCCCACGAAACAAAATTCGTTGCCTGCGAGTTTTCCATAAAACCCACAGGAAATCAACGCTTCCCACAAACCAAAAACACTGTCCCACAAAATGAAATTCGTTTCCCAGAAATTTCCCATAGAACCCACGAAAAATCGATACCTCCGAGAAACAGAAATTGCCATCCCACGAAACAAAACTCGTTGCCTGCGAGTTTCCCATAAAACCCACAAGAAATCAACGCTTCCCACAAACCAAAGACACTGGCCCACAAAATGTTTCTTACAATATTCCCACAAGACCCACAAGAAATCGACACCTCCCAGACGAGAAATTCGCTATCCCACAAAATGTACTTCGTTTCCCACAACTTTTCCAAAAGATCGACAAAAACGACAGTTTTGTGAGCGACGAAGTTCGTCTCGTGGGATACTGGTTTTTGTTTGTGGAAAGCGTCGAACTCTTCTGGGTTTTGTGGGGAAGTTCGTGGCAAACGAATTTCATTCCGTGGGATTACGATTTTAGTCTGTGGGATGTGTCGATTTCTTGTGGATTATGCGTGCGACGAATTTTGTTTCGTGGGATAGTGTTTCTGATATGTGGGATAAACAAAAGTAACGAAATATCTAGCTATATTGGCTATACTCAACGGCTTACGGCTAGTTGAGTGCTCAACTCAACGAGTGTTCAAACTCAACATTCTCGAAAACGGAGCTGTATGTGAAAAAATTGTATCCTATAGTTTTGGCTTACCTTTACACCCTGAATAGCCATCTTCCTGGTTGTGCCACGATTTCAGAAACACCTTGTATATTAGATGATTTCACTCTATATTATTCTTTCGCTATAAAATTTACTGAATTCACTGGAATTGTATAATTATTACTTTGACCACTTTTACACACGTTTGCACAGTTTATCCTTGTGCAATTACGGGCTTGATAGACCATGACGATGTAATTATATTAAAATAAGTGCCAAGTCTTTAATTAAAAATAACTATGCCGCTGCCCAAATGGTATACGTATACGTATAATTCTTTCTCAACATTGCGTCTTTAATTGCCGTTTTTTATGCCGCTAGATTGTGCGAGGATATCGAAAACTTGACAAATATAATGTTTCTGATACAACTGATCACCAGCACGTACAATATCTCATTGATTGGCTTCAAAATAGTCGAGGCAAGTATTCAGCTAGTTAGCCAAAGAATCTTTTCCCTTTTCTTTCTTCTCCTCCTCTCTTTCAATAGCGTGATAACCTTGCATGACATACACTTGGCCGATACTTGACAAACAGGACAATCCCGGCAAGGTCAAGTTCGTCACGCAACTTGGCATCTTTATTATTCAGCTTTTTCTCTGCAATTGGCCACCGGATCTTCTTCGATCGAAGGTAAATTATTCAGGATAATTGTGGATAATACGCTACAGCTTCATAAATCATCATGTCGTCGATATTCCAAAGATAAAGTAGAGAAACGATCGTTTTTCTACTTGGAAATAGTAGAAGCAAATATATAAATACGTTTGCTGTCGTTTCCTCGTGTCAATCGCGTTATTCTCGAGGATTTTCTCATTTTTCCAGGTAGCTACGATCAGTCAAACGAGTGTACGTTACCTAACACGTTTACCTAATTTTAAACGTTATGACAGGGATATTGAGCCGCGCAATTATCTTGCCACAATTTTACCATTACCATTTACCATCATCTTCGATATAGCACGTAGAAATAGGAATATGCAGTTCATGGACATTCGACCGCAATAAACGCAGCCGCACACTTTTAATCGCGACAGACGTAACGTACGAGTTAGTCCGATAATATCCGATTGGTCTGCAACGATGTTCTTCTTGACGTTGCATGAAATGCAAACAGGATGTTTAAAAATTCGGCGAGGCAATGCGGTGTTCCTCTCTGAAAAATATACCTTTTCTCATTCACGTAGAAGACGAACGATTTTAACAGAAAATTATTCGCAAATGAACATAGGTGGAGCAGGTGACGAGCAGCTTGGACGAAGATCGCGCATCCGAGCGCAAGAACTCGACAGTGAACGGGATGAATTCAGAGAACGACGTTTAGAGGCTGAGACGCGTTCCAGAGGAAAGTTGGATGCGTAGAGCCTGCGAGGCATTGAGTCGCTACGGGAGAAAGTAGGAGAACCGGAGCAACAGCTGCTGAAAACTATCGCCCAACGGTGTAAAAACTCGAGCTACTCGAGAAAGAAAGGCTCAATTGAGGAAAAACGCAGAACTGGAACAGAAATGTTGGGCATACAAAGGTCGGAACGCTGTTTCACAGAAAATGAAGAAGCAAGTCGATGAGTTAAAGGGGTGTCTGTACAGACCAAGGACGAGTGATAGATCACTCTCTCAGGTGATTATCAGATTTGATTTTCATTTATATTTATTGGAAACTTAGCTCGACAGAGTATTTACAATTTGCGTTTAGCGAGAGGCATGGTCATCGATTCTTGCCATTTACGTGTTAGGAAAATATGTCACATCCTTGCGTCGCAAAAGTGACACAATTTGGGAAACATATTGGAAGAAATTTCCAATTTGTTCTCAAAAAAAAAAAAAAATTGAATGATTCATCCCTTAGGATCTTTTCGGATTAAGAACTGAAGATGAGAGAAACAATCTTTTTTATCATTTTCATAGTAAGGATATATCGCGCATACTAAAGTGCCGAGTTTTTAAGGCGGATGCGTTCCTCATCCAAGCTGCTCGACACCTGATCCACCTACGTTCATTTGCGAATAATTTCACGTGTTAAAATAACTCGTGTTCCGCACCTGAAACACGGTATAACTGAACAGAAAAGTATCTTCGGTGTATGTACACGTGTACGGAAAATTTGAGTTGTTTACATAAAAATAGTGGCAGACGACGTTCCGCTAACGACACCTCTATGCTTGGGAAATTTTTACCGGAGATCTTGGGAAGATTTTTCTTTATTTCGTACTACTCCGTACTACTTCGTATGACTCTAATTTCCTATACATCTGGGGCGCGTATTACTCCGATGTATCGATACATATTAGCTTTATAATAAATCTCAGGCAATCAATAATATTATCAACGTTTTAAGATTCTCAACGAAAATCCAGTTTGCCGATAAATATTAACGATATTGTATTGAATATATATATATATATATATATCGATCCTTTTAGTCGAGAAGCTCAAATTATTGACGATGTACGTGCATTGATAACCCGAGGTCGGCCTATCAGTGACGAGGAAATCTTTCCATGTAGCTGCTGTGTCCGATAAAAAAATCTAGATGCGTCTGACGCTTATAGTAATAATAGCATAGTAGTGTATTTATTAACCTTAGCCGGTTGGCCTTGCAGCGGACTTGCTTATGTTTGCTCTTTATCTCGCTCATACTGCGTTCGTCCAACTTACGATCAGTTCTAGATTATTTGGTTTGGTTGCTCCTATTGCTAGCCTTACTTGCTATTCTTATCGCTTGCTTTTACTACACTGTATCCGATATAATCTCGCGTGTCGGCTGCTTCGCTGTCTTTGATTTTCAACCGACGTCTGACTCTTATAGAAAATTCTACTTAAAGCCTGCGCATCGATTTCTTCAACTTCTTCCCTCAGTCTCGTTCTATCTCTCTCTTTCAGAGCGAAGCTATTGGTCACGCGGGCTATTCGATGCCTTGGTATCGGTATCCTGGCAATTTACAAAATCCGGTGAACATGCTTATGGTCAGAGGTCAAAAACCGGTCCGCTTGACTGCCGGGAAATTCATCGAGCTGTCGCTGGAAACGTTTGCCTCTGTAACTTTCTTTGCCCCAAACTTTCTCCCTTGCTTCTCTTATTTTTCTGTCGTCCCTTTCTTTCAGATGATATCCACCGCTGCTTCGTTCTTCACCATGATGCGAAGCATGAACTGACCTTCGTTTCGTGAAACACTGACCATGAAAGTACGCCATCCAGGATACGAAGAGAATGTTACCTTCTTCACGCCCGTCCGATAATCATTGTATTAGATGTCATTCGAGTATTTCCAGCGAATACCATTAATGGAATAAACACGGTTGACTGAGAATACAAATCGATCACAGAATTTCTTTTCCGATTGTTCATCGATCAAAGGAGCGGGGCGAGACGCAGGCGAAAAGAGAAAAGGGAGAGCACGAAGGGAGTAAGCACGAAACTGACGTTCGTTTCGCGAAACACTGACGATGGAATCCCATTAATCCCCCTTTTACCTTCTTTCGGTCATCTTCGACCCAACTGTATTTCTCTAACGCTAAGCAATATCTGAGAGTTCCATAAAATATGGAAAAATTGTTGTTGGTACGTATCGTCTTTTGCTTCAATTTCGTGTTAAATATTTTTCCTACAATGTTAAGATACGTTTTCGTTTGCTAAAGTAAGAGCAAAATGTACAAATTCGAAGATCGCGACAGAGTCAACGAGTCGCGACGAGGAGGAATGTTATTTTCCTCTTCTGTCCGTTCATCCAGTGATCGTTAGACTGCGAGCTTTTACGGATTTATGAAAAATGCAAATAAAAGCGCAAAATTGCACGGAACGCGCATAACACGGAGAAATAGATAAAATATTCAAAGTATACAGTTTTCTATGCTACTTGACAGGTGAAGCAATTTTCTAGCGAGTTTCCCTGCTCTTTTAACGATATTTCGGAAATACGTATGTGCATAAAAGTCTGCGTAATCGCAATACTTTTTGTCATCAAGCTACAACATCATTGAACTAATTGTCCATACGAGCGTGCAGACGATTGAATAGTTCTGACTGAAAAGAGAAACCGATTTCGAAATTTCATTTCTAATTGTACACCGAGCGAAAGGAAAGAAGCAGACGATGCTGTGGATGAAAGGAGGGAAGGACGACGATAATCGACGCAAAGTCAACTCGTGCGAAGAATAAGAGGAAAGTGCAGAGTAGACGGGAGAAAGGGTTTCGATGTAATCGATCGTTCGAGTTAAAACGTTTCGCGCGTTCCATTCTCGTTTTGATTCGTGGCAAGACGAATCTCTATAGGTGAGCAGAGAGATGTTTCGTTCCGTTGCTCGGGATGTACTTCCTTGTAATGTAACGTGGTACAGTAGTGTCCGGATATCTGGCCACGAATTTGCTCGCTTATAGTCACGAGCTTTCTTATTCCTAGCTGTTGGCTCAGACAGAGTCTCCTCTTTGACGATGATTTAATTGGTATTGAAATATGTTGTACCTTTGTACTTGGAACTGGAAGTTTCTTATGTTTCATTTTATTAATTATAATTATTTATTTTTATTATTTAAATTATTGTATGCAAGTCAGTAAAAATTGCTACACGAAATGATTCGTTATCTACTGATTTTGTAAAAGAATATTTCAAATGAAATTTTAGTGTACCCGATCCGACGAGTAGATTTTAATATTTCAATATCTCACATCTTTCGAAATATCCAGGTGACCTTGAGTTTTTTAAACAGCATCGTATATTTTTTACGGCATTAGTCGATCCGGTTGAACATTCTCTGTGTAAAAGTATCGACCTGTTTATATCGAAAAGCCATCGATCTAACAGAGGTATCTTAACTTTAATTTGTCAAATTTAATGCATGAAAAACGGTTCTCTTGAGTTTACGTCGTTCTTGTCGCTTGAGAGACACGAGGTTGCCTCAATATCCAAAAAAATATGAAGTATTAAAAAAATTTCACTTCAAACATTTGCCGATGGTACGTCAATACATAGAACGAAGAGTTATTTCCAAGTTTTTACTGATTCATCCTCTACATAATAATAATAGCATATATAATATCCTTCAATTAACATTATCAACCCTTGACACTAGAACTACCGACGTTTGAGAGGTAGCTATCTCTGCCAAAACAGGTCAAAATGACTAATCTTTAAAAAATACGTAATAATGAAATATTTTTACATTTATTGATTTATTATTATCTTAGAAAAGGAACTACATGTTCTGAGATCATAAGAACTATATAATAACAACTATGATAATAACAATAAGTACAATAATGAAGAATATTTAGTACCCAAATCTTTGGTAACAGATACAGGTATTAGGCTATAGTAATTTACGCTATAAATTATATTTATTATTATATTCATTATAATATAATTATATAGGTAATTTAATTTAGGTATATATATATATAAAATTAAAGTAAATGAAAAATTCCAAATTAAGTAATTTAAACCTAAATTGTTATGGTTCCCAACGAGTTTACGCTAGCTAAACCGGACGAGCGAATATCCTTGTTCGTTTGGTGTAAATGCACCTTTAGCGGTCAGGTACGCGCGAACGAACGCACTGCTTCTTATATTGGCCAGAAGGAAGAAAACCACGTTCCTGTTCGTCGACGATACTTGAAGCTGCGTTAGAGAAACCCTATTGGCCTCCCTATCGATGATCACGTCTATCTTATCGTTCGCTATTTTGCTTCTTTTCTTTCTTTTTGTTACTTTTTTCTTCGATCTGGACTACTACGTTTTTGGCTACTGGCGAATCGTTACTCGCGACGTCTTCGAAAGATCGTTAAGCCGAGTTCTGCTTTGCTTTCGACGCAAGGATGGATAGAAGAGATAAAGGCGAGGAAACAACAAGAAAACTGCTTGAGAATTTCCATGATACGTCGCCTCTGAAATTAATAAACCGGCAGTCAGAACTTTCCATAATTATAAAAATAGCCTTAACGCTTTGAACAGTCCTTGGGTCGCCAGCTTTGTCGGTACATGCGTCTAAGTGTTACGTTTACTTTTTCTTCCATTTTTATACTTTTATATCGTATGTTTCGTCTATGTCTCCCATTTCTCTGCATCGTATACACCAAAGGAATTTTATCCACGCGAATAAACAAATAAATAAAAAACAACGATAATTTGTTCGTCTTGAATAGCGGACCTAACCTTACTTTTTCAAATCCTCGATCAATTCGCCGACCGTGTTACCATTCCGATAAACGATGCAGCCCAGCAACTGCACGGAAAGTCTACTTTTCAATCCAGCGTTTATCCCCACCGTTACCGAGAATGCGACATTCCAGCGTTACTGGAATCTAAATGTGGCTCAGTATCCAATGCCGGCTGAGGCGTACATCTACTGTTTTATCCGATTTTTACGCGAATCCACTGCTACCGTAGTCTACCACATTCGACGAAACGGTTCAAAGAAATCTAGAACAAAGTAGACATCGACGAATTCCAGTCAAACCATCGTGGAACGTAATCGCTGGAACCAGCGACTGGACTAACGTAAACCCAGCTTTTCGATCCTGTCGTTCGATTGGATTGCTTACTGGAACGAGAGCGCTGCAATGCTATCGCATCAATGTAAACGCAGCTTAAAGCATCCGCGCTGACAACTCGTATGAAATTCGAAAAGTCGTAACTTGAAATTAGTGCTCGCTCTCTTACACTTCATTTACACTACACTTACACTTTCGTGTTCTCGTGTGTACGATGATGCAGGGTATCAAATAAATAAATAAATAAATAAATAAACGAAATAGATGAGACAGAAAAGAGAGAAGAAATAAATAAATGGGCGAATTCTTCGTCAATTACCAGTTAAGTGAATTTTTCTGTAATCCCGCGATATCTAGGATTTCGACGAGATTGTTATCCGGAGGCATCGTTCTTACGATTACTGTCAACCTGATGTCCTGACTTGGGTCGCTTGAATCGCATCGAGACCTTCGCCTACCGACGACAGATTGCGAAGACGAACGAGAGAGCGTTTGGAGAAGAAGAAACGAGTCAGGACGAGACGACTGTACAGTTGGTCTGATGCACACTCGCGACCTTTCTCACGCCAGATGCATTTACCATAGAACTTTTTTACGAATATGCAACACGTGCGTACGATACGTGAGTACGTATTACGTACGTTATACGTAATTTTTAAAAATTTCGATACCACTATAACGATTAAACTGCGAAATAAAAATTCGCAACTTAGGGAACTTAAAAATGCAAGATTTGTTAGAAAATAGATGTATGTACATAAGTATTGTAGGAGCGAGGAATGAAAGAGAGGAGGACAAAAGGAAAACACCATGAGACGAGCGCATCGCGTATGACGTGTTGAATGAATGAACGTACAATGAGACAAATTCATTTCTGTTTGAGAAGTACAATAGAATAGAGCGCTGTTCGTTGATATTTCAAGTTATTACGTTATATACGTCGGAGATGAAAGGACATCGGGGCCTTTCTTTTGAAATTTTTCGCAAGATTCCCAATACTTTAGGCTATTTATTATAGCTGTACTTAAATAATAAAACTTAGAAGTAGTTGTTACGATTCAATCCGATTATGTTTGCCCGAGATTTGTGACAGTGGGCTTGGGCTCAAGCTGACACAACTGGTCGCTGAACGGTCACGAGATGGTCGTTTTTATCTACCAGAGAAGTGCCAATATTATGGCACATGGTATGGTAACAGAAGTGCCGATATTATGGGACACACGTTGTATTAACAATCAAACTGCGGGCAGGAGCAATGTCAGCTCTATGCGGGTCTGCCTAGCAACGGCGGCTGGAATTTTGTTGGTCAATATGCAACGAACAAACGCGATCGTAAGGAGAGGAAAGTTTCCATCGGTCTTTTATTCTTGCGATCACCTTGGACAGTTTCCACATCGTTTTTACGTGCAGTATTATACCGAGCGTCACAGCAAACGTTACTTCGTGCTAACAAAGAGTTAGCCGGTTGACCGTGGATTCGTAATTGAACCTAAGAACATTGTCTTTAACATCTCGAGTGCCTAATCGCCACGGTTATTTGTCAAACTCTGTAAAAATCATATTTAAACCAGTAAATATAATTTCTATTGTACAAGTACGATGGCTAGTCCGAGTGAAGATTCGTTACACGCCCCTAAACCTGACGCTAAACCCGACATATATAAAATAGTTATTCCGTTGTAAATAAATGTTGTATTTAACAAAACGTTATATAGTATTACTTTAACAGGATCGAACATAATATGATAAAATTATCCAAAGTATTGTGCTCCCTATGATACCTGCAAGGTAAAACGACTTTCTACCGAGGTTCGCTACTCGTGCAATTGTACGCTGGAAAATATGAATTTGCATAAAAATCCGCGGTTTAGTAACGAGACACGACTGTCGCTATTCCAATGCTAAGATTTGAAATGAATCGGAGAACGTAAATAGGAGCTACAAAACGTCTGTTGCTTAAGCTTCAACGTCCTGAACGTCACCTCGTTTCAACATCTCTCGGGTATTAAAAATCGCTTGCCAGTTAAGATATCAAAAAGAAAAAAGATATCACGCCACGTTCTATGTAACGTTAAGCGGAATAGTGCGCGAAAATTTCAAGTTAATCGAGTGCAGAGTTTCGAAAATTTAGTGGCTGCGGCGTTGAAAAACATAGTTTCTAGAGAGGCGCGTAATGTCTTCAGTTAATTTTTCCCTAAAATAAAAGTACGCATTCGTATTCAGCGTTATAAAACATTGGCATTTTCCAGGATTTCGCAATACCATCTCTATCACACCGTTTTACGAGCTTTAAAAAAAGCGCAAAAAGAATTTCGAATCCTTCGAAGTCGACACAACCGCGTGCCCCCTTCATGAGAATACTCCGGTGGTGAACAAAATGTTAAGAACCGCTGGTCCGACGAAAACGATCGACGAACAGGCTAAAGGGAAAAACGAGGAATCTGTGTAAAAGACGATCGTCGGTATCGCTGCCTTCTACTGGTGTCGCTATCCGTTCTTCTTGAATTAATTACGCACAGTAGATAGGAATAGGCAGACAGAGGGGCGTCTGTCGCGGACAGGCTTTCTATTTCGTTCTATCTGTGCGAAATGTCTTTGGCCGTTGTCGACGCTCCAATCGAGCAACCGTGCAAACCAGTCGAGACGAATAGGAATTGACCGAGAAGCAGCAGCAGCAGCAGCAGAAGATCGAACGAGTTGCTCGTGCAAGCGTGCCGGTTTAGCAACAAGTTGCAGTTGGTGCGCGTTTTCCCTAGAGTTTCCTAAAATCAACAAGTGAACTCGCTTTCCTGCTTGGAATTTCTATATCGCTTTCTCGTTCGGCTCCACAGGTGGTAACACGGGAGGCGCGATTCGCACGGTAGCTACGCCACTTTAATCGGCGTCGTTCACCGTTGCTATCAAACGACCGAGTCTCGCCACCTTTCGTAAGCTGCGTCCTCGCTGAAGCAACAACGAGCAACTTTTCCGTCGATGATGCTGTTCCTTCTCCAACGTTCCTCTTCTATGTTCGTTCGTGTTTCCGTTGCCAGTTCAACGGAAGGTGTTGCTCGTTTCCATTCGAGGTGGTGAGGATCGAAGAACAGTAGAAATCACGCGCCACAACACGCTGCGACGGAAACAAATGTTCGGTGCATCGCTGGTCAGGATGCTCCCGAAGTTGAAACAAAGTGCAAATATCTGCCTGCTAATCGCGTTGCTTCGACGCGGACGAAATTTCTTTACAAATCGAAGACGTAGCACCACGAAAGGCTCCAAAATGCTTGTTCGATCGTTGTAAATGAATTTACGAACAGATTACTCGATCATCGTTTATACTAAATTTTATTCTAAATTTATACCGAACGAGCACGAGTTTGATCTTCTTCTATCTTGCTTTGCAGATTTACGATTTCACAGCTACGCGGACGAATTTTTCAGCCGAGTGTCACGAACGCCACGGCGCAACAAAACGATCGATCGCGTTTTCTGGAGCCTCGCGTGGCTGAAAAAAGACTGCAGACTCCGTTTCTGGAACGTGATAAAAGCCGGTTTAATAAAGCGACGCTTCTACGCGTTCACGTATCGAGAATTCTACGAAGGCTTGGCGTTCCTTTCGACCTCGGCCCGCATTCCCATCGTCCACTATCCGCTTTTCCATTCCTCTATCACACCCCTTGCATCTTAATCTTAATAGCGTTCTCTCGGCGAATACCTCGTCTTTCCCCCTCGATGCCTTCGATTCTTCTCGTTACGAGTTTCTCGCCGTCTGCCTTTATTTTCAGTCACCGCCCATTAATACGCTAATATCACAACTTTTCTCTCTTGTTTCTCCGATGCTTCCAGCTTTCTCTTCTTTCACCTTAGTCGTTGAAACCGCGCAGAACAATTACACGAATTACAGCGGACACGCTGCCTCACAAATTATCGTTCGGACGGACCAAGCATCTGAAAACTGAAATTCACATACTCGTAAGCAGACCGCGCATTTTTCTGCAAATTTCAGCACACGATATGCATACTATGGCGAAAGTACATAAAATACACGGGGTAGATTCGAGAGCAGAGACAAGCCC
This sequence comes from Bombus pyrosoma, assembly GCF_014825855.1. Lineage (NCBI taxonomy): Eukaryota > Metazoa > Arthropoda > Insecta > Hymenoptera > Apidae > Bombus > Bombus pyrosoma. Next base: position 2,283,556 of record NC_057784.1, read on the forward strand.
ATCTTCTTCCGTTTCTTTAGTTATGCGTATTCGTGAAAATGTGAAATTGCGCGAACATTCGCAGTCTGCTTATAAGGATACGCGTTCTGACAAACTCGATAGGGCGAAATAGTCAAATATAACGCGTGTTTAGTGTATGCACATTGTACGTGCGTGTGATATTGGGTTGGCAACTAAATGATCGCTGATTTTGTCAATACAAGCTAATGTCAAAGTTCGCGATCGCTTGGTTGCCAGCCCAAAAGATTCTCGTGAGAGTGTGAATCTTGGTCTTTGGATATTTTATTCTTCAGACGGACGTTTCATCGGAACACATATTTCTCTGGAACGATGGCTTAGCGGCTTACCAGTTTAACACGTTGAGGGTGCTGATGGCGGATGATTGTACAGTGACTCCCGGAGGCGGATGACGCCAGCGCGTAACGTGTTAAGGAAAAAGAAAAAACTCTCGGTGGCTACGCGGTTTCGATTCTACTTCGGATCGACACGTTAAGGCGATTTTCCAGCGAACAACAACCACCGATGTGTACACACGCACGTACATATACTTGGTGCGTAGGTTTAGAAACGGCGCAAGGGTGTGCGTACGTGGAATCGGATCGCGATGAGAACGAAAAGAAACATAAATCACCAAGATACTCGGAAGAACGGAATGGGAAGACCTAACAAACGCTATATGATAACTAGCGTAATTAAAAAGCGAAGAAAAACAATGCAATCGGTAAAATATACACAAAAGAAGGAAGAAAAAGAATAATGAAGAGGAAAGGAGAAAAGCAAAGGCAACGAAATATTAACCAATACGATTAGAGAACGAAGAAGGGTACGATCGAAGGCAAGATACTGTAAAAAGAAAAGAAAATGAAATGAAAATGAAAAGAAAAAGACTAAACTACCGTAAATGAATAGTAGGATAACTAGTATTAAAAAGTGGATGAAGAAAAGATGAAATGACAAGTCGGAGAAGCGACGGTGGCGAGGAGAACCGTAGGTTTCGAAGGAGGGATGAATGAGGTGTGTGGGTAGGGACAGGGTTAACGCGGAAGCGTTCGAAACAGGGCGAAGAGGAGCGTTAAAGGGGCGGGAGCGAAGGAGAACAGTGGGGGCTTCCGGAGGCACCGTGGACCATGCGCTTTCGCGTCCGACCGAAAGGACTTTGGATCTTCGAGGATCGAGAAGAGAGGTGACGGGTAAAGAAGTGGCAGAGGCGCGAACGTGGACGTGGCCGCGATCGCGAACGCGAACGCGAAAGCGAATGCGGACGACGGTGGGCAGAGAGTGCGACCGAGCCCCGAGCCGGAAAAATCGGGGTGAGATGCACCCTCGCCACCATCGTCACTCTCAATCGGCCGCGACGCTTCCACCTGGAAGCACGGCTACTCCACGCTAACCGGCTCGACGTCTCGTTCACCAGCGATTCATCAATTCCGAGGGGCCGACTTCTCTATCGTCTGCACGCACGTTCGATCCACTTTGCCCTACCGATCAATCTTCAACGCCATAGGTAAGAAATTTCACTCATCGTTTTCCGTAATATCGATGGCTTGCCGCGTAACTATCGTGCGTCCGTCTCTGGCATTTTCGAGAAAAGTAAGTTAAACGGATACTCTCTGCGTTGTTGCGTTTGTTCCCGTCGATGATATTGTAAAATTGGTTGCAAATTGTACAATGTCGCGATTTCTTTGTTGAATAGAAAATGACAAATAGGAATGAACACGATGATGAGAGTAAGTGTAGCAAACAGAAATATTTGGCAAGTAAATGTAAATGCGATTTCTGTACAGCGTAATGTCCTGCATGTAAAAGCTCAAATTTGACAAGGAGCGGGCATACGATATTTTTGCAGCGAGACATCGATATTTTCTTCCGTATAGTCGCTTTCGCGTTTCTCTCGATCGGCTCCCTTTTCAGTTTCGTTTTCGTTTTTGTTTCTCTGTGCATGCAGCGAAGGAGAAAAGAAAGTTCGAAGGAACGACAGTTCGAAAAGAAAGCATCATTTTAGAAAATGGAGTTATTATCGACAAGAACGATTAAACGACGAATAGATATAATACAGAGGCTGTCATCAACATGGTGAAAAATGTTCAGTACCGCAAATATGTCGCTAATGTAACGTAGTTGTTACACACAAGCATCAACTTCAAACTTTCTTTTCAAACTTACGCCACGATATGTACGATACAGTACGATACACAACGATCGACGAGTTGTTCCTTTTACAGTAAAAACGCTTAGATTTGCGAAGATTTCGACAAAAATAGAGTGGCGACCGATCGCGAATGAGAACGACGATCGACACGTTGTTCGTTCCGCAAGAGTTTAGATTCGCGAAAGTTTAGATAAAAGCGGAGTGACGATCGCGAACCAGTGGATCGATGAACGAACGGGAAAGGAGGAGAAGGAGGAGAAGGACGAGCAAGAATTTTGATCGTCGACGCCCTGTTCCTCCTCCGAACGACGATCAATGACAAGAGAAAAGATCAGATTCGCGTTCGATTCGTATTCCTGCTTTTTCCACTCTTTCGCTAAAACAAGGCAAGTGCACGGCTTTTCCTTTTTCTGGTTAAATTTCCGTTTGTCTCGCCTGTTTCTCGCGATTGCTCGGGGTCGCGTAGCATTCTAATCGAGGCTCCAGTCGAGTTTAAAGCTCGGTTTCGATTCACACTCCAGGCTGTACCCTCATTTCCGCGTGTCTCACGCAGCTTTGGCTTTAGATTCGACCGTACGGTTGCGAAATCTTCGTCCTCCGCTTTGACATTTTACTTCGTCGGCTACGACCATAACGATTAAAATTAGAACGTAAGGAAGAAATGTTGATCGTGCTGCCTGAGGATCTAGCCGATATTCTTTCGGATTCGAGCGTCGCATTTCTGAATGTTTAGTAGGGACGAGACGTTTTTGATAACGGTTCGTAAGAAAAACAGTTTCCGGTATCAAGCTCGCGAGGTTAATAGATCGGTAACAAGGTTATAAAGCAATCTGCATAACCCTGCTCGGTACTTTGCTCGAGCTACAGGCTTGTCTCGTAGCACTGCGAGCGGTCTTGTAATTACCAGGTATAATGCGATTACTCGATCGCCAGACTCGCCGTAACCGAGAAGGCAGTTTCTCCTTCGAACTCACTCTCCGCTCTTCCTTTTCCACGCATTTTCTATCCTTCGCCTCTCGTTCGGTCTCTTTCTTTCTTACCCCTTTTTTTCTTCCTCCATTTCTCTTTTTTTTTCTTCTTCCCAATTATTTCATTTCTCTTTCTTTTTAATAATTCTTATTTTTGCAATTTTCCTGTCTCGACCGAGATGTCTCGCCGTAGCGTAGAAGGCAGTTTCTCTGTCCTTTCTTCTCCTCGCCTTTTCTATCCTTTGCCTCCCTCTATCTATCTATCTCTTTCTCTCGCAGTTCCCTCTTTTCCTACCCTTTTACCATTCCCTTTCATTTCTCCTTTTCTTTTTCATTTTTCCCAGTGATTTCATTTCTCTTTCCGTTAATAATTCTTATTTTTGTAATTTGTCTGTCTACGGAGGCGTCTCGCCGTAACGGAGAAAGCAGTTTCTCCGCTCTCCTTTCTTTTTGTCTTCTTTACCTTTCATTTCCTCCTCCGTTTCTTTTCTTTCCTTTGCTTTTCTTTCTTTCTTCATTTCTCTTTCTCACGTTCCCTTTGCCCCTTTGGCCCTTTGATAATTTCACGTCTTCTCAATCTGCCTATTTATGACGGTTTGTTAGAGTTTGTATCGATTGAAAAAGCAAGCCAGTCTCTGCGCCCTTTCATACTATGCAAAGATAGCGAGACGGCCGATGAGTTTCGTAATACGTATCCGAGGATATCGTAAATTCGTTTAAACGACGTCACAGCCGTAATTTTATTTCGCGTTCCTGTTTCCCTTCAATCGTATTCCTTCGGTCGAGTCTCGCTACTTCCACGTCTTCCTTTTTTCATTGCCCCTATTGCTGACTCACGATGTCGCACCCTATAACATCCCCACGAGATCAAAAATGTCCAGGATATAGATGCGTATTGGCGATTTGATTGTTTCGATGAGTCGCGTGCCCATAGTGCGCTCTACGTGTACTACGTGCATTACGACGAGTACCGAACCCGTGGATCGCGAATTATTCTCTAAACAATCGTCACGGCTATTTTCTCCTGGGGATTTTTAACATTTATTTATCGTATTTTAACGTGGCCATGTTCTAGATACGTTACATGTACACTTTAAATAAACATAGATTCTTTCTTAGTCGAAGATTTTTAACATTTTTCTATTTTAATATCGCTACATCGTGTGTTACATATATTTAGATACAATAGAAATAGAAATAAATAGAAATGAATATATAATAATAGAAATAAATTACCGTAATTTGTTTCAATTAAGCATTGCTAGTATTTATTTATTTTAATACTATTTAATATTCCATCCTATATTGGATATGCTAAACGAGAATAAATCGCCGCTTGTTTAGACGAAGGTTTTTAACATTTATGTATTTTAATATCGCTACATCGTGTGTTACATTATTAAGTATAGAAATAAATTACCGTAATTTGTTTCAATTAAACATTGCTAGTTTTATTTATTTTAATACTATTTAATAGACCATTCTATATTGAATATGCTAAACGAGAATAAATCGCCGCTTGTTTAGACGAAGCTTTTTAACATTTATCTATTTTAATATCACTACATCGATACATATGTTAAGTATAGAAATAAATTACCGTAATTTGTTTCAATTAAACATTGCTAGTTTTATTTATTTTAATACTATTTAATATTCCATCCTATATTGGATATGCTAAACGAGAATAANATCGCCGCTTGTTTAGACGAAGCTTTTTAACATTTATCTATTTTAATATCGCTACATCGTGTGTTACATTATTAAGTATAGAAATAAATTACCGTAATTTGTTTCAATTAAACATTGCTAGTTTTATTTATTTTAATACTATTTAATAGACCATTCTATATTGAATATGCTAAACGAGAATAAATCGCCGTTTGTTTCGACGAATCTTTTTAGCGTTCACCCGTTTTAATTACATCGTATGTTACGTGTATTATCTAAAAATAAATTGCCGTGGTTATGGCAATTTCATATTTTTTCAAATACGCGTAAGGAGTTCCCATTAAACGACCGTGCTTCACTTTTGATAGTTTTATATTTAGCAGTCGTATACGAGCTCATTATGCATTTTTGCATACTTGCGCTTCACATAAACGCACAAACACAGCAGTTTACGTATTACACATACATATATCAGCATTCAAAACATAAAAATTCAAAAGACAGCTGTTTATTTTTGTCAAGCTGTATTTTAATTACGAAGTTACGGCTGAACGCCGATTTGCAAGGATTTCATTTTCTTATAATTATTATACCTACGTGCGATAGAATAGAATTACTTTTCGAGAAGCAGCGTCCAATAATAAAATTAGCATTTTCGATCGCCGATCCCTGTAAAATTACTTTGCTGATCGATAAGCGGTTTATCGTTAGAGCCGATAATTTATGGATTATAAGTCAGTGTTAACGCAGTCACTGATATTAAATAGATAGCAAAATATATCACTGCTGTCCTCCGACGGCTGATTTGAATTTATAATATACTAATTTCATAGAAAGACGCAAAGTGCCTTTTTGCCATTATACTAATGTCCGGTTAGCACGTTTACCTCTATACAATTTCAGATAACGTTACTACAAATTGACTAAAGTGGCCGACTACACGTTTATGAACGGTAATATGCATCGAAGAAAGATCAATTATATCCCATTAAAAAATATCTTCCTACATAGAGAATCAATTAGGGTTTCTTTATTTGTCATAAGTGGTGAAAATAAATGTCAAAAAAGATTGGTGCGTACACACACTATCCTGTAGACTGTAGACAACAGAATCATTTTTCCTCCTCACATGAACTGTGTCTCTTTCCTCTCCTCTGTCATACTATGTTCTTCCTGTGCATGGAAACGGTCTGAAAGTGTATTGCACAGATATTGTTATCAAAGAAGCCATATTTTCGATCGGAAAATTCCCGATCACCGGTCATTGTCTATCAACAGGGTGCAATGATTTTCGAAACTCGCAGTAAATGCAGCTGTGACGGCGATCGTTCTACGTAGATCGTCTCGGCGCTCGGTCTAAGCTCGTTATTCCGGCTTAACGATCGTCTTTCTCGTCTCTTGTTCTCCTCTATCTTTCACTTTGTATGCATAAACATCCACTATACGCGAGGTTTCGTTCACTTTGAACGTAAGCAGCGTAAACGGTCAACCATTTGTGTACGTGTAATCTCAGTATACCGTGCGATTTCCTCCGCGAACATTGGCGAAAACAAGAAGACGAACGCGTTAGGTGCAAAAGAAGAGTAAAGTAATTTGTGAAACATAGTAGGCGGATATTTATGTCGCGTCTTGCGATTCAGTGGAAATCTCGGGTATCGGTGTAAGCTACATTTAGCACATTTTGCTATGAAAGAATAGTTTTTAAATGACACACGGTATTTGGTAAGTTGTGATAATTTTCACGTGCCGCAGGCTGTTGTTCCATTGAAACAACCAGCGGAATAATTACTCAGGACACAGTGATGTATTCCATTCTTATTTCAGTATTCTTTTTTTATGCAAACTGTGCTTTAGGCCTTTGTCGAGTAAATTTCAACCACCTGTGCCTCTTGCGTTCAACATTATCATTACATCGTCTTCTGTTTACGAATTATCAAGCTGTGTGTACCGGAACGATCGACAGGAACCGTAGAACCATACTTTGCAGTTAACCTTTCGAGCGTTCGCTGAAATAAGCAAATATAGCGAAAAGACGCAACTTTGTTGCGACTTTTAATTTCTGTAAGTAATGTAAAAATTCAAAATTTCAAACAGACATTTATCCTACTTGATTTAAGTCCATGTATCATACCACAATCTGACTTGATTCTAGTGATCACAGCGCTTTTCACGTTATGTGTACTATATATACGAACTAGACATTCAAAGAATCGATTCAACTTTGAGCAAAATCTGCTACAGACAAATGTGCTTCAAGCTTTCTCAATTAGTCGGAAATTACGTATTCTTAATTACGGTTCGTAAAGAAACGTAAAGTACGAAGCCTAACGACCTAACGGCAGATGATAAAGCTCGACGAAACGCGAGTGTAAGAAGGGGGAGAAAAAAAGGAAAAGAAAGGTGTGACAGGATTACTGCAGAGTTTCTAACCGTGTGTCGAAGACGGAACCGTGAATCGATCTGTCAGCTAATCGCTTCCTCGGTCGGCCAACTTGTTGAGGCGCGAAGCAACAGTTTGCCTTTTAAACGCGTCTCCTCGCGCCCTCGTCTTCCATCCTCCTCGATTTCCATCTACTCTTTTTCTTTTTTTTCTTTTTTTCATCCAGAAAATTTCTTTTTCCAGTTGTGCCAGATCTGTCTCGGCAAGGTTTGAAAAGATAGTTAACGTAATACGGTTCGAGGAAAGTCGATTACATTCGTCGCGATTAATCGCGTCCTACTCAAGTAATTCTGTCTGTTGGCTGCGAGAGTCGCGTTATTAAGTTGTCTGGAAGATACGATCGAGCTATTCATTCGACGGAACTGTGCTATTCCGGTTGTTCGGTCTGCAGCAGCACCAGCAGCAGCAGCACCAGCAGCAGCAGTACTAATTGCTTCTCAAAGTGGAAACTAACTTTACGAGAGAGGAGGAGTTACCGCGGCGCGTGCAAAGGGTTCGCCTGTCGGAAATCCGATCTGACTGGGTCTCTTGGAAAGGAAACGATTTTCGTTAGCCGGTTACCGTGCGTATCCTCTATACTCTATTACGTTATACGTCTTTCGCTAGTCAGTTCTACCATGACTCGTGGTTCGTGAAAAAGAATCGGGAATCGAAGGAGCAGTCTGTAGGGAGCGAATAAAACGTACGAGGCTGGCATGAACGTAAGATAAATCGAGCTGGTTGACGGTCGACACGATTTTTCTATTAACTCGCCTTTCTCGCTGTAGGAATGACTCGTGAAAGTACATATTCCGACAGTTATCGTAGCACATTTTTATGAATACGTTACTACGTTGTAGGAAACTTTGAAAATTAATTAACCTTACGACTAACACGATTATGTATATTGCTAAAATTTGTGCAATTTTATATTGGTAAAATCTCCACTGTTTTATATTGGTCAGATTTGTACATTTTTATATCGCTAACCAGAGTATAACATTTACTACAAACACGTATTTGCTAGAAAATTAGGACACAGCAAGAACAGTGATACGTTAACGATATAACGAGATGTACGTTGGTGAAATTTGCACAATTTTATATTGGTCAAATCTGTACTGTTTTATATTGGTCAAATTTGTAAATTTTTATATCGCTAACCGGAGTATAACATTTATTACAAACACATATTTGCTAGAAAATTAGGACACAGCAAGAACAGTGATACGTTAACGATATAACGAGATGTACGTTGGTGAAATTTGCACAATTTTATATTGGTCAAATCTGCACTGTTTTATATTGGTCAAATTTGTACATTTTTATATCGCTAACCAGAGTATAACATTTACTACAAACATGTATTTGCTAGAAAATTAGGACACAGCAAGAACAGTGATACGTTAACGATATAACGAGATGTACGTTGGTGAAATTTGCACAAGTTTATATTGGTAAAATCTCCACTGTTTTATATTGGTCAAATTTGTACATTTTTATATCGCTAAAATCTCCACTGTTATATATTGGTCAAATTTGTACATTTTTATATCGCTAACCAGAGTATAACATTTACTACAAACATGTATTTGTTAGAAAATTAGGGCACAGCAAGAACAGTGATACTTTGAAGTTTCATTAACGATATAACGAGATGTACGTTGGTACAATTTGCACAATTTTATATTGGTAAAATCAATCCGAATATAAATATAATAGTGACAAGACCATTTAATGCAAGCACAGTACGAATAGTGGTATTAAAATAGTCTCGCTAAATATTGTAGCTAATTAATACAACTAATAATCGACCGTCTAAATACTTTAGCGATCTCTACGAGCTTTATGTTCACGATAAATGGCACAGAACTCCTACAGGCTTCTGTAGCTTCATCCAATAAAATCGTGATAATCGTGTTTCGTTACAGTTCTAAAGAAATTCGAAGGAGTTTCAACTAACACACGTGAGATATATCCGTAAAATGTTTCCACATACGCGTTGAAATATTTTCGCGAGCCACTGAATAATCACTCACAACGTGCGTCGAGTCGATGCACGAGCACGAGCGAAAAGAGAAAATGGGTGTAAGAATAGGTGGGACGAGATGAGAGGCAGAATAGGGGTGAAAGTGGGGATGGGGAGAGGTCCGGTGTCGATTAAGTTCAGGTCGGGAACAGGGGTGTGAAAAAAAGGGTGGTCGAGTGGCGCGGAGGTTGATGGTGGTGAAGGAGCAGCGTGGAAGCGCGTACGCGTTCATCGAAACGGGATAACGAGGTCGGACGAGTTGCTGGTTCCACAGTCACTTCATCAACGCGAAGCCAACTAAACTGTCAATCGCAAAGCCACTACCATGTCAAACCCTTTCGACAGCATCTAGATTCTCGTCGATAACGCGTTGTACTTCAGGCATCGATTCCAGGCGTCCGCGGTTGCACGTGATACGACTTCTCGAAAATTCAATTCGAGCTCGATTAACCATTGAAACGAACCGTCTTTCGATCTATATAACACAGAGGTGCATATACGTCTATCGGGGAAACAGGTGTCGTTAACTGTATTCGATACCTTCTTGATACGATGAAGCGAAATTGGATGAAACGAAGTGATAACAATAGCCAGCAATACAACAGGCTACGGCTATTTGTACACCGTTGTATTTATCATGGTATTTCTAGTGTACTAATTAATTAGGCTTGCTATTTAGTAGCGTCTTCGTACGATTATAGAAATACAAAATAGAAGAAAGTAAATGTAAAATAGAAATACGATATAGGAACACAGTACGAAAGATCGACTCTGTGAAAATCAAATGTAGGAAAAGAAAAGTAAAAAAGAACACAGTGTGTATGCACAAGTATCTTTCGTAGTTGCTGTATATATGAAATAAAACAAAGTTAATGGAAACGTGAAAAGAAGTGAAAAGAAGATCTTTCAAGCGCAGAGTGTCCAAACAGATATAAAGGATAGTGGAATTACGCAGATATTATTTATCGAGAAAACCAGTTTCGTGAACTCTTCTTGCTACCTCGTTGACGTAACATATCCGCCAAGATAAAACGAAATTAAATGATACGAAATGGACAGAGTGGTAGCTACCAAATGTAGAATGTGCAAATATTTATGGAGGTAGCGGAGACATGCATATATGTATGTCTTTCTAGGTGAATAGATATGTGCCTTAGTTAGGGATGACCGTGTACAGGATCGAGCGAAATATTGATAAGACAAGGGTGTGCGCGCCTGTGTTCTGGCAAATGAAGGAAGAAACCAAGTGGTAAACAGATATCTGAAGCAAGGAATAGTATAGAGAAGCGAGGGTATCGGAGGGAAGAAAAGAATTGGCAAGGAAAAATCGCGAAGAGTTAACAGGGGAGGGATGACAGCCGGGCGTGGCGGGTGGTGGACGGGGATGGGGAGAGAAGCAATCAGCATTTTCCTGAAAGCCGGGTCCCCTGGGTGCGTGCATTATTCTCGGAAAAGACCGAAGAAGATTTTTCTCTTACCACTTTGGTTGGCTCCCATACTTTGCTTTCCTCTCTTTCCGTCGTGTTTCATTCTCTTATCTGTTCGGTAATTACGACGAAGAATGACCGCGAGCAGTTCCGTCTCTACCTGCGAGAAGTCTTTACCGGCTTTTCGTTCTTACGAGATTCTGCCTTTTCTCGTGTAGAATCTATTCTCTTCATTTCGTTTCATCCACTTTCGTTTCGTTTTCGCGAATATGCATATCCACGCGAAGAAAGTAGCGAAGAGAACTAACCGTTTTCCCATTATATATATGTCGATACACACGCTATTGTTCGCTGGTATTTTCTTTTATTTATTTAATTTGTACTTTACGATTTGTCCAGCTGGACGTTTGATAAATTTTTCTAACTTTATTGCCAAATAACACGTGGATAGCTACCCCCATCTGAATACCATCTTTGAGTTTGTCTATTTTACTTCTTTAGTGAGGTCAGTGGGGTGCTATCTTTTTAGTCTTCTTTTTATATGGATTTTGCGCGTTTCAGCAACCAGCAGATTTGGACGTGTTGACATTCCTCCCTTCTATTTTTTTGCGTATTTGCCGATTTCTTCTTTGACCATTGATAAGGTATTGGGTTGAGTTTGTTCAGTCCGTAGGTGTTACATTTTCGGGACTATTATAACCTGACTATGTCACTATCACCACGTCCCTTGCCAACAGACAGAAAATCCTAAATTTCTCTCTTCCAGGTGCTTGCAATCTTCTTCCCTTCCTCCGATCTCTTTCGACGGTTTGCTCCTATCTGTTAAAGTCAACATTGCACATTTGGCCACCAGATCCGAGTGGATGCACCAACAATAGACTTCCCAAATTTTCGCTTCACCTTCCTATTCTTTATTTCTACCGTCTCTTTATTTCTTCTCGCCTACCTTCGCTTGCTGAAGGACGCAAAATGACAGAGATTTTCCGGCTCGTGACAGTCGTGCTCCCGCGCTACGCAGGAAGTTCGTATCGACGTAAAACGTGATTTCTCTGTATGCGTCTGTTTCGTTATTGTTAAGAAATTGAGTGTGCAAACTTCATTGGGCTCACACTCATTGTCCGATAGAAATGTCATACGTACATCCTCGTTCATAAATATTAGGTTAACTACAGGAAATTAACTTAACACTAGCTTGACTACAGGATTTAATTATTTAAGAATTATTATCTCAGACAAATAAGAGAGGAAGGACATTGCCTATAGAAAAGATACGCGATAAGAAAATTTTCCAAATATTACTCTAACGCGACGTATACGTGCCTTATACAGTTTTTCTTTCTTTTTTATTATTTAATTTGTACTTTACAATTTGTCCAGCTGGACATTCGGAAATTTTTCTTTATACAGTGACTACAAAAAGCATATGCACGTATTTCAATCATTTACCAAATGCCCAGCTGGACAAATTGTAAAGTACAAATGAAATAAATAGAAAAAGACCGCATCTTAATTTTTCATTAAAGTGTTCTTTACTTTTCATCGTGTAAAGGTATATTCTACTTAAACAAATAATACGAAACTTACGGAAATGCTCTAACGAATGCACTGGTATACAATTATTCTTTGTCAATAATTTGAAAATATCCAAACACATTTCGCAGCCATGGTAAAGTTACGATAATTTGGAAATATCTAAATATTTATGGAGGACAGCGTACGAGGAAATTCCGAATTATCTATTATACGAAATTATCCGAAGAGACAACCAGGTGGACTAGACGGATAAACGATCGAACATCGAATGATGGAGAGGTGTGTACATTACGCTGAAAGAAACGAGCGAAAGCCAAAGGAGGCTTATCTCGCGCCAGCAACCCTCTCGAAGACGACGGGTTCTATATCCGAATAGAGTTCTTCTTTTCTCTTCTCTTTTTTCTACCTTTTCGGTTGGTCGGTGATCTATCGACTGCACGAGTTTCTGCAGATTGCTTCGCGGATTCTTCTTTGTGCCCTTTCGTGGAAAAAAGAGAAATCGAGAAAGCGCCTTTTAATGAGGTGACAAGGAGGGAAGTGGTAGGAATCGTTGCCAGGTACCGCTTTAGACGGCCTTAATGGTTTCCTATTCACGGGGAGCGTGCGAAAATTAGCCGAGCTAAAAGCATCGAGTAATCGAGTTATTACGAATAAAAGAGGAGCGGCGAGGGCATCGCCTGTGGAATGGTTGCGCGACAGTTCATGGGAGATACCGTTAAAAGCGACCAATTAATGCCGTTAATTCTATAGCCCAAGCATCGAACGATTTTGATCGTGTTTCAGAGAGAAATTATTCCAGATTTTCGAAATAGACGTATAGCTATCGAGAGCCTTACACGTAGAAGGTCGAAGAGCACGTAAATTACTTTCTTTTCCTAAAAGCGATGTACATTTCTTTTTTTTATTATTATTATTTAATTGGTACTTTACAATATGTCCAGCTGGACATTCGGTAAAGTAAACGATATAAACGAACCGAAAAATATTTTCTTTCTGTTGCTAACGCGAACCTACGTTCGATTATTAGTCGCCAATGTGCATGAGATGTGGAAAAGTTTCTGGTCGGATAGATTTTTTACTTTAGATCGCAAAGACGATATTTCCGAGTCTTTTTTTTTATAAATTTGATAAAGTATTTTAAATCTTTCGCAGTATAAAACCAATACATTGCTTATGCTACACCCTCTATACCATACTTGCATATTATACGTTCGTTTGCTTCAGTTTGAGAAACACGAAGCGTGAATGAAACAAAGCGGAAGGTTCATCGGCTGATTTATCGGGCTACGCAATTGTCAGTGTATTTTTAAGTGAAAACATAAGCTGGAAAATATGCCGCGAACGACATTTCTCTGCAGCAACTTTCTTCGTTGTTCTAATGTCTAGTATCGCCCACAGCCTAAAGTACACGTTGATTAATGTCAATTTTCTAATGCGTTGTAGAATCTATAAAAGACACGGGTAGAAATTGTGGAAATTCCATTCGATCGTCGAATGCGTAAAATTTTGTCGGAAGAATTTGTACTCGACAAAGAGTACCTCGAGTGCCGGAAGTTCGAATCACGAGCCAGCAAATGCCCTTTCTCGAAGATTTTCCTATTTCTACCACTTTCTACTGTCCCATTTTCGATAGGAAGTTCCTTTCGCCGCGTAAATCGACGAATCTCCGAGCGGAGAGAAACGAAACTTGATTTTAGCGTTTTCGACGCTCAATGACGCTCGAAGATCTTTCGAGGAAACGTGCTGAACAATGGAATGGAACGAATAAACGTAGCTAAAAGAACTTGCCATCGATTGCACACACACACAACGACACCTTTGGTCCGCTAATTAGTTTACTCGGTCGGCATCTCTCTTCGACATGACTTTGCTGTAACTTAAATACAACTTCACTACAAGCGATTTCTTTATGTGCGACTTTCCCGAAAGCTTCACAAACCTTCTTTTGCCTGTATTTTAGTAAATAGCTAGAAAAATTCACCGAATGTCCAGCTGGACAAATTGTAAAGTACAAATTAAATAATAATAAGAAAAGAAATTTTAGTAAATGGAGTGGGGGTTTCCATGTAAATTTATATTTTTATGGGCACAACCGAAGAGATAAAGCTCGAGCAGAGATTCGAAGAGCGAAAGAAGTAAAAGAGGCCGTAAGTGGCATTTTTAAAAAGAATTTCTTTTTCCTTAAAAAGGTTGTTTATGTGAAAGCCAATATCGGTGAATATGGAGAGAAGCAATATGGTAATAATTCATACAGTTGTTAGTATTTCGTATGCGATATAGAATGTACACGTTGCATGATCGGTGTACTGCGGATTTTTGTATTATTGTATTTTCGATTTTTTGGACATTTGAAAGTACGAAATTGCACAGAATGTAGGTACATAATATACGTACATATATACAGGAAAACGTATAAAATATTCAAGATACAATGATTTTTATAATACTTGGTAGGTAAAGCAATTGTGCAAGTCATATTTTTTAAATTTATATTCAGAAAAACACGAACTCGCATAAAGATCCGCTGTCTAATGATCGGTTTTCTAGATTAAACCGTAAGTGGCATGCGCCAGCGAGCCCCTTTCCTCGTACTTGGACATGTACGTAGATAAATCTGCTTCAATTATCCCATTAAATAAGAAAATCTGTACTGGCACTTACAGCGTTTTTAAGAAAACTACATAATGGGGATCTACATCCTTTCTTAAAATATAAAATCGTTCGTTCCCAAAGTATAAAATGCAAAATCTCATCGTTAGTTAACAGGTGTCTGAAACATTGAAATAAAAATATCGTAAAGCGATACATAGTACATGCAACAAATAAGTTCTCTTATATTTTAACACTAAATAACATTTTGTGTAAATAACAATGACGTTGTTTTCCACAAAACTTTAACTTCAGCGCTTGCAGTTTTATTTACTTTCACTCTTCGCTCCTTTTGCCCATTAAACATTATAACGAGCATATACTTGGCATATTTTATACATCTCTACATATTTCATGCATTCTATGCATTTTTGCAATTTTGAATTCCTCATAAATGCATAAATACCCACGTTACATTCGTAGCCATGAACGCCACAAATTTCGATTTTTCTGTGTCGCAGTTAATTCTACAGAAGCGAAACATATTCGAAGGGAGCTGGAAGGCAGGTCGTATATTCGGCCCAATGGTTGAAGCTTTACAGCTTTTAATAATGGCAACAATTGGGCATATTACAGGCCTGATGGCCGTAACGAGCCTCGTTCAAAACTGTTTGTAAATTCAGGATTAGTTCTTCCTTTGTAGTTTAAAAGAAACTGTCTTGTTGTAAAGGAGGACAATTATAATTCTAACTTCTGCAAGTTTCGATTTTATTACTCGTCGTTAAACTGCCCAAGCAAGAGAAGTCGATTTGGAAAAACTGACGTGCGGAATACACCCCTAAGCGCGGGACCATAATTAGCGGCTAGATCAATCGGTGACCCTACTCGACGCTTTTGTCGAAAGTTGGAAACTTTAACCACTGACCGATTTTACGCCCCCGCCATATTTCTTCCACCTACGTAATAGGTAATAATGGACAGCAGAAAATTATCTATGATGAAGTTAACAACATAATTTATAGACGTTTAAATGTATTCGTGTAAGCGGAGGTGAATTTCCATTGAGGTTTCAAGCGTTTAGTAAAAGTAAAGATAGAACTGTAATGATAGCTTGTAATTGGCTTTAGCGCGTATTTCACAGCGTATAAATAACTTCTTTTTTAATTTTCCAACTGTTTAAATAGCTTTATTTTTTATCTATTCTTTTTTTTTTTTACAGATTATCCAACGAACCAAGACGAGTGACTCGTAGAACAAGGATGGGTGGTGGAGAATGGAGCGGCTGGTTGCAACGATGTCGAGAATCGCGAAAGCTGGTTCTCATAATCGTTGCCATCGCTCTGCTCTTAGACAATATGCTTCTGACCACGGTTGGTGAGTAGCGTCGATTCGCAACGGACGATTCGATTCCTTTCACCAATTGATTAATCAATTTCTTCGACTGCTTTAAAATTCTATTACTATCTTGCTATGATCAATAATGGACTGTGGATCTTTATATTTTCATGGAAAAAATATCCAATATAAGGTATTCATTATAAGAGATTTAGATTTAGAGGATGAAAGAAATCTCTATTGTAATTCTTTTATCGTTTCTTTCTATTTCTATTTCTTTAGTTATATTCGTAAAAATCTAAATTTACCTATAATTACGTAATTATATAATTACGTATATAATTTTTAACTATTATTAATCACTTACTGCGACCGTTTCGGTTAATTCCTCTTTATATGAATTCGTTGGTATCCTTTGGGTGATTCATTTCATGTCAATCGATTTAAAAGAAAAAAGAACTATCGATCAGCACTGTTCGGTAGACAAACGATATGTACCGATGCTTAAGGACAAACTAATTACATTCTGGCTTAAAGTCAAAACGATAATCTCATGTTTAAAATTAGACTAATAATCTTATCTCTCATATTAACATTTCAACAATATGCCAAAGATCGTAAGTCATAGATACATTTTAATTGAAATATAATTTATGCTAGCTACTCAAATTTATCTATTTCTGACAAGACAACATTAATAACTCAGAAATTCTAATGTTCTTGAAACTGTACGGGTTTGTAGACGGTCTCGAGGGAAGCGTCATCAAACCACCCCTTCGGTCTTTTGGTCACTCCACGAATATTGTAGCTTCTTGTTACAGTATTATTTCGTAGAGCTTGTACGTGTTACGGTTTACTCTATATTCTATATATAATTCTATATATAATTTCTAATATTTGAGCAAAGATTTGCCAAATACTATGAACGCATTTTTACCTCTTCGAATTCGCAGTCTAGCGATAAGTTTGCTTTACGTATACTTTGTCAGAAATTCTAGCTTCGCGGGCAAATTCACGAATTACGCGCGATTGCTAAGATGCACATTAATTCATCGAGAACTAGTAACAAACTGTAATCGAACTAATGCCATTAGCAAACTGCGGATTTTCATATGTTTATGACAAATTTAAAGATTTAAAGATACACAAAGATATATAAAATATTCAAAGCGGTGTACTCTCGTCGTAATCTTCGGTAGACGAAACGAATTACTATGTAAATTTCATTTCCTTAGTTCTCTCCGTAAGAGTACGAGAAAAAGGAATCCATAATCTACGATTTGTAACTCGTCGTTTGACTAACAATGTTAATCAATAAATTATCTGATAAAAGTGAAAGAGCCCGGAAAATGCCGGAAAATATTTTTGAACGTTGAGGTAGATTCACACGAATGTTCCTCGTTTTGTTCGCTCTTGAATCATTTATTCTTAACTCTTCCAGCTTGCTGGATTCTCAGACTCGCGATCATGTTCGAATCTTCGTTCGACCAAAATGTCCACGATCAAGTTCTTAACCAAAGGGAGAGCGCGTTATATATGTGGTTTTTAGCTGTGGAAGAAAGTACGGGATATAAAATATAGGAAATAAAATACAGGGAATAAAATATAGGAAATAAAATGTGGGAAATAAAATCGAAGGAAATGGTTAAAAAAATGGATAGGACGTTAGCGAATGGTTACTCGGGTTTTCCAGTTGTTTAGCTTTTTTACTCTTGACCGATAGTGGTCAAGTAGAGGTGGAGAGCTGGCTTTCTTTTATCGTGCCCTCGAAAGATGTTTAATTCACGAGGCACGCGTCTATATGACCCCCACACGATTCTTCGCTCGGAAAGCTAGAAGCTGCCAGGAAATATACGCGAGGGGACGGCTGACGACGTTCCGGCAATCCAGATAAGTGGTCATACATTTATGTAGCGTATACGAAACAGCTTCCCAGCGCTCTCACGCGCGCTAACAAATTATGGAAACGCGCTTCCGATGGATAAAACGATCGTGAACCTTCGTCGCCCTTTTAACACCGTACCTTCGTTTCTGATTTCTTATTACCATTTCCTCTTCCCCTTAGAAAGTAACGGTTTATCAGTTTACATCACTGATTCCTTCTTTCGTCGCATCGCTAACAATCGCAAGTGTTTCTATATGGTCTCGCTTCGAACATTTTTACGTACTCGTTAAATTCATCGAGGAATGTTTCTCTGAATTTCTTGCAAATAATTTTTACAATTCGACGTGTTTTTGCAAGTTTCCGACGATTCGATAATTACCTTGTACAAATACTAAACTTCGATGAATTAATTATGTTGCTAACAATGTGTGTCAATTATCGCGCTTCACACGATAGCAGCAGGTGTTCTGATACTTACGAAGGAGAACACATACACGCGCGCGCGCGCGCCTATTCATACACGGAGACCTCTGTACGTTGGACAGATTCACCAACAAATAATTTCATTTTCTGAAAACGAATTTGTTAAGATCTTGTTTCCTGACAAAGGTATCATTTAATTAGAAAAAAAAAAGAAAGACTTACGAGAGTTTCAAGACGTCACGAAGTTTGGGATTGGAGCATCGCGAATTTACATGTCCGAGTCTCGGCGTATTTCTACTTACGACTTACGCGAAGAGAAATTAAAAAAAAAAAAAACTGATAACGCTCTGGTTGTTGGAGGTGCTGGGATTTGAACCCAGGACTTTCAGCATGCGAAGCAGACACTCTACCACTGAGTTACACCCCCGAGCTGTTACATGCAACAACGGAACACCTCGTCACAGAAGCCAGAACGTACACGCGTTTTGAATTCTAATTTAGTATTATACCGTAGAATTACTTTGTCGAATAGATTCTTTGCTGATGCTAAATAGATTTTGTCTTCTCCATTCTATCTTTGTCTTATGCTCTGTACGTTTCCAATGATTGTGCTGCAGTGCCCATTATACCGGAGTTTCTATACGACATCAAACATCCTAACGCAACCTTGAGTCAGCATCTGAATGAGGGTGGTCCCCGTCGAACGTTCACCGGTGTTCAACCAACAAGCGCTAATATCATCACGTCTACGAGTTCGAGTGTAACAACTACGCCGAAATGTCCTTGTGCCGTGACCAAGTCGAATGATTCTCAATTGGAGTTTCTTTACGTGAGCACGCCTTCTAGCATCGAGTCAAGCGGTTTGCTTGGTAAGAGTAAATTATTTCGTGATATTGTGAGCCTCTTGCACTTGCTTTAGAGCGTGCCAATGTTTCGTTGTGTTCGAGAAAATATTTATCTACAACTATCGAATTTTTATTTCGAACGAATATAATTTACTTGAATATTCTGTTTGTTTGCGAAAAATTATCTTCCATGGAAAATCTCCATGTGATGAATGCAGAAAATCTGTAATACGATTAGTATACCATGATTAATCGCTATTGGCTCGCGTTTGTCCCAGAGAGTACGAATAGCGGCGAAATAAGTTCGCCAACGGAAGATCCGGATGAAAAGGCGCAACGACATCGCGAGTTGCTGCAAGAAACGACTGCTGTTGGTTTAATGTTCGCTTCCAAGGCTTTCGTTCAATTGCTGGCAAATCCAATCGTCGGTCCGCTTACCCACAAGTAAGCGAGTACATACATAATGTACGCTGTATATGTATGTATATTAAGTTGTATAATATGTTCGTTTGTTCCTTTTATATAAGATTATTATTGTTTTTGTTTGTTATTTTGTTCTGTTACCATTTGCAATGGGATTAAGTTTCTTTTCACTGGTCTAAAAATTTCAAAAAATTGCATACCATTATATTCTTCTCTAATGATTTTCCTAATTTTCTAAATATCGAGACAGACAACATTAATTTTACACGACTTAAGTTGGATCTGTATATCGTTCTTCCGCTTAATTATTCGATTGTTACTCGAAATAAAAATGTGAAAGCCGTTTCACGCGTATTTATAGTGCGTCAAAGTACAGAAACGAACTCGTTATTTGTCTGATTTGACCAACACCATTGTGTTTCTTTCCAGAATCGGTTATAGCATACCCATGTTCACTGGCTTCATCATTATGTTCCTTTCTACACTAATATTTGCGTTTGGACGAAGCTACGGAATTCTTTTCTTAGCAAGGGCGCTTCAGGGAATCGGCTCTTCGTGTTCCAGCGTTTCAGGTAAACCCCATAAATACGAAGCACGTGTCTAACGTTTCGCTCGTGAGAAGCAACCCACGTATGAATATTGAATACGTATCAATGGGGTCGAGAATGATGATTAACACATTCGAGACAGATGTATCTCGCCGCAATGACCGACGACGACATATGTATGTCATCAGTCTCTTTGGTCAATTCTCAAACAGTTACAAGTATAAATAATGTTTCTGCTCATTATATACATATTATATAGTTTTCCAATCCTTGAACTAAATATTATTATCTTCTGCGTATTTCCTTTTCTTCTTTTTTTTTTTTTTTGAGACGCTGTTTTTAAAACGCTATTTTATTCGGATGACACACATAGCATATCACATAGTCATCCATCAAAATTATTACGGATGATCGATGACGTACCGTGTATGTCATGACTTTTACTTTTAAATAAAAATTGTCTAACATGTGTTTTTTTTTATTCCTATATTGATTACCTTCGCTTGCTTTTTATAACAAATTTAAAAAAGATTTTGGTCATTGGGATGAGTTTTATTCAAGATCACCGGTCTCGAATGTATTATGCCAGCAGAGCGAATGTATTAAATGTCTTTTTATGAGTATTATTAACCCTGTTACAATCCTCTATATATACTTTAACCCTGCTCTCATTCTAGCAAATAAAGAAATTTATAACGTTTTAAAGAGATGTTTGACAGGAGAACGAGAAATAAGATCTCTTTCGTATTTTGTCCAAACCGAAGATATTTTTTAACGTTAAAGAAATATAGTTGGACTTCATTCTGTTCGAATTTCGATCGATCGTTCGATTCATTCACAGGTATGGGAATGTTGGCCGAAAGATACCAAGACGACAAGGAACGTGGTAACGCGATGGGTATTGCACTCGGTGGATTGGCTCTTGGTGTTCTCATCGGGCCTCCATTTGGCGGCGCGATGTACGAATATGTCGGAAAATCTGCTCCATTTTTAGTACTTTCGGCATTGGCCCTTGGCGACGGAAGTGAGTATTTCTCCATGTTCATCTTCTTCTTACGCGCCATTTACTTCCATTCTATCTTACATTTATCGATTGTACTTTGTATAATACCATTCCCAGTTCTGCAACTTCTGGTGCTTCAACCGTCTGTCGTGTACACCGAAGCGGAACCACCGTCTCTCAAATCTCTGGTCACCGATCCTTACATCTCTTTAGCTGCTGGTACCTATTATTTTTCCATCCACTAACCTAAAAAAATGAAATGTTCAATAAGGGCGAGAAACCTAGCCAATATACGGGATATTAAGTATTATAGATTTACGCCAAACATATTGTAAAGAAAGTTTAAAGTTACCAAGTAATTTAGTTGTATATGCGCATGTTAGCAACTTTTGTACCAGATATTTTTCACCATATTGTCGTGTATGTTGTATTTATTCATTGCTCTTGTCAAATACAATTTTATAGAATTCTTTCATCCGCTAAACTGCATTTGTTCCACCTTAGATTAACACGTATCATTACCCTTTCAATTGCCAATGACCAATCTATTCTTCAGGTGCTATTACATTCGCCAATATGGGTATCGCAATGCTAGAACCCAGTCTTCCTATCTGGATGATGGACACGATGGATGCGAGTAGATGGGAGCAAGGTGCTGCCTTTCTACCGGCAAGCATTAGTTATCTGATCGGTACTAATCTTTTCGGACCACTCGGACATAGAATGGGCAGGTTAGTAGATGTTATTACAAATATCTTCTTCTGTAAGCCCTCCTTCTAATATTCACCAGTAAATGTCAAACATTTTGAATATTTTATATTTTGTAAAAATTTAATTCTGCTAGCAGTGGATAAGCAAACACGTGGTTATCATCGCCTGGATAGCTCAGTCGGTAGAGCATCAGACTTTTAATCTGAGGGTCCAGGGTTCGAGTCCCTGTTCGGGCGGCTTAATTTTTTTTATATCTTTTTCTTCTTTCTCTTTCCCTAATAACTTTCTCCCGTATTTGTAAACCACGAATATTTATGCAAATTTAGCTTTTTACGAATATAATTAAAGAAATGAAACCCAATTAGAGATTCGTTTTACCTACGAAAATAAAAATAAATTTACATACTCCTGTATAATATATACATTCCGTTCTTTTTTATACTTCAAATTTATACAATAAATGTATAAATATCCGCAATTTACTTATTTTCAATTCCTTCTATTCGAACTATTTTCTCGTATATCTACCAATATCTCTTCCTTTTTATTATAGATGGTTAGCTGCATTGATCGGGTTGGTCGTGATCGGCATCTGCTTGATGTGCGTAAGTATTTCATTTTTTCCTATTTTACTTGTACGGACCAACGTGAATCATCGTCAAACTACAGAGCACGACATTTTTTTATTATTATTTTCTTAAACAATGATACGATTAGTTTTCTCACATTCACAGATACCGCT
The DNA here is from genome assembly GCF_014825855.1 of Bombus pyrosoma. Taxonomy (NCBI): domain Eukaryota; kingdom Metazoa; phylum Arthropoda; class Insecta; order Hymenoptera; family Apidae; genus Bombus; species Bombus pyrosoma. Next base: position 2,306,256 of record NC_057784.1, read on the forward strand.
GGCTAAAAGTATTCATCATCTGATCGTACCTAACGCAGGCTTGGGATTTGCTATCGGAATGGTGGATAGTTCGATGATGCCGGAATTGGGATACTTAGTCGACATACGACACACCGCTGTCTACGGAAGTGTATATGCTATCGGAGATGTTGCGTTTTGTTTAGGTTTTGCCGTTGGTACGTGTATATGTGAAAAATCTGCTTGATAATTGAACCTAATCAATAATATTGTCAATATTGTAAGATTCTCAACCAAGATACTATTTGTCAATAAATATTGACAATATCGTATTGACAATACATATTGATCCTTCTAGTTGAAAATCTTGAAATAATGACAACATATACCGATAGTCTGGAGGCATTGAATGCCAAATGCTAGGTGCCAAATAGATTAACTTTACATTTTACATTTTTTTATTTCATAACCTAGACACGTGATTAACAGGTTGACAGCGGAACGAAGTCGCGTATTGTTCTACTACGACTGATAAATTTTTTTTAAACTTATCAATCCTTCCGATAATTTTTGATAATAATAATAATAATTTGCGCGTGACGCCAATGTGGAGTCATTGTCAGGAATCAAACCACTTGTATAGCACATTAATAATCTCTACTACTTCTTTCTTGTTATTCCTTTCTTGCTTTCTTTTAAATCTGATAGAACACCAATTTCCGGATTCTTCAAATATTTTAGTTCACACGGATTTCCATTCCAATCGTCGTTTAAACATTCGTTCGCATTCAAATTTTAAACATGCGACGAACTTTTTACTCTGTCAGTTTTATTTTTAATTTTTAATTAAATTTCAAAAAAGCTGTGTTACTTGTAATATTTTGATTATTAATCGTTCATTGTCAGGACCTGCTTTGAGTGGTACGTTAGTCAACAGTATCGGCTTTGAATGGATGTTATTTGGCATTGCCATTTTGAACTTTATTTATGCTCCACTGATGTACTTTTTGCGGGCGCCGCCAACGAAAGAGGAACAGAAGGTAAGACGAAATTTCCTGCTTCTATTTGTTCAAAAATTCGTAATTGAAAGCTCGTTCGATCGTCGTATTAATGATGTATTACCTTCTAGTCGTTGATAATTGGCGAGAAGTCGTCTGTGCGCTACGTAACGTACCAGAATGAGGAAGAGGAACAGTAAATGGACGGATATTTCTGAACACAGGATAGCGGCGTGCATTTCGTTCTCTACATTCTTGAAGATGGAACAACGAGTTAAATGTAATACGGAAAATCTCTATGTTAATAACGTTCCGAGAAATCTAGATAGGCAAAACATTATTATGTATCCCTTTGTCTAGCGCAAACTGTATATACACGTAACATTAGATCGTAAGAATAAGTGTGTGCGTTCAAGAGAATCGTATACGTTGATGACACGTAGCTAACGTCGATAAATTACACTTACGTCGAATTGATCGAGGCACCGAGGCAAAAATACATCGATATAACGAACACGTGTGTAGCTTAAACGCACGATGCCCAAGATTGGGATGTTGTCCTGTCGTGAAACGCAAGCTATGCGAAATTTCAACCGCTCGAGTCATTGTCGATGTTTCAAAGAGTATCAATTTCCTAGAGAAAGAAGAAAATTATTTACTCGGAGAACCGCCTGCTTTGGATTCCCTGAATGGCTGCAGGGAAACCATGCGATAATGGCGAGCAGGCACGATGAAGAGTTCTCGAAATTACATTGGATCGAATTGTGAATTAGCATTGAATCGACCATGAGAAGTGGTTTGATTACCTTTTACGTAAGCATACTTACGAAGCATGTAATGCCTTAAGGATTGGAGATTCGCGAGTTTGTGTTTAACGAGTTAGGATAAAGACCGAATTTCGACACGTTCTTTCGCACGATGCATGATACTCGTCAGATCGATCCGCTGACGAGTATTTTCGTTGTGCTCTACGATAGATTATTCGCCAATAACCAAAGAGAAATATTCCTCCGACGCGGAGGAAATATATTCAAACCAAAATGAAACTATAATTATCGAAGGATGAGTCAACAGCGTTCAACGAATTTGCAAATTACACGATAAACTTTATGTGAGTTCGCGGCGGAAAACTCTAACAAGAAAATGTTTGTGCTTCCTTTTTCTGTGCGTGTAATGCTTTCCGACGATCAAGTCGATTCCTTTTTCTCCGTTGTGCGTGTTTGTAATAGGTATCAAACGAATTAAAATATAGTAACGTAGGAACCAAACTCGTATATAACACGTTCTTTCTTCTAATAATTCTATGTAGACAATACACAATCCATACATACACGCGCGCGTATAATATATTAGCTATAGGTAGGGCATATCTATAGAAATATATCATAGAACGTATATATCGTTTACTTATATCGCTACAAAATATGGTAAAGCTCGTTGATCATTGTATAATTGTTGTTTGCTCGTGAAAAATGCATAAAATCGTTACGAACAAAAGTTATATGATTATAAATATGTTTGGATTCTAAGCTACTGCGAATGCGTATGGAAATTAACAAAAATACGGATCGTGTCGTTGCATGTTAGATGAATCTCGAGTGCGAGGTTACCACGATTGAATTTCGTGATACATATTTTCCGATAAGAAAAATATTATATATCTCTGTAGTAGTGTTGTAGAACGTTTGAATTCATGATGTTGCCGAACCTGTACAAAAGTAGGTATTATGTTAATATACATATAATAATAATAATATATATATATATATATAGCAGAAGGGTTGCAACGAGATGAAATATAATATGAAATACATATACATATATAGAATTGAATTCTATTCAAGAGAGAGAGACAGTTTTCCATCGCGAATTCCGTGAATTCTCGAGGTTGCGTTACGTTGTCACGCGAACGCCGACCTACTCCCGATATGAAACGCGAGTCAATTCGATTTGCAAATTCATCGCGAACGTTTGCCACGACCGGGCGTACTCGAGAGGAAAAGGTAACAGAGTAGGGGCATCGTGTTCACAAAAGTGGATCGAGATCTCGAACGATTTCCAGAACCGAGTGTAACGAGCCAAAGAGGTTAAAGAAACGTACGAATTGTCATCCTTGCATTGATATATCGTTATAAATTATCTGTATTAATGTTACAATGCAACATATATTCTCGTTAAGGATTCTTTACATTTCTGTAAATATAGAGAACGTACGTATGTATTTAAGGAGCAATTATAACAGAATGTAGTTAACATTTACGGGTCAACTTCATTATTAATCAACAACGATTTACCAGCTTCTTCATTTCCATATTCTTCTTTTTCTAGACTATGATTTAACCAACATGAAAGATCTGTCGCGTACGATAGAACTTCGACCATGATGTATAATTATTAGATTGCGGATATTTATGCAAATTCATATTTTTATGACTATGTACATGTTAGAAAATCGAGCTTAAATGGTTCTATTGTCTAAATATCATAGCAAATGCCCTACTTTCGATGTTTTATATATTTTCACATGCTATATGTACTGTGTCCATTATTGTACCTTTAAATTTGGCATAAGTACATAAAAATCCACAGTCTAGTAATTATGATCTATTATTACACTCATCTGATGTTATCTCGCTTTTGCAACATTTTGTCTTAGCGTTCCATGTCGGATGAATTGAAAGTGATTGCTGCTATTGCAAACAGACAATAAGCGATATCATGAAACGTGAAAGTTTCTTGGCACACGAAATCGCGGAAACAAACGATCGTTTTAATCGTTGTTTGATGAAACCTTCTCTTTGATAAATAATGCGTCCTTGATCCATTTGGGCTTGACAGGTTGTTAAATGTCGTTGAAAGTGGGTTTCATTGAATTTAGACGAAGCCAGAACGAACAACAGACGTCTCACATATATCTAAGTGTGCATAATTCTATCTCCAACGGGCATTGCGTGCAGGCATAAGCCAATAAATTACCAATACATTTTCCTTCCTCCTGTCCTCTGTCATTGTAACGTATATACATATATGCATATAATATTTAACCAGCTGGTGTATGGGTCCGATTTAATCTGTCTGTGTAGTCGTCGAAAAACAGCGAGACTCAAGAAGGAGAAAGGTATTTTTTATTCTTGATAAGCGATGCAATTGTATTGTGTGTGCGTACGTGTGTGTGTACTTATGTAAAGTTGTACCGAACTTTTGAAGTACGTAAAAATGCATGTATTTGCGAAGGGAATATTATATGGCAAGGGAATTAGAACGCGCACGCAAATCGACTCTGAAAATCGTCAGTTTTTCGCCCAACGATATCGATGTCCGAACGCGATGCTCCAAAACATTTCAAATTTTTATCTCATAAGATCGCTACAAACACGAGACAACCTTATTTCAAATGAATCGAGTGTTATTCGACGTTATTTGTCGTTGAAAAGCATGATATGTTTACGTGTATGTTGTTCAATAATATGTATTTAAATAAACATTTACGTGTTTAACGTGAAAAATCATTGCATATATATATGTTCATGTCTGGGAAAATTAAAAATAGAATATTAGTGCCTCGTGAATATTCTATGAGTGTTAGATTAGGTAATATCTTTTTCTGGTCACAGTGCATTGTACTTTTCAATACATTATAATAGAGATATATATATATATATATATATATCTATATGTGTGCATATAATATAATATACATACACATATATACACAATATTAAATTTATTTATTCTCTAGATATCCAGGGTAGAAAAATATTTTGTTAAAGAACACGTATCGATGACTGACTATGTAATAATTTTCGACGGATGAATCAGATCCTACGTTACAAACGAAAAGACTATAATATGGTTGCGTTAATACACACTGACTTTTTATGTAACTCACATATCATCTCTCATTGATAGCTATCATTACAAACAACTTTAATTGATAATTAACATTCAACAGCAGTATATACAAAAACATATTACTTAATACTACTATAATCATATTATCGTATTCGCGTATATGTGAAGATGTGCAATATAAATATAAATAAATAAATAAATATATATATATATTTATATATTTTCATATTTATTTATATTGATATATATATATATATATTTGCATATTTATTTATATTTATATTTCATTCTCAAACAATTACAATTAAATTAACATACTTCAATTTATACGTAATTACGTTGAGATATTTACTTCTCAAAAGACACTAAAATAATAAAACAGTGTCGATTGTCGTCACCGAAGTATTTACCAAATATTCAGCACTTTTCCATAGTAAAATGTGCTAATTATTATTTTCACGTTTTGACGACAAGGTCGCAAATCAGTGTACTAAGCCAAATAAAAAATAACGATTACCAAATTCGCGGCATACAATGATTTGATCTAAATATATGTATGTCCTTGCCGTTGGCTTAAGCGTTATAGATCGTTCACATTATTGTATCACAGTAATCTAAAAGTAGATAAGTCTAGCGTCTTCTGGATTTTGTTCTACTGGACAATATGGACATTTCAATCTGGAAAATAAAATTCAATTTTTATTTATATTCTATTAATGCCTCTTACCTTTTATTATGTTTTTCCTAAGTGGTTTCAATTTATAATTTAACATTCGCCTTGTTATTAAAATACATACTTGTTTGCGTTAGTAAGTTTATTTAACGCATCTCTTGAAATAACGTGTCCACAGACTAATTTCATTGGCGGATTATTCTCTGTACTTTGTTGTCTTAGAATTGGACACGCGAAAACAGAATGATAACGACCGTCTTTGCCGAGGTCTATTTCAATCTGTGGAGGAAAGTATCGGTTAAATAATGCAATATTTGTTTTCCATTTATTTATCCAGTTACTTACAGGTAATTCATCTTTTCCATTCCAAACGGTATTTACTTGCCTTTGTTGCATAACTTGCTTAATGTTCAAAAGCGTTGGTAACGCAGTACAACCCGCATTAATGCTAAAACATAACGTTGCCAGATTTTCTTATCATTTATGCATTTATTTCTACGCGTTTTACGATATCAGAAACGATGAAGAAACATACCACACAGAAAGAGGACTATCTACGCTTAAACCAAATAATGTGCAAGCCTCTCTCGTGAATACATCGTGAATATCTAGCCATAAAGTAGGATCCAATAAATGACTATAAGGAGAGGACTGTATTCCATTTGGTAAATACAATAACGTGCCCATTAATGCCTGCACCTCTTTTCCATGTCGTCCGACGTATTGCGTAAGATTTTGACGAGCATAATTTATTGCTTCAGTTTGTTTGCTAGGTCCTTGTTGAATCAGTCTTATAAAATGTAACCTATGAAGCTTAAACTCAAGAGACGAATTCTACAAATAATGTTTAATGTCAGATATATTTGTATCAAAATAGTGTTATCTGGACAGTGGCAATGGATAATGTTGTACATACTTGTGCTAGAAGTGCTTCTCTATGTCTTTTAGCCCATTCAAGTGCAGGTTCCAGATTTCTTTGCTTTAAGCAATCCAATATATAATTTAATTCTGTGAATGGCTCCTTTGTACCTTCCTCTGTTTTAATTCCAGCTTCCTGTAACAACAGATCCATTGTGTATATAGTTAAAAATTTATATGGTATACACAAGTGTATATATGAATATATTTATATAGACTTACCGCTGCTAATTCTGCTGCAATATCCAACATGCCATGACGGTAAAAGTGCTGACAAATAACTTGATTTAAAAGATGTGATTTTTCTGGACCTGAGAAAACATCTTCTTTGCTTGTACTTGCAAATTCTGCAGTGAAATTTCTATCGATTGCTTTTCCTACTTTTGAAACAGAACCGTGTAAATCTCTGTGCTCTGTGGTTAAACAATGTACAGTTTCACAAACTTTTTTCATCGCCTCTTTTAATATTTGCACTTGTCCTGGGGTTAACTCATGATTGTCTGGTGCTGGTGAACAAAAAATCCAATCCTTTTATGTGGGATATCATATACGTTTAATGATAAATACAAGATTAAAGTGCATTCAAATACTTCGTGAATTAAAACTATGTAGAAATATTATCCAAAAATGTAAGCGAACGAGAGATATCTTGAACAAAGGAAAGTTCTAAATAACCGTTGCAATAAAAGAGGTTAGAACTAGATGGAACAATATAAGAGGAAAATGGATAATATAAATATATTTCAGGTTACATTTTTTGAGATCTACATATTCACATAGGAAAATTGAAATCTTCTTGTCCCATTTCCACTTTCTACTACCACAATTTTTAGAAAATGTTATTTTTTTGTTCATAGATTGTCAACGAACGATGACATTGTAAGTAGCGGGAGAGCTTTCAGTTTACCTTGAGTAAATTCCCTTTTTAAAGATTCAATATGATTTATTAGATCCTGCAGTACTGTCTCTGCCTGCTTGTTTACCACTCCAAATTTTAATAAAATCTTGTCAACTTCACGTTCAACGATATTACACGCCTCCATTATTGTTTTTCTTAGTGATATCACGTCACTGCTTGTCACTTTTGCTTTATACACGAATCACATGTATGTAGATGTATATCTCGCCTACACACATAAGAGCATGTACAAGTAATATAGTTACATACCTTTCGTATTCACGAACGTGACATTGTATACGTGCGCGCGCGCGCGGTTTTTATCTATAGACACATGTAAATTTATTTTCATGTAGGATATCGATTCTCTTATTTATTAGTACAAAATTTGATGAGACAAGGGTCGTGTTAAAAAAATAAAATGAAATAATCACATATAATGAACAAGTAATATGTTACGAATTTCATTTGAACATAAATTGTTTTATTATTGTTGCGCTGTTATTATTATCATTATTATCCCTGTTACATAATATACATCGTCCTTTTCACAGTATGAGATTATACTAAAACAATATTTTACACTAAATGAAAATATACAATTGTCATAAAATATATATATATATATATATATTAATTTAATTTATCAGAATGTTTCCTTTAATACTTGATTTACATTTTTAAAACTTCCGATATACACAAAAGCCTAATTTGTTTCACTTTCATTGCGGTTATTATACAATTCACTAATTACACAAACTTTTAGAAACAGTTTGATATATCCATAATAAATGCATTTTCCTCCTATGATTATTCTACTATTGATTAAATTGGACGTGGCTCTGTAACAAATACATTTGATGCAAGAAAAAATCATGGTTATTAGTCCTATGTAATTTATAGCAAGTATATGTATAATGATATTATTGTAATAAGAAAACATGTTTACCCATTCTCGTGCCATCATAAGAATCGTATTTTTAGGTAATTTTGGTCCGATTAAAGGATTCATTTGAGCCATATAGCAACATAACCAGCTGTAAGAATAAATAATAATTTGCATGGTATTTAATAAAAAAATTCAGTTAAATGCTTCATTTGACATTTGTTAACTTACAATAACCAACATGTAAATGCTGTCAACATAAGCATAACCTGAAGGATCCTGCAAGGAAAGAAGACTCAGGTTATTATTAAACAATCTAGTACTTCACTTTTGTTTTTAACAAAAACAATTTTTAAACATCTAGAATGTTTGCTTAGAATACTTATCAATTGTAATAAAACACGTACCCACGATTAGTACCTCTTGGAACAAAGATTGGTAAGACAATTCCTACTATAGCCCATAATGCCGTAAAAAGTAACAGTGGTATTATTGACGCTCCCATTTTCTTTGTAATAAATAAATTTTTTATGTCTTTTAAAAATGGGCTGAACCCACCGAGCAACCAATTTACTGATGTAAATGGGAGTCACGTGAATATCTCGATTTGCTTTCAACAAATACACACACTAGTTTCACAAACGAGAATAGCGAGATACGATATATCGCATAACCTATTCGATACGATACACGCAGTTCGCGATTGATTGACAATCGAAAAGTTGATTAATATAATCGAAATTAAAGTGGAGTGGAGGCTAATTCAAAAACATTCCTTTATTAATGAAAATTTTACAAATCTTAAAATTCATGAAAAAATTGAAATAGAACATAGATATAAGTAAAATCCCTATTCTTTATCTCCCTCCTCTCATTCTTTTTCATTTCCTCGCTCTGAAAGTATTGTTGATGTGTTTAATAGAAACCACTTTAAGGTAGTATATTTCAACAGCGAATGTTTATATTTTCTAATCGATATACTGAAACTCCAAATTCAATGAAGATCAATGTTCTCCTTCACCAACATAAATCGTAACGGCAACATTTAATCTCCAAATAGTCGTTCTTGTGTTATTTCTGTACTTTTATTCGGATGTTGAGTATCATCGTAACTTTTCGACATATCCACAATTGATGGCCCGTCGCCTCCGCCGATCGTAGAACATTGATCCATTTTACCAGTTGTAATCTCAGATTGCGTTTCGATGCATTCAACCAACGATTCTGTTAAACATCTAACAGACTTTTTATCAGATTTTTCAGCGATCGTATCATGTTGCGTTTTTTCTACATGATGAAACTTCGACGAGGTTGTGCACAGGTTTGTACAGGAAAATACAAATCTTTCTAAAATACCTGAAAGTTTTATTAAACCAATAATTAGTGGTTAATTAAAATTATAACATGCAATAATTCAAAACTGAAATATTTTTGTGCTCACTAACGTTACCTGTTAGATTCATAGTTTCCTCAGACAAACAGATATCATCATGAGAACTAATACTGTCCCTGCTAAACAGATGCTGTCTGATACTAGTCAAACTACGTGGTTTTAACCTAATGTCGGTCAAGGATCGATCAACAGAGTCATTTTTGCGTGGTGTTTTATACATGACCGAACGTTCGGTGCGCATCTCGCGCCCTTTCTTGATATAAGGAATCAAACATGATAAATTCAATTGTGTTTTAGAAATACTATTCGCAGTCTGTATAGATAAGGGTGTTTTGCAACTGCTCACTAGAAAGATGTACCGAATAAAGAGTAACGAAGCATATAGGAAAATTAATGATACACAATATACTATTCTTACCTGTATAAGGAGTTCTTACATAGGCTAAAGGTTTCTGATGATGATTATCATTAGATAATCCATAAATTGTAGATGCCAATTTGCTACTCACGTCTAAGGAAGGAAAGATTCGTATATCGAAATATTATGTGCAATTAATTGGTAATTAAAAATAGAATAACCTACCGTGAATAGTATCACCTTGTCCCTTACTGCTTTTTCCATAACTTATATTCATCAATGTTGTATTATTCATAATAGCAACTAAAGCGGGATGTAATCGTTTTACTACGTTTAAAATTAATTCGCATCTTTTTATCACTCGCAATTGCTGTGGTTCCGTAGCGTTATCCACTAACAGACTTTTCGAGGCAGCATCAGCTTCGAATATTGCTTTAAAATAAAAAAAAAATCGATTACGGGTTTACATATAACCAAATATAAATTAATGATTTCATAATAAATATACTATACTTACCAGCTTTTAATTCTCTAATCATCATTATTGTTTGCCTTTCAATAATGTCGCTTCCAATATCGTTTATGGTGATACTTATTTGGCGGGAGAGCGACAAGGATCGAAGTACAATACTTTGTACTTGCGCTTGAGTAACAGGCTCCCTATTGTCGAGACAATTTGTCATTACGGAAATACGATCCTGAAGATCGTCTAATACTACCTAAAAATAATGATAATGGCGTGGAAATTTTGTACAGATGTATCTTTGATGTGCATAGAATAGACATTGTCATAAAATACCTGACAATAAGCACCCGAATCTATAATTAGATTAATCGCATCGTGCAACTTATTGACTTCCAATTGCCACTGTCCAGTTAACAGTTTTACATTTTCTCGCATTTCTTTACTCTCTGGATGCAAATAAAAAGTGGTAATGGCAGAAATCAACTCTGTTTCCAAAGATTCGAGACTTGCCAAACAGTTTCGTATTTGATTAATCCCTAGATAATACAGCATAAAGAATGGTGAATAACTAACAAGACACAGATGCGAATTTTGTATTAATTAATAGAGTTTGACTTACGATTTTTATCTTTGCAAGAGGCAATAGCAAACAATCCAATTTGCATGGATTTGTCTATAATTTGATCGAAATCCTCTATAGCATTGGATAAATCGTTCTTAGATCGCTTTTTAGCGCTTAATGAATTGCCACAGATTGTAACAAGCTTTCTCAGAGCGTGAAAGGGATCACTGAAAACTTCCATAACAAGATTCAATACCGACACATTAATTTTACGTTCTAATCGATAAAGCGCGTCGCTTAAACTGTTCATGAACAAATTATTCAATGCTGTATCAGATGATTCGGACGTTAATTGGAACTTCAAATTTTCATATTCAGATATAATCGACTGACAGGTTCCGGTTATCGCTTTAAAATTGGAAGGTTTGCAGACTTGTGCAATTGCCATCGCACACGAGAATACATCTTCTATTCGAAGCCATAAGTCTTTGCATTCCAATATTTGATCTTTTTGTGATTTATTTGGAATCTCTGACAAGATATCCAGTACCAAATCCATCCTAAATATAAAATAAATTGATAAAAGAGATATAAAATGCTGTTTCCTTAAAAGCAATTGAATTTATTTAGTTAGATTACCTATAAACAAAATGATTTTTTTGTTCAAATGCTTCATCCTCAGGTAATGAATCTGATATATCCAATATTTCTATTATCATCTTCAAGCAAAAGCAGAGTCTTTCACAGACATATTTCTTGCAATTCTATGCGAATAAAAGCATAAGTATCCTATTAGAGTAAGCTTGTGTGTGCTTTTAAAATGTAGAGATCATAAAACATTTTATTACATAGATTGGTGCATTTAGCCGGTGTTGTTCTTGTACTAATTGTACCAACAGTTTAAATGCTGCACACAACTGACACAAATATAGTTTGATCTTTTCAGCTAACAACTGACACACTAAGCTTTTTTTATATATTTGTAATGGTCCAAGCAATTCCAGAATGGAAGTGCCTAATTCCTGATAATATAATTTAATATAATATAATTAGGATAATTGTAGAAAACAATACAGAATGTCTTGTGTCTGTATCTTTTATACCTTGATGTTCTGAAAATGTTCAATTTCATTGGCTTGACCCATTTCCTTAATATAATCTAGGCATTCTGTCAATCTTTGTTTCAGCGGCAAACATTCCAATTTTTCTAGACCTTCAAGAGTTAATTTAAATTTATCTAACACAGTGGACAAAATTTGAACTGCCATTTCTTTGTCTATGCTTTCAATCTAAAAGGAACTTTTTTATAATGGTTGACAATAAACTAATATGTATAATGTTCTTCGACATACAGACTCATCCATATATTTTAGTGAACAAAATTCTTCTACAATACTAATAATCTTTGATTCCATTTCTTCATAATCACTAATTTCTCCTTTTACCAAGGTATCAAATTTTTCTCCCAAACATTCCAAGTGTTCGAAAAGAGATGAGTTTTTTGATATAGACCCATTTGGAGTAACAGGGTTAGCATTTATTAGTTCTTTCAATTTATTTACCTAAGATAAGATAAGATAAGAATACATTAAAACTTTGCTACTCTTTACAAAATTGAATAATACAGGAATGTTAGAAAACTGCTATATTTTTCTTACTTGTTCCTCCATGGGTATTAATATCCCTTTTATTTGCTTTGTCTTTATAGGCATTTTTAATCTTTTTATTTTTTAAACAATCAACGATGATCGGCCTAATCTCGTAACTCTTGGTTGTTTGTAAACAACATGAAGATAGTAATTAATTGATTTTTAATTTACCACCATAACAAAACAAAAGCATAATCCGTTGATGTTTTGAACTGTTACGGTCTTACCACATTTCATACTGAAAAATGGCACATAACCAATCGCTTAAAATTTTCTTTGAAATTTTTTTACGTACAGTGAGTGTTTAAATGGAATAATTTATCTTTAAACACGTGTGTTTTCATAGAAATTCCAGTGGACCAAGTTTTCTGGAATTGAACAAACAATATATCTTTGTTTTTTGTCTAATTCAAGTTGTCCATACTGACTCCTAGTTTATATGCAAGCATGCATTTGCACGTGTGTGAATTTGAACAAACGTGCCTGGAACACGGTAAGGCACAGTTCGATAATATCGACGGTGGAACAAGTCGTTTACCAGTTACTCAGTATATGACACAACGATTATCTGACAATTGGATATGAAAAAAGTGTAATTTATTAACAAAGTAACTATGTAAGTAACATAACTATGTTATGATTTTGTGTTAGCTTAGACTTTTAAACAAGTACCGATATAGTCTTCGAGAAAAAAGCGCTGTACGTTCACAATAAATCAAATTTCAAATCAAAATATTCTTTCGGAGTGGATTAATCTTTCTAGTATAGGCTCTCTTGTAATCCTTTAGAAAAATTGTAATTATCAATGCATATTTGTAATTTCGTGATATTTTGGAATTATTACAAATCTCAATACATCCAAGTGATAATTTAATAATTCTATTCAGTAAGCTTTCGAATATCAGAAAGGGTTATGTAATTTCATTCTCTCTCGATCGGATAATTAATGATAATTAATTCGTTTTCGTGTTAAGTTGATAAAATTATATTAATGCATGTGTATAAAGAGTTTATCTTCTTTTGCTTTTAAATACGTTTTCGAATTTTATGCTCTTCATATGTAATATAGTATATACAACATGTGCATGTGTCCTCAATAATGGCTTAATACTATTGCATAAACCTCGAATTTCTTATTCATCTACAAGAAATATTATTTTTATTACTGTGATATTATATTTTTTTCGCGTTATGTTAATGTCGTGATATTAATTTGTGGAACTACAAAAGTTTATTTCTAAACAAATTGATTTTTTGTATACTTTTGTATTTTCTTTTCTCCTCTTTGAAAGGGAGAGAATTCCCTATATACATATATGCTTTCATATGTGTATTCATATATGTATTCATTTGGTTCAATTTCGGATTAAAAGAAACAAGCTAAAACTAAGGATTGTTGACATATGAATAAGTTCGCAATTTGCAAAGAAATTGCTTAAATGTCATAATTCTGTTTTGACAGTGTAAATTATACTGGTCAACAAAATGGTGAAGTATTATGAAAGTAATACAATTTACCAATTTAATTGGGATCAAGTAGTACGTGGATTTTGGCAAAGATATCCAAATCCTAATAGGTAGGTATCAAACTCCAAATGCATTTGTGAAATATGTAAAACTATATTATTATTTACTAATAAATATTTAAAAGAAACAGTGTAATTATTTTTTCAGCACCCATGTACTTACAGAAGATACTGTATCAAGGAAGGTTAAAGATGGTATATTACATACCACACGACTTCTGACAAAAACTAACAGAGTACCAAAATGGGGAGAGAGATTTATTAGTAAAAGTGTTGTAAAAATTGTTGAAGAGACCACAGTGGATCCTAAAACAAAAACTTTAACAACATATACAAGAAATTTAGGTTACACTAAAGTCATGGTAATTTGGTATAGCAAGTTTATGGGAGCTGTTTTATTGTGATTACTTGAAAATTAACTTTTATTATGCTTTCCCTGTTTCACAGGCTGTTGTGGAGAAAGTTGTTTATAAGGTGTGTGAAGAAAATCCTAATTGGACAGTTGCAAAAAGATCAGCTTGGATCGACAGCCAAGTATTTGGATTTGGTAGAGCTATTCAAGCATTTGGATTGGATAGATTTAAAAAGAATTGTACTCTGATGTATAACGGGTTTAATTATGTCCTAGCACATATGTTTCCACATACAGCACAGTATATGAATCCAACACTTTCACAAATGGGTTTTGCTCATCTAGTAAGAACAACATACATAATCCAAGCGTCAAAAGGAAAAAATTTATATTTACATGTTTCTTTCATTTTATTTCAGGTCGATGAAGGAGCTGGGGCAAGGACTAGTCTCGCGGAAGATTTTCAACAGTCGTTACAGGGTAGAGCGGAAAAAGTAAAGGACGCAGCTAAAAAGGCAACAGATTTGGCAAAGAAAAAAGCTGGAACGATTTATGCTGCATACCAATCTGAACAGTCGTAAATAAAGCGACATTATTGATGTGAACAACGATTTAAAGTATTTGGGGAACAGAAACAATGAAAATTAAAACAGTTTTGAAATGGAGTCGAAAGATAATTCTTGCAAATCGACCGAGCGAATAGGATGAAATCGTTGGTAATTGTTCAGCATTGTCAATATTCATGTTTATAGTTGATTAAATAGGATTCGTTTGTCGATGAAGCAAGGGAGGTGAAAAGAAATTTTTGTTTGAACCACTTCACTGTAATGATTCTGTATAATATTTTCACGTTGTCATTCCTGTTTACTGCCAACTCATATTTAATTTTTAAGATTCGTTTAAAATATTTTTGTGATAAACGGGACAACATTTTTAAAGATAACAATTACTGACGATTTGCGCGAACGTGGCAATATCGCTATGCGTGTATATCTCACTAAATTCGGAAAGCTGACAAAACCGAGGTCGGAATATTTGTTTTCCGAAAAAATTTCTAAATTTTGTATTGCTTCAAATATACATGCTTTAGTTTGATAACGTGTAAACATGATTAAATACGATAACAAGAGAAAAATGTGTGAGGAAAAGTGTAGATTGTTTTGTAAAATATTAAAATAGTATAAAGAAAATTAGTGAAGAATTCGAACGAATGTATTCATTTTAATAAGAATCGAGCATAATCTTTTTAAATTAGATGGGTGGTTTCTAAAGGAAACATGAGTAACACATATTAGTAATAGCGAGTGCATATTGCACCTAAGTATTAATCATTTTTTACCGGTACGATCCAAACTTCGTCGGTATCTATATAATTATTTTATATTGGTGTCGATGGTTTTCGTACATAATTGTACAATTGCAATTGCACTTAGAACATATTTGTGAAAATTATGTATTTTGTGCACGCTTTTGCGTACACAGCGTAAAATTAAGATGTCTGAATGTATACATATTACATAAATATATAATAAAAGAATTTGTATAAATTCTAGTTACAGATTACGTCATGTTTACGTTGAAAGAAATCCTAATCTGATATTTAGTCGTCATTGTAACTTAGGCAAATATTATGTAAACAGATAAATTGTATATTGTTAAAATATATGAATAAACTACTATCTTATTGAAAACTAAGAAATACAATTTTATACCTCCTTATTTTTGTAATTAATGATTATTAAACGTGATTCGAGATTTTGTCCTGACTTTATTGATTTATGCCGAAAGAGTATCTTTAATATGAAATACTCGTCACTAGCCTTGAATAAATCTCACGGAAAGTGAGATTTCCAAGCTAGGCGATTCATTATGTATTTATAATGTATACCATGTATAATATATACGAGACACGTATCGAAGACGTATCATTTATCTTTGTTCTGCATAATGAGACAACAAAGAAGAAGCATAAACTAGTAATTCTAGAAATGGTCGTTTATTACTACCTGTGTTGTTATTTTCGAAGGCGTTAAAAAAAGAAAAAGAAACTGAACAGTGCACAGAATAATGACCGAACAGGAAAATCCAGTATTTGCATGTATTAAGTAGTTCGCGCGGGGATTTTTAAGATTAATCAACAATTCTCTCTGGTTGGCTACTACTGCTACTATTCGTCCTCAATCTTTCGGCTCGTTTGACTCAGCTATAAAAGTACGGGGACGACTTCTTTCCGTTCAGTAAACTCTCGATCTTGGTGTATCAACCAAACGTGCAAGAATATAAAGATCGGAAAAGAAAGGAAAGCAAAATCCGCAAAGTGTGTTTATTTGTGTATGCGTATAAATTTACGAAAAGAGGTGCACGATTAACCAAAATGTGGCAACTTTGTCTAGTATTAGGTGAGTATGTCTCGCGAAATAAGAGGATCGTAGAGATTCGTATAAAGGATCGATTTACGTTCTAACGATGGAAATGCATGTTGTGTGTAGCTATCGCGTCGAGCAGAAGCGTGATCGCATTTCCACAGGTAAGGACAATTGAAATCGTTTAATCGTTAAAACGTTTTATACGTTTTATCAATTGGATCTTGAATTAAGTAACTGTTGGTGTCGTACAAAGAACGATGGGCTGGCTCCTGGCAAAGTCGAGATTCAAACAATACCCAGTACGTTCTCGGTGGACGGATTCGTTTTCGACGGACCTGCAGACGGCAGAAATGTCGCAACCGCGACAAGTACCACTAGTTCTGCAACACCTTCGATGACCACGAGGGGTGCTTCCTCCAACTCTCAATACGACCAGTGTATAGCTACGTGTCTGGTGAGTCATGAAAGTCCTTGAAATTTTCGATCTTTTTCTTCCTTTCTTCTATTTTATCGCGGACGTTTGTTAAAACGTGTCGAAGGTCATGGCTATTTATTCGCTATACCGGTCATACTGGTTTAACTTGGTCTATAACTTGCCGAACTTCCAAATGACGCGTCACTCCTGACGCTGTGTAAAGACGAAATTTCCTATACGCATTAAGTCAGATACATTTCAACCAGAACAATCCAGGGGCATGCTGTTCTTCTTAGTTGAAACGTCTTATGTAGTATTTTTTCATTTTTCAAAATATATTGAGATGTTTACAGTTCTCGTATCTTTTATCTTTCGAGACATTGATTGCGAAACTGACGTCGCGGGGTTGCTCAGCGTGACTGAAATTTTTGTTTCCTTATAAATTATATTGTACAGAAGTAGGATAGAAGTAGAAGAAACGACGACTAAATATTTTAAATTGAACGAAGAAGAATAGAATTTGAATTAAGGAGAACACGCGACTAACGCTTATAGAAAATCCTGTATTCTATTCTTATCGGTTCAAAAGCTGAAAAGTGAAACGCGATTCGTTGCACTAAATGAGAAGGAGCGATCAAATTTTCAGACGACGAGCGAATACAATCCGGTATGCGGCTCGGACGACGTTGAGTATTCCAATCCAGGACAATTAACCTGCGCATCGGCATGTGGAAAAGGTAAGAAATGATCGATGTTAGTCCATACGTCACGGAATATTTATGACTAAATTGCGGAAGTTTAGACAACTACGATATGCAGATGAATACGAAAAATATGTTCAAGATGTATGCAAATCACAAAGGATATAACCTAACAAACACGAAGATGGTACCCCGCTGGGGATAGCCATCCACACGATAATCAAACAGCTAAAAAATTCACCAAATGTCCAAATTGGACAAATTGTGAATGTAAATTATTAAATAAAAAAGAAAAAAAGATGTATGCAAAGTACATGCAGGACGGATAAGTTAAATACGGAATGTGACAGCAAAATAGAAAATAATTTTTGAGATGCTTTAATTTGACAAAAGATATTGATACTCCTATCGAAGTTTCACTTTACTTTGCTTATCACTTCACGAAAGTATGCACTTTGCATAAACTTCCGCAATTTACTTGTTACATTTGGAACGAGAATTTAATTTTCCTCGTAATACACGCGGTTAATGAGCGTTAGAGTCATTTTGTAATTACAAACTGGCATTGATACCTACGCATTATAACGTGTATTACAAGGAAAACTGAATTATACTATGTAGCGGCGATCTTATTCGTTAAGATTATGTTCAAAATTGATAAGTATCCTATAACCTACGGACGTGTGTAAGTCTCCATCTCATTCCCTGTCTATCTAAAACTTATCAATGAAACGCGTTTGTTCTTTGTTGCAGATGTTACGTTAATACACTACGGAAAATGCAAGACTACGAAGATAAGAGGATAGATGACTTAATGACTGAATATTACCGATCAAAAATATTGATACGCGAATATTACTCACATAAGACTAGTTTACCGCATAGTTATGTAATTGTCTATTCATCGTTGTTCCTTCTTTAATACAAGTTTTGGTTGAAAATAATCACTTCTGCGGCCTTGTATCCCACGTCCTTTTCTACTATCCGTTCAATCATCGTAAAGAATCCGATTGGAAACGTGTCAATGACAAAGAGAGGGGGGAAGAAATGTAGCTATGTGGGCAATGCAATCAGATTGAGTCAGTCACGAGATAAGGAGGAAAGATTGTGATCAGCCCATCTGACTCTCCGCGCTACGTCCAAGTTTCCTCCGTGAATGCCGTAGAGATGTCTGGCTAGGATATTCGCTCTGTCTTCTTCCGCTCGTATGGCTGTTCTTCTGTATTGCGCCACGGTCAATAGACAGCCAACGATAAGCGCTATTTGAACGATCAACAAGAAGATCAGTAAACTCAAAGCGAGACTAGCGTCGACGCAGAGCAGTCCGTCCACAGAATCTAAGGGCAAGATAGAACAGAAATAATAAGCGAGCAAAATCGGACGCGAAATAAAAAAGAAAGTTTTGAGTTGGTTTGGAAATTGCAAAAGTTTGCGAAACTCACTTCCTCCGGCGATTAGGACTGTATCAGGAGACGAGTTCTCCCTCGAAGATAAACGATCAGCCGAAGACGCGACGGAATTTTGCACGATTATGGAGAGTTCCAGCAATAACTCGTCCGGCGTTTCGTCCTTGGACGTTGGCGTTGTTTCGGTGTGGTAGGTTGTCTGCGTACTCCAAGACTCGCTAGCTCGTTTCCTTTTTCCATAAGAAGGTTTATCGCCGTTGCAGTTGGTCTGTAACATGTATCGCACGGTGAATCGATCGTCGTGAACGTATTCTTGGCGGAAAGGACATATGTAGTGACGTTAAATTAATATTAAATCGAATAGGCTTGGAAGGACACGAAAACCTTCTGAAACTTTCGAAACCGTAGTTTGTGAATTCATAAGAATAATTTTAGAAGCATAAAATGTAAATTTAGAACCAATGCTACTTTTACAGCTTGATCTTAAGTAACAGTTATTAAGTAAGCTTGCAATTAGAAATTTTAAATATCAATTAAATTACAAATTTAAATTTGTAAGCATTTTAGTAATTCAATTTTTTAAAAATCAAGCTATTTTCACTGTGCAGCGCCTTTAAACTAATAAAGATGCAGATATACGATCTTAGTTGCGATTAAATCGATTGATGTTCTCTTGTCCCTTAATGTTTTCATTTACACTTTCGCCATATTCTTCCCGTCGAGGGTACCGAGAGAAAAGGATCGTAGTGATAAATGCGACTGTGCATTTGACTCACCGGTATGCACTTGTCCAAGCAGAATCGGACGAGTACGTTGAAACGGACTCGTTGACTATTGGGGAACTTGAAGGCTGTGAAAGTTGCGATTAATGAACGACCATCGGCTGGATCCTTCGAGAGAGCAGGGAAGGTGGTTGGATCGGTGGGACATCCGAGTTCGTCTAGTAGTAGATACGAGGCATCGCCGGAAGCGCTGCTCGCTACTAAGTGTCCAGCAGTAATGTCATAAGGACCTACAAGCCATAAATTGTACGAAATTACATGTACAGAATAATTCTTACTATTGGAACAGGTTGTATCTGTTTTCTGGTTAGGGTTAGAGCGATTGTTTGATGAAAAAGACGTAAGATCTATGATTCTACAAGTACAGTTCTTTCGTATGTGTAACGATGTATTGAAAAGATATACATACACTTTTAGGAGGAGCGTATCTATAACTTTTAAACGTACATTGGTCACTTGGAATATTTTGCGTCAAAAAGCGATAAAGAGAATATTAACGATTAGTTTAAAAGCTATTTTAAGTTTAATTATATTTGGAGCGTGTAGAAAGATAAGGAAACGAAAATTACTGTAAAAGCATTCCATTACCATCTGGTGGACTCAACTGAATCTTCAGAGTGAGCTTTTGTCCTAAATGCGTGACCATAGCGACTGCCAGGTTCTCGTCTAATATCCTCATGGTGACTATCGGCGCTTGCGAGGACGCGTTGACGATCGTTGAAGAGATCGGCGGCACTCCTGCGCTAAATAATATAGGAAATGGAAAATGGAAAATGGCGTATCGCGAGTATCACATTGTCGATAAAAAACGAAGACATAGATACTCACTTTGGATCGAGAAAACTGAAACTAGATTGAACGGTGACGTTTTTTGGTTGCGGAGGTGCTTGATCGTTTAACGAGCATCCAATCCTAACTGCTTGATCGCCAAGTCGTTGAACGATCGGATTGAATTGTACCACGATCGTTGCCCAAACCAGCGGTCGTGTTCTACGAATGACAATATCATTTTTTTTTCATTTTTGTTACAATGCTTTTGGTTCTTTGGCAGACAATCCAGTTACGAGTTACCTTTTTGCGCTAATGTTTTGTGACGTCTTCAGGGTAGATCTTAAAAAGCAAACTATAAAGTTCGCGACACGATAGTTTCCCGAGAAATCAGAAACACGACAAGCAGAAAGAAAGTTTGCAATTTATAAAAGATGTTTGAACTATTTACTCCTTCAAGATCTTCTCCAATTAATGTTTCGATATTCGAACCGTATAAACTCTAATTGCTCGCTGACTTAACGATTGTGCTATATTGCTTTCATTTATGATATCTTACCGATTTTGATCGTCGACGGAAAAGGCAGGGTGCAATCCGCAACGAAGGGTACCTTCGCGAATCTGGTCAACGGGTGGAATAGGTAACGTCAATATTGTTTGATTACTGCCTGTACCTTGAACGCCGCAGGTATCCGCGTATCCGTTCGAGTAGAGCCGGCCAAAGAAGGGGTCGCTGGTTTTCAACTCGACCGTCATCGTCGAATCGTTGCATCGTACCTTCACTGACCACGAGAAACATCAAGCGTGAAATCTATCATGCCGCACGATTCGTTTTTAAATCTAAGACAAGATCACTTACGATCTAAACAAGGTTCTCGCTCTCTGTAGACCACGTTCGTCGCGTCGATCAACGAGCTAACTCCTAGACTGGTGGTGTCTTCCGAGTGCAGTAGGCAAAGTGGTTGACCCGACGAATTGGCAAACGTATATCCTCGACAGATAAAACCATCCACGCTCGAGTCGCATCTTTTCTCGCACTGCGTCGATTTGATCGTCGAACGAAATTAGACGAAACAACAGGAACACATACGAGACATACAAAGCAGAATTAGATGATTAACGCCATCTGCAACTCAGTTGCATGAGCTAAATGAACAGGAACGAAGAGAAGTTTTATAAGTTTGATGGATCGACCGGTTATTCCTGTCATTCCTATTATTCCTAAAGTACCAAAAATTTACCTGCTTCTCGTCAAGGTCCATCAAAGCGACGTCAGAGTACGGCAACGAGACATTTTGGAATTCCGCGTACGAGCAATACTCGTCTTTGGCTGTAACACAGAGTTTCTTCGTTATCGACCATTGTGTCCGATTCAGTTACGATCGATACTGATCGATTTTCCAAGTTTCTGCAAGTTACTAGAAAGTTGCTACTCACACAGATTTCGACATTGATCTCTGAGGTACTCGTCTCTGTACATGGACGCCCTGTACGCTCTCGGTCTGGTTCCTCGTTCGTGCAACGAGAGGGAGCATCGTCCGAACGCTGTTTTGTCGATCGAAAGGGGTTTCGAAGTCCGAAATTGCGCGGATTCGCAGCTTCTACCTGGAAGGAAATCGCAAACTCGAGTTAACTCGATCGATCTCGACTCGATCTAGCGCGCTTACCTGTCTCTATGCATTTCTCGTAACATTGGTTTCTCGTGATCGGACCAGATAGATGGAACGCGCTGGAATCGATGAACACCGCTCCTGGACTCCTCTCCACCTGCCAAAGTTTTCGTCTCGCGCAGCTTACCGGCACTGACGGCAAACGAAAATAATTTCGACGAAAAATAAAAAATGATATAAATAGTTCGGTTTCAACTTACCTTTCACGCAAACTCGGTGGTAAAAGATGGAATTCGGTTCGGGTACCAGTTCGTCGTCCTCTATTCGCACGCTATAGCAGACGCTTCTACCAAAGTCTACCACGAACGCGGTGCAGTTTACGCGTTCGCACCTGAAGTACGAAGGAAGACGTTGGTCAAAGAAACGTCTTTTCCGACATTTTCACTGGTTGTTACTACTACTTGATTTAGACTTTACAGGAAGATGGGATCATTCGGTTTGTTTCGGACTAAGCGATTTATCTTGCAATCGGAGAAAAAATTGCCAAAATAGTTCGTAACATATAAAATGTAGTATTTAAAAATAAACATCTACTAGAGTAAAATAAAACTGACGATTTTATTTTATTATATTATATTAGACATTCTATGAGAACCATAACGGATATACACCGTAAGCTGTATACATATTTTATATCTACCACGATATACAAATTCGCATTATATATACCAAAAACCTAAGAGATCCGTAAGAAATTATTCTCTAAACAATTCATCTTGAATTTTTCCCCGTTTTACTACACAGCGAAGGGGGTAAGATTCACGCCTACCTTTCGAAGCAACGCTTCGTTATTCCGTTTGAGTTGACCGCGCTAAAGAGAACTGTTTGCGCGTCGATGGTTTCCGGTTTAACGCCAGCGATTTTCTCCCAACTGTTGTGCGAACAGCGGCCCTCTGCAACCAGAGGCAAACCAGTCGACTCGGTCAAACGGTCTACATACGAAATTTTAGATGATTTTTACCTGTTCTCGTGATAAAGCCGAATATCACGACCCCCGCGAGAAGACGAGCGATCGCCGTCATGTTTATCGCTCGTCTATCGATCGCATGGCGCAAGCAGCGCAGGCGCGCGATCGGTCCGCGAGCTTCGATATCGTGCCAAGGATTTTCGCGAACGTTGCCTCGCACGCGGTCGTGTACACGACGATGTATCAGCTTCGCTTACGTAACTACCCTGAGTCGAGTTGGATAAAAAATAGTCGGGACGAAAGTTCAAACGTTTCCCCGGGGAAATCCGATTGCTTACGAGTCCTAGTAAGTCATGATTCTTGTTAAGTCTCGTTGAAATTCGTCAAGTTACTTGAATCTAAGCTGCTTCAGTGCGAGTAATCCGATTTCAAGCGGATATTTAACCCTTTGCTCTCGGTTTGCTAATTGCGCTGGTAAAATCTTTTCGACGTCATAATCCTAATACGGTAGAGTTCCATTTATTTTATTCGAACAACGAATTCCACTTATCGCAACGAAGTTTTAGTCGAAGCTCGTTTAAAGTGAACGTTTGCCGGTTGATTCATTCACGTATCGGAACGTTTCCGAGCTGCTACTACGTCACCAAAAATATAAAGTAATGAGGAAAATTTGCGAGCACCTATTACGCCAATTCCAATTATTCCATATAAATTGTTTGTTCCTCGACGAGGTCAGATAACCGTCGCTAATGACCGTGTTTGTCGCTAAATGATGGAAGAAGTTCAGATAAATGGAGTTTTAATGTAGTATGAGTCATGTAAATTACGGATACTTATACGAGAGAAATTTGACAGAATATTTGAAGGCAACTGAACGATAGCGACATAGACGAAGGAGTTGTAAGTTACTTGAATCAATCTGAACGAGGATAATGGTCGAAAGAAGCTGCAAAGTAGCGGAATCGGAATCGATCAACGCGGTAAACGATCCATTGCCGCGACGATCGTCATCGAACGAATATCTGCGAACGACTGGTCGGTTTAGGGATTCGGTTTGGAAAAGACGCGATCCAACTGCAATTTCGCGAGCAACTGATGCACGCTGGTAGAGGTGCGTACGCGTTCACCTGCATTGTGGCGAGAAACGAATAGGAACGAGCGTGTGCACGTCCGCCCGCGCGCTCGCGATGGTCCACAAACGAATAATCGCGGTGTGTTGTAACGCGATAACATGTAAACTCGTAAACGGATGTTTGATGGATTGTAAGACACGCGAATCGAGTGTCGTTAAAACGAACTTCGACTAATACAATTTAATACGATATTATATAAACTATGAAATACTATACTCTTATTTTTCATCATACTGATTAAACACGCAGTCCGTCTATACATAGATTCCTAATCGTATAATTCTTATGTGTCTTGCGTGGATTTGACGTTCGATTTGGCGAACCAGAAGTGCAAATTAACGGCCGTGGTCGGCGTTGAAACGTGACTTCGGATGGGCGGGCGCGTTCACGGACGCTTACGGTCATCAACGACAAAGGCTTGGTCGCGACGCAGCGCATCCCGGTGCATCGGTGCTTATCGCTCCACCACATACCGTGGGCAATTCGCGTGTAATTAGCGGTATACTCGAGGTTATGGAAATTCTATGACTCAAAAGCTTTACGACTTGACGAATTTTATAAATAGAATACGCGAAACCGACTAAGCGACAGTGAGCTATCGGTTATTGTATGTCGATTCAAATTTGCTCATTTCCGGTGAATGGAGAACGCTGTGACGTTGAACGTTCGAAGATGAAGCTGACGTTAGATCGTGTGGATTTCACTGACGATTTCATGGTTTTCGCACTTTGTGTACGAGCAGCGGGAAAGAGGCGAGTCGCGGCGAATAGTACGATGACGCGATGCATGATTAGAGGCGTCCTTCGACTTACGTAACAGTGATTTTACACGCGTTCGGTTTCGTTGTTTACTCGAGTCATTCTGCTTTTCCTGGAATACGCGGTTTAATCCCTAACGAAGTCTCGTGACGAACGATCAATGAACCGATACGTCGCGAAAAGAGACCGACATCTACTGTTAGCACGTTGCGTTTTGTCTCGACGTTACAGATCAGCCGCACGGAAAAAGCGATTTAGAACGTTTACGAAATATGTCATCTAATCATCGTGTAAGTTTAAAGTCTAGGTAACTAATATCTCTATTTCCAAGAAAATAAGAAAAAAAAGAGAATGGCGAAAGAATCGATTGCATGCCAAATGTCCCGCATTGCATTTTCAGAACCGATTTTACTGGTAATTGTATAGGCACGTAATTGGCGAACGTATCTTGCACCCGCACTCCTTAACAATGGAGAAGATTTCTCCTGTTATTCTTTACACTCGTTGCTGTTCTGGTTGCAAGCGTTTTCGCAAGACGATCGTAAAACAAGAAAGATAAAGATGGTGAAAGAAGCGCAATGACTGATAAGAGGAAGAACAAGGATATATAAATTATGCCGTGTAGAAGATTAAATATATATTTCACAACGTGGAATGTAACATTTATAAGAACTTTATCTTTTTTTATCTTTTTTGGGGATTTTTATCTTTTTTCGATCTTTTCAAACGAAATGTAATGACAGCGGCTAAAAATTTGTTGTCACTCGCTTTATTATACATATAAACTCTATTATAACAATTAATAAATTGATCTATCCGCATTGATTATCGAGAAACAGTTCTCGAGCGTACGTCCGTTATTCAGCTCATCATTGTCTTTCTCCCTATTTGATATACCACGTTAGAAAAGTCGGCGGAGAAATCTTATTTCCCTTACACGCATTTTAACACGCAAATTAAAAATACCCATACAAAAACATTATCATGAAATAAATAATAATAATAAATTGTTTTCGAAGCTTCTTCTCTTACACGTCTTGCGTCCACAATTTGATATTTTCTTCTCCTCACACTAGAGCGTATTATCAATCTTTAATATGTATCTAAATATATTACACAACAGTTAACTAAGATTAAATCAACGTGACGAACGAAATAAGTACACTTGCTCATACAATTTCGTATTTTTGTCTCGATAAAGTTAAACACCATTAGATACTAACATGTAACAAACGAAAAGGAAAAAGGAAGAGATAAAAGTAGAAACAGAAAGTCATAAATACCAAACATTATGACCTCTTTGACGGCTCTAGCGTTGAAATCAAGAAAATAATTTCGACCAGCCTCTCGAGCCAAAATTATATCACGATGCCACGTGAGATTCATGAAGCGTTCGAGCTGATTTCAGTGAACAGGCGCAAAAGGGAATAAAGAGAATTGGCATTTACAATCGCATCGTTCAAAAAGGATGGCAAAACATTTGACTCTTGCATTTTGTTGAGCACCTCGTGGAGCCAGGGTAATATTCGCGTGGTTACAAAGTTCCATATCAATTTCACTATAGTTTTTATGATATGTTCGATTTGTCCGCCAACAGAATCTCCGATCGAGCTTGTCGCTTGTTGGAAATAGGTTACCGGCAATTGTAGCAAGTTCGGCAAATCACTAATTAAATCTGATAGGCCATTTGACACATTTGATCTTCGTCGTCTCTGATTAGAATTCTGACTGTTATCGAGCAGGTTTGCGAGGAGCGATTCGATGTTTTCGATCCACGAGAGAAACGTTGATTTGATCTTGCGGATGATCGAAAGGATAAAGTCTACGATGTTGGCCACCAGGTCGGTCGGAATACTAATAAGTCCCGATGCGATTTGTTCGATGAAGTTGAGTGGAGAGGACTGCCGCGTGAAGCGCTGCAACTTTGTAGCAACCTCGCTCGGGACAAGTTCTACTGGAACGTGATCCCGTTAATAAAATTGTACTACCCTTGAACACGTGCCTCTTGCGCAATCGAAGGTTCATATTAACGTTATTAGCGAAATTTGACGAGTCACGGCAGTTGCAAGCTACAGATATACGTAAACCACGAATAAGAGTGATAAGTTTGTTATCAACGAAAAAGGAAAGTTTACGAGTAAAGTTAACGACAGTTACAAGCTATGTGATAAAAAGTTGGGAAATTGTAAAACACAAGCCTATAATTTACAGACGTAACGTAACACACATCTGTGACGCGATATGGAGTCTTGTAACTTGGCAATTTATCAACATATCTTGTATTGGTAAATAGACAAACTACATGCCGGATTACGAAATTCTCTTTCACAATTTCACGATTTCACACTGGTATTTATATAAAGAATTGCATCGAAGATTAATTACTATCTGCAATTGTCAATGGGAGCAGAAAACAGGTCAAGACGACCGGTGGATAAATTTATTTGCAAGAGCTTGCGAATTTATTCCAGCGATAGAATCAGAAAATTGAAAGTCAGTCTTAAAAGCGTCAACGTTGAAAAGCCGGGTGCCGCGTAACAGGCGTGAATACGAATTAAGATTGATAAGACGGAATAAATAAGAATAAATAAACGAAAAGAAGTCTATCAATGTAAAAGTATGTAGTTGTTAATGACCTTAAAACAGAGAAGAAAAATGTATTCGCGATAGTTCTTCTATTTAATTCGTAATCTGATAGATGACAAGATAATTCATAACTCGTAAACTTTGCCTTTAATATTTCATTGTCAGACTTACTATTACAATTTATTAATACTAATGTCTTGTAGCTACCGACTTATAAAGTTTCGATAATGATAAGATATTCGATGGCGCAAGATTGTGCAGCAGTGGATCGATCGATCACAGCCGTTCTTTACCTTGATCGAGAGATGAAACAGCAGGAGTAGCCGCACACAGTGCACAAAAGCACATCGACAACAGTAAGACAATCGTAACGGTGTTCATGGCGCTGGTTCGATGTGGATCACGGTTGTTGGAAACTTGGTCTCTGACTTTTGGTCGACCATCGGAATCGCGATCTGCTTATACCCTTTATCGACTTCCCAACACGGTCAAACTGTCATTAGACTCGTTATCGATGCTAATTTACAACCTTGCATGCTTTTTACGTGTCACGCGATGTATCGCCTAACGGAAAATTGCGTCAGTCGAATATTTTTCAGTATTATTTATTGTTGTTTATCGCGGGCAAATCGGCGCTTATCGCCAAATGGCAACCCTCTTGCTTGACTCACCTCGAACTACACAGCGAAATGTAGGAGGAGGAGCGGGTGGACTGATTGCGAGCCGTGGCAATTATATCCGACATTATCGCATCATTTCGAATTTTCACAAAGAAAAATTCTAGCAATTTGTTATTCATTTTTACACAAATAGTTTTTATCACGAGTTGCCATTTCCTGCTCGTGTTCGACACCGAATCGAATTCGGCAACGTCATTTAGAATCATACTCCGCATACTTCGTCGTCTACCTCTTAAAAGATCAAGGATGCAGGTAAAAAATTTCCGAATTTCATTATTGCAGATTCAATGATCGATTATCGTGGCCAATGATCGTGTATCACGATTGAATTTTTTGAGAAGAAATTTTTTGTCAAGTCCAGTTTTTAGAATGCAGAGAAATAGTTTATCACAGTTTTATAAAAAACTTGAATTTCTTCATAAACTTGTAGGATCTAGATATCATACATACGTGTGTGATTGAGTATATTTAGATATGTAGAGAATATTGCTCCTCTAATTTCTACATTCCCACTGTGCCAATATTTTTGTCTCTCGCACTCGACATCTTTTTCGATGCTGCATGATTTTGAGATTTACCTTCGCTATAATTCATGCCTGCCCTGGTCGGAACGTAATGTAAAGGAATGAAAAGAGTTATGAACAAAGTCAATCGATCTTTTTTCTCTTCTTTCTACGAGATGTATCATTCGTGTGGGAATATTGTCGGCGACCAACTCGACCGACCCCTTTGGATTTCTTTTTCATGAGAATCACGAAAACGCGATGGTTATGGGAAAGTCAGTGTTTACGAAGCTGGTCAAACATCGTAAGTAGATGAGAACCAACTTGAACAGAATAAAATATGCTATAAGTGTGTCCAGACAGTTGCTCTTCTTCGACGTGATTAGATTATAAGTTTACGAGGAAAGAAGAAAGTGATCGTCACGATTATATATAGAACTTAACCGATATTTATTAACAATTTCATACCAGTTTTCTTCAGTATTATTACACTTTCACTATTATTACGCTTCCCAAGTCTGACATTTTCGTCTTTTCTAACAGAATTTAAATGTATAATTTCCGCAAGAAGATAGCAATTGCTACCCGTGGTCGTTAATTAATCATCAGTTTAAAAACTTGCTAGATATTATGGTATTATTATCGCAAATTTACCAAGTACCGCAAGTACCAGATTTGATAAAATTCATATATTATTGCCACGAATTTACCAAACACTACAAATCTCCGGATAATCATGTACGACAGTGTACAGTAAGCGACGCGCAAACTTTGATCGCGCGAAGATGCTACAAAGCGGAGTATCGGAATTGGAAGAGTCACTGACTCTGACGTATCGTCAGGAACGACCGTTTCGATCCACGTCATCGCGATCGATTTCTATGTAACTTTGTTGTGCTTTAGCGGACGCAACGGGCTAGGCAACTATCGCATCGGAAGAAGAGGAGGACGCAGATTAATCGAGCGTATCCGATGCGATTCGATCGACCAACTGTCAATTTCCTGACAAGACGTGCAACGTGCTTCACTATCTTCGACGTTCCGCTCTCGTATGATCGAGCAATTTCATACATCACTATCTAGTTTAATTTAGATGGACGTAGGTATGTTCAGACTTGGAAATCGGGAAGGTAGAATCAGTCGCGTGACAGCTGCGAACGAGTGAGTAATCGTCGTGATACTAATCGACCGTCGACAAACTTTGTACGAGACAATTCTCTGGGCAAAGGAGTATAAGCCAGATTTTGGCCAACAGGATAAGTACGCTGCTATTTTTCTATGTCGTTGTCTTTTGCTTATGATTCTAACAGTACGAGTCAATTTCAATTTTGCTCCTATCCTGCTTTTTAACCCGTGGGATTCCAAAGCTAAGTTCATTTGATAGTAAAACTATCGCGAGTTGCTCTCGAGGATAGTTCTTTATCCGTATCGCTAAGTGATCGCATAGTCAGTGTCAACGCAGCGAGAAATATTCCCGAGATCAACTGCAGATTGTTTTAATCGCAAATGAACGCAACTAAGTGATTGCGGATTTTGTTAATACCACCTAATGACAAAATCCGCAATCTCTTAGCTGCCAACCCAATATGTTGGAAATCTAATGGCTTCGCGTTGGAGAGCTTCTCTGAAAAACTAATAATTTTCACTTACGCTCTTTCAGCTGCTAGAAAATTATTAAGGAAGAAGGTGACCATGTTTCGGTTCACACGGGAATTTTGTGCGACGTTGCTGCTACTGTGCGTCTCAAGAAGCACGCGCCTCTCCGCGTCCTTGGCAGACGCTGAACCTATCTTGATACGACCGCTCAAAGTCTACGAGAGTTTGATCAAAGGTGTTCACGATCACTTTAACAACACCTGCGTCATACTTTTTCACGGCACGATGAACGTGATAGAAAAGAAAGGTGAGCCGGTGATGTTTCAATGAATGTAAGAACGTATCGTTGAAGATCGAACGGTGGATGATCGTTTTAGGATTGGAAGATATGGATGGGCTGTTGGCGCTCCAAAGGTACTTAAGTGGATCTCTGAACGTCCGGACTGTGATTATGGATTTTAGCATGTTCAAGACTCGAGTAGGTTTACCAAGAAATGTCGGATTCGACATTTAAGTATATTCCAGTATTCTGTGCTACGTATATCAGCGACGCGATGTTGCGATCAAGTTTTCAACTTTTTGACTATAGCTCAGTAAAAAGACAATAAAAGGAGGAAAAATTCGGAACGAACGATTTCTTGCATTTCTGTTATATCTGCTATCAAAACGTATATTTTCAATCATCTACCGAAAAACATTTAAAAAAAAAAGAAAAAGAAAGACACTCGTCTTGTATCTTTTAATGAATTCAAAAACCTCAACACTGATCAGCTTTTTAGAGTCAATGTGTTCGCTCGTTCGTGAGTCTCGATATTCGCTATTTAACGCCTTGTGACGTAACTCAATCGGCTATCGTGTCTCATTTCAGGTAGGGAAGACTTATCATCACATCAAAAGGCCGTTGTTCGTGTTATTGAACGATCTCGACGAGATCAGGGAGCAATTCACGTCGGTGAGTGAAAATAAAGACAGGTAAGAGGAAATACCAGAGAAAAGAAACGGAGCTTGTCGACGAATCCAAACGAAACGATAACAGGTTTCCAAATGGATCGCGATGGCTTATCCGACGTGGTTGCTGTTCCTGAGGGACGGCACTAGATTCGACGAATTTTTGTCGAACGTCTACGTACCATTTGACTGCGTTCTGATGGTGACTCAAAGAAATTCGAAGGGAACAGGTGAGATTGTCCGGGACGTGTACCAAATCAGCAAGGAGGATAATCTGAGATCGATGAAGTTTGGCGAGTGGAATGCGAGAGAAGGATTCCAGGGACCTCAGCTTGGATTATATCAACGTAGAAACGATCTAAATGGACGCAACATACGAGTGGTTTCCGTTCACGTGAGTTACAGCGATCATTCGTACGCAGGTTGTACGGTTGCGCATAAAAGAAAGTTTGAAACTGATACGGTATGGATTTCAGTAGCTTTCGTGTTAAAAGCTTTTTATCGTATTGCTAATAGTCAGCTATTCTATGGCATATACAAATTTTGTATATATACAATCATGTATTATACATAAAGATATATACTACGTTACATTAATTTACTGCTCTTATTAAATAGAAATGCAGTTTGTAAAATTATAGTGTCTTTCCATACTCACTTTATAAACTTTCTTTTGCCAGCCATTGTACTTTATTGATTTAATTTAATCTAACAGCACGACTTGTTTTCTGCATGTGTCTCGATACTTACATAAGAATAGAAATATCTGAGGAGCTATCGATCGGTATTGATGAACTGTTTCACTGGCAGGATCCTCCAGTTTCGCGGATCATTCGCGATAAAGCTGGTCAGCCTTCTAGGATCGGCGGTTTCTTCGGTGAAGTGATTCAACTGCTGCAAGAAGGAATGAATTGCACGTTAGTATAGCGTTTACAGAAACTATACCGATTATGATATACAGTGAGATTCGATTCAATTATCGTAGAAAACTTTTATGAATATAGGGTAATTATGGGAGAGCTGCTGTCACATATTTTGGGAAATCACGTTCGAATTTTCTAATGGAAGATTATTTTAAGGATAGATATTGTTAATAGAATATCTATCTTGTACTACTATTACTTTTATCGAAACAAATTTAAATTACAATACACATAATATTCAGAAAATTGGAACTAAGAATCTTCTTTCTCAGGGAGAGACTCCTCCCTCCTAATGAAACGTTACGTTTCGTACGACACATATCGTTAATACATTCAAAAAAGGTTTCTAAAGCGTTCGCGAACCATTGTACCATGTGACCATTGATCAAGCGTTTCCATCGGTTTGCTTTCGTTCATCTTTTCAAGTTCGTCTCTTCGTCCTCATCGCAAGAGCATGCTACGTCGTGCCTTCTTGTCTTTTTCTTTCTTACACTCGTCGCGTCTTCTTCTTGCTCGGCTTTCCTCTTGAGGGCACGTCGAAGTTCTCTCAGCTGCCTGGCCGTTTCCCTCCGAAAGTATTCGTCTTGATTAGCGGCCGATCTCTCTTCGAACCATTCTCTCTTTCGGCCGTCACCGCTTCGTCGATATCTTTCGTAAAAATATCGCCGCGGAGTCGCGGCTGTGCTGCGTAACACCATCGCGCATCTATTATACGACATTTAGTGGGCAAAATAAATTTCTGTAGCTGAAATAAATTTAGAAATGAGTAAAAAGAATGAAAAATAAATCTCATAGAAATATTACATAAACATTTGCAGTCTAGTAACAACGAGTAAGTAGTAAATATCAGATGTAAATTCACTGCTATCTCTTCTCAAGATTTTCTCGTGTTATGTTGTGAAAAATGGTTAAACCAATTTTTCTTTAATTTTACGCGCATGTAACTACGTACGGTAAGGAACTTCTTCTTGGACTAATGGGATCTAGACATTTCGATGCGAAGCCTCGTAGCATGCTCTCCGTGTTGGACGATTCCGTAGCCCTTCTTCTTCTTCCTCTTCTCCTTCTTCCTCTTACCCTTTCTCGTTTATCAAATAGACAGTCCATCGTGTACGAAGATCGCGATATCGGGCTCGATTTGTCGACAACTTCGCGAGGGAGGTGACTCTCGAAGATTTAAATTGAGCTTCGTCTGACGTTCGGAGCATGATCAAGCAAGCTACTTGAATCCAAGCGGCTTGACAACCCCACTTTACCGCTATGAATCTGTAATTTACTTGGGTCGTCGCTTGAATTTTAAGTCGCTCGAATTCAAATAATTCGACTAATCTCAATGAGGTCCTAGGTCCATTCGACCACCACGCGAGTGGTGTAATTTACGAAATCGTTCGTCGCATGTTCCAAAGCGTCAATCTATGGAGAGTTAATACATAAATAAAAAAGAGTATACTTCGATATAAGACTTAATACATGTACGAATGAGAAAGAGTAGTATTCATTTGCATAATTTTTTATGTCTCTTTCAAATGACTCGCGCGACACCGAGGGTCTCAGGTTTACCTATATGGAGGCTAGCTCATGGGGTACCCGATTACCAAATGGCACGTGGACAGGTTCGATCAGAATGTTGGTAGAAGACAAGGCAGATCTCGCGGCAACTGAGCTGATGATGTCGTCCGACAGACTGGAGGCCATTAAATTTACCACTCCCGTCTACTCGACCAAGTAAGTTAAGAGTCAACAGCTTTCTTCTATTATTGCTATTACTATCGTTTATAACCGATAAAAGTTTGCAACCTGATGGTAATTAACAGTCATCTTTTACCTCCGCCTGCAAGCAACTGATCCGAGAAATCAATCCTGCAATTTCTCTAACAACTTACTTGCCTTCTTCTTGCCTCCTTTTCATTCAGATGCCGCGCATACATCAGAAGACCGGACACAACAGCAGTGAAATGGAACACGTACTTGGCACCATTTGCATTCAACGTTTGGAACGCTATCGGTCTGATCGTCGTGGTAGTAGCGCTGACGATCACCGGGATCGATGCTCTCTCGAGAAAAGTGAATTGGTTTCCGGTTGATCTCAGGCCCGATTCCAGGTCCACCTTATCCGAGATCCTCTTCTTCGTATTTGGTGCGTTCTGTGGACAAGGTGAGTGATAGGCCAATCGAATTTGGCAAATTTGGCGCGCCAGTTACAAGCGAAGAAGCCATCTAAGGAAACCTACGAGTTAATTTTTATTAAACTAAGTTAAACTTATTTTCATTAAACTATTTACTAAGTTC
Source organism: Bombus pyrosoma (assembly GCF_014825855.1). Lineage (NCBI taxonomy): Eukaryota > Metazoa > Arthropoda > Insecta > Hymenoptera > Apidae > Bombus > Bombus pyrosoma. The sequence continues at coordinate 2,341,176 of NC_057784.1, forward strand.
AAAAGCGTTTGCTTCGTTGCACACGAATGTATATACGAAACCGTTTCCGTTAGAAGCTAAATTAAACGGTGCTAGCTTATACTCTTCCAACTATATTCCCGAAAATATGAATTTGCATAAAAATCTAGTTTAAATACTTTGGTAATGTCGAAGGACGGGGAGACTTAATTTCGAATTTGTGAACAGGCATGGAACCGTCTCCTTTGGATCCCACGCGACTGGTGCATCTGAACGTTCACTTGACAGGCGTGGTGGTGCTTGCAGCTTATTCGGCAGCGTTAATCAGCTTCTTGGCCATAAAGACGTTTGTGATGCCATTTACCACGATGGAGGGTTTGCTGAAAGATGGTACCTATCGATTTGCCGTGGTTGGTGATTCGGCCGATTACAGTTTCTTCCAGGTAAGAGATCGTACTTCTACATCCACCATCCGCCATCAACTACATCGCGTCCCAATTATTCAATTCGAACGATCAATACTCTTTGTGATATAGATTTGCGACGATTTCCCATTCGTACTGCATATAATCTATCATAAATAAATATTTCTACAAATTCATAATGTTATAAGTGTGCCTAAAGAAATGCGATCTAAGTGGGAGATTTTCCTCGTCCTTCAAATATTACAATTAAAAGTTTCCCTGGGAAACTGCATATTTCATTTAACACTCTATATGTTTTTGCACGTTAAAATTTGTTTATAAGTGCGGAAAAATCCGCAGCTTGATTACAATATCGATATATCGATATATTTCAATAAACGATATATCAATCGAAAGCCAAAAAATATTCCTGTTAATAAACGTTGAAATGTATATCGTTAAAGAATATTATGATCGTTGGATTTCTACAATTTACAAACATACGAGTACTTTTGCAATTTACTCTGAAAATATTCCGTTGGTTTTTCTCGGGCACAAATAGAACACCAGTGACACTGTGCTCACGGTCATGTTCGAGGAGCTGTTGGCCAGGGAATTTGATCTGCCGGTAAATTATTTCGACGGTTTGAATCGTGTTTGTCAGGAGAAGAAATACGCTTTCATGACGCTGGATAATATGGCCACCGTGCTGCAAGGAAAAGTCGAGTGCGCGGTAGAACCTCTGGATGCGATAATGCAGACTACGATAGCTATGGCAGTCCCGAGTCATAGTCCTTATCGTGGCATTATCGACACCAAGTGAGTCAAATATAGTGTTGCGTCGTTCTTTCTTCTCTCTTATCGGTAACTTTTCCTTCTTAGCATTCTTCTGCTACGGGATAGCGGCATCCTTCAGCGGCTGCTTAAGCTCGAATGGTCGAGCCAAGTGCGTTGGGTGAGTCATTGTGAACTATCTTAAAATTTGCATACTTGCAATTAGTATATCGTTTGGAGTGAAGCGGGAGAATACACTGGAAATTAATTACATTTAACGAAAATTCCGTTAAGGATTAAAGCGAATAAAAAGCCACACTTGCTTCAGAGATGTTTGAATTTTAACGCATTAACGAAAAGGAAGTTTGTGGCATGGGGAAGTTATTTTATTCGCTAGATACAGTGATTGACGAAGGTATTCGAACACTTAACACGGAAATTTTTAATGAATATTATATCATATGTCTTATAATTTTTCTATTATTATTATTATTCGTAAACCTAGTCGCTCTGCGATTTAACCACTTAGGTACGATGCGCCACTATAGTGGCTCACTATAATGACTCATTCGCTCACCGTTTGAACTAAATGGTCTTTTTCATTTGTCTTGTTTCACACCTTCTTTGTCCTCACTACGTTTTATAACAGCGTTAACAATATACAGACAGAGTATATAGTGTTTGTTTTTGATACGTCAGTGTCAGGTATCAACTGTTGCTCTTCGTTAAAATAAATATACCATTATTAAATGCTCTCCTTAACACTTTACCGACTGATAGCCGATCAATCGGCATTTATCGCCGACACTTACCGACCGATAGCTTTATTGGCTTTTTGTCACCGACAATCTTTCTCATTATTTGAGCAGTAATTTGTAATTTAGTACTAAGGTACCTTGCTCAGTTGCCTCAGACGCTCGTACTAACCGATTCGCTAAGACAGTGTATAAGTTGTAAAGTAGGATCGCTAATGACTCGTTAATTAGATCGCTGATAATTCGTTGATGACTGGTCGGTAACTGATCGACGACTATTTTGTCGGCGACGTATTTTGTCGCTATCGAACGAGTGGACGAGTCGCGGCCGAAAATTCGACGAGAAGCCGGTGATACGTCGACTCACTGACGATTGCTTTGCTCGATACAGCCTCTGTCGTGTCCGTGGGTCGTGTTGTCGACAGGTTGCTGGTCTTGTCGCTGTGGTGTCGATTTCGAGGGTCGATCAGTAACCCGTAGCGGCTTAAGAAGTCCACGCCGATGAAAGGCATGCTAACGTCCGCCACCGTGAAACGCCGTTTCGTGTTCATCGTGGTGGTAGGTCCCGTTTCTGATTCCAGGTGCCTGGGGAACGGCACTTCTTCGCGCGGCCCTGGAACGTCGCGTGGAAGTAACAGAGGCCGGGCTGTTGCGACTCGGGAGCTTCCGGCATCCGGGTGCCTTCCGTGGATGTTGTCGGCCACCTTGATCAGGGTCCGCTTATTTATACCGGTCGGGGGAGAGTCGGAAAATTCAAATTCGTCTTTGTTCGACGGTTGCACGTAGCGGCGACATTGTTTTGATCGGAGTTTATTTATTCTCACATTACGCGTATCCTAACGATCTTGATACTCCGAGGCAAAAAAACAACATGATTCGAATTGTCCTCTAACTCATGGCCGCTACAAGTTAAACAGTATCGTGAGAACGCTGTTCTCCTTCTCGCATTTAATTCCACGTAAATAGTTTCTAACAGTATTCGACTACTTTCGTGAAACACTTTGCCAAGATATAAACCTTGTAGACAAGATACAAACGATCGTACCAAATCGAGTATAACGATCTTCTTGGGATTTCAGGCAAAATCCGGCTGGTCTTCGGTAGAACTGGAAGACGCAGTGCCTCTACTTCTCTTTCTGATCTTGTCTTATTTAGTCACCTGTTTGGTGTTATTAGTCGAACGAATAGTGTGTCGCAATCGAGAGCAACGATCTCGCGGCGATCAACGGTTTACGGGAAATTAGTCGGGCGAATATTTATCGGACCGTGCGCGAATCGTCCTCTCGCGCCGACGCGTTATCAAATTAGTGCGCAAATATAAACAAAGCCACAGTTGTGCGCGTTTCTCCATGACGGTTGGATAAGATCGAACAGAAAACAGTTTCTGAGAAGAAATTCTGAGAATATTTTGCAGAAAATCGGCATAGATGTCTCACGTGGGACAAAACGCGCGCTTCTTAAAAACGAAGATTCCGCCGAAGGAAATTTTTCCATCGAGTGAAAAGGAAAACGTGGCAACTGGTAGAAAGAAACCATCGATCTCTCGCGATACGCGCCTCGCTTTAAGCTCGAAAGAAGAGCGAAGAAAGGGAACAGCTTCGAAAAACGAAGGTAGCCGCGTGAGCAGCGAGCTTGAACGAAACGCGCGTGCGAAGAAGACGCCGTTTCATGTACATTTCGACGAGAAAAATATCGCTTCGAAGTCGAATTTCGCTCCGAGGTCGGGTTCAGCTCCAAGGTCGAGTTTAGCTCCGAGGACAAATCCCAATCCGAAACGAGTATTGTACCGCGTGAAAATCGAGTCAAAAGTCACGCCACCCTGTGGAAGAAATGATTCTAAACAGGTAAACAAGATAACGAGTCCTCCTGTTCGTCGAATTGAATCAGAAAAGACTAAAATTTCGAACGAATTGTTTGAAAAAAGTCACTCGGTAGAGGAGCCACGAATAGGCAAACAGCTTCAGCCATCTAAGATACCCCGTCGCAGATCTCGTTCCGTTCAGCCGGTGCGACCCGTCATCTGCAACACGTCACAACGTTCATCTTCGTCCGATTGGCGCGGGAAAAGTTTTGGATTCGATTCGGTTAATAAATGCGTGACTCTAAATAAAATAGCATCGAGGCCAATAAGAAAAGTAACTGTATCTCTAGAGTCGAGAAACAAGATCAGTGACAAAAGGTACGACTATGCGATTTTTCTATTTTTTTTTTTTTTTTTGCTCATGCGTTACGCGTTCACGTTTTATGGACGCGTCCTTTTATTTCCGACAGAAAACAAATTTCGACCAACTCATCGAAGATCCCTCGAGTAAAGGAAACGTCGCTGACTATAAAAACAGCGACGCCTGCCGACGGATTATTGCTACCGCCACCGCCAAAGACTCCTATCAAGGTAGACAATCGTTAAATGTTTCTTTCAAATAACACCTGTCCGATCGGAATGGAACTTGCTGTCAATGATCGAACGCACGAAATCTCAGTTTTGGTTATGTTCGTGTTCGCAAGATACGTACAGTTGCGCGCAACTCGAGACACAATAATTTAACCCTTTCGCTTCGGCAGTCCAGTCCGTCGAAGTACTGTCACTGAACGGAAGCGTGCGCCAGAAATGCGCGCAGTGTGCGTGGTTGCTGTATATACGTTTTCCTAAATCTTAAATAACAATAATTCTTGTAAGAACCGTATATGAGATATCGTTTCACTGTCAATGGATTTAACAGATTTTTTAGCACGAAACAGTATACGATCGTTTGGATGTTTGAAATATATTAACAACATATATTTCAAACATCAACATCAACATATATTTGAAATATATAACAACACTGTTTCAACACTGAGTAACTTTTAAGAAATGATTAATCCAATATATCAATAAAATCAACAGAAAATGTTCTGCCGATAACGAAAATATATATTATTGACTACAGATGGCATTGGTGTATGCCCGATATATGAGCTGCCGAACCCAGGATTCGTCGTCCTGTGGTCGTCGCCTACATGCGGCACTCGCACCCACAGGTCATTTCGTGGATGTCGTTCATAAGCGACGCTTGTACCTACAAGTTATCTAGCGGGCGTCGCCTATAAACGGCACCCGAAGCGAAAGGGTTAAACGAAAAAAGACAAGTTAAGGATGCAAAGTGGCGCTCTTTTACGTAAACTTTTATTTTCGAATAAATTGTTCGAGTGTATATACGTTCGACCATATTCGTAATTAAATTAAAATCGTATGGATTCGTACATAATATTTATTATTTAAATACCTATAATTTATACGTATAACACATGAACGATATAGTAAAAGGTCGAAATTTTGTTCTCAGCGTCCGCAGATCTCCGTGCTTGCTGGTGCGTCTTCAGAATGACACGCTATTTCTCACCCCTGATTTTTCCTGTTTATTTACATTTCGACCCTTCATCTCTCCCTACCCCACTCATCGAGTTTTCCTCGATCGGTTATCGTTACTATTCAGCTATATACTCACTTTTCAACTCTCACAAATACTCTCGATCTAAAAGATTCGATCTATTTGTCTACTATTTTTAATTTAAATTTCAAGGTGGTCATTCAACGGAGTAAATATAACACAAGCGCATCTAACAAGGGCGAGCTACTGGAACGTCCAAACGATTTCAAAGAAGAAATCGATCTTTTCCCCGCCGAATTTCTGTATCATGGAGAATATCACGATGAATTGCCGATGGTCGAGGGTGAAAGGGAGCAAAAAGCACCGCAATTGTCGGATGATTTCTTAACGAAGCATATCAACGCGGAGCAGAGGAGGCTGGTCGTCGTTTTTGTAATGCGTCTTGGAGTGAGTAGTGCGAAAAAAAATGGCGTATTCGTCGAACGCACGTGTACTCTCGTGTGTTCTTTTTTAAACTATCTTAAGCACAACGACAGTGTCGTTGTTCGTCTTCCGGCGAGTAATAATTTAATAACGAAATGACTTAAAAAACAACAAGAACAGGGAAGATGGTGCACGTGTATTCGATGATTCTACCGATTTTTCCATAACTTATGAACGAACACGTGGTTTTACTAATGCTACGTAGTACTTTTACCTTGAAACGTTGACCGCCACTGTAGTCATCACGGTGGTCGTTATACAATTTTGTAGAATGAGAAATTTGAAAAACTAGGAGAGAATTTAGTTCGATATAATTTATAACATTATCAGAAAAAAGTATTATTTTTATTTATTATTATTTAGTCCGTACCTTTCGGCTTTTGACGAACTTTCCGTTTTACATCTCTTACACTTATTTCGCTTCTTATATATCTATCTCCCCTCTTATCTACTTTATTGCACTCCTTTAAATTATTCTATCTCTAAAAGCTACAAACTAACGACTAAAACTATTGCAACATATGACTAAAAGCTATTGCCACTTTTGGGCTTTTCCCCTCCTTGCTGTGCTACCTTCTTGTCGTTCCTCCCCGTCTTGTATTACCCTTCTCTTCTCTATTATTGCTTTTAATTCTGTTAGTCCTTCTCCAGTTTAATTCAGTGTTTTTTCCATGTCTTTTGGTCCTCCCGTTATTTCACATTCTTCTATTACATGTCTCAGGTCTTCTTCTTTCCTTTTACATAGTCTGCATCTTTTTTCTCCCTCTTCTTTCCAGTATTCCCTCGCTTTGGTCTCGTTCCCACATCTGAATCTAGCTAAAATTTTTCCGTCCTTCCACTTCATCCTCCCTTCTAAGTACTTTGGTAGCTCTTCTTTGCCTATTTTTCTATAATGTCTGTTTTATTTGGATTCCCTTATCCTTTCCCCCATCTCTTCTGTTTCTCTCTTCCTTCTTTCTTCTATAATTTGGTCTGCTGTCATCCTTTCTTCCTCTTCTCTTGCTTCCATCTGTGTCTCTCCATTTTTCACCTCTTCCAGTCCCTTTCTTCTCTTTCTTGCTCTTTTCCCTTCTTAGCCATTTCCTCAGTTTCTCTCTCTTCCCTTTATGCACTCCTTTACCAGTTCCAGAAAAAAGTATATAAAAAGCAAATATAATAACATTACAATAATAATATATAATATTTTACAAAAATTGAATCTTATGGTATAGTACAGCGGTTCTTAACTTTTTGTTTATCGTTTTAAATAATTTTCTGTCTCTGTTCTATATTTCTTTTTATTATATATATATTGAGTGAAATTCTGAAAACCACTCAAAATCTAAACCCGTAAAATATGCCAAATATGTATAATTAGAAGATGCGTTGACTACCGCGTTCATCAACGTCCTTTCTGAAGAGAAAACATTCGTTACAAATAAATAAATACACATAGTACATATTTTTTAGTCTAATAATATAACAATAGCTTGCATGTGCGAGAACTTCGTAGCCACGTAGCAGAATGTTCGCGGACTACGAGTTAAGAACCGATGGTGTAGTACGTGTTTCGATCTATCGCGGTTTCTAGAGCAAATAACATAAAATTTGAGTGGCAGTCAACGTCTTATAGAGCGTTAATCTCGTACTAGGATCTTCCTCGGCATCTTCCATGATCTCCCTCGAATATCACTGTTCCTATTATCTGCATTCTTATTCTTTCTTGAACAATAAAACTCCTTACTTCCTCTCGGCCACGAACCAATATCGAAATTACAAAATCCTAATCCAGACACATCATGCCGTTTCCATTTTATCTTCACGTGTCTTCGTTAAAACGTCTTGGTTTTATTCTAATAGAAACAACTCTGCGTAGCATTGCACATACAACGACAAATCTCGTTATTGTTGGTAGATACACTGCCGATATTCGTCGCGTATTGTGTATCAATCGGTGAAGCTGTTCGACGCCGTTATGGACAAGATTCCCGTGGATACGACGTTGATCCAGTTGAACGCGTTGGCCAGTCTGTGGATCATGCTCAAGAGACAAGAGAAATTCCAGAAGATTCCGTCGGTAAGCGAATGGGACTATTCCTCGCAAACTCTTTTTTATTTTTCGCTTTGGTTGTTTATTCGCAGGCTGCGAAGATGGTGTCCCTCGCCAATGATCTTTACACAGGAAGAGAGGACTTGTTGATCAATTGCGAGAGGAAGATTTTGGAAGTCCTTAATTTTAACATCACGTTCGCCGATACGTTTAGCCTTTTTACGCATCATCTCATCAGCTGCCAGCCTTACATCAACATATCCGAGGAAATTGTGACCTTTCTATACAACTGCGGCTGCTACATGGTGAAAATCTTTTCTTATTACTATTTCGTTTCTCATTCATTCGATCCTTGAGTTTATTTTATTAGGCCCTTTATGGCTCTATGCAGCTCTAAATGGAATTTTACTTAACACGTACTAGCGAGTCATAACTTGTAACCGCGATTGTAACAGTTGTGATGAATATACGCATATTGTATTCTCTTCGTGAATGTTTCAGATCGACATCACGCTTCTGGACGAGCAATTTTGTAGAACATCCGCAAGATTGATCACCGTAGTAATATTAGAGTTGGTGCTCGGTATCGGTTTGGACGTCGCAAGGGACAATATTGCACCCCGATGGTTGTTTTGGAGAGGTTTACTCTCCGCCGCCCTTAGTTTGCCTCAAAGGTTAACATCGCTTCTTTTTCTTTCCTGTAGATATCGTACATTGTGCTTTCTTATACGGTACAACTCCATTTATCTGAACTTGTCGAGAGAGAGAATAATTTATACAATTGGAGTTGTATGTACAAATAATAATATAATATCAGGCGATTATTTTCAGATTCGAAGACAAGGCGATCAATTTACTTCGTGTTATGATATTGCGGCGCGTGTTAGATTCGGAAAGCCAGCAGGATAGTTTCAATGTGATATATAAAAAATACACTCGCAGCAGATACGGTCGGATATCAAAATCTTTCCTGCAGCAGGTTACCAGGATACCTGCTACAGAAACTATTTTCGATCCGTAGAATTGATTTTTATTGGTAAGACTGATCTTTATTTATTTTTAATTAGCACTTTGATTATTCTTTTTAATCATTTTGATTATACTTTGAATTTAATTGTATATTTATTTACTTCATTTTATTCTTGTTATTATTTTTTATATGTGGTCCTCGCCTATTAGCGTAGGACAAACTTCCGGCTTTACGTTGTTCTCGATTTTAATGATTTTGTGTCACGATTTTGTTTCATATTTGTAACTTTCTGATACAAAGAGGAGAAATGCAGATTGTTGTTAAAACAAATAAAATGAATTATTTGCTTTGCTATTTTATTGTATCGTTAAATATACAGCGTCGCGTCCATTTGAAACCTGCGACAAGGAATTGTGTCACTGAAGCTTCATGCTATGCCGTAGGTTTGTTTCGTTTGTTGCCAATCGTCCCACTTGTTCCACGTTTTGTTCACTGATACGAGACCCTTTGCCTCGTTCTGAAATCGAGAAAGTTCAAAATTGGTTAGATTCTTCTCCTAACGTAGAAGTACTACGTAAGACTACGTACTCTCAATTGTATCATAAACGTTTTGTCAACAGCACACGGGTGACATTGTACGAAACTCTAGCGCTTGTTTCTTATCTCTCGTATTTTCTGTTGCACGCTACGTTTCACATGCTTTCATACGGATTTTATAAAAGCGTCGTTTTCACGCTACCGAACAAGTACTCTGACTCGTCGTGGGAGAAATTACGCGAACAAAAAATTACGAAATAAGACATTTAAGTTTAAGTTTAAGTTAATTACCCTGAACAGTATATTCGATCGGTCGGACCAAGTGCCGAACAGGTGCAGAAGATCGGGCCGCTTCGAGTACAGGCCACTGGTGGCTAATATACCATGAGTGAGCTCTTCCAAAGCGTTCGGGGTTTTAGCAGCCGAGCTGACGATCAGCCTTGGTGGCTCCAGTCCTAAGTTGCATGTCTGCCATTCGTTAATGGCAGCGCGTCCTCCATTCGGGCAAAGTAACTCTATCGTTGAGGAATCGACGTCGCTCAACAAAGCTGGCGATGGCAGGAATGCGACATCTCCCTTGCCGTCTAACAAGCAACTAAATGTGACAGAAAAAAGAAGAAGAAATGAAAAACAGGAATTTGATGTTTGATATTTCGTGTAGACTATGAATTTTAAAATGACACGTATTCTATGCACGTACGTTTATTCGCGATTGCAATCAATCAGTTTGGGAGTTTATCGACTTACGCGAGAGCTCCCTTGCCGCCGATGTACGCTTCCTCCTCATTTGGCTTGCATTTGCTCGCTTCTCGGATTCGATCGTCCTTGCTCGCCAAGTTTCCAACGCACTGTTGGCACAATGTCGACTCGATTGGCGCTCCAGGGGCACACGATGCCGTGAAGAAATTGGCTAGATCGTCCTCCGAGGATATAAACTTTTTATGTTTCAATACGTGCGACGGTGCTGTCCAACCGGCAAAGTTACCCTTGTATCCACTATGGCAAGATTTCTTGCCTTTCAGATCCTCTGAAATTAATTTACAAACGACAATGAGTACAGTCGATTATCTTATCGCATAGATCGATACTATGTCACGTGTTATTATATCTTGCTATATTTTACTCCTGTATGCGTATCTCATAAACGTATCATGATTCGTGATACATTGCTATATGTTACTGTTATTCCTAATCCATTAGAAAATTTCTCATTCGATTCGGTGATGATAGTGAAGTATCAAAATTGAATAGACCTGTAACTTTTAACCTATTGTCCGATGAAACGATGAAATCTTTTTCTATTATTATATTCAGAAACCAAATTGTTTATTGGATAATATTTTCCATTCATACTGCGTATATAAAACAGAGATTTTTGAGAAACGACGCTTTTTAAGATCGAATGGTACTACCTGGGAATAACGCTTCTTATTTCTTACCAATTTTGTTTATCGAAGAAGATTTCTTGATAACTGCCACTGCTGCTCTCTCGCCGAAGTCTGTGGAACCTGGGCCGTACGATTCCGCGATTATGGGGATCACGTTAAATTCCTTCATGGCATAAGAAGCCCAACCTCCTTCGATAACCAATAATTCCGCGTTACCAATCTTGATGGCTTTCAAGCAGTCGTCTTGACTCTTTTCGACCAGACACTCGAACTTTGGCCTGACATCTCTGATGAAACACAAAAATGAACAACGATAAATCCTCCAATTATCCTATTTCAGACGAAAACGATAAAATTCGAAGATCAACAACGTTGATATTCTACGACTCGCAACCTACCAATTTACCGATATTATCAGTCGACAAGTTATCGTGTAAGAGCGGAAGAGCGAACGTGATTTACCTCGAGTACGCTGCTTTTGCAAGAGCATTGCACTTGTCAAAAGCGTTTTTGGACCAGACGCACCATCGAGCACTTTTGTCTGTAGCTCCAGAGTTTCTTTCGATCACATCAAGATATTTTGCGTCTTTTAAGTGGTTCGCGGGCAATACCGGTGACGCGGAGACTGCTAAAGTCTTTTCGTCCAGTAGCATGATGTCTTTCCACCAAGCTGCCTTTTTTTCCTCTCCTAGTTTACCAAGATCCGTCAATTCCTGCACGATCGACAATGTGTTCAAATGTTAACCAACGAGATTTGCCGAGCAAGAAGAAAAATACGAAAAAGAAGAAGAAGGAGAGCTTCTCATAAAAGGAACCCCTACAGAGAAATATTTCTGGTTAGCCGCTAATATACTAATACTTTGAGTAGCTTGAAACTGATCGCGGCAGATTTCATTGATCGGACCAAAGCATTACTGAGAAAGTACTCGGTAGTTGTGAGTACTCTTGAATGCCTTTTCAATATTATACTTCTTAGTAGATCTCAGTAAGTTTTTTCTATAAGGAAAAAAGGCAAGAAAGAGCAGAAAAAAGCTACTGAAAAGTACTAAAAAATATAATAATACCGAAGAAGTACCCGATATTACCGACTGTTAGTACTTCCCCGGTAATGATTTGGTATCCCGCTGCTAGGTTTCAGCTACGAGTTACAAGTTCTAATAACTTAGAAATATGACCCAGGGATACTATTATGCGCTACTGGTCATTATTGATCGCTACTAAACTCCCAGCAGTATTTACAATTATCAGAATCCAATAATGCAACACTCGGAATCAGTACTGATCAGTTAGTAATATACATATTCTTCTGCAAGGAAAAGAAAGGAAAGAAAAAAAGAAAAAAGAAGGAGGGAATTAAAAGAAGTAAAAGGGAACCTTTTGAACCGCTTCTACGTCATTCACTGCGTTGTTGGTCATGTATCCTTGCCAAGGTCTTGCAGCCCAGGTGCAAGGTTTCGTGTTAGCGTCTATCGGTACTTTGCTACCGTCCGGGCAGAAGTATCGGTAGTCAGCAGGATTTTCTGAGGTTGGGACTGCAGGTGTCATGCCGACTGGCAAGCCGAAGAAGCGTTTCACGTAGATCACCTTCGTCCAGGCTACCTCACCACCATTATGCGCGAGACATCGCAACGCGCCCTCGTATCCAGAGTAAATGTCCGGGTAGTCGCAAACTTCCGGTTTCTCGCAAAGAGCGCACATGTTCGAATAGGTTTCCTCTGAAAAATCGAACGCAAATGTGATCAATGGAGGAATGAATATACAGTGACTGCAAAAAGTATACACAGACGTATTAATTATAGCATTTATGTAATGCTTAATTAGATTCAAGTAGACTAAATTTCGTGTCATTTAATAGTACCTTCATGTAAGTATACAAAATCGATACAGTGAAAATAAAGAGCCTGCTAGAAAAAGAACGCTTTAGGATAATAATAAGAATATGTATAGATATCTTTTGTAGCCATTTTAACAGTGTCACAAAGGATATAACCTAACAAACAGGAAGATGGTACCCTGCTGGGGGTAGCCACCCACACGATAATCAAACAGCTAAAAAAGATCACCAAATGTCCAAATTGGACAAATTGTGAATTGAAATTATTAAATTAAAAAAAAAACTTTAACAGTGCAATACGTGCGCGCAACTTCAGGTTAATACCGTCGAAGTACAATGAGTGGCGCAAGTATCTGAGTATTTATTACGAATATATTACACAAAATCTTGTGAAATTTCATTAATACTGTAACGAGATACGACTGTCATGAATTATATCGATAGAAAAATGTGAAATCAATCTAAAAATCTATACGCCATGATACTCGTTAGTTATTGCTTGAAACTAGGTGCAACAGCATGCGACGAAAAGTTTCTCATTTGTCGCTTTGTTAGAAAAATTTACCAAATGTCCGGCTGAATAAATTGTAAAGCACAAATTAAAAATAATAAAAAAAAAATTTGTCGTTTCAGCGGGGGCTCAGCTACGGTTCTAGATAGATGGCGACTTTAAATAGAATTTGTTCCATGTTACTATGGGTATTGCTGGTATCGTTGTCGCTGTAGCTAGAGAAACTTACTAAGTCTGCGGTTGATCGCTGGATCCGGAGACCAGGTGCCGACCAAACATCCCTTGGAGAAGAGAGAACTCAATGCACGTAGCTCATTCTCGCGCGCTGAATATTCTGGATCGTGTAGATTGTTCAGTACTCCCATGTCAGTGAGTTTGGTGATCGGAATTTTGTAACCAACGTTACGGCCCACACCGGTGTGGCAGGACTTTAATCCACGCAAGCCTTGCACGTTGTTGATGTTCAGGTCCTTGTGTATCACGGCCACAGCTTCGTAACGATACGGCGCGTGCGGCTCCTCCTTTGTTCTCACCTGATGCGATGCATGCAAAATGTCAAATTCCCAGGTGAAATTGCGAAGAAACTATCTTCTGCCTGATTTCGATGATTTCGAAATACGAGAATGTTGGACTCTCTTACTTCCGAGATATTCGTAAAGAACGATCGGATCGCTACAGCGAGTTTTGCCTATGATTTTTAAATCTACGAAGTTGGATAGCAAGTGACTTTTAGGAATATAATTAAAGAAATATACAATCGCTTTACTTACTAGAAACTATAAAGATTTAAAATGTACAGAAATTGTTTACGAAACTAACATACACTGTCATCGTAAAATAAATTAAAGAAATCCTCCATCGATTCCTGTTGTACGTTTACAAATCGTAAATTAACGTTTTCTCACCTGTTCGACAATGTTGTAGCCAGCTTTCTCCTGCAGCTGGTTGTTCTTCGCCACCAGGTACATATCTTCCGGATCGACAGCTACCACATCGGCCTCCTTTTTACCAACCCTCTCGATGCACTCGTATCGATCGCGACCAGAGATGCACGAGATTGGAATTCCCTTGACAGCTGAGTCTTTGATCATGTCCGCGCATTCTTTCCAATACACCTCGGGGACGCATATTGTAACTGCAATGATAAATAATCATAAGAAATTGCCACTTTGTAAACGAAGACACAGCCGACGTCCAATAAGATAAAATGCATGCTTCTTCTATTTCATATTAAAAAACACATTTTTTTATTTTTCTAATTCTTCTCGCACGAAGTTCGCAAACATCCGCACGCACTTGCAACGCTATAGGAGGATTCTACCGCACTGACATAAATTCTTTCGGATACCGCGCACTTTTATGCGTCCGTAAGGCACTCGAAAGTGTAAAATTGCACAGAACGCACGTAACATGGAAAAATAGAATATTTTTGTTTCGTTATTTTAGAACGTTCAAACAGCTTTCCGTAACACTTGGCAGGTAAAGCGAGTTTCCACCGAGATTCTACTCTTTTAACACGTTGACTGCCAGACGAATTTTCCATGGTTTGCCCAAGGCGCCGACGTGAACTTTTCATTATGCCATGCATATTACGTTGAAATATTATTTGCAGCAAATAAAACGAGTTATAAAATCATGCTTGAAGCATTTTTCGTGGTGAGGGCCACCGGTGACCTCCGCGGCGTCGTAGACAATTATTACGATCGTCCTTTTTTTTTTATAATTATGTACTTTTAATATTTGCTGCGTCGCCGGTCACCGGTGACGCCCATGGCAGTCGACGTGTTAATAATATTCTCAAAGATACGAAAGAAAAATCCGCGATCTACCTACGACTACCTATAGCTACATTGCACGTTTTCTGCTTTTCGGATGTTTGCGTTTCATCGCTGGGAAAGACAGTTAATCAACATTGGAACATGTAACCGTATTCTTATACTTACAGATTCGTTCAGAAGTATGAGCGGTGGTAAGAAGTATCACGTTCGCGAGGAACGCGAGAGCCGCGAGGGCAGAACGACGGAAGATCATAGCCGTCAGCGTACACAAATTATCTCGAGTAAAACGTTAAGAGAAGAGAATATAATATCGAACGTAAGAAAGATGCGCAACCGGATAGAAAAACTGAAGACACGATAAACTGTTGCGAGATTCTACGAGCTGCTTTCAGAGCCGGCTCAGCCCGTTTATATAGAGGAGCGCCTTTTTCCTCGTCTTGTGTTCTCGCGTAATACCTGCGATCTGGAGGGAGTAATCAGAGACGGAGATGGATGATCGCGACGTTGCTATAACACTTTCTCTCTCTTTCTTCGTTTCTTTCTGTTCTTCCCTTTTTCTCTTCCCCTCGTCGAAGCGGATATTCGCCGGCACATTTGCATAGCGCGAGTTCGCGCGCGCAGGTAGCCACGGGATTTCGAACACTTCAAACCTGGATCTCACAGCGAAGAGGAGCGCGTCCGATCCAGTAACCAGAGATTTCGTATCATCGTCAAGGCGGAGAAAAAATAAACGTGAAATAAATAATCGTCGAAACGGGTTCAATCGCATTTTGTTTGCCTGTGACGAGAAATGCTCGCTGATTCGATTTTGCATCATCATGTTTTTGGCAAGCAAACTTGTTACTTTTAATAACTCGTCGGGGTCGAATTCGGGATCTTTTAGCTTTCGCGATTGATTAAAGATAAAGGTTACGTTTAGTCGGACGAGAAAGAACGATAACAAGTCGATAACTTTTCTCTTCAATTGTTTTTATCTCAGCAAAGATGCGGTCGGTTAAAGTGGCATCGAATAACCATGAGCTTACTGTAACGTAATTTAACTGATAATACAAGTAAGTATTAATCGTTTATATAACCATCCATATTTTAACTTGTACGTGTTAAACTACATTTGCTTCCGACCCTGTCGACACCTTCGAAACGTATTCAAATCTTAAAAGTTCGTAAAGAACGAATAAAAAAGAAATTTATCAAGACATCGATCTAACAGCTCTAAGCTTCGAGATCTCCGTGATCTTGGAAAACTTCGCTTCGTTGTTGATATTTGAACGCCTCGTTGCTATCCACTCTGTTCGTCTGTTTGATCCTCCTGCGGTTTCCTGCACCCCTATAAAACCCATACTTTTCTTGTTTTCGCGAAGCGTACGTCTTACAAGGCGGCACGGCTTACGAGCTAATCGACGACGGTCGAGGACAGCTAACAGTTGCGATCAACAATGTACCATGATTGGTCGATTGCGTCGCGGTATGTTTTCGAATGAACGCGTGATTCCCCTCGCGTCAAGGTTACGACGACCCACCGAGAGTCTCTGCATCCTTTGGCGACGTGACGCATCGAGTTCGATCGATGCGAAAATGCGAAAACATCTGCCTTCGATGATAATATAACCTGCAGCGTGACCTCGGGTTAACCTTTGCTCTTTGTTCAAATTATCGTTGCCGTTCTGTCATCGCGGAACAGTTAACGTGTTATCGTCGATCCTCAGGAAATTCTTGAGCAAGAGGAAAAGTTAGACGGAAAAGCTCGCCACGCGTATCTTTTACATTGGGAAATTCCAGGAACTGTGACCTTACCGGGAGGCTCGACCTGACCTTGGAAGCATAACAAATCTGTGTATGTTTATCGATCGGTAAAAAATTGTAAGACGACAAAAAAGCAAAAACTACATATGATATGCAAAAGATTGTAACAGGCATGTTTGTAGTAATCATTGGTACGAGTATATTTCAATAATTTATTTCATTGATTCCATAAAAAACAGAACTTTGTTCACATAAATATTATTCATACAATGAAAATCTATTTTACCATTGAAAGATTGATACAATAATCTAACGGCAAATATCAGATAGAAATTTTCCTGGAATTTTCTGATTAATTTTTTAACGACCTACGTTTACGTGTTTTTCATTCATATTCATATCGCCTGATATATTATATATTGGCAGAGTTTGGGAAAATCTGGAAGCGTTTTGCATATTCTCGATCGAAGAGATACAGTGATGTCGGCAAATTAATTAGGCTTGAACGCGATCATTTTGATAGATTATTTCTGATACAATCAACACGATCATAAAAACGCACATATGTACATTAGCCAGAAGCTTCGTATGAAATAAAAATGACGACTAAAACATTCTAAATTGAATGAAACGATATGAATTGAATGAATCGAAACAAAGATTGTAGATTGGATATTCCAATAAGACAGTAATATCTACAGTTAGAAAACGGATAAGTTAGTAACCAGTTATTTTCCGGACTGGCTTCGGAAAGTGATTATTCTTCGGTATAGTCCCGAACGTTCTGCATTACATTTCTTTGTATCATTGTTTGCATGTTGTATCTTGGTAAATAATAGGGGCGTAAACGCAGAGAATCGTTCAGTTTGCCAATCGTACTTTCCTTTTCTAATAACAATTCTTCCAACTTCTCCGCCGCCGCGTTATGTGTTTGCTTCCAGATTTTAATCTCTTCCTCGATGCTTCTCAGCTTGGCTCTGTTTCGGCTTGCAGTGTCGTAAACCGACTGTAACACGAAACGTAAATACCTTGTATTTCTCCGCTTCATCTCAATGCAAGAAAAGGTAAATTTATTTCGAAACGCTCACTTACCTTATATTCGGTAATCCATCTCGTCTCCTCTGGGGACATCATTCGATTATTAAAGCGTTGGTAACGTTCGTGAGCGATTGTGCTCGACTGTGAAACAACAAACGTTTGATTTTTCAGAACCGAACTAGATTTAACGAACTCGCGGAAAAGCTTTTATTTAATTTATGAAAATTTAAGCGAAACATGAAAACCTGGAACATATATGTCAGAAAGGGGAAGAAAAGAGACGCTTATGTATTAGAAACAGCCAAGGGACATTCTGGAAAGCATGCAATAGAAATTGATAAAACAAGTCTGAGCGTGAAAGGAACGTTAGCTGAGGAGAAAGGAGAAAGAGGCGGAGGGGAGGCAAAGCAAAGGGGGCTACTGTGCAAAGTGTGAAATGAAAACAGATGATGATGAAACAGCTTTAAGTAATTTCACGGCGCAAAAGTACTTTATATCATGCATGTCAAAGGCAGTTTTAGAATAGGAACGGTGAATGAATCATCAAAGAAATAATTATTGCGAGACAGATTCGGCAACAGCGTGTGACAGAAAATAATGTATATACTACAATCTATGTAACCAAGTTCAATTTTTGCGCTAGTAAGTTGGAACGAATAAATTATTACTACCGCTTTATGAAAATTCATCTTCATGAAATTCATATAATTTAAAAAATGCAAGCTTCCTCAAATACCGATCTATGTACGAAATAATTCTTCAGAACATCTGTTGGTAAATGAATCGAAGTTTGAAAACGGGTGAATCCGAAGTACCACCGCATCATTGCTGGCTGTTGTTCTCGCGTAGCAACGATCTGACGGTACCGCAGATTTGCTCGATTGCAAATTGATTTATCGGCGCAGAATTTCCAAAGAATTATTATGTCGATATAGACGAATCGTTATTATGCAAGTGGACCAAAATATGAAGAAAATAAATTCTCATTGCATTTCGAATAAATGACAAGAGCATTTTCTGTTACTTGAGAGACGCTGTTGAATGTCGTGCAAGAATTTTTCACTCGTAAAGAAGCCGAAAAATGCCAATTTCTTGACATACCTTTTTTCTATAAATGGAGAAACGTCTATAGTGTACGAACGATATTTTGAAATCTTCTCAGGCTCTTACCTTTTTCGGTTGTACATTTCCTTTGTACTTCTGCAAATTCTGCACCCTGTTCACGCATTCACGGTGATGCGCTTGATACAAACCGGCGTTATTTATAATCTGGAATTCTTTCAAGGCGGACGATTTTATTTTTTTAACCGATTTAATTTTTAGTTTCTGAATCGTCCGATGTACGCGCATCATTGGCTTGTTCAGTGATGAAACTGCGTTCTCCTTCCTATCCTTCCAATAAGTTCTTGGACAGTCATTCGGTTCAATACACATTTGACCCATTTTTAGAGCTAACGTGGTATCTATGTTTTCCGTGCAATCCATTATGCACTCCTCTAATCTTTCTATCTTCTGTTTGCACTGATCGACCTTGTCTCGACTGATGTAGCACGCGTTTCGCAGGAATGTCAAACTCTGTTCCGCTTCCGCCAACTCGATCGCGTTGCTTTTCACCTTCGAACGAGTTATGATTCTCAGTTACACACGGCAATAAATGTTGGAATTCTATTCGAAATCTCGAAATTTCACTTAGAGCAATTTATTAATAATTAATTCAAATTTCAATTTAATTAGTAAAATGTATATCAGTCTACGTTAACACGCTGGCACTGTCACTTTTGCACTAGAGCTTCCAAGCCATGGGCCTGTGCCTATTTATATGATTTCGAAAACGGACCTAACCCCCACTATATGTACATGGCACCCTAATAAAGGTTCTGACGCTAACAGGTCCTTTAAATTCATTTACGGCTGAACAATACTCAATGGCTTAGAGGATTAAGAAAACTAAACAATAGAAATGAAGTGGGAAAAATTTACCGAATGTCCGGCTAGACAAATTGTAAAGTACTAATTAAATAATGAAAAAGAAATTGGAAAAGATGCAGGGTTTTCTCGGAAGTGAGAATCACTTCAACAAATGAAAATCAAGCGAACAAGCGAAGTGACATCGTGAACCTCCATTTTGGAGCGTTTGGGAAAATCCCCAATACATTAGTCCATTAGTTTTATTATAGCTACAATTAAATAGTAAAACTGAGAAATAATTTTGTTCTAACTCGAGTAAGGATGCCCGAGGTTTATGACAGCTAATATTTCAACGTTATATGTATCGCACAATGAAAAATTCATCCTGACACCAGGGGTACTCCCCGTAAAACTGGTGTGCCATTCAACGTGTTAAACAACTCAAAGAACCTGACATTACCCTAATTTCATATATCAATACTCTATTTACTACTACGTAGACGATATCATCTAGCATGATTTTACCTTAATTTCCGCTTCTACCTTGAGTCTCCTAAGACGGCAAAGAAGGTGCCAATAGTCCGGCTGCAATCGGTTCTGCAGTTCTTCCGGTAATCTGTCTAATTCATCCATAGCTCGAAGATAGCTTGAACATTCTCGAGGCAAGACGTCGGAGTTTCGCTGTTCAATGATACAAACAGCGAGTTCAGCGAGAAACGCAGCCGACGTACCGCAGGGTCCATGCGCGGTCAATAATCTCGGTCTTTTGCGGTATTGTCGGAACAGATGTTCCGGTACCGATGGTTTTAGTTCGGCAAACTCCGATCGAAACTTTGTCTCCAGCTGTTTATCTCGTTTACGCGCGTTCTCATAGCTGGTTCTTAGTTCCGCAACACCTGCCTCGAACAAATCTCGTTCTTCGGCAAGTGTGTCAGCCTCCTTCGTCGCGGGTACAAGTTCCAACTCGATAGTCCGTCGTATCTGCCGTCTTTTCTGAACGATTTTTCGATGGTGTAGGATCGCCTGCATTTTGCTCAATCTCTGTGAGAGTATCGATCGTTCGATTTGTATCTTTTCTTTGGATAGTTCGTTCAATTCGTCGTGGAAAGACTTCGCGCTGTTCGAGAATTCTCCTGGAACACGGACAATGGGGTGATTCGTATCGATCTACCGCCAGTTTTAAATGAAATACGCAGAACAATAGGTCTATTTTCGAGCCCAGTTTTCATTGCTAGATTTCCGGCATTTACGCATTTACGAAAAATTTGTAAGTGCAGCAATGCAAAGGGTATTCGCATCTAGTAAGTAATAACACTCTCGGGTCAATAGAGTCAATCCGTTTATGTTTGTTGAGGATATAGGGGGTAGGAGGATATCAATTTACGACAGGAGCAGCGTCTGCTATTTTTAAGAAATTGGAATTTGTGACATTGCACATTCTAAAGTCCATTATTCGGACCACCTTCATTGTTTAACTGGTATCTTAAGCGCTCAATGGATCTGCTCAATAGTAAACGACGTGTCATAAATTTCGGGATTAAAACTCGACGGATAAGCCATGCAACAATATCGCTAACGGAACATCAACGAATCCTCGGCCAGGTATGCAAAAGAGGCAACACTCGGGACACATCCACGATAGTTCGACAATTAGATAATTGGACAGAGGTTGTTACTTCTGGAAACTTTGGCAATAACCCACCGTCTAAACCGACACCTAAGATATAAAAATCACTCTTCCAGAAAGAACTTACGCTCAACTTAGGTTTAAAACCAATTTGGACGTACGGAATATCAGTATAGGGGACGTAGCAATGAGTTACGTAAATAAACTAGAGTCGCTACGATCGAAAATACTCAGAACAATAGTCAACGCTTCATGGTTATATCAGAAGCGAGTCAATGCCAACGCATCCAAACCAGCTGGCTGATGAAACGGGCGAAACCCTCGTAAAAAGAAGACTAAAGGGAAAACACCCCATTGTCCTCGCTAAAGAAATAAAATAGACAAATTCGAAGACGATATCCCATTAGGAGTAGTCATACACATGTCAATTAGCAATAAAGTTAGAAAAATTTATCGAATGCTGGACAAGTTAAATAAATAAAAAAAGAAACTTACGTTTATGTTATCGAAATATTATTTATTATTCGCTTCGAGATAATAGATCTTTCTTGTTCAATGATCGATTGGTAGTAATTATTTATCAAACATCTTGCAACATAAAATTAGTTGTGCGATTTGAACAACTTCGAATGCTCGAGCCACACCGTGAAATTTTGTTGTTTCTTTGGAACAATTTTACAATCAATTCTCATTGAGAATTATTATTCTGGCGTGGTACTATAACATGAATAATAGATGATTATCGTACGTTTGATTCTACCTGAGTCTACCTGAGTCTAATGTTTAAATCTAAAGGAACACCGTGAAATGGCTCGACGTCTGACCGACCCTGCCGTCTGTTACGGCGCGTGCTGTTGCAACTTAAATCGTAAAAGGCAAGGGGGTTAATATCGTCCAAGGTTCGTGACTCCAAGCGAACAGTTGCAATTTAACTGATGGTCACCTAATTTAGAGGTAGCAACAATATTACGTTTTTGCTCTTTGGTCATACCACTGATCCTTTCGATCTCGGCCTCCAGCATCGACTTGTACCTCTGCCGATCGACTTCTCTAGAGCGAATCTTCTTCTCGTACGACTCGATTGCCCGAATGTCCTCCTCTGTGTAACTAGCTGCATCTTTCCGGGTGAGACAGTCGGGTTTCGGAATGCTCCTCTTTGCATTGTGTTCCAATCTACGGCAGGCGAGATCGCGTTCAAAACTCAACCCTCGCCGTCACATCGAGCACGTAACAAACGAAAACGACAAATTAAGGTTTTGACAAGAGACGTCTATCGATGCAACCGCGTTTGGTCTTAATATTAATTACGTTTCAATCGATAATTACAATCATTGTTACGATAATTCTAAACGAGCATTCTAAACGATAATTCCTTTTATATTTACAAAATAAGCAAACGCTGCAGAGTAATTTTATTATTATTTGACTAGAAAATATACCATCTATATATTTAAAATTGCCACCTATACATTCAAACGCGAAGATGGCACCCCGCTGGGGGTAACCATCCACATGCTATTCAATCATATGTTATAACATTTTACCTAATATCCCACTGGACAAATTGTAAAATAAAAATAAACGATATAATATAAAAAAAAAACCTATACATTTACTGTATACAGGTTCTTTCTTAAAAAATTCCTCAATTTTAAATTTCCACTGTATTATATCGTGTATCATCCATAGTATATGATAAAATGCGATTACCTAACTTCCAGTACACCGTCCATCATCCTGTCGAGCATCTGTTCACGAAAATCATCGACTTTCGTTTCGATCTCTACTTCGTCTTCAACTAAGTTCTTCTCGTTCTCGTTGTTTCTTTCGGGTCCATTTAATCGTGCATCGTCGATGGTGTTCGCGTCTCGCTCGAATTCGTCCTCGATTATTTCCCTTGGATGCCACTGTGGAGGCTCGAAGAGTTTCGCACTCGCGTCCACGTGAAACACACGCTTCAGCTCGAGAACGAGCCGACGCATTTCCTTGGAGCGTTCGTTCGCCGCTCGCATCTCTCTTTGCTTCGTTGACCGTGTCTTTTCAAACAGTTCGTTGAACTTTACTTTTAACTCGCGCTCTTGGTGATCCGTGATAATGCACGTTTCGAGCACGTCTACAAAACCGTGGCAACGAGACTGTGGGTTCTCGATCGTTCCTGAATTTTCTTCGCCCTCCAATCTGCATACGATACGTAAATATTGGAATGAATCGGGCAAACGATCTCCTCCCGTTGAGACAATTATGGACGAGATGAGCACAATTTTGAAAATTCAATCGGAAATTCGACATTTACATTAAACAGTGAAACACGCAGGTGGATCGGTCATGGTGAGCGGGTGCATGGCTGCCAGTGGTAGCGGAAATTTGATAATTGTTGATGGAATTTAAATATTTAAAAAAAAAAAACCTTAAAGAAAGTACCCGTAAATTAGGATTATCGAAAGATTTCCGCTTCCAACAAGATGATGATCCTAAGCATACTGCTAGAATTGCGAAAGAATTGATATTGGCTATTGCTGCTAAAGGTGATCCAACAAAATGTTAATGTTAAATAATTTAATAATATATGTAGCGTTCAAACACTTTTGTATCGTAACTTCTACCTACGTTTGTTGAATCCTTTTCAAATTTTACTGACATAATCTTAAGACTTCCATCTTCCTATTGGCATCTGCTTGTCGAAGCAAATTACTTTAATGCACGTTATTTCGGCGATTAAAGTTTGCATATGTAAACGTTCGAATACTTTCGTGAGCCACTGTACGTATATACATATATAAATCGTCGAGTCAATTAACGAGAAAATTATCCTGCATAGGACTAATAGATCTGTTGTGTTCCTTTTGCTCTTTAAATAACATCTCTGCCAATGCGACATCTTATCAATAATTATCCCAGTTACAAAACAATCCTTTCAACAGTGGAAGACAATAATAATTACCTAGACACAAGTTCTCTCATTCTTCTCGAAAATTGACACCAAGGCGGAATATACGTCTGCTCCCGAGGTACGAATTTATCGAGAGGATAATTGGTGACCTTCGATTCACCGAACAAGGAAAAGATGCTCCTCGGTCGGACGATCAAGGGATCTAGAAATCGTTGGCGCAGGTAGAGTATCGATTGATTCAGGCGCGAGATTGTTTCCTCGGCGTTCTTCGTCAATTCGATTTCCGTTGACCTGGCCGCTGCTAATGCGAGCTCTCTACCACGTTGATCCAGATCGAACGCAGAAATCGGCAGTCGAGCGTTCGGTGGTTCCGTCTCGTTCGAGTCGAGCAATGCCTTTACCTGTCGTCGGGAAAACGGCGTTCTCTCAAAATTATCGTTGTTAAATTGCTCTTTGTTAGCATCGTTAATTACCACTTTGCGATTTTTTCGCGACACAGCAAGACATACCGAGCTCTAAGTGGCTTCAGATAATACGAATTAATGCTGACCTTGTATCGTTCAAACTAGCAAGGGGGATTGTCGATTCCCCTCTGCTGATCCGCTCGCAGAAAAAAATCTACCAGGAAAGAAAGAAACTTGCGCTTGTTGTACAGATTTTTGATACCTCGTGCGAGTTAGAAGCTGTGAAAACTTGCGAGCGGCTAAATGAAATAAAATGACATTAACGCTCCGTCAGCAACCCTATTTTTACCGATGTCGTTTGCACAATGGATCATTTAAGCGCAGTATCTTTTTAGGTTTTTGTGTTTCTCCCCAAAATTCTTCGACACCCTTCCAGAGTTTCTAGAACAACATTCGATAGTTGTTTATCGTTGTGCGCCTATTATTTCTTCATAAAACGAAAGAAACTTGTCGGGCAACCTAATAGTTCGCGATTATATGCGCTGTATTTTCGCTGCGCGGGGGTCGGTGATTATATGGCCCCTTACGACGGGCCATATAAGGTGATGCAAGGCGGAAATAAAAATTTTACAATAGAAATCAACAACAAAAACGTAACAGTTTCCATAGACAGACTGAAAGCCGCTTTTGTAGTACCCGACGACATCGAGTGCCAGCGACATCACGAAAACATCGCCGACCCCTGCGACGCGTTAATTCAACCCGAAAACCAAAACAATGGAAACGATGGACGGGCAGTTCGGAGCGAAGAAAATTCAAAAAATAGTTATATCACGCGCGCGGGCGGGAAAGTCCGCTTTCCTCAGCGATTCGAGACAGGCTATAGGTAAGTCAATGGAACAAGCTTGGAATGTAAAATCTATCTGCGACAACCATTGTAAAACAAAAGAAAGCGTTGCAACTGATGTATTGGGGTGATGTAGTGGCCATGGCCGTAGAGTAAGTTTCAAGGTTGAAGCGCATCTGTTAGCCGCATGACCTGTGAAACGACGGGCACTAGTCATTGAAATAAACATTGTTGAAGTCAATAAACACCGACTACTTTAATAACACCCTACTCATCCTTTGCCTCATTTCCATGCAAAATAAATTCTTTTCTGTATCTATTTATTTCTATATATCAAAAAAAAAAGAGCAAATGAAACTCTTGAGGCGCAAGTATTGTCCGTAATGATGGTAGTTGCTGGCTGTAGAAGTCGCTGCTGGAGGGTACCCACGTAAATTTCAATACTGACACTAATGAGAGTAGCTGGAAGCAAGAACTTCCTTATCTAAAAAATTTCTGTTATCAAAGTTTTTCAATTACCGAAGTTACCTTGTTTCCTGCGCTGTTCGTCCAAACGAGGTTTTACCGTATTGCGCTTCGGTGATTACAGCCCAATCGCATAAAATGCGTCAGTTAGAAACGGGATACGTGATAAATAATTATTTACCCGGCGTTTCAGCTTGTTCCAATCATCGAGAAGAGAGAGACGAGTCGCTAGAGCTTGTTTCTCCTCGGCCATCGACCGCTGACGAATCACCATATCCATCCACGTCTCCGTCCCTTCGGTCTCCTCGTTCTCTGTCGCATCCACCTGTTTGCTTTTTCTCGTTTTCAAGCGGTCGTCCAGTGTAATCCAACAATAGGATTCGGTTGACCTCGAACCTCGACTATCCTTCTGTTCGACCATCCTGATCGTGGCAAAACAACTTGATCAGTCGAAGCAATAAGCGAAAAGGAAAGAGCAAACAGAAAGAAAAAGAAGTAACCGGTTCGGTAATCTATTAGCGACCAGATCGCCGTTTCTACCCAAAGAAACGACCACGTTGTTGAAGAGAACTGTGCGTCGACCACCACCTTCGGAACGATGGTGCGCTGTGAACAGGGCGAATACTCGTCGGAGCTCGGTGCAGTCTCTCCACACGATTAGCCCATCGAATCCGCAGGTGAACAGGCTCGAGGATTCGCCAGATTTCGTGTAATGAACGGCGATGTTGATGCTTCTGGTTTGGTGCAGCGATGGTAGAGCTTCCGAGAGTAAGGCGTTTTGGAAATCTTCCTGCGGATCGATTCGATGATTCATACGTTCTCTATGCTAGCTGTAGATTCGGTTTCTTAGCTTACGTACATTTTTCGAATTTCCTATTATGTTATTTTATTTATTTATCGTTATTTAGTCCGTGCCTTTCGGCTTTGCACGAACTGTCGGTTTTGCATGCTATTGTATTGTATTGCACTCCCTTAAATTATTCTATCTCTAAAAGCCAAAAGCTACTGACTAAAACTATTGCAACTTATGACTAAAAACTATTGCCACTTTTGGGATTTTGCCTCCTTGCTGCGCTACCTTCTTGTCGTTCCTCCCCGTCTTGCATTGACCGTCTCTTCTCTATTATTGCGAATTTCCTATTAGATTTGTACAGTTTGATTCATACGAACGCGTTAATGATATCTTTACGATGATTGATTTATTTGTTAATCTTTCTCCAGGCGATAGAAATGATAGAGTAACGGACAAAAGAGAGTTTAACTTATTTATGCATACCTATGTCAGTGACCTTTGTATTAGATACATCTTGCGACTTTTGCACGCATATTATATTTTTACCGTGTTACTGACAGTCGCATATTCTGAAGTATGGATAATATTGCATTTGTTCGTATCGTTCTTTATCGAATACTATTCTGTTTCGTAAAATTATGATACTTTATATACCACCTGCGTTTAAACATCTTCTTTTGTCTTCTACTGTACGTATTCCGCTTGGCACGTCAGATATCGCGATTTTATTTTATTTACGTACGTTCTCGAGATTTTCGCTTTTCTCTTTTTACCTTTAACTCTAGCCGATGCAACTGTTTCGTGAGATACGGGACACCGATTATTTCGTAGCTCGATTCTTTTCCATAGTGCAGGTGCTCGAAGGAAGACAAAAGTTTTATCGAGCAATCCGCGTTTTCCACGTGGACATCTCGATCGAAGAGTCGGCACGAGTACACGATGATCTCGTCCCCAGCTCGAGAGTCGCTCGATTCGATGTTCGCGACTAGAAGCAACGCTTTCGCGTGATCTTGGTCCATTTCGTAGATCAAAAAGTCGATCACCTAGCACGGAATTAATATGACTGGACGATCAAATAGGTTCGAGCTTTACACAACGTTTTACGTTACCTTTCGTCCAAGATTCAACCAGGCCGCGACTTTGCTGGCTGGCACCCTATAATCACGTTCTTCGAGTTCGACGACGTTCATCGATAAGAGGAACAGCCGCCCGATTTGAGACGAGGCAACGGCCAGCAAATGACCTCTGTTAGAAAATTTGACGCGATCCAAAGCTTCTCGTTGAAGATGAACGCAATGCTTTCGGACAGGTAACGTAGGATACCATTCGATGAAAAGGCAGTTTCCCGTGACGCTGCAGCTTACCAGGATCGGTAACACGGGATGCGAGACGAAATCGGCAACTGTGATTAACATTGATTATTATTTGTCTCTTTCGTAATTCTTTCAGTCAGATTGAAAAGAAGCCGGAAAAAACAAGCGTTAAAATCCGCGATATTTCCGTTTCAACTGCGTAGTAGCATCGAGCAGCTGTTGTTTAAGCGGATCTGGTTTCTTTCAGATTACGTAAGTATATGAGGAAAAAAAAAAGGAAACGTGATAGCGTTATTAAAAATATATAATATAATATGGTATAATGAATGTAAGGGTTAACCCTTAGAGTGCTATGGATGCATATATGCGTCTGGCGAAAGTCATCGGTGTGGACTAAGGACGCATATATGCGTCTGGCGAAAGCCATCGCTGTGGACTGCGTTTGTCAATATTTCCGAGCACCTACGCAGAAGTAATACTATTACGTTTCTGTGAGATAAATATAAATGCATTTCAATGTTAATGCCGCGTTCGAAGAAACTGTCTTTTCTTTTTTTTTTTTTTTTATTTAATACTTTGCATTCACAATTTGTCCAATTTGGACATTTGGTAGAATAATCGTGCCGGCACAACGCAATTATCAAGAAGAAAATGTGTTGTTTGTGTGAAAAATAAGAGAAGGAACGACAGAAAATGCGATGTCGGATTATGTATCGATAATTGTTTTGAAGTTCTT
Source organism: Bombus pyrosoma (assembly GCF_014825855.1). Lineage (NCBI taxonomy): Eukaryota > Metazoa > Arthropoda > Insecta > Hymenoptera > Apidae > Bombus > Bombus pyrosoma. Next base: position 2,369,732 of record NC_057784.1, read on the forward strand.
CACGCACAACTGAATTATTAACTTGTGTTATATTTACTAAATTTAGTTTTCTAGTTTACTACCCAAATTCTAGTTTATTGTAAATTTCAATGTTTATAATAAATAATTAATACTAAAAAATAACGCTTTTGAATCATTTAATTTCTATACTATAACTTATTACGATTTACGCTTTGAATAGTCAATCAACAGAGTTCAGTATAGCGAAAAAGTATTGAGTCCACAGCGATCGTCAGCGCGGGTAGCGTGCCGTTCGTACGGATGGCATAAGCTCCGAGTATTCAGCACTCTATCGTAGAATAATCATTTGAAGAAAATGACCAACCTGCAAGGAGTACGAACTACAGTGCAGGTAGAAAGTAAAAGTGCTAACGGGTCAGAAGAGATGAGAAGTTGCCATGGCTCATTAATCCCAACGAGATATGTCCGTGACCCCTCAGAAAAGTGGGTATTTGAAAAGACGTACTTAATCATATTTAGTCGCGGACGACTTTGAAACACGTGCGTGCAATTGTATACTTCGCTTAACTCAAATTTTCCATGAGTTCAAATAATTCTCTACCAAGATTCTACTTTCTTACGTGTATTCCAAAAAATGCGAAATTGCATAAAAAAATTCGCAGTCTGATAAATAATTTTCGATTCCAGTTTTGAACCGACCTTTGCCGTGATGTGTTAACTGTATAGTCGGAGAGGCAAGTTCAGCAGTTGCAACGTCAATGACCGCCAGACGACCAGTTTGGTCTAAAGCTCCTAAATATGGGCCATGTAACGCAGCTATATTTGCATAACCCGTGTCATCTCGTAGTAGAAACTCGAGGCGAGGGGGACAATGATGCAGCAAACCGATTATCTCAAAGAGATCGCCGTCCTCCCCAAGCATTAAGATTCTATCTTGACTTGGATCGCTTTCTGCGTGTCTCGGGTACGACGGTAGCGAAATCGTCCAAGCCGGGCGCCATTCTTCGTTCTGATCTTTCCAAAGTTTCCTGTAAAACTGGCAATGCTTCGTCAGATAGATCAACCGTGAATGACTCGCGAACGCCACATAATGCATAATCCAGACCAAGATACAGCCAGATCGTAAATTAAACATTTTCAGTGGATCACTTACCACCATCGACTCTAGCATTCAATTATCGCGTGGAAAATGTTAAAATCGTCATCGTGCGTCGTTATGCAAAGAAATAAATACTCAGGATATCTCAACCGAGCCAAGAAATAGGGGAAATACCAATAAACCCTCGATACACAGACTTTTAACCAGTTCGGATCGGCCGATTTCAAGTTTCAGCTAGGTCTGCACGGTATGTATGCATTTTTTGATCTTTGTCCCGCATCCTCATTTAAATGCCGCACTATGCAACTTGTAAACGTGACCCTCGAACGTGATCTGGGAACGTGTGAACGTGACCTGTGAACGTGGTCCACGAATTTTTATTTTTGTCCTGATTCAAATGCCATGCTGTGCTATGGGATCCTGAAATGATTGGACGATGGACAAACATCATTGAGTAAAGCGGTACGTGCATACCGTATCGAAACTAAACCTACTTCCCAAATTACGGTCTTACGACCGTACGTCTTACAATTTGTCCAGCTGGACGTTTGATAAATTTGTCTAACTTTATTATTAAATAACATGTGGATGGCTACCCTCAGCGGAATACCATCTCCTCAAAATTGACACCATTTATCTACGACTTATCGATTGACCCAATACTTTTTTATTTTTTTATACATAATTCTTGCCGAGGTTTCGGCTCGTCAAGTTCCCTACATTTTTATCAACCTGACTTATCTCTGACATCTTATCTTTTACGATCTCGATATACGTATCTTGGCCCAAGTTACACGCGTCCTACCGTTGCTCGAACCTCGCGACCGTGCGTCGCGCCATCGACGACCAACGTGCCATCGCCGTGACCCACCAACGTGGGGTTTCTTCGCGGTGAAATCGTTCCATCATCTTCGTCAAGACGTCGGACGATTGTTCGAACGCCAGGGTCCACTTGCTGCTCGAAATCGACGGACCAAACGGTGCCGCTTTCGTCGCAACAGAGCAAAGTTCCGTCCGTGGACCAGGAACAGGAAACTGCAGTGCGCTCCGAGTGGACTTCCATCGGAAAGAGTCGAACGGTATCGGAGCAAGTCAACACGCGGTACACTGAAAGCGTGCCGGTGGATGGCAGAAATCGCGCTACCAGGTGGGTCGAATCGGTCGAGCATCTACCGAAAATCGATAAATAGTTTTATTCCGATATATTGTGTTGCACTAAATTACATGCATAGTGTGAACCACGCGAAGCGTTACAATTTGTTTTCTCTGAAACGCGTCAAATGGTTCGGAGGTGCTTATATAACACTTTGGAATATAAAGAATTGTGAGCGTGAATTTCCTAGAGATGGTGGGGAGGGTGTGCAAAAGTTCTCAAACGAAAATTCTGCTCGCATTATTAGTAGAATCTGTGAAAGAGTCTTATAGTGTGCGAAACGAGTCGATGAAATTGCACAGGCGATTAACAGAATCGGAGAGAGGATATTTTGAATTATAGCCACGTAGGAGTAAAGATCGTAGGGGCATAAAAATTAATCAATTGTAGGAGTTGTGAACGACAAACAGTACTATTAACCAGCTCGAACGGGACCAGAGTAGTTTGCAGCAATTCTCCGATAGCTAAGAGACCTCATGCTAGGTTCGTTCATGATTGGACTATAATATCATCAACAGTATTTTCCTGTTCCAACTAGTAAGCAGCAGATCTGAGAAATCTATGCTGTAGTCGTCAAATTGACAGACGCATATTTCAACATATCGATCTACGAATGCCAGAATTTTCATTGTTCTACGTAATCCTTAAATGTATGTACTTGAAGTATAAACGAAAATGCCAAACTAAATGGACAAGATCGTAGCGCCAGTACCGAAGAATTTAATAAACTTGTTACAGAACACTGCTTTTAATTCGTTCTCCTTTCACTTGCACCGTAGCAAACAATCATAAATAATACTGTACCTTTGAAAAATATTACTAATTCTACTCACACGAGTCTCGTGCGATCGATGTCAAACATCGTCATATCCGTTCCGTTGATTTTTGTCAGTCGTTCACCGGTTTTCCATTGCCAAACCGTCAGGCAAAAGTCTGGGAAAGTTGCTTGACCGAGCAGGTATTCGGTGCCAGCGAACGCGCAACACAAGTAGCCATTCGCTTCTTGACTTCCGGCGCACTGACCGATTCTTCGCATCGTAGGATAAGCGAATATCGAGATCCTTGGGTTGGCTTTCCTTTCAGTCACGGAGAAGATTGGCGCGACCTTGCATAAACGCTCGATAAAGTTAATAAAGATCCAATAGGATAAATGACATAAAATAAGATATAATACTGTGATTGTACGATGTACGGACACGTAAAAGTTCCTTTGCTGGTTCTCTAACTCACGATGCACAGGTGCTTGTTTCACGCGTATACACCTACTTGCACGTATTTCATTTATTAGGACGTATATTAGGACAATGGCATAAATCATAGTAACTTGATCCAAACCTAAAGAGGATGCGAACTCACCGAAAGTCCCGCGAGACAGCACGCGCCGTCTCCTCTCTCGCCACCATCGAATCGTTCTACTCGTGCCTTTTCACTCGCAGAGTCGTGGAAACGGACATAAATGCCAGAAGCCATCGCGATCGTGTCGTTTCCGATCAGCGCAAAATCGCGACAGTTTCCAAACTTTGCCCACCTACAAAGAAATGGAAAGTAGCTAGCAATCGAATGGTTGAGACTGTAAGCGAAGATTAAGGTAAGGCCAGTACCGATCACTCGTTTAGCGTAGCGAGGGTAGAAAGCTAGCTAGGTACCGGCCGATTTTCCTTTAATGAAAACAGAACAGACACGTCCAGTAATCTCGACGAGTGACGAATAGCCATTTACTACTTAGCGCGTACAAAGCGTCCGGAGTTAGTACAATTGAGTTAGGAATCTCCTTGGTTAGTAGCGAGTGGAGGGGCAACCCTAGTCGACTAGAAAAAAATTTAACGAAACAGATCTACTCGACTAAATCGTTCTACTAAACTACTCAACTAAATTCTCGTCGCCTACACACAGCGGGCTACTAAATTACTAAATTACCAGGCACACGACTTTCTTACTCGCCACTCGACTAAACGACTGCGCACGTTCTACTAAAACTACTCGACTAAAGACTCTCGGTATTTACACGCGTCGAGTTACTAAATTATTCGTCACTCGATTAACAATACCGAGGGGCATGTCCGTGCGAATTTCAAATTGTTAAATTTCTTGCCACTCGGCTAATGTTACTTACGATGATCGAACTTTTACAAGCGACATGACTTTGCCAATAACGAATTAGAGGCCTTCGGGTCGAGGCGTTTATTCTGGTTGCCTAGGGACGCCCGAAGCACATCGATCGATCAGCGAATTTCCCTTTCCGCGAGTGAACGCATTGGAACGTGGCCGATTTCCGTACGACGTGTGGCAACAAGTGTGCCAGTGGATCGTCGGAGGTTCGATGAATCGCAACACCGTTATGAAAACGTCACCAAATGCATAACAATTGATGAACGCCTTATCCTATTCTCTCTTTCGCTCCCTTCGATTCGTCGTTTCGGGGCGAAGCATGAAAAGGCGACACCGTAAAGCGGCGGAGGTGGCGATTCGAATTCGAGCGTTCGAGGCGAAAACGAACCACGAATACAGAACTTGAACACCGTTACGCGCTTAATATGCAACGACGGTGTTATCGTTCGAGGGGAGAAGATGGAACCGTGTGCACGTTTCCTCGGTCGTTGGTTTATCGTCATTCGAAAACTTCGAGTCCCCAGGACCGTTCCATCGAGAGTTCCGACTTTATCGTAAACGTACGCGCGCGCGCGCGAGTTCTGTTTCTCCGCTTACTCTGCTAGAGCGAGCGATGATCGAGACGTACGGAAAAAGTTTGCGAATCTTTCGCGTCTTTGGGCTGTTATTTTCATTAACGATCGTAGTCGCGAACGCTCAGGAAATCTCCAAAAACGCGACTACGATCATCAACGATGAAGCAGCCGTCCCGACGTCTATTAGCCGCGAGGACAAAATGGAAGCGAGATCTGAAGGAGAGACTCTGCTGGAGATAGAACCATCGACGAGAAGTGTTGAGTGGAAAAATAGCGGTCCATTTACTCGTAGGAAGGACAGCTATTTGGACGCATTAAGACATTCTCGAACTAGCACGGATCCTCGCGAAGGAATAGTTGCAGTGGACGTAACGTCGGGTAGCTCTATTCAACGAAGAAAGGAACAATCGGTGGGACCAGTCTATGCAGGAAAAAGGTCCGAGATATCCTTCCAAACCGGCTCGGACAGAGATTCCTTCTCCATGGTACCAAGCGATTCGTATTCCTTGCCGACACGATCGTCCAGTGACTTTTCGGGCCTCAAAAATTCTTACGGACCTCCCCGATCGCAACCACCGCGTGAAACGTACGGACCACCGCGCGAAACGTACGGACCACCGCGCGAAACATACGGACCACCTTATCACGATCAATCTTCCTACGGGGGAGAATACACGTCCGTTGGCGCATATCCGGCTCAGCCGCAGCAAGGTGAGACTCGAGGTATTGTATTATTTTCGCGTACGTTCTATCTTCAGGGGATTGCGCACGATCAATATCATTGGCAAAAAAATCGATAAGGATCGAGACGTGTGGTAATTTCAATATTTTTTGCTCCGGAAGCTGGTACTGAAACGGTTTATGCGCATATTGTATGTGTGTGGGTGGGTGTTATATCGAGCGTTCAGAAACTGTATTAGCATTATAGAATAGATAGAATCAATGATGGAAGTTAGAGTATACGGCACGAATGCCATATCAAACACATAAGGTTTTAAAGATAGCTCCATTGAATATAGATATTGAACGATATCGCAGCTATTTGCATGCTTGCATGTTTAAATACTTTTCCGATGTACGCAGTCATGCTAGTTCAGTTTCGTTGCGACGGTAACGAACGCGCATTCGTAGTGCACCACATTCTATATTTATTGCCACATTGCCTTGTTTACTCGTTACTACGTATCTCTGCTTTGTCGATTAAACGTATCCTTGTACTTTTCATTTCCAGTGGTTTTCCACTATTTTTCTCAATCTATATGCCAGGAACAATAGCGTACGGACGTTATTTTTCATATGATTGATCGTTTGCAACTCCCATTAAGTTTGTCACGTTTCCTTCCTCTATGATTTAAGATAGTAATACACGATGCACATTGCAGCGTACGGAGTGCCACATGGAATGACCGAATCGGTGCATCTTGGTTTTCCATCTATCGACTTCTCTTGGCCCTTCGCCCTCAAGCTGAACGCCTTCACCCTGGCCAAGATACTTTTGAAATTGGTTATTTTCAAGATGATAGTTAAGTTTATCGCTGTTATCTGTCTGCTGCTTTTCATCCCCAAGCTGGAGATTAAAAAGACGATCAAGAAGGTGAATATGCAGAGTAACAACGATGACGACGACGATGAGGACGAAGGCCGTAGTTTGCGAAACGGTAATGTTCCTTCTTCAGATTTACATTTAGAACGTATTTATAACGGGAATTCTCGATTGACTGATTAGTTTCGAGCTACTTCAAATTAATTGTACATGCGCAATATTAATGAAGCTGTGTGGAACGGCTTACAAAAAGTTGCTTACTCGTGCACGTCCGGCGCAGTAACATTTTTTAAATCTTTCTCAACGTTTTTGCGAAGCGTGCTTACGCTTTTGATAAATATCTTGCGACTTGCAGTTTATACATACGTTTCTACATTCGTTTCTGATCTTATCGATATGATTATGCGATATAACCAATGGTAACAAAATTTCAAAATTACATTAATTAATTTTCTACAATATATCTATACAATTGTACGATAAAGCTACATAATCATAAAAATTCTTCCAAAAATATTCGCGAGCTACACATATAGATCACTATTATCATTGTTATTATTCACGGGTATATAATGCTTTAGTATACAATTGCAAGTTATTCGAGGATGACAATGTCCTGTTAATATTACATGCAAAGTAGGATTGCGAAAAGATTCGAAGATTTCTATCGAATGATAAAATTTATCAGCTACTCTTACGCGCTTAGCGCATTCGCTAAAGGACGTACGGCGAGTTTCCTGATATAGTACAGCACGACTTTTTCTAAACGACGCTGACGTATTTAACTTCGAAAGATACGGAACACGAAGACACACGACAGTGTCATTTAGTATTTTACGTACTGTCGGTAGGTTGAATATGTATAAACTGCCTGCAATCGAGAAGCAAACTTAATAAATTTTGCATATTCGACGAGTCGCGATCGTATATCGTCAGCGGTGAGCCCATTCGATGGTTGGCCGATCGGAAAAAGCTGATGCTGTGTACTTTGGAGCACGTTACAAAGATAATGCCGATAGGAATATCCGATAGCCGACCAGTATGCCAAGTAAGGGCGGTCACATGAATAATACAAATTCTCGATACGTTGATATTCCTCGTATTAATCGCATCGTGAATGACAGAATATCGGTAAAAAAAGCGAAACTTCGGTGTAAAGTTTTAAGCCGAACGATTTAAAATTAATCGACTTGATCTGTCGACCATGGGTTACCTTACGTAACGTGGCTTTACCAAACGCGTTAAAATCGATTTCAATGCTAACGACGTTTTATTCTTTCAGCTAACTGGAGAGTATGGGATAGACTAAATCTCTTGACCTTGGTGGTAGACGAGGCATGGAAACAACACGAGATCGCCAACGAATCTAGCTCCAGTGAATGCTCCACGCTCGAGTGCCAAGTTCGTAGAGCCTTCAAAAACGACCAATCGTGGCCCGATTATGAGCAACTATTGCAGAATTATATTATGGAGGAAACGCGGCGCCTTTAAACCAAGTCTCAGCCTGTTAGCTGTTTGTTGATTTGTCCTTACTTATGGAAATCTTTCGGTTCGACCGCACTCAGTGATTCATCCATGATCACATTGCTCATGTCGCGTATTTATGCGTTACCTAGCTATTAGTATAGTCGAGGATAAGAATAAGTGGACAGGTATCGATCAAATCTCGTTAAATATGGCTTGTTGCCGCACAAACGTGTAAATATTAATTTCTATTATGTATTAAACGTATGTATGTACTATAAGGATATATAATAAATAGACTGCGGATTTTCACGCATTTTCACGTTCGGAGAATGTACACCGTATGCAAAGATACATATAGATATTTCAATTATAGTAGCCTTTGTCATATTTAACTAGTCAGCTGTTCTTGACGAATATACTCGTCGCGAAGAAACGGTAATAATATCGACGAGCAATAATATCAGCAATAAAATTAAAGAAAACAGTCGTTTCATTGCAATTTAATTCTATATTATAACAGTCACGCATACTCTTTGCTTCACGAGTATACTCGTCACCGCTTACTTTCTGCCACACATTTTACGTACACATTTCTCAAAGAGGTGGAAACAGCTAACTGGTTGATAGACGAAGCAATTTTACATCCATGTCTCTTAATTGTATTCGTAAAAATATGAATTTGCACGAATATCCGCAGTCTATCAACGAATAAATCTTAAGTATAATACTAATAGAGCGTGTAGTTCGATTAAGCTTCGTTCATATGTACCTGCTTCCTCTACCTACCCACTCTTATTTTTCTCTCCGACTGTACATTCATTTATCTATATGATGTGTATTACGAGATGTACGTGACTCGCTCGTTGTCTTCTCGTTGAATAAATATACGTATATCGTCGACATTGGACACGCGTCGCAGATACACTTTCGTTTCTTTCCACTCGTTTTGTTCCATTTCCAGCGAAATCGCGACACTTAGCAATTTCGTTGGTAAAGAGCGGAGGCGCGAGTAATTTTGAAGATTGCCGTTACGTGATCCTCTCGGTCTTCTCGAGTTTTCCGGAGCGGAGAGCACGGTGGGGGTGTGTCCGTTTATAAACGCGACCGCTACAGGCGACAACGTTCCAGTCGTTTAGTCTTGACAGATGAGTATAGTATCGCCTGTCGTTCAAGTCGAAGAAGATTAATCATACGGAATTTCACACAGCCATTACGAAGTCATGAAGTCCATCGTTTTATTGGGTAAGTAACAGACCGAGAAAAATAGTCTGAAAAGTAAGACGATATCTCGATCAGACACGTGACTTTGACAATGCGCGAAGGAGGAAAAGGATGTCGATTATTTAATACGTTCACCGCGTACCACGCGAATCACAGTCAAAACATCATTTTAGAAATTGATGATCGATCTCGCAAGAAAATTATACGTTTATTTTTATCGTTATCGCATTTCACATTGACGGAAAAGCTTATAAAATCGACAAATCGACAATTAGTTCGATAGACTTTAAGTGAAATATTAATAATTCCTTGGGTCAATAAGATCAATAATTAAATCAATAATAATCAATCAATAATAGTAAAAGAAACGAATAATTTTGTCTTGCAATCGTTGAAATGTCACACACTGCGCGTCGATCGCGAACGTTCTTCCGTTTTTCTCCATTGTTCACAATTCGATAATCGTATGTTGGTCGTCGCATAATTTCGCCACTTAGCATTGGTTGTCGTATGCGCCCTCGCTTTTATCGAGGAGACGAGCGCCTTGCCCACGGATACGACCACCGTGTCGACGAAACGGGTCAAAGAGCCTAAGGAGATCAAGGAGACCGCGACCGCATCCAAGGACGTAAAGGCAGCTAAAGAGGCGGCCAAAGAGGCGAAAAGGAATAAGAAGGATTGCGCGAAAGAATGTGGAACTGCGTACGAACCGATCTGCGCCCATGATCCGAACGACGCTAACTTTAAGCCAAGGACGTTCGGTACCCAATGTGCTATGGACGTTCACAACTGCGAAATGGGAACAAGTGAGTGTGTCTCTTTGTCCGAGTCTCTTTGTGATTCGCGCGCATGTCCTTCCGAATATACCTATATTCTGAAATCGGTGACAGATCGAGATGGAATTTGACGGATATATATGTAACGAGGAACGATGAATCTGAAGTATAACCAGTCGAACCAACGCCGATATCGTTCTATTAAAGGAGTTGGTGTTCTTTTCGATCATTAAGCGTTTTCAGAGTTTTTGAGCTGAATACAATATATATACGTATCCCTCAATTATATACCTGACTTATATTTGCAGCAATTTTCGAACGCAGCATCTAATAGCAATCAAGATTGATAGTTCCGTTAAAAAGATTATTGCGGTTCTTTAAAAAAAGATAGCGGTGGCTTTAAAGTCTTTGAAGCACCTTCGCTTTACATTGCACATACATTTGGAGCTATTTACAATAATTTTGGCTAACGATATTTTTTTCGATTTTCTACTATTTTAAGGCTATATCTTGATAATTCAGTTACATAGAATACTTTGTATTCTAAGTTGTCAAATCTTTTCATATCTTAGATTCATCGTTCTTTCCGAGATTTCATTTCGATCGAGTACCGGTGTTTTCCGGAAATACCGTTCAACGCGCCAATTTACGTTTCCCTTCGACTTGTTTTTACAGAGCTGGTAATGAAGAACAAGGGCGAGTGTGCCGGAGCTGGCGGCGTGAGGCTCTCTTAAACAACGACGGACGGATCTTTCGTTGCACCAACCGTCTGCTTCGCCCACGTTAATGGGAAAACACCTGCAACGCTTATGCTTATGTGACGTCGCGCTTGGGCTTTAGCTCCAGCTTTAGCTTCGGCGAGAATAAAGAAACTCGAATGAAAATGAAACTGAAGATGAAAATAAAAGAGTTCGTAAAAGTTCGCCCGGTGAGCGATTTTTTCTCGCAAAGGGCGCACACAACAGTCGTCGTTAAAAGGAGTACACGCAGCAACAATGTAACACACTCTTCATCCTTATATCACAAATCACAAGTAGTCATGAAATGTTAGTATCGATAAATTTTGTCACATTATAGTAACAAATTTGTTAATAAAACAATTGTGATTCTGCAAAGAAAATTTCACAAATTACGAACTATTTGATTGTTCTGTTTAATATAAACTTACGAAATACAAGTCTACGATCTGGAACTCGTAACACGTTGATCGAGGTGCTCATAATGAAAACGATCCTTATCAAATTAAATTCGTTAATACTTGGTAAACTATCGCACAGAAAAGAACCCAGAGGGTGAAAGTTTTGTATGTACGCGTAAATATAAACGTAACACGTATAAATATATTTACGCTTAACGTATGTACTTAATAGCATCGGTTTTTATCCACAGCGAATACGCTCGTGTGTACTTCATTATTGTTACCATGTCATCCGCTAACTGGTAAAACGTGTGAAACTCTCCCGTGACAAAAATCGCTGGTCTTCGTTTGTACGATTCTTTCTTTTCGATGAACGATACATGCACGGCAGTAGGTTTAGATTCGTAATGGAAGTGAAGGCGAGTGGCCATTAGCAGGAGGTCGGGGTGCCGGGGTACCAACGATTACGATAAGTGGTAGATAGGCGATCGTGAGGTCGCGTCAGCTTACTTAGAAGCTCCACCATTGTTTGTCAATCTCGAGCGTTACGCGAAAATCTGCAACTATTAACGGGAACACAAACCGGAAGCCCTTACGAGAATGATGGAGGGAAGCAAGAGGAGATCGAATAGTGGAACGAACGTGCGAGGAGAGTTGGCGCGACGAGTCGAACGAACCGGGTGCCTCGAGAAACAAGAAGCTTTTGCTCCCTACGAGGATGATTCTAGTCGTTCGATTGTTGTTCGTGCTCTCGGCCACTCTTTCTCGGGCAAATTGTAAGCCGCGACCAGACACTTCTCGCGATTGCGCGCATTCAGAGTCCACTTTCGAACGATCCGCAACTACGGAAACGGAGTCGGAAATGGTAACGGGAACGATTTCGGCGGATGGTAACGTCGCGATCACGATTCTCGAGGAGCTCGAGAATCGTTTATCTCGTCTGGAAAGAAGACTCAGGGCGGTTGAGCAACCCGGTAAGCGTAGCTTTTTATCTCGTCCGAGCTTTCTTCTTTTTTTTTCCTTTTTGTCAATCGTATCATTCGCGTAATCGTTTCCAAGAACATCGAAAATACGAATGGTTCGCAGTTTGGCAGATGAGCTCCGCCGAGGAAGATTGGGAGATTTGCGCGGAAGGGCCGTGTAGGTGTCAACCGGAAACTAAATCGGTGTCTTGTTGGAGGCAGAATCTGTTGGATCTTCCCGCGGCGCAACTAGTTCCCCGAGATGTGTTGAAATTGTAAGCCTTCTGTCTCTTCCTCTCGCTTCTCCTCCCTCGTCGTGTATCTTTGTCAAAGAACGAACAGAGAGGCAATGGAATCCGATCGAGAAAATCGTTGGAAAAACGGTGCTTTCAGGGACCTGGCTGGCAATCGACTGACGGCGCTTCACAGGGATACCTTCTTGGACATGACACGGTTGAATCATCTGTGAGTATAGAAAGGTTTGAAGCCGTTCTCCCTGTTTCGAAATATCGCACAGTCGTCTGGAAAGTTACATTTAGCGATTTAGAATTATTTACGGTTATGAATAATTGTAATTGTAACTGCGTGATTTATAATTTCTGCTGGATCGTGTAAAATCCAATTTTTCAACTTTAACTCGCGAGTGACGAAGGCTGGCTCAAATTCTTACTCTGACTCGTGCACATATTTTACGATTATTACTTTTCATGTTAGACTTACGCAGTCGTCTGGAAAATTACATCATTATTCTATCAAGACTATTGTATATTAACGATTTTATTGCTTTACTGCATTTTCAGCCGACTCTTCGTTCTATTGTCATAAAGTAGAATATGCTCGTGACGAAGATGATACAGCGTCTGCAACGGTTAATGTTAAAAGATACTTTTTTCTTCTATAAACTGATACAACTTCAAAATTTACGGAGAATCCTCTAACATTGCTGGCAAAACACCGCTTGCCAGATCACTGTGCGCCGCGTTCGAAACTCGACGATCGTCGTTTTTTGTATTTTTTTCAGAGATATCAGCGACAACTCGATCGAGCATCTTCCTCTAAACTTGTTCTTCTCGCTGCACGCTGTCACGCGCATCAGGCTGAGCAAAAATTTGCTCGGCGAGTTGCATCGATCTCAATTTCTGAGCACGCGAAATCTTCGTATTCTGTGAGTGATCCTCGAACCGGCTGAGCTTTTCCTTTGAGACAGCGAACCAAGTGGAGAGAATTGGAGCTCAAGTTTGCTTGACCGTATCCTATTCTTGAGAGCGTATAATAAGCCTAAGGACTGTTTTAAGGACCAGCTATAAACCGAAACATTAACAGGATTAAACATAATGTTAAAGGCTAAGCTAAAAGCTTAGGTTTATGGTGGGTCCTTAGGTTTATTGAAGTCGGAATTACGGTATGTGGGGCCTTGGCGTTTAGACCCAGAGCGACGTCACACGGTCCATCTGGCGCGACGTAACAGTATCGATAATTTCTTTTTCTATCTCACCTTTCTATTTCTCCATCTTTTCTTACAGCCAGACTCGATGCAGACGAGCGATTGATTATTCGCGCGTTATCGTAATCCACATGCAGTATCATTGAAGAAGGAACATTCATAGCCACGGAGTAACGCTCATTGTAGACGAGTTGATAAAAATGAATATTACGATAAATCCATAAAGTATAGTATTCTAAAATATTGATAGCTGATTAAAATATATTTGCAAAATATTCAAGACATCGGCAAGAATATTTTTCGTTCATACCTAAATAGGGAGAATAATATAGGATTGGCAGTATCGAATTTTAAAATTGCTCTCCTGCAAGAAATTAAAATACGCAAATTTTTATGCAAATTCGTACTTGTACGAAATGAAATCTAAACAGAGATTCGTCTTACTTTGGTTATTTTATGCATTTTTATGCCTTCAAATTTTCCATAAGTGCATAAAAATCGACAGTCTATCCTGTTATTCCTCTGTGATCTTCGTACGATCCAACAGACTGCTCAAACACGCGTGAGATTCACATCTGTGATAAAATTCGCTCGTCTGCATTGCATCTTACTTCTGAAATAAGATATAAATATATACAGACAGCATCTCATATTTGTCACGACGCAGGGACGCGTCGTCCAACAGGCTGCAAACTCTACCGGAAAGTCTCTTCCTAAGTACCACGTCGCTGGTACTGCTCGATCTGTCCTGCAATCAACTATCGAGCTTCGCGTCGGAAACGTTCCGCGGCTTATCAACGCTGGAGGAGCTCTTATTAGGAAAAAATCGTCTGTCAACCCTTCCCGTAGACCTGTTCAAGGATCTGACGAATCTGAAGTATCTCGGTTTGGAAGAGAACTGGCTAAAGGAATTACCCGACGAGTTGTTTCGAGCGCAAGCGTCGCTTCAGGAATTGAACGTAAGGGGCAATCAACTGACAGAGATATCCGCGAGTTTGTTGGCTCCGCTCGAACGTCTGCGCTCCCTCGAGATGTCTAACAACAAGATAGCCAGAGTAAATATCGGATGTAACTAGCGAATATCGTTCATTGATCTCATTCTTCGTTTCCTTCTTTCCGCTGGTTCACACGAATCCCGTTTGCTCGCCATAGGTCGATTCATTGGCCTTTCATGGTTTGGTAGCGTTGAAAGAACTTCAACTGGGACACAACCGTATACGAAACTTAACACCGGGACTATTCTCAAATTCTACTGGTTTGGAGAGGCTGGTGTTGTATGCAAATGGTATAGAAAGCCTATCACGTGGCGCGTTTCACGGCTTGACAAACTTGACTTCTCTGTTTCTGCACTCGAACCACCTGAGCAATCTGCATCCCGATTTGTTCGAGGATACGCCGAGTCTGCGAAAACTGTGAGTAATATTCTCACTGAAGCAATACGAGGAACTCTTTTTGTTGACCGTTGTTGCTTCATCTTTTAAACGCTGTTTAGCAAATATCAGCCTGGAGAATGATATTGCCCAGCCTGAAGCAACGCGATCAGAGAAACGTTTGTCTGTTACTTTTGTTACACAGCGAGTCTGTTTATTTTTAATAACAAGTTGTCCAGGCGCCAATACATTATGAAATTATTGGTAAATTGTACGCACTGAAGAAAACGTGTTTTTCTATCGCGACGTGTTATCGGCTGTTTTCTGCTTTTCCTCGATAAACAATTTTTACGCGATTGAGATAGCGAAGATATTGAGATTAGATTTTCAACTTTTCTTCGCCTGTTTATATAGAAAAAAAAATTGTTTGTTGCTCCGAGCAGGAGACTTTTCTTGCTAATAATAGAAACGCGAATAAATACGGAGGAACACGGAACACAAACAAAATATTTCTCGTCGTTGCTTCAGTGATAACCTAGTTTAACGCTTTGACTGCCACGTTGGTTATATATGACCGGCCACGGTGGTCGCTGGTGACCAGAGCGCTTGAACTTCTCTCAATTGTAAAAACTGCATGAAAATTGACAATTAGGGCATTTTGAATATAACCGATAAATAGAAGATACTTTGACCTACCCCATTGATTAAACATTTTTATTAAAACATCGATAAAAAAAAACGAGAACAAATCCTGCATCTAACGGTGCACTGTGTTTACATCCATATCTTTCAGGGGTAATCTACAAATATTATTATAAACACAGCTTAGAAAATAATCGTAAATGCTGCTTTATAATCATATAATTGAAGTTAGAAGCGTGAACATACCTTACTATTATATACAGAACGAGCAAATACCGTTTACTAACATCTTCTATACGTTTCAACGATATATTTTGCACGTTTTGCTTACGACGAAACGACGAATGCGAATGGTTCGTTGAAATAAACGAAGCCTTGTTACAATATGTCGCTGTCAATTGTTACCACAGCGCCACGGTAGTCACCCGTGACCACCGATAAGATAAACGGTGCATCGGGGAAGAACGTTGTCTTACATCGTCAATTTATTATTATTTTGCCATTATACGCTTTGAATAATAAAAATACTTCCCTGGCATCCTGAGCGAAACGTGTGATTTCGGCGTGGCAGTCAAAGTGTTAACGTCAACAAGCCACTAAGGAAGACACATTATTATCTACAAGAGCGATCCCGAATGCTTAGGCAGCTGGAGTCAAATTATCTATCTTCTTTGCCACCTCGGATTTTCGACACGGTGCAGTTCATCGAGCAGCTTCGCCTTGCTAGAAATCCATGGCACTGTGACTGCGCGGTTTCCTATTTGGCCATGTGGTTGCAAAAAATGTACCTAGCGCGAGTAAATGAGACAAAACCAGGCGAAGATTTGGGCGTTTGGGAATTTGGCGCTGGAGCGGTTTGCAGAGGTCCTGGCACACTCGGTGGCAAATTACTGCTACATCTGACGTTTCACGAGCTGTGCGAGGGTCAATGGGCCTCGATGAGGGGCTTGGTTCCTCGACTTCCAGTCGATCGCATCGGTAGTGGTGGTGGTCGAGTCATAGCTTCCATGGACGATCCGTTCTCGCGAAACGAACCTATTTCCGTGTTTAATCTGTCTCGTTCTCTCTCTATGGAACGATAACAGCTTTTTTTTTTTTAAAGAGGAAACAGCTCGACACGCGTTACTTGTATATATTCGCTGTTATCGAAGAACTCTCGAACGAAGTTTCTCTCCATCTGTTGCTTGTTTTTTTTTTTTACGTATGTTGTCATTTTCTCTCGTATGTACAATACGTGTATTTTATCGTACGATTTTATCGATCGTATAAAATGGATCATGAAAGCACAGAAAAAAGCAGCGATTAAGGCACTTGTCAAGTGTAGGCATACTAAGAAAAGAACAGACATGACCGCAGACAAAGTGTACGTATCTCTGACATAACGTTATATGGGCATAGATTAAACGCATACAAGACAAACCTGACATGAAAAAGATCGGAGTATGTACCTGTTACGCCCTCTGCGATTTTCTGCAGCAAACGTAGGAATTACATTCAACTGAATTGCCGAAAACGATAAAATCAAAGTAGCTATACAAACGTATTCATCTGTCGGACTCCAAAAAAGAAAGAAGCTTTTTCGCTATGGTTTAAACGTATACGTGTACTGTTATTGTTTTATGAATTATTTTCTTCCCTAACTATCAAGAATAAAAAAAGCTTGAAAGCTTGTTTTAGAGGAAGATTTTAAAATTGTGCCGGACAATAATTCAAACCAGATATACATATAGTGGCTGACGAAACTATTCGAACGTTTATTATAGAAAATTTATATGAATGTACTATGCGTGCTACACAAAACATTATGAAATTTCATTAAATTTCCATCTAGCTCGCGCTAACGGTCGCTAAATATTGTTTAAGAGTTTACTGATGTAATAACGATAACAGTGCTAATGAAATTTCGAAATGTTTTACATAACACGCACAATAATAAATGTTTTCTATGATAAGTGCTCAAACACTTTCGCGAGCCACCGTATCTCTTTAACTGCGCTTTTTTCATGTCTCACCGACTCGTTTCACCGTATTTGTTTGACCGATTATACGACACGAAAATTTCCGGTCGATATGTCAATCGAGAGTTGTATGTATTTGCACAATCTGCAACGATTCGACGCCGCACCTCCAACCAAAGTGATTGAGCAGACAGGCCGACCTAAACCAACGAATGGACGGAGGAAGGTCGAGTCGACAGCGTGGGGAGGGGAACGTCGCTGCCTCGGTGCCGTCGACCTAACTGTTTCAACAGCCGTAGTCTACGACATACAGCAGTCGCATCAGCATCCACAGAGGCGATGACCGAGCTGCTAGGACGATTACTGGAAATTCTTGAGGAGGAAAATGCGTTCGATCGTACGGGTAACGAACCCGTCTTACACTTCGTCCATCCGGAAGAGCTACAGGTGAGCCTTTTGACTGCAAGTTGTGGGTTGATGCGCATGTGCGATGCAATTTTGTTGCGATATTACGATAGCGACGCTGTGCGATTTGAAAGGATTTTGCTCTTAATCGTATTGCTATTGTCGTATTCATAATGTTCATTAACTAATTAAACGATAAACGTACTTGTGTTTTATGTAAAACGGGTCACACAGTATATTATGTCTTGTTTACAAAATCGAGAAGTTTTTTAGATCGAGTAATTTTCCTCATAGGCTGTAAAAGATTCAGCGTTCAAAGCGTTATGCGATATAATGCACGTGTTATTACGTTATCGAAGATATAAAAATGCTAAATCGTACAGCGTCATTGCTACGAAATTGCAATAACATAGCATCGCTCGTTCGTCGTATCGAGTCTAAGCAAGTTTGCAGAAATTTCTCTTCAATGTATTTTGATCATATTTTGCAGAAACGATTATCGATACAACTGACCGAGGAACCAGCTACCAAAGGAGAAATCGAGACAGCAATACGACAAACGATTCGATACTCTGTCAAGACGTTCAGTCCACATTTTCATAATCAGCTGTTCGCTGGTATCGATGAATATGGCTTGGCAGGTTCTTGGTTGACAGATGTGTTTAATACCAGCCAGTAAGCTTTTATCTAAGATATTTTATGTGACGTTGATTCGTTGATTTGGAAGGCGTGTTCTCGCTTATTTGCAAACAGTTTATCGTATGTTTCTATTTGTAACGCGTTTGCTTTCAAACGTAGACTGCTAAAAAAATTGTACTTTGACGAATTGCGAGGCAAATTACATAGCTTAATTTAAACGGCCTTCTGACCCAGACAATTCTATCTTATATCTTTAATTTGTTAGATACACGTACGAGGTGGCTCCCGTGTTCACCGTGATGGAACGACAAATAATAGAAAAGTCGTTGGAACTGGTCGGGTATCCTCCGTTACCCGAAGGAGATGGCATACTTTGTCCTGGTGGTAGTATATCAAATATGTATGGTATGGTGATGGCCAGATACAAAATGATCCCGGATGTAAAGAGGAAAGGTCTCGCGGGTCTTCCGCCGATGGTTTGTTTCACCAGTGAGGCTGGCCACTATTCAATCTCTAAAGGAGCCCACTGGTTGGGCCTAGGAACCGATCACGTTTATAAGGTAGAAGAGGATCATCGCGTTCACCTCGTTTGTTAACACTTTGCAAGCAGCATTGGGTATTCATATACATCGTACAATATTAACTAACTCGTAGTCAGCAAGTTATTCTTAGAAGTCGTTTAGCAAATTGCATTTTATATTTTTTATAGCCAATAACATATTGGATAACGTACTGACATATTTCTATTAATCGTTATCGTTACGTCTATTATCTTGGTAAAGAGAAAACTGGATTATCGTTATCACGAACGTCGAACATTTTATTTTATAGCGATAAATCGAAGATTCGTATAAAAAGGATGTTTTTTAACCCCGTATGATAACTGAATGCATATACTGCTGCTGGAAAGTGTGAACCACCGTTTGTAGCGTAAATTTCGCTGCATTTTAAAGGTTTAACAGGAGATCCATTCATTCGATAGGTCAAATGCGACGAATTTGGACGAATGCGACCAGACGAATTAAAGGCTGCCATAGCGGAAGTCAAAAAACAGGGTCATTTACCTTTCTTCGTGAACGCTACATGCGGCACCACGGTCCTCGGCTCCTTCGATCCGCTGCCGGAAATCGCGGCCATCTGCCGCGAGGAGAATCTATGGTTACATGTTGACGTTCGTACAAGTATGATGATTACAACGAGCGGCAAATGAAAAAGGTTTCCCATTGTAATTCGTATGATTGTCGCTGTGTTACAGGCATGTCTCGGTGGTGCGCTGTTACTTTCGGAGAAATATCGAGACCGGTTGAAAGGAATCGAACTGTACGTAATTATCTTCGATCTTTTTGTCTTTCTTGCTTCAGTGATGTATTGTTTTGTCTCTACTTCACGATTGATCCATGTATCGTGATATATTATGACGCATTTCGATCGATGCAGCTCGAATTCCGTGGCGTGGAATCCACACAAGATGCTTGGCGCACCGTTCCAATGCTCGCTGTTCTTGATTAAGGGTAAAAACGCTCTGCACGAAGCGAATTGCGCGGGAGCGCGGTATTTGTTCCAGCAGGACAAACATTATGACGTATCTTGGGACACCGGCGACAAGAGCTTGCAATGTGGGAGAAAGGTAAACGTTCTGGGTTGAGTATGTCCATAATACACATCGTCATTTTCTGCATGTGACGTTCCTTTCGTTGTAGGTCGACGGAGCCAAATTTTGGCTGATGTGGAAAGCACGAGGGACCAAAGGACTTCGCGAATCCGTGGAACTCGCTATGTCCGCGGTCGAGTACTTTTTCGAACGAATTAAAAGCCGGAAAGGATTTCGTTTGGTACTTCCCCGGTACGAAGGTTGTAACATTTGCTTCTGGTGAGTATCGTTGTTCCTTTGTGTATCGTCATATCCCCTCGATTCTGTGTTCATAATTCATATTTGTGTTACGTTTTCATTCCTTCTTTCGATTCGTAACAGGTACATACCACCCAGTATGCAAGCTCAACAGGAGACTCAGGAATGGTGGAACAAATTGTACGAGGTCACGGCTAAAATCAAGGAACGCATGATGCTCGAGGGGACGCTGATGGTTGGCTACACGCCGCTATCGTACAAGAATATTGGCAACTTTTTCCGCATGGTCGTCACATGTCAACCGCCACCGACCAAAGCTTCCATGGATTACGTGATCGACAAGATAGAAAAGCTGTCGGTTGATTTGTAAACGGACTAAGTTCATCCTCACTCGCCGCAGAGGGTAGAAGAAGAAGAAAAAAGTTCGGGGGAAAAAATGAATTCGCTCAAGGACAATATTTTTGCGGGCGTTATCGTTCCTTTTATTGCAGTCGCGTGATGGATACTACACGAGGTGAAGCGTTTCAAGTCCGTTCGATGACGGAACGTCGTCCATTTGTACGCTCGTTTGCCGCGCGTAACTCGTCGACCCGAAACGGTTCGAATCAAATCCACGACTAAATAATCTTGATTTCCGTAAGCTCGATCGTCTTTCGCGGCGAATCACGATACGCAATCCCACGGACGATCGTTGCTGTTTTCCTCTTCTCTCTTCGACTATCGTTTGTCGTGCGTACGAGTCGACGCGTGACCGCGACTCAATGTGAGCCAATAATAAAAAGTATGCGAATCACATGACTCGAATCTTTATGCATACATACGCATTCGTTTACACCCTCCCGTTCTCTCTCTTTCAGGATCTCTCACACATAGCTGCACTCATATTCACATCCACACACGTTTAATTAGGTACGTTTCGATACGTTACATGCTCGTCCTTTGTCATTCATGTTTAACGAGATTACGAAGCGATGCACGCGTTCGCGACGTAACGATGGCACTGAATCGTTCAACGCGAAACCAGAGTTGATCGTCTCTATAGTTTTGAGTAAACAAATATAGTATATGGGGTGAATATCACTGAATCTCTAGTATAGGCGATCTGTCCGCGTTTGCATCTCTCCTCGGTCCATTTGGAAGCGGTCGTCGTTTAAGCTGCTTCGCATACATAGCTCAAAATTGTTGGAGAGACGGATGATAGCCACGTTGTGTTGCGTTCGTTATTTCTTGCTCGCCGTTCTCGCTATGCGCCTTCATGGCGATGTCTCTTCGTCATAGGTTTTCGTGTCAGGTCTTCGCGTTTAATCGCAACGCAGAAGCCATCTGGCAGTGAAATAAATTCGTTCATTTCTAATTGCACGCTGCCCGTTCAATAGTATTTGTCTTGATCAGGATCGACTCGAATGTGTTGTTGGCCATGGCTATTGCGCTTCAAGGTGGCAGACTCGTAGTCCAGACTCTTTGGATACAGTTTTGGACTTCCGAGACCGTTCACGTTTGGATTGTTCTTCCCACGAAGAGTTCCATTACCATTCGTACTACCGGAAAAGCTAGGCTGTCGCTTGGCGTTTACCTAGATCGAAAGAAGATATTTTATATTGATATTTTACATCTTTTTTATGTATTATATGTTCATCTACAGCATAGAGCGATTAGACTGTCGACTCACATCTTTCAACGGAACCGAGACGTAGGAGTTTTGTTTGCTGATATAGTGAGGACTACCAGGAATTCGTTGCTGTCGTCGCTTCAGGTAACAGAAGCTCAAAACCGCGGTCACGGCCAAGCCAACTAGGAATCCGGCTACGCAACTGCCTACTACCGCGCCGATAGATACACCCGAGCGTTCTACGCTCGATTTTAGTGCATTTATATCTGAAAAATTACGTTTAAATATAACATACGCTATGCATGTACCATACATAGTAAACTTTTTCGCTTCAGCGTCTGCGAAAAAGTTCTCCTAGGTAATTTTAATTAAATAAGTCAGACTTCGTTCGACCATACTCACCATTGTCCATGCAATCGGGTAAACAGTCGCGCACCTCTCTGCTGGATCCTTGACAGAGTCCGTTACCGTGTTGAAGACACTGTCTCTTCCTATGTTGTTGATGATCATCGTCACAAGGCGTCCAACGTGACCATGAATCCCAACCGGCCAAAGACTCGCAGCTGGGCATCTCGCAAGTCTCTCTAACTAGCCTTGGACCTTCGCAACCCTCCGGTCCTAGACATTCTCTTGTTCTGGAACGGACGCCAACGCCACACGATACCGAACAATCGGACCAGTCAGTCCAACAAGACCACTGGCCTCCAGCCCCTGCGATTCCAACTTGGTTCGACCGACATGGATGCACATTGCACAATCTGTTTTGCACGGATGGACCTTCGCAAGGCGGTGATTCGCATTGCCTCATTCTATGCTGAGAACCTCCGCCGCAAGGTCGATCGCAAGACCGCCATGCGGACCATTCTCCCCACCCGGCTTCTGCTCCGAGATCCCCATACGGATTTGGATTCGCGTTTCCTCTTAGACAGGAACCGTCATTTCTGCAATAGCGCTCTTCCTCTTTAGCTAGTTGCACCCTGACGCTGGATGGATCGTCAGTTTGGGCACGACAACTAAATCGAAACCGTTTTTCTACGTAACCGATGTTTGTACTTTGAAGACTGCCATTAATTGCTAGCCATGGGGTCCATCCGGAGTACCTTTTCGTTTCTACGCACTGATGAGAGTTGCATTCCTCGACCTGTAGAAGATAGAAACGCGAGCCCGTGATAATAAAATATAACAAATATAATACTACATATAACAAAGATTGAAAATCTTGTCTAAAAGTCATTTAAATGAATTCAATGGGCCGAAGCTTATTTAATCGGGCATTAAATAAAATGGAGTTTCCCTGGAGTCACGTTGGAATAAATGAAATTTCACGAAGCTACTACAGCTATTACGCGTGCTGTTCTTACTTGAAAGTCGCATCCATTGCATTCGACGGTAGCAGGTTTTCGTGATGATGGACTCTCACACGTTCTTCTTCGTATCCGTATTCCTGTCAAACAGACGATTAAAAGTCAGTCACCAGGAGACAGGCTACAAGTCATTGAGACGAGAGATCATTTATCAAGAGATTCTTATTAAAGAAGAAGAACTGGTGAAATCTTCGTATCGCGCTTACCACCGTTGCAAGGTCGAGAGCAAGCGTTCCAAGCGCTCCAGGATGACCACTGACCAAACGTCTGCGGTGGTGGCGGTGCCACCTTCGCTGGAGTAGGACAAGGTGGAAGATTTATACAGACGGTGTCATCGTGATCGTGACCAACGCACACTCGCCCTCCAAAAGCCGGAGCCGGATTCGTGCACGTGCGTCGACGTGTTTTCATAGCGAAGCCGCAGGTTTGTGAGCACGCTGACCAGGATGACCAAGCTGTCCAATCGCCATGAACCGTACAATTGGTTACTCTCACTTTAGCTCCTGAACAAGTTGCTCCGCCATGCTGCGGAGGCGGGTTATTGCAATCCCGTGTCTGGCATTGACAAGTGTCTGAGCCCTGGTGAAAGCAAGGATTCGCTTTTGATTTATCGCCATCTATTCGTGCATTACGCCGACATGAACGACAGCGTGCCACTGGCTTACCGTCTCGGCGTGAAGGTGCAAATGCGCGTGCGAATGAGAATGCCCATGATCCGTGGTGCCGTGTTGACACGGAGACCAAGAGCTCCAGGCACTCCAGCCACCATCCACAGGATCTGTGAGGACAGGACACTTGGTGACTTCTTGATGCCAGTGATTGGCAAGATGGTTTTGCTTCGGGGCCGGTGCGCATTTCATCAGATGCTCGTTCCAACCGCAATATGGCTCCTGGGCATTGAGACAAGCCTGGCGGCTTCGATGCCTATGGCACTGGGCAGCGGGTATTCTGCAAATACGATATTCCTTTTGTTCTCGAACAGAATCTGACCAATGTGGGCCCAACGACAGACATTACTATCTATAATCTATGTGGTACCGCGTACCTCGATAGACCGAGTTCTGTACCAACGTACAGACTCTGCGTGTCCTTCAAGAATTGCATGGTCATCGGCGTAGATGGTAAGGGACCCCAAACTTCTACGATACAAGTTTCCTGCGTACGCGGTAAAACCGAGATCTTCTTGATCAAACCAACATCAGTAGCCACATACAGGACGGTGACACCGCGGTGCAATTTAGTTGGCGTGACATCGAGAGCGATCAAGGTGAATCTCTCGAGTAAAGCGGTGTGCAATGGCTCCAGTGTCGTGCTTTGGATCGCATCATCCATCAGCTGGTACCTCTGATTGTCTATAATCTGATGAGGAGCGACGTTCGCGTTTGAACCACATCTTTGACGATTGTGATGAGATGGCCTTCTTTCCCAGGCAGCGCCCGAATTCTCTTGGTGCTTGAAAGGTCCGTTGAAGCTCGCGGTGATCGCGGACATGTTGAACGCGCATATCGCCGACCCGGCAATTCCATTGCTAAAAATACACGTCGAGTTTAGCGAGTTTCGGTCTTTCTCCCCTTCTTCGTCATTCAAGAAACGAAAAAAGCAAAGCAGAAGAAGAGTATGCTAAGAAACGAAAAAATACGCTGCGTCTGGCAACTATAAAACCGCCCTAAAACTTTCTATTCTTATGCAGATACGAGGTAGGGGATACAACGCGATAAAATCTGATCAGAGGTACGCAAAATCGAACAATTGAACTTATTAGGTCGTCCGAAAAGTTTCTTTCGTTTTATAAGGAAATAACGGATGCACGATATTTTACATTACGTATGATCCATTTTGTTCTATCAAAATAAGGACCACAGCGTTCGACAGACTAGGTTTCATGTTTGTATAAAGATGCATCGTTGTAAAAGACGTGTCTGTAAAAGAAAGACACTTTTCGGACGACCCAATACAAAAGTTGTCGCTGCAAGTTCATTTTATCGCGGGAGCCGAAAAGTTTATTACTACCGATATTGGTTGATTATCAATTGATAGCACTTTGAAAACGAGATATCCTGATTTTCAGTCTGTTTTCGTTGGTGTACTAAAATTACTGGAAAAGCGGACCTTCCTCTTCATCGTAGCACCCTTTCGTGAGAGAAATTTCGGGAAACTGTACATACCAATTTCCTCGTTTCTTCGTGAGCTTCTTACCGGCACAGACATGGGGAGAAATGTTAAGCGAACGTGAGATGATACGCGGAATGCGATTACGACGTAACACATCCAGAGACTCTGAGACTTACATGGGCGTGGTGAACGTCGCGTAAACGATGCCTTCTTCCGGATGATAGACCGCGCCCTGAATCTCGTCGTAGTAGAAAGGAAACTCGCCGGGGAGAGAGCAATTTAATCGCGCCTTGCTGAACGTGGTCCAGACCTCTTTCATCATAATTTTACCCCCGCGATCGTTTTTACACACTCTCGCTATTCTCGAGTAGACTTTCTGAAAACAACGAAAACAGAGAGATCTTTGGACGTCGGACAGTTAGAGAGGAAGAGGGAACGAGATCGGCGAATCCATTGCACGGTGCAAAATAATACAAATTTTTCAAATAATTTACCGCAGATGGTCGAATTATCTCGTGTCGTAAAAACTAAATCTACAAAAAGAGTGGCTTTCTTTTTCTTTTAATTTTAACCATAAAATATAGAGCTTTGCAGATCATTGTGCAACGATTCGGTCGATCGATCGTTAAAACGCGTTACCTTGCCGCAATTGATGTACTCGACGGCCGATTCGCGAAACAAGAAGTACACGTGATCCTCCGTCTCGAAGCTGCCGACGAACTGCGGGTCGTTTAGCCATCTGAAAGCGGCCACGGACGTTGAAGATACCGAGGTTGCGAGAGATATGGCCGAGAATTGGGAAAACGACTCACCTGGAGTCGTACTGATGCGTTCGAAGATTTGGCGAGGCAAGCGTTCTGCATATGGCTGGATCCGCGCCGGAAAAATCGGTTGGCGCCCCGGTGAACAATCCACCTGTTGGACCTCTGGCTAATAACGCAGTCACGTTGGCACGCGGCGAGTAAGGGCACATTGCTGCGCCCGACATCTCGCTGGTTACGCTGCTGATGTTCTCGATCTGTGAAATAATCCAATCGACCCTGTTCTCACGTACTGCAGGTGTGTGGAAAAGATACATCGTACTATCATTGCCAATAAGATCTCGAGCAAATATAACAGCGGTAAACCGAATGAACTGTTCCAGCGTTCCGTAAACGTTTCTATTCCTGCCCCAATGTTTCTAGGTGCACGCTGAGAAATGTTCGCGGAACGTCGAAAGACGAAAGTCTGAACGAAATATCGCAAGTAGGATATATCGATCTTCAAATAGCTTTTACAGTCGAAGATTTAGATTTCCTCTAGGAAACAGGTGCAAGATTTAAATTTCCTTCGCGATTCTTGATACAGCTACGCGTATATCAATGGGTGTCGCGCGTTAATTTATAGCTGCGATATATCCAGACTACGGATGTTTACGCAAATTAACCAAAGAATCTAAGAATCTAAGCGAACATTTGTGTCACTCGCCAAGTTTTACATCTCGTACACATTGAATGCTTCATACGCGAATTCTATATGAACATAATATGGATTCTTCGCGTTTTTCCATCTTCGGATTTTCCATAAATGCATCAACGTTCGCAATCTAGTTACGTATATTGTAGTATCATGGATGAGAAGCCTGGGGGGGGTGTGTTGTCGCGTGAATTATAAACGAGCGGTTGCCGATGTACATGCTGAGCATGTATGTAGCGAGGCTAGGACGAAAGACAAGGGGTTGCTAGGGGACAAAGAACGAATTAATAACAGTACGAGTTGAGATGTGAAAGAGCGCGGATTGCGTCGATGAGAGTCGAATCGTTGATTAATTAATTAGTTGTGCTGATTATTGCGCGTTTGCTGCGATTAGTTGGTTAGTCTAACGAACATTATTCTCCGTTCAATTAACACCTGTTCGATCTACCTGTCATTAATAAACTAACTCTAGTAGTCGCGATACTGGAATATCGTTTCCGCCTGATATGCTCATAATCTCGTGCGCTTTCTCTACTTCGTACGGTTACTTACCTCTCTCCACGTGCACCAAGGGCTAAACGCGTACGTGCCGCAAGTGAATAGGCTCTTTCCGTTGGTGAGTAGAACCTTCACATAGTTGCGACAGTCTTCGACGCTTTGACCCTTGTTCTGGCAGGTGTTGCTCTTATCTTCTGGCGCGGGCCAGGAGGCGTGTTCGAGCGGCGTCAACGAGGTTAACGTCAACCGGTACAGGTTATCTCTGGAATCGCAACGATTCGTTTTCGTTTGGCTCGGCGAGTCTAAAAGTCTCGGCTTAAAGTACGCGTGGGTCGCGACGCGTGTAAAAAGCCGTGGCTCGCAAGCGGCGGCACGGTGAGAGCGTGCGGATCGCGCAATCACGCCGTAGAAAACTCGCAACGAAGCATAAACGGCGCCTACGTGGGCGCACGCCGCAACTATGCGCGACTACGCGCGCGACAGTCGCACCAAAAGCGATCGTTAGTCGAGCGAAGCGGCTCCGCGATCGGCCTGGGTATCGAACACGGGCCGATTAACCCTTTGCGATCTTACGTCCAGTTAGGCTCGACATTGTATCTCACTCCTTTTACTTTCGCTGTATAAAAATACAAAATCGACTGTTTAACGCAACAGCGAAGCGTTGCACGTGTATCGTATCGACATGAATGTGACACGTGAACTAGGAGCCTCGAAATTATGGAAAAGTGTGGCGAGTTTCACGATATAACGAGACGGCTATTGTATGAAAATTATTTGTCGGTAAAATTGAATTTACACAGCGCAACTCGTTAAAGAGTAGCGAGATTACACGTGTTGGGAAAAACTATTCGACACCGTTGTATCTCGATAAGATGTTTCTCTTCTACCGCGGATTTTTATACATCTATTATACGGTATGAAATAGAGTTCCCGATAAGCGTCCGTATGTTCGAGCTAATCCCGAGAACCACTGAACCGATTTTGACGAGATTTTTACCATCTTAAGGAGCGTTTGCCGAGTAAGCGTTAGGCGCGTGAAAGTCGACGAAAGGAATCACAGGGATCGAAAATAAGAGCTGGAAACAATTTACGGATATCGGCAACGCAACAGCGACCTTCTTTCCCGCGGTCGTGTTTTGTTTAGAATCACTGCCACGATATAGCGATATAATCTCCCCACTGAGCAATATCTTTCTCTTTCCAGCGTGCGGCATGTCGAAAGCTTCGTTGCCTGACAATCGGTGTTTCACGGGCTACAGAATGTTTACAGAGCCAATAAATTCCTAGAATCGTCAGCCATGTTATTAACAAAAATTATAAGACTCCGGCCAAAGATCGGCTATATCAGCTGATTTATGATAAACTTAACGGAGTACGCGTCATGGTTTTCAGCAAACGAAACGAGTTACTACGTACATTCCACCTCTTTGGTTCCCGGAGAAACATAAAATCGTAGAAGAATCTGCAATCTGACAATTACCAATAAAATCATTTTCTAGCTTCCATTTGTTACGCTATTGTTAAGATATGAATTTGCATAAATATTCGCGGTCTACGATGATACGTAGACAAACAGACCTGGAACGCCGTAGCGTGTATCGGATGTAATCCTGTATCAGTTAGACGAGGGTTGAAAACCAGAGGCGGAGACGTGAAAGGACACGAACCATCGACTCGAGGGTCGAGTATGAACAGTGTAGTAGAACAAGAGTACGACGCGCACGGGCAATCCTATTGAGACAGATTGCTTCCTGTTCGTTAAACGAATAGGATGGATCGTTCGGAGACCTCGTTCTCGTCCGACGAAACTGTGTCCAACGACTCGCGTTTGTTACGCGTCTAGAGTGGAGTTCGATGGCCGTACGAGGAGAGCATAAAGCAGCAGCAGCAGTGCGTGACAGAAATTCAGAATGAATCCATTAATTATCAACCTGTTAACCAGGTCATCTCCTAATCAGAAAGTTCTATAATTAAGAAATTAAGAAATTAAAGCTTAATAATAAGAACAAATCAGTTCCAATTACGTCTCGGTATTTGCGAATGTAAATATGAAAAGTTGAGGATGGCGTTTCGTCAGGCGAGTTAGCTCTCTGAACCGAACTTCTCTATGATTGGGAAATTTCTTATATTCGTGGAAAATGCGAAGGAATCTCTTTCGAAACACCGAAAGTCCTCTTCGAGGTTCAAGTTGAAGAGACATTGAGCTGTAAAAAATTCTAGAATCGCCACAAGGTTGATAAATCGGGTAGAGCGAAATGTACAAGGCTGTAGGAAGAAAGACGAGAAAAGCGTGTTTCGTCCTGGAAATACGATCGTTTCTGATTTACGAGAAGATGACGCGAAGAAACGTTTCAACAACGGGTAAAGCTAGTCCTATCTTAGAAAGGAACCGCTGGTTTTAACAACGAGACGAGGGAAAAACACGTCTCTGCCATACCTGTCGCGATCTCGGTGCGACACGCTCTTGGTAATCTACTATTCAGTGACGTCACGGTTGTCGACCACGGGAATCGAACTGGAAGAATGCAAATCGTGGCGCCGTGTCGCGTGCACGCACCTAGACCAGAGCACACCCTTTCCCTCCTCTTGCTATTTCCACAACTCGGTCGCGTTTCCACGCTCGTGTTTTCTTCGATCGATCTTCGAAAGTCGCGATAAATTCGCGAGAAAGCGACTCGTCTTGCAACAGATTCTACCAACGCGATTTCACCGTGTTAGTTTCCACATGTTTCTTGGGTTTGGTTTAAATATGTCAGAGAACGACCTCGGATTTGCTGGATTTTTCTTTTCTTTTCCTCCTTTTTTTCTTCTCTTTTTTGTTTTCAGCAACGAGACAAGCGTACATGCACCGTTTCTTCGACCAGTTGGCCGCGCGCGTACGTGGGTCGCGGTTAATAACTAGCATTCTATTAATAGAAGGTAACACGAGGGCGTACGCTCCTTTCCACGCTCGATTCGATCGGTACTCGATCGCGAAAATCGATCACCGGCGTTCGCGCGTTCCTCGACGATTTCGAGCAGCCGGTCGGGTAGCTGGAATGCGGCTGCTATCCGAGCTATCTCGTTGTACCCTTAGGTGCGGACGAGCGATTTATTTATTTACTTTTTTTTTCTTTTTTTTCGTGCATCGTAGCAGCGATAGCGAATAGGGAGCAACGCGCGTATATATACAAAGAAAATACACGTCCGATAATCGCGTATATACACTGCCGGTTATAAGTTTCACAACGTCGGCCGATATTTAATACAAATTGTGCGCTTTTCACTTTTTATAAATCTGTTACTTCGTTCGTGCCTTCTAATGTAAAACACCGAATGAAGTAAAATCTCTTACGGTTTCTCAATGGACGTAGCGAACATAAGCGTCTTGACGTTGATGGTTGGAAGTGTACATAGAAATAATATATAGAATGATCCAGGATTTCACAGTCAATTAGATATACGATTACATAATTGCCATTAAGGTAACATTATCGTAAATGATCTAATACTTTCACACGCAGCTGTTCGTATATCACTGTGTGCTACCTGTATCCTATCCATGAAATCATCGTGAAGCTTTCAGTCTCGTTAATTCCCATTCCAATGGCACTAGAGACTCTCGAGAATTGGAGTTCGGTGAAAAACGTATTTTTGTGAGTCGAGTGAAACGCGAGCAATTTGGCGAGCGGCCAGGACGCTATCCCGATCCTCGGAGGAGCCCCGTCGACGAGACCGGTCGCTTCTCGGTCGTCGAGAAAAATAACCGGTTGACGGCTCGGCGGATAGCCAAATCGTACGTCGATCTCGCGATCGGTTTCCATTTTTCGCATTCGCGACACGTTCGCGAACGCGTTTCCGTGTTCGATCATGCGTTTACTCGAAGAATTAACGCCTCACTTTACGATTATATGGTTCGTTATATGGCATCCAGTCGCAACATACGTACCGTGCGCCGACGACGACCTGCTGTCTAGCGACATCGAACAGAAGCTGAGAATACGTGGTGACTCCCTCTCGCTGGAACTGGCTAGCATCCGCCAGATCTGGAACGATAATTAAATCGCTGTAAGTGCAATTTCCCCGTTCCGCGTTCCCACGTCAGAATTCGAACGACTATCGAGTCACGACTTAGCAAAGTTTATCGAAGAAATCCAACTATTTTAACGAACTATGCGATATAATGGAAAGTAGCGTATTGCGCTTTGTCTTATGGCGTCCCCGATAGCGCTGCGATCCATACGATTTTAAACGTTAAGTGAAGAAAAGACTGTACACACAGAGGAAAATAGAAGAAGAATAAAGGACGCAACTCGAGTACGTAGAAAAACTCGAGGTTCTCTTGGTTTCAACGAATTCCATCGATGTTGCTCTTCCGCTTCTTGTCCTGCGTGTGTCGCCATCGCAATCGCGATCGTTTCCACGTTCCGAGAACGAGAGGATGTAAGCGGAGTCGTTTTTCGCTTCCGGACAAACTAGTTTAGCGACGAGCTATAGCATCTTCTTCCTAGCCAGCAGATTTTCCAGTTTGTTTCTTTTTTTTTTTTTTTTGGCGTGCTCGATGCGGGCTCCAGATCGAAAGTATCGTTCCCCACATCGAGGAGTTTCGATCGATGAAAAATTGTTCAAGCGGGAAAACTTTTCTCGTGCCATCGTCAACGCGTAGGTAAATGTTGGCGCGTTCGCTCGGCCTTTCTCGTCTCCATGCTCGAGAAGAGAACATCGCGTAAAGCGGACGCGTTTCATTCGCGATATCGTGAGTTTCTCTCGCTTTGCGTTCCTCTCTCCCTTTGTGTACATGTGCAGTTCACTTAGTAGTTAGTAAATATATATGCAGGTTAAGATGAATATCGACATCGTACGAGCCCCTAGATATCGCAAAACATGTGTCTGAAACATTTTTCCTTATCGCATACAATTTTCAAGATATTCACGTGTCTCTAGATAAAATGAACCAAAGTATTTGCACACTTACCGGAGGAAACTTTCATGTACATATTGCATATACATATATATATATATATAGGTTACATAGAAGCTTTTTGAAATTTTATTAGCACACTAGTGAGATACGATTATCGTGAATATATTGGTAAAATAAAGAATCAATCTATGTGTACAATCAAAATATACACAACCCAAATGTTGCAGGACATTCACTGCAAACATGTAATCAGTAAAGAATTATCGTCTTAAATATATAACAAATGGTGTCAAACATATATATATATATATATATAAACTAGGTGGTGCCCTACTGTAATATTTTGCGGTTTATCGATAGACCGAACGATCGACTGTTTACACACTTTCGCGACATCCGCGAAATACATAGCGCTTGCACTAAATGTCTTCAAACTTTAAAGTGTCTTTCTTTTACAGGCGCGTGTTTTACAACGACGCATCTTTGTACAAACGTGAAACCTAATCCGTCGAATCCGTTGTGATCTTCATTTTGATAGAAGAAAATGGATCATACGTAATGCGATAAAACAATAGAAAACGGAAAATATTGCGCATCCGTTATTTCCTTCTAAAACGAAAGGAACATTTCGGATGACCTAATACAATGGGAATAGTCAGGTGTGGTTACAGCATCAACGAAATTTCAAAATGTTTCGCATAACCCGTACGAGCGTTCGAATATTTTTCATCAGCTCTTATGCTCTTTTATATATAATAGTTGCATCTTTGTCGCTTTCTCTTCTCTCCGTTTCTCGTTGCTCTTTCTCCTTGTCTTCGTTTTATTGTTTTCCAGCCGGTTTTGCGGACGCGGCGAAACGATTCCGCAAAGGTAGCTCCGCGCGGTTCGTCGTACTTCTCGCGTTTCCACGTATTCGGGCACGCGTTTGCCTGTGTCGCGCGTGCCTCCTACGCACACAAGTACGACAACAGGGTCCGTGTAACCGCGTACGTGCGCTTATAAGTAGATACGTGTGGGACGAACGGGCCCCAGTTAGCATAACCTGATCTCGAAGGCCTCTCGGGTATCCTCCCTTCACTCTCCGCCTTTTCTTTTTCTTTCTCGTTCCCTGCCACTTCCCTTTCCATGCGGACCCAAACCCTCCCCGCGCCACCTTCTTCCACACTTCTTTTACTCCCCAGGACGAGTTTCTTTCTTTTCCCTCGCATTTTCTTCCTTCCATCCATCGTGTCGTCCGCGTTCACCTATCGATCTACGGTCAGGAGAACACACTGTTTGCCCGTGTTTGATGGACAAACAGGTTCATGTACACACTGTGTCGTACAAAGGACATTTGCCTCCTTTTTTACGGAATTTAATTTATTAGGTGATTTAATTTATGATGCATGCGAAATATCTTTTTTCTGATAAACATATATAATCATGAAGTTAGTGGTTATTAAAGAGAAATCAATTTCAAACAGGCCGATCGTAATTCTCCAGAATGTAATAAATTAGATCCAAGTATATTAAATTTCGTATCTTGTTTATGAAAATGAAATGTACAGGAGCCCGGTAAAGGAATGCCGCTGAACATTGAGAAAATCCTAAATACATCGCTCGTGATATCGATGTATCGAAGACATTAAAGTAACACTCACCTTCTTATACGCAACTTCGTCCTCGACTTATCAGCGGCGATTCTTTTTCACAGATTTTTTAAACCAGTTTTCTTTTCACTTCTAACATTATCGATACGTATTAAAATTCCTTCGTTCTATCGCTTGATCTTTCGTTCAAATCCGAAAATCGGCAGGAACGTATTTACGTGTTTCGTGAAAAACGGAGTAAAAGAGGCCGCGTTATCAACGGCACACGTAATCCATCGTCATCGTCGTTGTAACGATCGTACGGTGACGCAACTCGACAAAGGCGCGACAAAAAGGTTTTCCACGCCGTAACGTAGGAGGATGTTCGAGGTCGTGAAATTACGCGTCCGCGACCTCGCATAAGAGAAAGGAAAAACGATGCAACGCGATGCTATGCGAGACAACAGACATAATAAAGCGCTAAGGATCCGTAAAGATCCGTGAATCGATCGCAGCGGGGAGAGACAGAGAGGAAAACTACGAGAGAGAGAAGAGGACGTGGATTCGAAACGGGTGTCGCCAGATCGACGCAGGAGCCGAAGCAGGAGCAGCGAGAACACGCGCGCGTGGCGACGCGTGCCACGCTCGTCGCCTACGCGTCAGCGTGGTCGAGTCGAAACCAAGTGCGGACCTCGCGGACGAATCGCTCGAAATCGCGGCGAAACTTTCAACGACTCTTTCTCTCTCTCTCTGCCACCATCTCTCTCTCTCTCTCGTCTATAGTACGATGGATAAATTGGCGAAGGAGTTAGACACTTCGAAGCGGTCGAATCGCCACGCGACCAACGCGCCTTCACGCCCACGAGTTGACGATCGTCTTCTCTAACTCTTGCGCAAACTACTTTGCGACTCTGAGCGATCCGTGGGATAGTTCGTGATAATTTTCTATCTCGTCTAAGAGTAGAGATTCTCAAAATTACTCTGACGTGGATGCATGATTCAAGACTATCGAGAGTGTGGGAGTAAAAATAGTCTAAAACAAAGCTGCCATCTGTATAGATTAAGAATTAAGCTACATCGATCAACATCTTCGATTTATTATCAATTGATCAATTCATCAATTTTTCGATTTCGTCAGATAAGTACGTGATTAATGTTCAATCGTCGATAATGTTATTTTCTTTTACGAGCTTATTTGTTACACTACGATAACGTAGATAACAGCAGATTCTAAGATAGTTTTCTTTACGATCGTCGCTTTATTTATGAAACTCTTCTGCTTATTTACAGAACTGATCAAAGTGGCTTCTGAACGGCCTCCTATCGTCTCGCAATTGGCGAAATTCAGGCTGTGCGCGTGTATTCATTTCAGAAAAGAAATCTGAAAATGTAAAAATACACGTATCGCGGAAAAACATGAAACATCAAACATATATATAATACACGTTGCGCTAGATATTTAATGGACGAAGCAGATTTCTGCTCGCATTCCGTTTCATTAACCGTTTCCACAAAAGTGTGGGTTTGCGTAAGCACTCGCAGTCTACTGACAATATCGGTTTAATATTGTGCAAGAGGGTCCTAGCAGCGAGCGTTGTATCTCCCCGTGTACATTCCTCTTTTCTCGATAACGCATGTGAAAAAGTGGTTCGTCTGTATCGAGCCTTAAGAAACATTCGCGATTTTTCTTGCGCTAATCGTCTATGATAAGAAAGAATCTCTCGTGGAAGCATAAGTTTACTCGACGTTCGCGTCGTACGTGCGAAAAGTCACGTGTACAGTCGTCCTCTTATCGCGTACTGGACTATAATCTTAAAAAAGAGTGCGATAATACGGTTCTTACCTTCGTAGGAGATACGTCGAAAGTCGTCGGTGGCGCGTAGGCCCGCGATCAGCGTGCCCAGAATCGCGAGTCGCACCGGCCACCGGTCCATCCCGATCGGGCTTTGTCCTCCTTTTCCCTCTCTCGAGTGTTCTCTCACCTGGAAGCAGAAACGTAGAAATGATCGATGAGCGGCGTCGCCGGGAAAGCTGTGTCCCTAAGGCGGCCGAGAAGCCTCGCGGACGCCATGGGACGCGCGTATACGGAGAGAAGGCGTCGCGGACGAAAGTCGGCAAACAGCGGACGACCGGGAGCGCGCGCAAGGTCGACGACCTCGCCTGCGTCTCCGTATCGACTACCTCTTTGCGTCCAGATCGCATTTATTCTCGTGATCAGCGAATGATCGATCGATCTGCAGCCTCAGATCGATACTCGACTTTCATTTGTCCGGCTTTTTATAAAAGAAAAAGCGATCCCCGTTTGCAACGCCAAGTCGCATTTCCGTCACACGAGCGTCGAAACTGCCGACGATACTGTGACGAATAACGAATTTTAAAGTCTAGATCTTTATCGATTCTCGTCTCGCTATGTCATTTATTTCACAGACTACTTTCTATGTTGTACAATTTTCTTTCTTTCTTTACCAGTTTGACTTCCTCTCGATCGTAAAAGTAAATAAGAACGCCGTTTCCCTCGTTGCACGTAATTATGAAAAAGTTCTTTGTATTTGTAGTTGTGACAGATACTTGCAAACGGTGGGCGATTGGCCAATGCGCTACTACTGTGTGTTAGAGGTACGTCGTACGAACGTTGATTTAAGGGAAAACAACATCGGATCACGTACGTGCAATCACGTTAACTACAGGTAACAGTCCGTCAAATTCGACATCGATCGCAACGTTTCTAACTTCTCACCTAACCAAGCTGTTATCGTACGGCCGCGGATGCTTATTTGGATGTGCCCCGCGTTTCCCGACAATGGCTACGGCCCGACATCTCTTCTTTTGCACGCTCTTTGTCTTTGAACGTCCGTGTCACGGTGACAGCTCGCTTTCTCGTCTATGAATAGATAGCGGGATAAAGGAGGACGCGTCCCGAGACGTCGACGGACCCACGTGGTTACGATATGTGTATATACAGACTCTGTCTGCTTCGGAAGTGTGACGAGAAATAGAGAAAACATGCGGTATAAATATAAGAAAACAAAGTGCTGCGAAATTCTCTGCAGAGGTTTGCATGGAAATTCTTCCTGAAACTTTGCGCGGATATATTTCCCACAGATTCGCATGGATATATTTGCCCAAGATTCGCGTGGAAATATTTCCCAAGGATCTCTACAGTCGGACTCCCTGTAACGCGGACTAAAAATTGCGCCACTACCCCCGCGTGCAATTTAGAAATTGCGATTAACAAATTGTTGAAAATATATAATTCACTCGAACCAGAGTTTTGCGTTAACCCTTGTGCGACAAGAAGGCGTTGTTTACAGTGTTTTATAACGTTTTTAAAGAATACATATTTATTTAGTTACAGTTCTTCGCGCTCTTGGATTCGTACAACGCGAAATCCGTCTAACCCGGAACGTATATTTCGCGTTACGGAGGGTGCTGCTGTATACGGATAAAGTAGCGCAATGGACACGATGGATTGATATTATGGAAATGCAGGAAATTCGATCGCAACACGTGGAAATTCTCGAGGAAGCTTCGCGTGCAAGTTCGCGTAAACAACGATTCAAATTAATAGGACGAGGGAGATACGTGACGTAACGCGTAGTTGGAAGAACAGAGGCACGAAATTCCGGACTCTTCTTCCGAGTATCCCCTTCCTGCTGATCGACGATAAAATATTCCGGTCGACGTTGCGGTGGTCTCGGTAGGGTAAACTTTTTAAAAGTCCATGGTTGCTTGCGCGATACTAGGGTGGTACGAACGTCACGGTGGTCTCGAGAAACCCTAAACAGGATACGGTGCTTTCTTCGAATATAAATATCGCGGCAGGCAATTTTTGTTACTCGTTTCGTCGCTTCGCTGTTTTATCGTTGTCGTCCCTTCGAGTCCTCCGTGTATTACGATCGATCGTTTGGACACTTATAAAATTGGAGGTGGAGTCAGAGAGGCGGATATATCGAGATATATCAGAGGAGAAACGGTGTACCGTGACATCGCCACGAATAAGGCCAACGAGGAGCACCAAAGTTACCGTATTTGTCCCGAACACGCGTATGCATGTAGGTACATGCATACGGTACGTCGAACGGTTTCGAGATCGAAGAAGGTGGCACTACGGAACGATATGGAATGTATTAAATATGGAATACTCGTTGGCAACGAGTACCTTGGTACGAAGCTAAACATTCATTTTTCCGTCTGAACGCAAGTTACGAGTTGCAGCATTAATGAAACTCGTTGCGATCGTTGCTTAACTAGTTGACTAGATCGTCGTTTGAATCTATCTCGTTTAATCGCAAGCATTGACTCGCTAGTTGATTTTACTTTTCCGATTCTACTCGGTCTTATATTTTGTACATTTCCTGCAAATAAACGACATTCAACTGTGCTCAATTCGTATCTACGAGACATCAAATTCGTCACATTTTCGATGTATATCGTTCCGTTTCTAGCTCCGTATTTTTTATTTGCTCGTGTCAGATAACAGGATTCGAATAAATAAACGTAAACTTTAATTATCACGTGGAAGAGATACGTGGAGCGAAGACTTAACG
This sequence comes from Bombus pyrosoma, assembly GCF_014825855.1. Classification (NCBI taxonomy): domain Eukaryota; kingdom Metazoa; phylum Arthropoda; class Insecta; order Hymenoptera; family Apidae; genus Bombus; species Bombus pyrosoma. The sequence goes on from NC_057784.1 coordinate 2,408,099, forward strand.
TGTCGTCGCCTATCTCCCATCAAGCGAGAACGAGCTCGGTTTATCAGGAAACGATGTCGAAGGGAGAAGATGAGAAAAAGGTTTTCCACGTTGTTCAAGGTTCTTTCGTGTTAGACGAGCCGCACGAATTCAAGCGATTCGATCGAACGGATGACTCGAAATCGTGCAACTTGTCCAATATAGAAGTATCAACGGGATTCAACAACGTGAAAAAAAGGGCATTTGAAATGATCTAATCGAACGATAAAGATAAAGAAACTCGAAAAAATATTTCAAGAAGGAAAGAAACGCGAAGATAAAGAAGAATAGACATCGCGAGAAGCGAGAATAGACGGATAGATCGACGTCCTTCTTGAGTTCCTGGTCCGTTTAGCGGAAGCGTACTTGATCGATCGATTATGCGCGCGTGACGAGAAAAAGACGCGCTATACCGTGCTGTCATGCCGTGTCGTCCTGTCTTTCTCAAACGTATGCTTAGGTATGTATGGCCGGAATGTCTGTGACGAGCACCGTTAGTCGATGCAACCGGAGCTTTCGTATCGCACACGAGATGCCTCGTTTTTCTTCCGATTACCTTCGAGATAACGACGGTCGAATGGAGGCGATAAACGCGCTCGAGTTTTTAAGAGATTAGAAGCTTATTTTCGATTCGTAGCTGTTGTTTACAAGCGACTCCCTAAACCCTAAAGCCCTACCAGGCCGTTTCATTTTCTCCTCTAAAGTTTCCCGTTTTTCCTAATATATGCGATAATTCTGTGCTCAGTTATACCGCCTTCTTTGAATTCATTTTCCATCCAATTGCATTTTCCTATTCGATGCAAAGCAGCACCTATAACGTCGTGCATAGCTGTGGTCTTATTAAAATAAGTTAGATCGAGCCAATCAATTGTTTCGCTTTGAACCACTATACAGACACACAGCCTCGTCACACTATCAGCGTTTCGAACTAGAAGCGTAGTCTAAACTTATTGATATAGATAGCGAATAAATATAGCTATCTGTATGTAACGCAAACAAGCTTAGAGAATATTCCTGGAATAAAATCGCAATCTGTTTCGCAAGAAAGACGGTATGGACCGCGTTAAGTACCTCTGTCGTAACGAACATCGTCGCGATTGAGTCGCTTCGAAGACATGCCCGTTAACTGCATAAACCGGAATCCAGAAAAATTACAACAATTACAGACACTGCACTTTTAAATTTACAGAAATATTAATACAGAGAAAATTTTTCAGAGACGAGGTCTCTTTCTCCGGACGATGGATATTATGTAACGACGTGTCTGGATAATGTGAAATCGATAACTACATAAAAAGCGGAGTTGATCCGTTCGGCGTCTGAGAGGCTCGATTTAGCTCCAAAAATAACACGCAACGTAAACGGCGCTAAGCTACAAGTTGAGGTTACAATTTTTCAACGAGATTATTTCTATTTCACCGTAGCAGTTCGAGATCCAACGATTGCCACCATCGTGCCTATTTCTCTCTTCGAAGCATCGTCGAGGAATGGCAAAGAAGAGCAAAGACTAGACCGTGTACACGACGCAGCACGTGGCGCATCAATCTCTGTTCGCCTCAATCCGTGATGCGTTTTACTCTACCGATTTTCCAGAGACTCTCCTCGCAGGGTGTGGCTCGTGCACAGTACGTTCGTCTCTTTCTCTCGGTGGAACCGTCTTGTTTCCTAGTACCACGGATAGAAGCTTGCGGTGGCTAGCGCACTCGCGCGAGCGCGTTACTCGGACGCGATTTATCTCGAGCCGGTAGTAGAGTAGGTTGCTAGTCGGAGGAGCGAAGCGTACATAGCTGCGTGTAGACGGACGCGCGCGCGACCGGCCTGCGAGAAATTTTATGGGAGCGGGTCGCCAAACATGGTAACACGGTCGCGACTTACCTCGACGGAGGCTGCCGCATCGTCGGTACGCTCTCCTCCGAGATCGGCATCTCAGTGGCCACGGCCGAGACCGCGATCTCAATTTCCAATTTTAATTCCAATTTTCACCTTATAGCCGCGGGTTCCTTGCAAATCTCGTTTCGTTTCTATGGTTTTCTTACTTGCACGCTGTCGTTGTATTTATTCTAACCAGACTACGGATTCTTACGTATTTATTGACGAAAATTTCAACACGCAGAAATGCGCATAATATAAAAGATATTCCAAATACTTTTCATCCTATTTAATGGGAGAAATAAATGTTTACGTAGGTTGCATTTCTTTAATTACGTTAATAAAAGTAGGAAGCTGCATAAAAATCCGCAGTCTAAATCAGGGCTTCTTAAAACTATGGGGTGATCGCATATCGTGATCGCATATGGGGTGAGAAGTGTGTAGAATTCACCGAGTTATTAAAAAAAAAAAAATCGTTTAAACGAGTCTCTGCTTGAAATTAGGATTCTCGGCAATTTCTAAAATAGCCCTAAACGCACTTATCGATCGCAAAACGACATCTTCATCATTGACGATTGGAAAGTCTACCGTAAAATTTTCCCGGGCAAAATGGAGTGGCGAATGGAAAAGCTTCAAAAAGCGCTGCTTTAAATTATTTTTGCATATGTACCGCTTGTTAGGTGCAAGTATATTAAATTTCATACCATCTAGCAGTTTTATATCACTGCAAAAGTGCCATGTTACGAAAATGATGTGTAAAATCTTCGTCGAAGGAGAAAGGTATACGCTAACGTTTTTCGTAGCCACTGTATTTCGTTTAATTTCGCACACCTTGCCATTATCACGTCGCATCTGATTTTTAAGATTTTCTCCATTATCGTGATTCAACATTCAGGGTGGTGGCTCTCTGAGATCGAGTGGAAACAGGTGGTTCGACGATCGGTCGTTCGCTTAACACTGCAGATAACACGAGGGCGTGCTATCGACTCGACCTCTACACGGTTGCGGTTACCAACATCGCGTGTCGTGCGAAAGAACGTATACAGCTTCTCGTTGATACCGTACCGAAGCGATTGAATGCGATTTCTACCAAAAATACGTGATTTTTTCGAGCGAAATATAAAGAGACCTGGATTGATAATCGGCTTCGCTGGAACCGAGATAGCCCGGATAAATCGAGACGCGATAAATTAGAAAATGTCGGTCGAAATTCATAATTCGCTATCTTGCGTTCATTCCATATTTCAGGAATTTATTATAAAAACGAAACACATAGTAGGGATGACCTATATGATTAAAGAAACGATACTATAGGAAGATGACACGCAAAAAGAATGATAAGTCCATTTCTGTTGGTTTTTTCGCTATTGTATCATTTGACAGCTAAAAAGGAAGCATTTTAATACCAAACAGTTGGAGAAGAAAATCACCCGATAGATTCAGAAATGTACGTACGTGTTTCGAAGACAGGAGATAAATTATTCACAATGTTTTCTGAGAAACGTTCGGGAAACTGTCATCAGCTCCGATATGGGATTGCTTTACAACGTATCGAATAATAAAAGTGACTCGGAAAAATCGAGAAACGCGATTGTTCGCGTCTTTCGTCGCTTGTTTTTATATATAATAACTGTCTGTTGTAGGATGGTTTAGTTTGACAAGTTTAGTCTAGTTTCACAAGAGCTCAGCTAATCGACGTTAGAGGAATAAAAAATGGAGCGCAATTTATGGAAACTTCATCTTATAATATCTCACAGCATTGCAACACGAACACAAGATATAAAACGAATAAAAACATATTGTGAACTGACCATCGTCTCCTCGGATCGATAAATGGAAAACGGCGTCAAACAGTCTGGCCATGCGATAAATTTCCCTCGGATTGCGCACCTCGCTTTCAGAATAGATTATCGAAACGTATTCTCTCTACAATTTCCACGGCATTCTACTGTCTCGATCGCTGTCTGCCGAGGAAATTTATCGAGGAGAGTTATCGAGTCAAGTCACGGCTTATCGGGAAATCATCGATAGAACGGTCAAGGGAGAACGATAAGGGCAAATTATGTGTAATGTCACGCAAAGGCAGATATCGGGCTCGTTGTACGTTGAAAACTTCGTGAAAGCTTCATCAACTCGACGGAAGAAAAGTTTTGTTCTTCCTTCTGGTTGAAGAGTCGCGTAGCAGAAGAACTCGACAAAGAAGCCATTCACGGCAACCAACCACTCCTCTCCAACGATCTTTTGCCTTCTGCTGCTTCGTCTGTTCCGTCTCTCTCTCTCTCTCTCTCTCATAGAGGGTGGGAAACTTTGAAAGAAATCGGTCGAGTTGGCGTCAAGGTGGTTCATTTGGATGACAGCTCTGTCACGCGATCGCCTCACCTGTTTTTCGTCAGGATTTCTGTTAATGTCTCGCTACAGATGCTTCTTTCGATTACGAAACTCTTAAACTTAACTCAGTCTTTCATTAACCGAAGGTTTTTTACAGCTTTGGTGACTGACAAAAATGACGAAAAATTAGAAATAAGAGAATTAGAAAATAACTGACGCATTTTTTAAAGACAGAGTCTATAGCTGTATGATAAATCGCGGATGGTATTTGTGGAAATTCATGTTTTTATAAACGTAAATAAAAGATAGAAAAACCTAAAGAGGGATTTATCCCATTCGTTGGATGCTATAACGAGTATATTTTGAATGTTTTAAAATATTTTCATGTTTCGGTTCAAGTTGTATCAGGATTACTACAATTACAGATTTATACACAGATAGCTGTTACGAAATAACCGAAAGCAAAGCTTCCAAAGTAATTGAATCTACTCACCGTCACTTTCGTCTTATCGGTACTTTTTCCAGAAAGTTTCTCGTTTACTTCTTTATCTTCCACACTTTCTGCATTTCCAATATCAGATACGGAAAGATACATACTTTCAATTTCAATTCAAACAAAAATTAGATATTAATTGCGTTATATCCGATGACGTTTTATATTTAATGTCTTCCTTAAATCTTTTACGAGCTTCGCTGTGTTATCTCTTTCAGACACGAATATTTTTTTTTTTTTTTTAATTGCGAGCCAAATATTCCGTAGCAATCAATAACAAAATGTTCTCTGGTATCTTCGCAAAAAGAGTATAATGCATTCAAATCTGAGATTAACTTTACCAACACTTAACTAGTTAATCCTTGCTGCATAAATGAATCAGGACACGAAATTAAAATAACAGCGACATTTCTAGTTACAACTGATATACAACACCATTCTAATCGCGACAAGCCACTTTCTTCTTCTCGCATTAGTCGACGAGTGTACGTAGATGAATGCGTATCAAACTACGTGACACTTCTATGCGAAATATATGTAATTATATTACCAGGCAATTCTACCCAGCAAAACTTCCGACATAATTAACAAAACCAGAAATTTTCTCCGCTATCGAGAGAGAAAAAAAAAAAAAGAAAAAAAGAAATGACTGGATGCTAAACAGGCTAGCCATAAATTCTTACATTTATCAAACTTAAATGAAAGCCAATCTCTGCTTAACAGAATTTCCTTCCGACGTTATGGTCAACGTCGACGTGTTAAATCAGCTTACGTATATACAATTAAACACCAGCAAGGTGACCATTGGCGCTGCCTTGCCGCAGGCGAGAAAGTGCGATTTCGAGCGTGCACGGAACGCGGACCTGAAGATTCGAATGGTAATTTAGTGCAGATACATGGTGAACCAATCTCACTTGATACTAAACAGCGCGAGAAGAAACGAGACGAGACGGCAGACGACACGGAACCCAAGTGGATAGCTTTTACTCGCGGAGAAACGATTCGCAAGAGTACCGTGTGTGTGTGTGTGTTTGTTCGACCGGACGTCGAACGAACGAGCACGAGAGAGGTAGTGGGCCAGCTCCTTATACGGATCGTTGTTTCGGTCCGAGCGAGGAGAAGTTGCTCCGATCCGTTTGACCATCCAAAACGAGTGGGTACCCTGCCGCGAAAACGGACATTCTCACCCGCACCTTCGCTTCGTTTCAAACGATGGAACCTTTGCCCTTTTTCCATTCGTCAACGAGCGTACGTGCTTCGAAACCTTTGGATAAACTCGATAATCTCGAGGGTTGAATGTATATTTTAAACTTCCAAGAGTATATTTACGGTGTAGTTGTACACCGTCAGCCTAATCTCACGTGCTACGCGCGTCAAGTCCGGGAGATGCTATGGCTCGAGATATGACGGAAATCGAGCATTTCTCGAGGACCGGGCAATAGTTTTTTAGAACGTTATAAATACTTCGATCTCTTCGAGTTTCACGAAATTGAAAAGATATTTAGCAAATTGTTATTATTATTATTAACCGGTATATTGTTCTTAATTAACAGATAGAAACGATATTGGAGGATGTAAATTAATCGAAAATGAAGAAAAGGTTGCAAACGAACCATTTGTCCTGTAACGTTGACTCTGACTGATCGCGAGTTAAAACCAGCATTCTGTACTAATTTTTAACTTCTATATACACCGGATACAAATTTTACCAACGTAATCGCGATAAATTACTACACGCGCCAATGGAATTTCAAAATGAAAACACACATAATATACGAACAACAGTTTTCTATGTTACGTTTCAAATACTTTCATAGATTGAGGTTAGGTTGGGGTTAGGTTTTGCACGCAGAATAACCTTCTGTTGATTAATACCGTCTGTCCGGAGATTAAGCAAATTTACGTGTACTCGACAAGTTTTCAAATTCGATTTTCTCGTAAACGAATCATCTTCCAACGCAATCTTCCTATCTGTGATTTTCATCTTACGTCGTGCGATAGAATCGCCTTCGTTTCACTTGCATATACCGTGAATTTAAATTGACATGTGCAGCTATACACTTTGGATTAATCGTACGTTTATGTAATGATTTCTCCGAAGTGATCGAGATGTTTCCATTAGAAGAAACATAAGTCTTATCTATTGTCAGCGTTGACTTTCGTAAACAGGATTCGATAAACGGCAAGGAAAATTATTCCTCTTCAATTATATCGTCAAATTACCGAGCGAGCCTAGTCGTTGGTAGGCGAGCCAGGACAAAACATTATCAGAAACAAGGACCCAACGCGTCGTACGTGACCGAAAGAAACGAAACGACACGACTCGCGTGCGTTTCATGGGCAATGCGTGACGAGAGATGCAACGAATCGTTAAAATGCCTCGTAAACTACCTCTCTGTTTCTTCGACCTCGAAAAAACCCATCGAATCGAGAAGCTGCGTTCGACGCGCGTTCCATGTACCACGATTCGTTCGAATCTATCGAACACGTGTTAACGTGGAATTTTTCCTCGATTTTCTTCTCGCAAGAAATCAGGTCGGCGTTCGATTTCTCTTACGCTGGAAATACATCTCGCATTCTTCGATTTTTTTTAAACGCGTCTTTCGTCCCTAAACTTTTGTAAAATTCCCGCACTATGTATTTTTATTTCTTATTATCTTTACTTTTTTTCTACAGTAATGGATAAATCTAAATGAATAAAATACAGAAATAGGCGAAGAAATTTTTGCTACGATTACTATTATAATTCTATCCTTCTTCTTATTTGACGATCGCTTTCGTAACGAAAATTAAAAAACAACAAGCGGTTCGATAAATAAATAATTCATGCCGTGAGCGGACAGCGACGCTCTCTTGTGCGCGCGACACATATGAATTTCCTCCGGCTTTCGGGCCCAACACAATTTTCCCTCTTTCTTCCTTCTTTTTCTCCTCTTTCCTTTCAATTTCGTCTCGTCCCATCGTATCGTGTTTACGTCCGATACTTTGAAATCGCGTAATCTGTTTTCAAGCTTTTCCCCGGCTCTCAACGGTACAGCGTCCTTTGAGTCATTTTTTATCATTGGGAAAGATTTTTAATTTGAGGGAACTGCGAGATACTCGTTGTTACCGATACACGCACGATCTCTCGTTTCTGTTGCATGCTTATTAAACTAAAAAATGTCGCAAAGTAGATAGAAAAATTTTTCTGCGATCATTCATGCGTGCTTCCTAAAGTACGTAACAGGCAAGTCTAGGTTAATCTCGAATCATCGAAAAGTAATTATACCGGTGTACGTCATACTGATCGCAGGGAAAAACGCGAAACGAGTACTTAAGCAATCTTGCGTACTTAAGCAACATACTCCTCGTTGCACAGTGTACACACTGTACAACTCAAAACTATGGATTGACTAATACATCAAAAATATATACAACACTCCCATTTCAAAAAATACCGACGAGCTTGAAAATTCGAAAAAAATTTGACCGACGAAGAAATCATATTGTTCATTTTTTTGAACCGATTAATTTTATTCCGGCACAATCCTCAATATCGATCAAAGCAATTGAGATATCAAATGAAAATAAGAACGAGATATCCTATAGAAGCTTTTCTATTGTATTTGCATAGTGTTTAGATGTTTATATGGTTGTTCCATGGTAAGATGCAGTTATACCACAGTGTATACTCTGTACGGTAAGAACGACATTGGAGAGGACGAGACCCGAATAGACGAGCCGTTAACCGGGACGATTAACGCGTGACAAATAATAATATATACTCGCGTCGCTCGTAAAGTGGTCAAGTTAAACCGTACAATCTATACGCATGCATATATATACTTACACAGATTTCGGGGGGAGGTAACCAATCACGTATCCATGGATTCTACCGACATGTCCTTCTCTTCCGTCCTCCACATGATAAGTCGTCCTGTGATTCGTTTCGAGCTCCAGATTATCGAGAAGAAGTCTGATCTCGCGTTCGAAGATTTGGACGCGAAACTTTTCATAAAAGATGCGCTCTTTCAGTTCGCAGTTTGTGATTCAAGTAACGAGCGCCAATGTTTTATGGCAAATAGGGAGAAAAGGGAGAAAAGCAACGTGGGTTTCAATGTATATTAGGTTAGGTTGGAAACACAAACAATAACTTCACATTACATAACACCCATGCGTCTCGACTGCCGCGAGAACACTGAGGCACCGTCGTTCGTCGTACAATCTCCCCACTACCGTGGCTCGTTCTTTTGAACCCCATACGCGTATAGTATACACGAGGTCCCCAGTGGAAAGACCACTTTGCAGTTTTCTTCGATTCTCCCTAGATGGCCGACAGACCAGCAGCGCTGCTTCCGAACTTCTCGACCGTCGATCTCTTTCTATCGTAGGACACTCTGCTTCGGCCCTATCGCTCCTTCCTTTCTCATATTTCCCGGTTTTTCCAGTCCTTTTCTCTTTTTCCTCCTTGTCCCCATGGTTTCCCATTTCTTTTCTCTTCTCTTTTGTCCAGTTTGCTTTCCTTTTCCATATTTTTTCTAGAATTTCCTTTCATTCTTTACCTTCCTTTTCTGTCATTTTCTTCCTTTTTCTTCGCTTTTCTCCCTTTTTCTCTACTTTTGCAGATATCGTACACTTTTTTACTTGACTTTGCCTCAAAATAACTGGACAGATCTTGCAAACTCCTCTTGTTATACTCGCCTTGTTTGGAAACAAGCGTCCGTGAGAGAGAGATAGAAACGCATTTGTGTACGCACCAGGGCACCCATCTCGTCCTCGACAAAGGACGACCAGCCACCCTATTCGAAGGCCAAATCGTCCAAGGTCGATCATCCTTCCAACGAAGCGGCTCGGTCGAGTTTTCTCTTCTTCCTTCTCTCACCCTTTCCTCTCTCTCTCTCTTGCATCGAGATCGGACGGTGGATTTGCTTGCTCGATCGGGACGACAGAGTGGAAAGAGGAAGGAACGAGACGATTACGCCGTTTACGATTCGAGTTTGTTTGCTACCTGCTGCCTACATGACATCGGACGTAAAACGGACGGATGAAAGAGGTCGGGAAGCGTTCGTTTGTAAGCAAAGAAAAGAAGAGATGGACAAGGGTCCGAAGAGAAACGAGGAAGGGAGTGGGAACGAGATATTAACCCTTTGTGGTCATACCGAAACAGAGATATGGGTACCATGTTGGTTGGATTTAATTTTTAATGGACGAATATCAGTAAGTCGATTCGAGGCTTCCGAGAAAATAAGTCAAATTTCGGAAATTTAATAAAATCTGGGAAAATTCACCGACATATTAATCTTTTAGATTAAACGTTTCTGTGCAAACACGAACAGTACTGCTTTACTATCGGGACCAGTAAACTTCGAATTTGATTCTGACAGCTCGCAATTGATACAATTTTTCTCGCATTATAAAATTTTGTTGGTTACGAAGTGCAACTTAGAAAGAAGGACGATTAACAAACCACTTAAATCGACAGGGAACAGCCACGCTGTCTCAGACTGCCTGACGGATAACTGTGCATACCAACGTGTACAAAGATGCATAGAATGCACCAGAACAAACGTAGTTTATATTTTTTTAACGTGACCGAGCGAAGGACAGAGAAAGGAGAAACATGGGGGAAGGGGAAAAGGAGAAGAAGATGGAAAAGAAGGTTCAAGGTCGTGAGGATGAAAGAAGCGCGTTTACCGTAGGAGTGGTCGTGTGGGGGGTCGATGCGTCGTGGCCTCGAGCGTATGTGTACGCGAGAACGGTTTCGGAACGGCCGCGTAATCCGAATCCGAATCCGAAACCAGTTTCTGCCCCGTGGGTCAACCAGACCCGTCCTCCTCTTCAACGTCGTCTCCCACCGCGTTCGACCCATGTTCGTCACTCCCCCAAACCGAATCTCCCTCTTTCTATCACGGCAATATATCTCCTTTCTTCCGAATCGTCGTGACCACCTCGTATTTTTTCCATTCTGACGTTTTCAAACCATCATCGACCGATCACGATGATCTAATAATAGAAAAGTCCTGATTGTTGTGTCGATGCGATACCTACGAAACGTTCTTTCTCGTCCTTTAAAGACGTGAGAATTAGTGAACAGTTGATGAACAGTGTTCGAAGACAAGATGTTCGTAGGCGTGTTATGTTCATGTCCACTCTACGTAACACAAGCATATTTCGCGCGGTATGCGAATAAATGATAAGCAGAACTGTTCGTCAAACGTAATGGTTAACTGAAGTGTTTGCATCGAATGAACACGGTGTAGTACTTGAAATATTTTTCTAGGTTTTAGGAATTTGTTACATGCAATATTCAGAAGAGAATCGTAGAACGACTATAAATTGTTTGCCAACATCTTACGAAATGTTCGATATCCGCTCGCGTCCTTTTCGCGAACTATCGAGCTTCAAAATGGGGATACGATGGTTGCTTCTGTTGGTGAACAGTACGCGAACTACCTGCGAGCTGCCTGAACAACTAGCAAACGGTTCAGGAAAATATTCAGGAAGTAGCTCAGGCCAATATGAACCCAGCGTAATGTTTGTTTCTCCCGTCGATTCTATTATGTCGATATTATGAGTTTTTTCGACGAACGTTTCATTTCCGTAGATAACCTTATGCCCTCTTATCCAACTCGGACGTTTCACAGAGAGACATACACATAAGTATTATAACGCGATCTTCTCAAGGACTTGGTTGCATCGCCTCGCGATTCGAGGAACAAGTACAGTCAGCGTGTACTGTAATGATTATAAGTAATAAATTAAATCACTTCTTCAGTTCATCGATTTTTATTATTTATGCCAAGTCCATACTGACCAGATTTGTGCACGAGCGGAAGCAACGTTATATGCACGCTGCAACTTACGAGCAGGATAGAAGGAAAACGAGCTTGTTGCGAATAAGCTCGTTAATTTACTGTATTTTAGGCAAAACGATTGTTAAGAAGCATACATACTTTTGACATTGCGTAGTTTCAATATTTCGCGTAAATGCTAACTTCATCTTACAATATACGATATACAATATACAGTATACAATAGGTTATTTCACAGTATAAAAATCGTGAATATTTCCATTTGACCGAGTAAACAACGAATAAACAACGAGCGAAGAATAAAGTCAACTGAGAAAGTCGTATTCCTAACAATAATTTTCCCCGAAATAAGCGAGTGTCGAGTAACTTACGGATACGAGTGTACTTGATTCGCGTTACGTCAATGTCGAGCTTGAATTCAGTTTAGCTCAGCATTGACAGATAGAATGGATTCGCTGATTCTTTTTTAACTGATTGTGAGCGATGTCTCTGGTCGATACCGTCAACCACGATACCGCGCATAGTCGTCGACAGTGGATGATGCGCGTAGAATCGCGGTCGATAAATACGTAATTCTTGATGACGCGGCGCGCACAGCCAACGAAAGGTAATGGTTTGGACGTTAACACGGATAGAGATTTGAAGGGGGAAAGAAAGGCTTCTATTGCGCGCCTCACAGTCGTGCTTTACTTTCCGTGATCCCAGGATTACGCGATTCTCGCTTTAACTCGCGTGGGTGATGCACTGATCGCTTTGTGCTCTTACGAACAATACGGAATAACCAGAGAACCGAAGAACCAGAAGAAAGACTGTAAAAACCGGAAAGCAAAGATGAGAGGACGAATCAGCGTATTTTGCGCCGCGATGGTCGCTACGGTGATGTTGTGCAGGTTAGTCGATCGATAGCCGGTTCAGCGGCTTATGGACGCAATTAGCGGTGGGACTATTACGATACATATTGACGCTCGAATAATTCAATATCCGAATACTTAGTCCATTAAAAGGTATCGAACTCGCGGGTTAGTATTAATTTTCAGTATCGATACCGATATCTGATGGAGCAACAGGTATATCAATCTATCTATCGATCCAACAGCAACCGAATATTTATCAAATACTTTAAGAATATCGAAATAGATGATTTCATAAATTAGAAACATCTGAAAGCTGCGAAAGTTTTATCTTTATTTTTGAAACTTCGTATTGGCGTCGACACTTTCATGCAATATCCTGTGGATATTTTCGTACAAGTATCAACCAAGCGTTTGGTGTAAATATCAAAGAGCTACCAATTTTTATCGATACCTACAACCGTTCACGAATGTCTTCGAACATTTCTAGAAACTTTATGAATATACATACATTGAAGAGTGTTTTTCCTATGCGAAATACTTTGAAATGTCATTAGTACTATAACGGACGCCAACTATCACGATTATATTAGTGAAGTCGTACGTGTTTGGATAAAATACCACATACGATATAGCGTCAAAATTCGTGAAGATTCCATAAGTGTCAATGCGGTGTATTAGTCCCAACTCTGGTCGCAATGTATGTTTTTGTTAAAGCCAACTTTCTCCGGCGTTTTCTTCGTGCGTGCGAGAAATTACGTGGTCACAGCGTGCATTATTTTGAAGTAACGCGCACTTTGATTGGTAGCAGGTCCAGTGGACAAGTATACGCGGGAACGGATTGGCTGAGGGGTCTCCACGAGAATATCGGGGCGCTGAATAGAAACATTCAGCACAATGTAATGCAACTGAATCAACGGATACAAGAAACGGTGCAAGCAAACTCGGCGCAGATTCATCGGGTAACGGAAAAACTGAACGAAGAATTAGGTACGGTGGAATTCCACTTAAATTAAGTAGTTGTTGGGACAAAATTTTAGTTAGTGTTCCATCAAATGAGCTTTTGCACATTTTGTCTTCTTTTTTTTTTTAGTAGTACATAATCAGTTATACAATGCACTACAAAGAGTATTGGCAAATGAAGCAACGGAGCGCTTTTGTTAATCAAATTCTACATTGCGCTTTCATAGTATCGAATTTTTGTAACGATATGAAAGTACTACTAAATGATACAAAATTTTATATAGTTGCATCTAATTAAATGCAACAGTATGTAAATGCTACAGTAAGTAGAATTGTACTTATACTTTTGGCGCAGGAATACTTTTTGTAGGCATTGTACACGCATAGTTCTCAAACGATGTAAGAATACTTGCCACGAATGCATTCGGTACATAATTTAGTCTTCACAGCTATGAGTAATGTGATTTCCTGCGTAATAGGCATGAGTAATTCCCTGATGATGACTATTATGTCTACCTGAAAGTGAACTACTACGTGAACAAGCAATCAGGTAGTGGGAGGAATCAGTAAACTTCTCCTACTTACATCTATAAACCCTAGACACGCAAATTAATAATACCCCAATGGATTCAGATGGATATAGTTCTACTGTACGCGATAAACGGATTACTCGACCTTTTTAAGTTCTTTCTTCGACTCAATGCTGGAAAATTACACCAATTACAGTTAAACGTTAACGTAAACGTTCCTTTCACTATCGACAAAGAGATCCGTTCTCTCTTCGCTTTTCAAGGCGATCGAATTTTTTATCTAATCGCAATATTTGCATCGCTCGTCTAATCGTTTCACTTTTTGAAATATCTTCCTAATTAAGTAAGCGATACGTCTATGACACATAGTGAAAGCTTAGACATTTATTTGACATTATAGCCATCGACATTTTTCCAATGTTCAAAACTAAAATTACATCTATTTATAATTTCTAATCGAGTTAGCGAAAAACAGAAAAATATACGCAACTTAAACAATCGCATAAATTAATTATCGTTTCTATGTCTTAATGTCAACGACGATGAAATATGTATTGTATAAAATCTGTCGTTATTGATCCAGTTACGCTCTTCGTTGCATTATGTTCTTGTAGCACGTTGAATCTTCAAATTGCAATATCATGTTCTTTCCCCGTGCTCTTCAATCAGATAATGAAACTGTTCTAGCTCATGGTCCAGCTTCGGTGCACAAAATTGGAGGCAATAACGTGATTATATCTAACAACGATGGAATGAAGATCGTTCATTCTGGTCGCACCTCGGACGGAAAACCGTACGTTCGCGAGAGCACGGATAAAATCGTGGGCGACATTCTTCGACACGTGGAAAGAATTTACGATCCTACTATGAATACCTCAAAGGTGCTAGGCTACACGTTGGATTTGAAGGATCCCGACGCGAGGCCTATTCCGATAAGCGAATTTGCTTAATCGACAAACAATTGACGACCGATGGAAAGAAAAGATGATTTCTGCCGATCGGCAGAGACACCTGATACAATATATGTAATTCTATATTTAATTCCAATACAATATATTTTACGGTAGAACATCGATTATGACGACATATCGTTTGAACAATCGAATAAATTTGTTTCCATTCGAGAGATCACATTTTTTGAATTATTCCATAGATATGAATATTAAACGGATCTTTCAAGACATTTTTTAATTGGATACATATAGGACAAATCGACAAGTGCAGTTTTGTTAATTTTGGCGTCACTTGATGGCAAAAATTATTGGAAAGAGAACAACTGATCAGGTTCAATGGTAACTCTTCTAAAAATAGGCGCTGAAATTTGATATGAAATTGATGACGATTTTTATTAATCCGTATTCTGATAATCGAGGTTTTACAGTACTTGCAGTAATTCGAAATCGTCCGCAACTATGTATGTAAAAGTACGATATGAATAAATAAATGCATGAACAAGAAAGCCACGAGAAACTTCGTTGCACGATGAATTTTCATCCATCCCGATTGCAATGTCGCCAATGCGGCTTATATCCAAATTTTTGTAGAGAGAGGAAAGCTGCTCGATACGAAAAGTGTGTTACTTGAATGGCAAATGTTCCGCGAATATGCGTGTCAAAGTGGCGCCGAGAGAAACGAGAGATCGCACGCGGGGTGCCTTAAATGGAAGTGCCCCTGGCTTGTCCTCGATCTCGCGTTCTTCTCGCCTTCTCTTTCAACACGTTTCTCTATTCCCCTTTCCCTCTTTCCCGCCCTCTTTCGTCATTTCCCTACCTCTTTCTCTTCACCCCTGTCCTTTTCCCGCTATGCACAGAGAATTTATATTGTCCTTGATTTTATCACACCTAGAAAAGTCGAATCGGCAACACGATTTAGATTTACGATTCGATAAACTACTTGATAAATTTTCTAGCTATATAAGACAATAGCGATCATAGACAATTAGCACGTATTATTTCAAATACGATTCAAAATCCTATCATGTATAACGATACGATTAGTAATTGTGTTTGAAGTAATACCGAGTGTCCAAGTTTCACTACGTACAAATTTATTAATTTTGTATTAAAAAAATTAGGATAAATTTTCCTTTTGATGTGCGCTTGCAAAACATTCGATCGTTGCGCAGAATAAACATCAAAAGGAACTTTGAGAGAACCGACGGGAAAAGCTGAACCTGAAAGTAAGAGATATATTACAATAGATCTTAGACTAAAGACAAATTACATTGTGAGACGATATTCGTTGTTATAAAAGTGGAAAGTGGTTGATACTGGACAAAAGTATTAAGAAAAAGAAAAATAAGTCTTATAAAGAATTATACTATTTATCCATCTGTCTACTTACATATCACCGTTAATCATGCATGTATGCAATAAATTACTACTAATTTCAAAAACCTGTACATAGATACTTATAAGGTATACTTATGCAAATACCTAAATAAAATATAGGGCAGGGCTATTTGGAAAAATTTAAAGACATATTTATGAGGATTCTATATAAAGATCTAAATATTGTAACGGGAAGGAATATGAAATTGTAATGAGGCGTTGTATGGTGTGCCAGTGTTGATCAAGCGACTTCATGATGCATCCTGAAATAAACTCAAACTCTAAGAATATTAGTACAATTCTATGAGGTATATGTAATTAGTTACCGATACAGGAGGTTCAAATATTATTCCTTCGTATCTTCTTTTAACCATTTTCTTCAGCACATATCTTTTGAGTCGTTCGTTTCTATATATTGGAGATGCTATTAGAATCCCTTGTGTATAATTTATACTTCCTACAAATTAATAAATCTGGAACATACTTATTTATTGGATTAGTACTTAAAAGAAAAAAGAAAAAAGACAGTTGAGCGTAAGACGACATTATAGGCACAATGTTGTCAAGACTAGAATCTAAATATTATTACAGGTTGAATTGAAATTTTAGTTTGATCTTAAATTGAACTAAACTAACAAGATGAGAATTACAATCGCATGATTTATTTTTTAACAGTCGATTTTTATTTGATGAAAAACCTAACTTCATTAATCGTACTAATCTAGAACCAATTCACATTTACTATTTAAGATGAAGACTACAATAACGAACATTCAGATTATTAGTTCTCAAAAAAATGAACTGAACATTCTAATTTATTATATGGAACTATAAAATATAAAAGAAAATTCTCAAAGTAAATCTCGACGAGTGCTTTATCATTCTTACAATATTAATTAACTTACTATTGATTGAAAGAAGAGACAAGGAAAGAAAAAGATAAATTCCCGTGTGAATTATTTGCACAACACTAGTAACTATTAATCTATGCACTCATAATTACATGTTCGCAACACTAATAACGGTCCGGTGTAGCCATATAGGGGGCTACTGGTGAAACTGCATCTGATGACCCAGGAGCAGCAACGTGCTTCCACAGTCAAATGGGAGAAGGATGGGCATGATATAGGTGCAACACTACTTTGAAAGACGCGATCATTCATCAACGCAACTTTAATTAGGCAACTAATTAAAATAAACGCGACGAAAACAAAAGTAAAATTAATATCTATAACATGAGGAAAAAGCTGATTGAAATATCGTACTACTACAAACTTCAATACTGTAAGTCAACGATAAAATTCCATATCCTACTGTAAAGGGAACAAGAAACTCGAAATATGTATTTGTTGAAGGTCACCGCTTTTAAGAAAACTCTACATCTGGTCTTTTTAGCTTTCTAAAACACCGAAGCCATCGACAGCATATAGACAAAAGACTGGGACGAAGGTAGACTATAAACAGTCGACAGGCGACGTTAGCTTCGGGGTTTTTCAGTTATAGAGTAACACTGCTAGCGTGCGGATCTGGACCAGCTCATATTATTGTTTCAATTTTTTTTACTTTTCACTTCCGTATTTCAAATATATTTTTCTACCTTATAATTTATCCACGCGTCTCTCTCATTATACATCTAATAACCTCAACAGTATTAAGAAAGAAATTCTGACAATTTATAATTAAAATTGCTAAAGACAATCGCGATTGTCATATTTCGCAATACTAAAATCAACACGAATATCATTTCTTTCGACTCTAATTCAAATCGTAACGAAACTCTCGCAACAGTAATAAAAAAAAAATCGCGATTTGTCCAATACAATGGAAGGCCGACATATCCCAGTGCAACGATTTAGGAGGTTGCTGATTGTTCGACCGTCTCGAGGAGAGGCGATCGCGAGATAACGCGCCAACGAGAGGCATAAATTCCCGTTACGATTGGACAATCGACGCCACGAATTCAGTCGATCCTCTATTTCGGTTAAGAGAATAAAAGTGGTTGATTAATATTAACACTTGGTTAACAATTGAAATAACACTTTATTTCTAACGACTTCGAATACGTCAAGTCTGCGAATGTATCACGTGTATCGTTGCGAAAATACAAAGATTTGATCGCAAGTTAAGATATGTTTAGCCAGAACTGTCGCTAGCAAGTAAATTTTGGGGGAAAAACTAGCGATGGGTGTGTCCAGCGCACAAGGCAAGCAGATTCGTTGATTGTGATTTTCGTAAAGGAAGCGAAGGTCACGACCATCGCTTTTAATTGGATAAAAACTGATGGGTAGAGGTTAATGCTGGCCGCCCCTATTGAAAGTCGCTAGCAGGTAAAAATGGCGCCCGAGTGCTGTATATGGTACGAAATATTTAATATCATTAAATAATCTACAGGGCTGAATAATAATTCTAAGGAACCTCTCGAGTTGCGAGTTAAAGAGTTTAAAAGTCATGATCGTAAAAATGCTATGTTCATGAATTAGCCAAATTCCCTATCTTGTCTAAGACAATAGGGATATTTAGATAGAATCTGACACAGGGTTCTAAACTATATATTTCACAAAGAACGCCTTCGAAGGCTGAGTGTACGAGTGAATGTTAAGTGTATACGGAACGATGTTGTTTTTCTGTATTTCTTAAGTAGAGAACTGAGTGCAAGTAAGTATCGGTGATACATGTGGAAAAGATGAAAACTTGAGATAGGCGCACTTAGAACGTGGGACGAGCGGAATCGGCAGTTGCAATTTTCGGAAAGGAAGTAGGGACATCCGGTCATCGCTGCTAATTGGTAAAAAAAAACTGATAAAGGTAAAAACTGATCGCCCCCAAACTGACAGTTACTCGCAGGTACGGAACGTACCCTTGTTTAACCGTTACCGTTAATATTCCCAAGGAGCGTTTCGACTTCAAAAATGCATCGTGAAACTAAGGGACTCGACAGCAAAAACTAATGGCTGGCAGATGAAATCAGTGAAAATAAAGATTAATTTTCGACACGGCAGTAACGACTAATTGGAAATTATTGCTAGTCCGAGTGAATATGTTAAGGAAAGCATAGGCAGAGAAATTAAAGTAAAAAAATGTGTATGGCAGCTTTAGAATACCAGAAACTGTTATCGTCGAAAGGTTATTGCGGATGAAAAAATAGACGAGTGTGTGAAGAGTGGGTCGCGTTATGGCACAAACAGCAAAAGAGTGGTTAGAAAAACGATACGTTACAGAGAAATTGATATCTGTCGCGAAGTGACACTAAACACGTCTGATTTCTCTGATCGACGATGCGAGAACGACCCCGCGCCCTGGTTTACCTAGCGAATTTGGGCTGACACAGGATGGGGGAACAGTAGACACGCTGCTCAGTCAAGCATGCACGTATAGGATGACGTTTATCCGATTCCTGATAAAGCTTGACCTCAAGACTATGTTTATGTTCCGAACAAAAACGCACTACGTTAGAGTAGATGGTAAGAAAGGCACGTAGGATGTAAATACGTGCGAGCTAATATAATTTCGACGTAGATTTATTAATTTAAAACCTGCATAAATACCTACGCTTAGAAATTTAATATATGTACGCACATATAATATATAATAATATATGTAATATATAATCTTATTTGATTACATAAAATTTTGAACGAAATTTATAAATTTAAGAATTAAGGATCAATTTAGAATTAATTTAGAATTAATTAAGAATGAATCAAGTGTTTAGAAATTTAATATACGGGTGATAAATTAATACGATTAAATAAAATTAATATATAGATAGAAAGCATATAGATGATAATTTTTAATTCGACGTAAAATAATATTTTTGGCCGGAAAATTGTAATTATAGTTATATTATATTAAAATAAAACAATATCTAAACTCAAATTGTTTTGTTAAGGTTTCAATACAAGCTCTTAGTGATTTTGACAGTCAAATAAGAAATCAACGTAACACGAACGAAACGAGTTTGAGAAATTGTTTAATTTCGATATGACATTGTCTGACAAACTCTTAAACAAACGTGTATTCGTTAAACATACCTGATAATAGTCTATAAAAGGCGAAGAATTATTACGAAGTTGAAATCACGCATTTCGAACGGAATAACACGTACGACCGTCATGCTTGCCGGTATCGAACTAATGTTTCGTCCCGCCAAAACCTCGCCTAGCTGACTTCTGATTGGTCGAGGAGACACGATTTCGTTTCAATTAAAGTCGGCGCGAGAAATTAAAATATCGCACACTGTGAACATTTCCCTAATTGTGACAGTGACCATAAATATGACTGGAGTCAAGTATCTTTTGCGTAAAAGTTCTTGCATATTATTGTAAGGTAGGTTGATATAACGTAAAATAAATTAAAAATTGAACTTCTTTAAGTTTTAGACTTACATCATTTTCATAATCATCAACGTAATTAAATTAAAATGTTATTAATCCAGATAGGTATAAGGAATTTTGAATGTTTTGCTTTTAACTTTATAACAACATCAGGCGGTATGAAAAGAAAAGCGAAAAGGAAGGCAAGAGGAAAAAAGAAAAGTAAATTTTACACACCTTATCCACAATTGTAATACAAAATGTATACGGTCTAATATCTATCATCAAAGTTAATTGATAGAAATCATATCAGGACAGCGTAGCGCCTCGGTTTCTACAAACGAGAGACTCAAGTGTATAGCGGGTTGCATGCCCAGACAATATACACGTGTATATAAGAGAGCGTTTGCTATTCGTTTTGGCTGTTTCATTCGACCTCTGCCACGGTACTCTCTGACGTTCTAGCAAACAAACCATTTTCGTCAATGTAGTTAGTAATTAAGAAGAAGCTAAGAGATGGAAATTCGAAAGAAGTTAATGCAATCAACGTTTCTTTTTTGCCTTTCCTGCGCATTGTTACTTGCTCGATCTTCCAGCTACGGCAAAAGCACGACAGGTAAGTTACTTTGTACCTTTTTCGCGTAAAGACACTGTTTCCTTTGATGATATTTCTTTAACCTGATATTTATTCTCATAATAAGTTCTTCGATTAGCAATGCTTTAAATTTTTCTGTCTCGCATCGTTTCAGGTTTCATCTCACGATAATAAATTATATTATATTTATTTATATTATATTTGCGAGAACCGTACTCGATCAAATTAAAGTTAATTTGACTTTATTAGTTTCACATTTCGAGATTGTAACATTTTCTAGTTAAACGGTGATCCGATTAAAAAATTGATACGGATACAGACGAGTTTCTACGAAAGAACCGTGTGTATGTCCCAGCTCACGCTAGTTGGCGAACGAGAAAGCTCATAGCATAAATGCTTAACATAGATTCGTGTGCCAGAGAGAAAATTTTTTGTTCTGTTCATAAAGGAAAGCACTGGTTGCAAATAGATTTATCTGTTCTGGACATCCTCCGATTCCTATCGTTGATCGTTTGTTCCGTCATTGATAGATTTTGCAGGGCATATCCATCACCAAAGAGCCTCTTCAACTGGAATGGTACGTAAAACTTAACGATAACTAGACTGCGGACGTTTATGCATTTTTTCATACGTTTTCGCAAACACAACTAAAGGAATGAATTCTAAAATGAGATTTTCTACATCCTCTAAATATTATAATGAATACGTTACTTTGTAAATCTTCTATATTTTTGCATATAGTTTGTACATTTTCACTATTTATATTTCTTGCAAATACATAAATATCCGCAGTGTAGACATAAGATAAATGTAAAACGTGATAGCTTAAGCAGAAGAGAATTTGCATTTACGTAGGTACCGACGTCTTCGAAGTGTGTCGGATTGAACAACGAATCGGGTCACTGCGAGCACTTGAAACGGTGCTTATCTCACGAGTATGGTTCAAACTTTACGCTGGCTATAAATCACTCGTGCGTAATCGACCAAACGTAAGTGTTTAATTCATTTGCCCGCGTGAAAGTTTGAATCGGATTGAATCAAATGAAATCGAAACAGATACACAGGCATTTGTTGCTCGAGACATGGGAACGAAATGGGTACAAATCCTATGGTAGACGAGGAGTTTGCCGACACTCTTCCGCAGATTGCTGGTACGTATGTAACGATTGATCGAGCACAAAGGGAACGCGTCGTATCGTAAGCATTAGGACGTTTGTTGATTTCATATGAAATATGCAAATTAATAATTTAAATTATTAAGAGAACGACAAACAAATTCGTTTCTACTGGAATATAGCTTATGGACGGAGTGGTAAATAGCCCGCTATTCGTTTCAGCCAGTGACGATAGGAAACAAAATGAGGTGAGAATCGTTTGGTCGGGCGAGCATAGAACGACAACGTCTCGACCTAAAAATCCGGCATTGAGAGGATGCGGAACTACATCGAAAAGTCAAAGCAAGTTGGTGGGCGGTAGACCGGCCGATCCCACGAAATGGCCCTGGATGGTGGCTCTTCTTACAACAGATAACGCTTACTATTGTGGTGGTGTGCTCGTCACCGATAGACACGTTTTAACCGCTGCCCACTGCGTTTACAAGTAAATTTTCGTCCCGTACATTAGGAATTTTACTATCAATATGGTACTGTGAAGACCATCAATATATCTTACAAGATTGCCATGAAAGAGGAACGTTCCGTATATTTTTTAAAGAAGTAAGAAAATACAAACATAACTTCTTCGATGTTATAACAATGTCGGCCACGTTATTTGACGACTTTATGAATGCATTGAGATATCATCAATAACTTATTTTTACTGCCTTTACGCGGCAGATCTGCGGCACAGTTGCTCGTAACGTGAACGTATATATCGATTCAACGTATTTCGTTTATCATAGGAAACTAGCTAATTTTACTCGTGTTTTTTGGTGATCTTCGGCAACTAGTTGGTTGCTACGATCGCGTATACAAGATCTCATATTTTCTTAAACCTAAAGATCGTCAAGGACCTGACCAGTTCTCCGTATGCAGGTTCTGAACGGAACGTTCTCTCCTTTACCTCTTCCCTGGCGTTTCATCTTCCTGGTTTTCAGTACAAAGTTATAATGTTAATTAAAGTTTCCCTTTTGTTGGTCAGATTTGGACCGCAGGACATCAAAGTCAGGCTCGGTGAATACGATTTCGCGACGAGCGAAGAAACGAGAGCCGTGGATTTCACGATTTCCGAAATACGTATACATCGAGACTTTGTTCTGGACACGTTCGCAAATGACATAGCGATAGTCAAACTGTATCTACCGACCGTCTTCGACAGTTACATTTGGCCCGTGTGTCTGCCACCAATTGGTCAAACGTTCGAGTACAAGGACGCAGTTATAACAGGTATCCTTTCCATTTTCGCTGTGTCCGTTAGCTGTTCTCGACACTATTTTACGTTATTCTCGAAACACCAGTTTCGATGATTCTTGAATATGTTGTAAAGTCCAAGTTAGAACAACTCTCTCCTTCTCACGAAAACGTCGGACTCTCTCAGTTTCCGAGATATTCGCGAAGAACTGCCGGTATCACTACAGTGAGTTCTTATCCCAGTGAATTCAAACTTAATTCTTATCTCTTTTTTTATAGTTTATACAGGCTTGGGTTAAGTGTCATTTTAAGTGCCACCAATACTGACGCCTAATACTACGCTACTGCGGACGCGCAATTGTATGCTGAATTCGCTATAGTCGTACCGATAATTTTTCGCGAATATCTTAGGAACTGTTGCTGAAGAGAGTTGGACATTTTCGTGAGAGCAGAAAGTTGTTGCAAATGTTGAGTTTTGCAACGTATTAAAAAAATCATAGAAATTCATGTCGAGGGTAAGCTTCGAAATAATTCGAAGTAAACCATATCGCCTCGTCAGATTAACAAAAATATAGAAAGTATAGAGAATATAAAAAAATACGATTATTTTCGAAGCTGATACAAGAGACGCATCAGGATTACGATTGACGGTTAAAAATTTAGGTTGGGGCGCACGCTACTACGGAGGCTCCCATAGTACGGTTCTGATGGAAGTCGAGGTTCCAGTATGGCCGCAGAGTATATGTACGAGCAGTTTCACTCGACGAATTGCTAATACGACGATTTGCGCCGGCGCTTACAACGGCGGAGGCGATGCTTGTCAGGTGTGTAAGAGACCTTAATACGATCAGAAACAAAGCTAATATTCCGGCCAATAACTACGTTCGTGTACAGGGTGACTCCGGTGGACCACTCCTTCATCAGCTTGCAAATGGCAGATGGGTAAATATTGGAATAGTATCTTGGGGTATTCGATGCGGAGAACCTGGACGTCCTGGAATATACACACGCGTCAATTCCTATCTTGATTGGATATTCGAGAATGCTGTGTTCTAAGCTTAGAATCGCGCTTAATTTGTTAAGCGAGTGTCCCCTTATAATTACGAAATTACTAAAACTATTAAAGGTTAGGACAAGCCCAGACGAAAAACGAAGCAACTTCAGTCTGGTCGGTTTTAATTTTTGCAAATGTAAAAATGGCTCGTTTCCGATAGAAGCCTAATCTAATCTAAGATCTAAGAATCTGGAATCTGGAATCTAGAATCTAAGATCTAAGTGATATTTAAGAAAAAAAAATAGAAGATTCTAAGATAAGGATATCACGTCACAGAAATTTTAATTTAAAAAGATTAACGACTTAACTCGTAAAATTTCGGATGTTGTTGTGAATAACGATGCGAACCGTCGCTGCGTACTACGTTAAAATCGAAATTTAAGCGGCTCAGGTTTCTAAATAGCTGAAATAATTAAGAGTTTTTGTATCAATAAACTTTGAAACGTTGGAAAGCAACGGAAGGATAGCAAATTAATTATCAAGACCACACGAAGGGAAAGATAAAACTTTAGTTACCTTGGATGTTTTGAAATGGTGAAACATGTTGCTGCTGTCAGGACAGATATCGTGTTTTCTCGTTTGGCTTTTTTATTCCATCGTACAGGGAGACGAATCGAAGAGGAGTCGGGTATCGTGCGTGGAAACGAAGAAATTTTATTTTCCGAATATCGATTGTTACATCGTTCAAAAAGAGATTGACACGAATAGAGAGAAATTCGATTCTTAGGACGTGTGTGGCGCTTGTCGCGTCAAGACCGCAATTTTTATATGTATGTACTTTCTTTTATGGCGTGGACGCGCATATAAGCAGCCACGCGCGTGTACGATGCTATGCGACCGATTTTCGCATGACGAGTAAGCGTTGGAAGATTCCACGATTGAATCTCCATTATTTGATAACTGACTTTCCGACGAGGTCCAGCCTCTCTTTTCCTTTATATACACCGATATACTTATAACTTCAACTCTTCATAAATGTATATATGTGTATGCGTGAATGCGCGCTCATGCGTACGTATACAGTGTGTCCCAGAGTTTAACAACCAAACTTTGTCAGTGTATTCTATGGATACAATCCAGTAGAAAATGTTACACAAAGCTCAGCTATGAAGCGTTGAGATACCCTATATATGTAGATTTATGTGTGAGAATCGTTATACATAGAGTGTCACGCTTAAAACAGGTCACCTGATTATCTTCGGCATCTTAGAGCATACAAAGAGTATATTACGCTACCAGTCATAAATATTAAAACATCCCATTGATATTTAGTACAAACTGTGTTTAGTCATTCATTCGTGTTATACGTGCGTTATAATATAAAATAGTACATGGATTAAAATGCGTTGGTAATTTTGTATGTAACATTCGCGTTTCTATGAAACCAATTAAATGGAATCTAAGCAGAGATTTGTTTCAGCCACTAAATGTTATAACGAGTACATACCACGTATATGTTATATATTTTTGCACACTGTGCATGTTATACGCCTTTAAATTCCCATAGATATATAAAAATTGGCAATCTATTCGTTAGAATTTTCCAAGAAACGTAACGAATACATACTTTGATACTTATGGCCAGTAGTGTACGTGAATATAATTTAAGTTTGTATCAAAGGACGAATGCTCTCTATACGGTATTGCGAATTTATTTTCGCGGAGTTCGTATGGAGTTTGTCAAACTTCGTAGACGCGCACGAAGTTTATTAAGAAACCGGAAGACGAATAGGTGGCCTGTTTCAAATCGGGCATACCGTATACGTATATTATATATACGCTCGTTTTCATCAAACATAGAAACATGTGCGCGTAAAATTTCCATTTTTGCAAACGTATAACATTATGTCTATACTTTAACATTCTTCCTCCATTATTTTCCACTCTGATCGCTCGTCTTCTCCGTAATGTTCGATCCGAGGGTGCCTACTACATTCTAACGGGACGTGTTTCGATCGAATCGACGAAAATCAATAGCGATAGGATACATGCTACGCTGAAGGGAACGCGGAAGACAAAGTATTCGATCGATTTTTCTAATATTCAATGTTACATTCGTACCTATTGTTTTCGTAATTTCTTTTCAATTCAAAATTCACGACCACTCCCCTCTGTCGTTGCTGTCCTCTTTTGGCTTTTCGATCGATTTCCGCGCACGCGCAAACATAATCCGTTTTACGACGCGTCTCGCATTTTAGACTTTAATGGTTTCTCTATTGAAAGCGCTGGTCCTTGAAATGTGTTGACGTTATCCGTCGAAATACGAAACGGATATCTGGAAAAGAGAAAAAGAGAGAGAGAGAGAGAGGGAGGGAGGGAGAGAGAAAGAGAGAATGGGAAGAGGGTGAAAGAGAAGGATCGAAAGGAGGAGAAGGGTGGAAAGAAGGGGAAAGTGATGGCAGAAAAAGAGGGAGGGAGAGAGACGAACTTTCACACGCGAGGAACTGGATGGTTCTCGCTTTTCCATCGGGAGGACAGAGTATACATAGTATGTTGTGTATGTATGTATAGTAAAAGGAAGCGATATAGCAAAGTCGGTCAGTAGATAAAATTTTCAAGTTTCGTTGATATAAGCACGTACTTGTTAGTGCCTTATTTAGGCCGTAGAATGTGAACTCAAAATCAGTTCTTCCTTCCTAATATATTTTAATGGTAATTTGTCTCCTTGAAAAGAAGAATGCTTATACGGTAGAACCCAATTTATTGAAATGGATCAGAAGCTGAAATAGTTTAAATAATCCAATAGTTCCGGTGATAGAAGTTTACTAGCCGTTCCTCCCTTCAGTCCTTGATATTAGTTGGATAATTATAATAGAAGCAGGACCCTGTTCGACGATAATTTAATAACTAATAATATTTGTAAATTGACAAGTTACACGTTATAGCTTAGGGACTTCTCTCGTAGAATTTGTTAATGTTATAGCAAATAGCCTGATCACGTGACTTATGATTTCCTTTCAAACGGCCCTAATGTTCGGAATTCAGGAATCGCGTTCCATCTTTGACGCGTAAAATTTATTATGAATACAAACAAATGATTGCATAATTGTGTTCACTATAGGAATACACGCATATATAACTAAACTTATACTCTGCCATAGTTCGAATAATAGTTAAGTTATAGCTTTGTATATCTCTAGCAGAGCACTAACTAGCAGCTATAAACGAAATACGGATAAACGAGGTTCTACTGTAACTCGTTCCTAACTTCTATTCTAAAAGCTCTAAGTGAACTGCTAACGATAATAGAAATTGATTTCAATTGTACAATCAAGTTATACGACCTCGGCTGCGGCTAGATCAATTAGTGACCCCCTACTTAACGTTTCGCTTTACGAGCTCACTACTACTACTATATCGCTTCCACCTACGTTACATCCTTCCGCGCAACTCCCTCCGTCCCTCCACGTAATAAATAACGATCGTGTTCCCGTAATGTTCATTTTTACTTCGAAAAATATTCTTTCGAACGTGTGGACCCAAATTTCGATCGGAATCGCCGATCGTCAGGAGGATGCTTAGCTGCTAGTCTACACGAAACGATGATACACGTATTACGATGAAGTCGACTTCTCGACGAGAGATCGCAAAGTGTGGTACAAGAATCGAGGGGAAGGGAACTAGACTCGCGAGGGAGGTGTCGTGGGTACGAGGAGCGGCGCGTTTGGGCCGCTTTCCGTGTGATTTGGCACGCTCTCGCCGGCTTGATAAGAACGCCGCCCTTGAGACACGACGTTGCTCGATGTCGAACTCACGGATGAACGATTCCGAGACGGCGAACCATCCGCGAACGAACCGCTACCTATCGTACGGCCCCGGCTCGCCACGCCGTTTCCCGTCGCAAACGCGCCTCCACTGTTGTTTCCACCACTATTATTGTTGTTCCACTCTCCACCGGCACCACCACCACCACCTTCGTCGCTACCACCGCGACCACTGTCGCCACCATTTCCCTCGTTGCTGCCTCCCTTACGATTTTGCGTGGAAGCCTCGCGTTGATTTGGAATTTGCTGTCGATGAGGAATTTGTTGTTGATTCTTCTGCTGGTTCGTTTGCGATCGCTGTTGCTCTTGGAGACCTTTCTGAACTGCGCGACGATTTTGATCTTGGCAATTCTGTTGCGAGGATTGCAAGGATCGAATGTCTTGTATCTTTGGTTGTACTACTGGATCAGGTCGACGCGACGACAAGCTTGTAATATCTTCGTGCGGAGGGTCGATCGTTGTTGAGATCGGAGTGCTTGTCGTCGCGATCGTTGTCATGGCTGTCACTGTTGTTGCCGACGAGGATAAGGAAACGCTTGGCTGTTGAATATTGTTCGCCGGTTTTTCGCCGATCAACCAGTACGTGGTCATCGTGCCTTTACCCTGAAAATTGAAAGACGAATCGTGACCTCTCGGTGTTTTTCGACGCGTGTTTCTCACTTTCTTAGATTAGCCGAAAGCCTTACCTTCAGAGTAACCTCGCCTCTACAAACGAGCTCGAAAGTTTCAAAGGTATCCAGGATTTCCTTCGTTTTTGGACTAACGTGGATCATTAGAGCTACGAGTAAAGAAAACGTATTAATATTGGGATGAACCTTTTTGTAATTGTTTAACCGTGCAAGAGTTGAAATTATAATTAATGTATTTGCTTCTCTTCTTTCCCAAATTTATCCGTATTACAGTTTATACCATATCATTGCCTCTCTAGTTAAAAAAAAGAAACGCGTCTCGAAAGGGTTGATCGACATCTGGGAAAAGGTACAACCAGTGAATTACCTTCTCCATTACTCTCCATCCTAGATGCAGTGTTGACAGTGTCACCGAATAGGCAATACCTGGGCATCTTCAAGCCGACTACACCAGCCACGCAAGGTCCTGAAATTGCGACCAGTCTTTCATACACGCATCTACGAATGTTTAATATGCGAGTTGCGACGACATGCAATCACGTGCACAGTATACAACTTGCGGCATATTAATTTATGAATACTGACTGGCCATATTGCGGTCCTAGAGTATGTATGTTTCAATGTTACTCTTATTTAAACGAGCAAAAAGACATTAAGAGAAACTTTAGCGTGTCTATGCTTAAAATAAGAAATAAGAAAGCAAATAAGAAGTTTGGAGAAATTTTTCATCGATATGGTAACACGTCTGAAAATGATTTCGAACGAAGGAATGCACGGCCGATATTATATTTTCCGGTATTGTAAAATAAATGCTAAATTTCGTCTCGCGCAGAGAACAGCAAAGGAGAAAGACAAGCTACGGAGATACTCGATCTTACCAGTATGCATTCCGATTCGAAGTTTCAATTGCTCGTTCGGTCTGTGACGTATACTGAACGTCATCACGGTATCTCTTAAGGCTAAGCTCATCCTCGCGATTTCTCTGGCATGATTCGTTCCATTCCTCACCGGTAATCCTGACACTACCATATAAGCGTCGCCAATTGTCTCCACCTAGAAGATGTATCGAGTCGTGTCTCATTACATGATTCGATTCGATAGTAATCGTCGTACGTACAAATCTACACGACATTGAAAGGACGATCGATAACGATATCCTCGTGTACAGAATGGTAAACATCCGAACTAATCGCAACTCGGGTAATCGAGTAACTTTGTTTCCACGTGTGAAAATGTCATCTATCTCGAACGACAGAAAAAGCTAAAAGTACAACAAGTTTTCTTAGTTTCTATTCTCGTTGCTGGATCTTTTTGTTGCAGGGAATCGTCTTCCGCATAGAACCGTTTAGATTTTCCGCTAATCGAGATTCTAAGCTGCAGAATGTACTAGAAAATTGTAACTTCACCTTGTAAACGTCAAAGTTCTCGATGATGGAGTCGAAACACGTGTATAGATCGTTGAGTAAATCCACCACTTGAAGAGGCGTACTCTCCGCCGAGAGCTTCGTAAATCCTACGATATCGCTGAAGTAGATCGTCACTTGGTCGTACGTTTCAGCTATTACGCTTTGGCCGAGTATCAACTGGGACGCGACGGATCTGGAAATTTCGTTTAAAAAATCTACGAGTACCGCAGATAGAAGCGATCGATGGAAGCGAGATCGTAAAGTGGAGCGCTATGAAAGGCTACCGATTGATCTAAGCGCAACCTCCTGTCTGTACGCATGCCACGTGCACGCGGTCCATGAGTCGCGAATAATATCAACAATTCCACTTACTTTGGTAACAACTGATACAGCAGTTCCTCGCATTTACGTTTTTCCTCGAAGTAGTCCGCGGTACGTTCCTCTACCAGAGTCTCCAAATTGGTTGCGTATTGTTCCATACGAGAGAGCAAGTTGTCGAGGATGTTGCTGCTCTCGTAGTCTCTGCAACGAGATAGAATTCTTTCTCTGCTCGTCGTTCGAACAAGCCCCTAATTGTTATCTCGTTGCCCGAGCAAGCGATAAGGCAGTGACAACAAAACAATGTATTTTGCAAAATAGACTTTGTAGTATCGCTAGTTTTGGAGAAGTTTAAGCGCCGGGTTGGAACTTGTCTCGAGTTCGCTACATTCGATCGCGAACAAGTTTCCAGCTATGCATACTCGAAGATAGTCCGTTTAATTAATTGTTCTTGACGCGATAAACGACTAAATATATTGCATTTTCTACGAGAATTTTATTTCAATAGAAAATATTTGTTGGAAGGTAAAACGTTTGTTGAATCAATGTTGGTAGCCTTAATTGCAATTATCATAATATTCAGGAGCACGTGTGTGTTACTTCTAGAGTGTATTTTTAGAAGTTATTTCACTTATTCTACTAATCCTTGTATAATACCTTTTTGATTACAGAATTCTATCATAGAATTATCTGAATTATCGTCTCGCTTCTGATATCTTTCCTTGTTAAAGCTAAAATACACGATATATCTGTCATTCTTTCGTTATTGCAGACTAGTAGTGTCGGGTGATATACAACGGATTTTATTATTCTGTGGAAAGTTCAAAGTTGAATCTTAGCTGACCCAAATAATCCCTATCTTATTTTAACGCGTTGCCGCGACAAATGCTGATCGTTTGTCCAGCCTCGTTTACTTCTTTCCTGCCAAAGAAAGAAAGACTCTTGTATCCAAGAATCTCCGCTATGCGAATTGGCAAACACTTTTAGGAAAAGACTGTAGCGTGATTCGACACGAGAGCTGACAATTATGTCAATATTGGAAGAGTAGCTGACGAGGGCGAGAAAAACCAGAGACCGTACAGCCCCGTCCACAAGCGTTAAGACACAGAGGGAACGAGATAAATCTGTCCAATTATTAGACAAACATTAAAATTCTCAAGAATTATTAATCGCGTCGTTCGGATTCTTTACACTTACAATCGCATTCTTGGCAAAGAATTTACAGGCTCAACGTCGTAATAAAAATGTCACGTTAAAAAATTATCGTTCACAGCTTGCAAAGATTAAATTACTTACAGGGTAGAATTTTACTTATCTGATTGTACGTTTAAAAATAATCCTCGACTAAGAACTTTATACTACTTGTCTCAACGTCTCCTAGTCTTCGTGCTTTGAATAAATCTCGCAAGCAGCGCCCACTTTCTCATACATACTCTATCTAATAAAGTTAAACGTTTTCCTCGTCTATATCTACTCTATCTCTTGATCTCTGTTTTAGTCGATTTTCATATTACCATCACGTTGATATTTTATTCCTGTATTAATGTCAAGTAAATACTTTACGCTTCTCCATGTCTCATTAAGTTCACAATTATGTCCGTATTAAATTTCCTCCGCGCAGCTTTTTATTTTTCTCTCTCGTTTCCTTTCGCCTCCTTCGTCTAGCGATCTTCTATTTTCAATTGCGTTCGGATCGAGCTTTCTTCAACAAAGAATTATCAATGGGAACATCCTCTTATCGTCCTATACTCACTTGTTAATTTTCCGTATAGTTTGTTTGAGCGCGGGAAAATCAGGTCTATCCGCGGCATCTTGCGCCCAACATCGCCTCATCAGAGTAGTCACCTATACGACGGAATCGTTTGAGCGTTATTGCTGGAATTTTTGGAAAGTTTAAGAGTCGAGAAGGACTCGCTTACTTCTTCCTCGACGGCAGACTCGTCGATCGCAGGCCTCAAAGGAGAACCTCCGGTTCTCTTCACTCCTTCCACGATTTCTGAAACAGAGCAAGGGACAAGCTTGCGACAACAACTCGGTCATCAACGCGATCGCAAATTCCAATTTCGCTCGGTTTATTTATCTACGCAGGCATCGATTCGTCCACGTTAATTATTCGTGTAACAATTCGTTTCCGTTCATTCACGGTCGCGACTTTATACACGCCGCGTCTCATAACTACTCAAACCAACGGAGAATCGTTGTTCTTGTTGAAAATGTCGATCGAATATATTTCTAGTCAGATCTGGTCTCGTTTGCGTCCTGTACTTCGTACGTCGTAAGAATAGCAAATTTTAGGATGGTTTTTAGGATGCAACAATACGTACAAAGCGGTAACCGTAAAACCATGCTAAAATGTTCAATTCCTATTGCCATATAAAAGTGCATGGATACGATGCGACCGAATCCGGTTAGTCCGACCTCTTATGAATAAAATAAACGCAAAGTCGATACTTTAGGAAAGAATATCTTTTAAAAGAGTAGAGAAAATCACATCTTTCACGTAAACACTTGTCACCCCATAGTTTGATAAAAAGTCCGCCTCGATGATGTATGATCGATCGATAAGATGTTGGACTTTAAAATCGTTCGCATACGAGGAAGAAAAAATCGTGTCCTTTCTTGCGCGATCTTCGAACGTTTCACTTAACACGCATAGTACGTACATGAAAATTTTCTCTACAACGAGTGTTCAAATATTCCTTCGTCAGTCATTGTACGTACACACCACGCAAAAGTCGAAACTTTTCGATGGTTGTAGTTATGACACGCAGCGTAGTATACCGTCGTGCCGGTTCGATCGCTCCTCTTACTACTTAGCTGTCCGTTTCAGTGAAACGAGTCTTCCTTGGTCGAACGACTCTCGCCATAGCTCGCGTCGTTACAACCGAATGACTTCGTGTATATATATATATGTATGTATTTATCTTGCCAAAGAGGCAAAAGAAAAGGTGCAAGTAACGCGTGAAACAGTGGGAAAGGTTCGAGAAGCGAACCGCGTCGAATAGAATCATCAAGGGAGATGAAAACAGTTAACGAATTTCAACGAAGGACGAAAGGCGAATGGTAAATATTGAACCTACTGTGCCTGTACAAATCCTCCAAGAAGGCGTTGCAAGTTTCGCAGTTGAGGGTGCAGTGAGGCCTACGGACTTCGAGCAAGGGACTGACGGCCCTTCGAGGACTGGCCCCACCGTCGGGACTGGCGCCCGGCATCGCCAGTAACGTTAAACTACTCGTGCTCGACGTATTGCTTCTATCTGCCATTTCTTCTCCTTTTCTCATCTATCCCGATCGCTATATTTCTCTATCAACGACCCATTCGAATTCACCATTTTTCTCTTTCACCCCGCTATCTCGCTCACGCTGTCGCTCTTCACGCTCGCTTTCACCTTTCTCCCTTTCATTCACGCGATTACACACGCATCTTTGCGCCACCAAATAGGGGATACGATCGTTCGAAGCTAATTTCGCGCGAAACGTAGAGTATGAACGTAAACGCGATCGTTCCGAGTTCGTGGATCGTCGTTACAGGTTCTCGCGATGAAATCTATTTCGAATTACCAGCGAATTCTCGTACATTCCGATATTACATCGACGTCGAAGCTAAATTTCTCACGGAATTTTTAACATCGCATCGATCTATATTTAGGAATTTTCACCGCGATAAGAAAGAAGCGATTCTTGAATCACGAACGGATTCTAAACGCTTCCGATCGTCGTATCGGTATTTCTCGTCGTTACAAAGAGTGGTGTTTGAATTACGAACGAATCGTTTACGTTTGACATTGCATCGAAAATTACGAAATTGTCGTGGCGACGAAGACTCGGCGAAGACACCAGTGATTTCTATCAATTACAGAAGGAAGGAAGGAAGGAAGGAAGGAAGGGAGGAAGGAATTGTCTCGTTTCTCAAATTTCAATCCCGATCCAATTATCCGCTACCCAGTTAACTTTACAGTTACGACGGAAACCGTACGTCAAAGTTAGGCTCTTTTCGATTTACGAGCTGCTTCTCTACTTGACGGATTAGGTTTCCCCATTTTCTTTACGACGTGTTACGTCGTTAAAAAATTGAATTTCAACCTCGATGTAATTACTTTTTGCTCGGTTTGCTTCGCGAACGAGATGCGAAAATAATTGCTTTCTATCCGATCTAATACAAGAACTGTTTATTTGTTTTACGACGTTACATTTTTCCTCGCCTTCCAGCCACCCGGGTGCTTGCTAGCTTCTCGGAAAATTAAAGTTTCAATCTGAATTTAATTTCACTTCCTACCCAGTTAGCTTTTTACAGTCATCGCGGGAATCGTACATTCCAGTTACGTTCTTTCGTGGCCAATTTCGTTTCTTCGTTCGACAGGTCGTATCTTCTATTCCCCTGCGAGAGTTACGTTTTCAAAAAATTGAACCTTCCGCCATGTCCAGGCGAGGAAACCTCGGCACTACGAAATTTCGTGTTTACGCTAGTAGTAGTAGTAGTAGTAGCTAGCGATAGCGAAGCTAGTAGAACAAGCATCAAGCTATTCTCCGCTTATGCAACGCTCTGTTTACATTGACTTTTCGACGACGTTATCTCTCGTTCGAAAGAAGTCCGACGAATGGGAAGATCGTAGCCCCGTCCACATAATCGCGACCCTGATCGAACAAAAGGCACGTAGGTATATATATATATATATATATATATATAGGTCTAAAGGTATATACCGGTACTAGCGATATTCGTTCGATCGTAACTCCACTCTTTGTAAATGGAAACGAGCAATTTCGCGAGCCATCGGCGCGCTTTCATCGTTGTCTCGTCCCGTATGAAATAATCAATTAATTGCCGCGTCTCGGATACGAAATCAGGGTAATTGGCTGGCAAGAAGGAAAGAATGAAAACGGTGTGAAACGGAGAGAGACGAACGACGAGATTCGGAAGGAATATAGAGAGCGAGGAAGAGGGTAAAAGGGAGGGTGAATAGGGTAGGTAAGAGTTGAAGTAGGAAGGCGGTAGAAGGAGGGAGGCAAGTGGGGTTAGTTAGAGGGGTAAAGGGTTTGAATATCGAGCAAAAAGGAAAATCGGGCCGCGTAAATGGGACGGTCAAACGATTGGTAAACACAAGCACGTACCGAGTTAGACGCAGGCATGCAGGCATGCAGGCATGTAGGCACGCAGCCACACAGTACAGACACGCAAACTGTCGGGACACGCAGCACGCAGCAAGGCACGCGCGCACACACGTTTCTCCCCGAAGGGTTGTCGGTGAGAGACGGTTAATTAAACGGTGGTGGGACCGGCGAAACCGAGTCCTAGCCGCGTTTCGCGTACCGAAGGCCCCTCGATCCTATTCGCAGTGGTATTCTCGCGTCGATTTCACGTGTCGTCGGTCGCGATCTTCCGCTCGTCGCGAGTACACGCACGAGACGAGAAACGAAGATCGAGAAGAGAGAAAGAGAGAACGCGAACAACGAATGGGAGAAGAGGGAGGAACGGAGAAACGACGAGGAAGCGCGCGTGCAAGAGCCGTGTACGTTCCAGGACGCGTGAAAGCTTCGACTGAGCTTTCAACCCGGGTCTCGAAACGTTCCCAGCCTACTTGTGGCACGTTCCATCCTTTCATCGATCCTGCCGCTCGCGTCGAAACCGAGCTTGCGAAACCTCGTAAACTTCGTTACCGATCGATCCGGCGCACGCCGCGCCGTAGCCCACACCGCTGATTCCCCCTTCTCTTACGAGCTCTCCCGTCGTTTTCGTCGTTCCTCGTGTACCAACGACGTGCAACCGACGCACAGCGTCGCGACGCATCGCAGTCGATACGAATTACTCTTATTCCCTACCGGCCGCGGCGATGGCGAACTCCCTTACCGGTTGATCGGTCACTGGCGTCGATTATGATTCGTAATAACGATCCAAGGGCTCATAACAGAAACGACGTCCGTTTATGCTTATCTGCCTCCGACAGAACGAGAGAATACTTGTTCCGCTAAGAACAGGGTACCTTTGAATCTGTTCCGATATATCTGAATTTATTTCAACGCAACGTTTACCAAACGTTGTCTAATTGCCGGCAGGGTATTTGTATTTATATCGCCTAACAACTATACTGTTTTTTTAAACGTCTATTTGGGCTAATCGTTACTCTGGATAATCAACACTTTACTTCGATATCGTTAAACTTTGCTGATTCGTTGGAAACATGTTATTTCGCTGATACGCCACGTACAGCATGAACGTGCTGTTCTTCAAATATTTGGAAATGATTGATGGAGAGCGGAGTTCTCTTGTTCGTAGCCAAGCGCCCCGAGAGAATCCTAATGTCTTTCTAATTCCTAATGGCTTCCTCCAAATGTCCCGTCAATCTAGTAAATTAATCAATATTTATCAGGCCGCGCGGCCGTTTCAGTTATTATTCGTAACGACCGGGCATTATGAATAACGACGTACTAGCCGATCGACCCGTAACGCACATACAAATTACGACGCCTAATAAACGATCAGTATACAATATAAATAATTGCCTTAAACATATAATTAACGCCATACGCGTATTATCGATATAACGGATAATCGACTGTATAGCAATTTTGTCAAACCAGCGAATTATATGTTTGCAATAAATGTCTTGTATAATCTCTCGATAATTATATCACGTCGTGTGTTATACAAAATGTTTTACATAACGCATATACCGCATTCGGGATATGTTTTCATAATATGATCGATAAGCTTTGATAAGCTTACGAGTATCGAATTAAATCATCAGGCTGCCGATTTATCACGGAGATTTTCATAGAATCGGTTAGTTTTTATTCGACGGCACGTAACAGATACACAGAACGGTTTTCGTAATATCCATTTCACGTCATAAATCTAACTTCTGTCTAATGCGTTACCCCTATAAAATAAAGAAATAACACTGTCGTATAAAGTTAAGAAATTTGACACGGGTCGTTCTTATTATCAGCCCTTTGATTTCTCTATTTTTCGACTTGTGGAAAGCTAGCGAATAATTGCAGTATAAGCGCGTGTGTCGTTTGCGAGGACGAAATACTTACCCTTCGGGGAGATATCACGGTCGTCGCCCAAGTAAAACGGTCCTCGGCGTACCACGATCTCGTGAACGATTATGGCGAAGCTGTACACGTCGCCCTTCTGAGTACCCTCCGGTGGTCGCCTTTCTATTCGCAATAATTCCGGAGCCGTCCACAGCTGCCCTGTACAAACAACGTTATTTTACGATCGTGCGACCTCGTGACACTGACACACACGCACACATATGCTTGCAAATGCACACGCACGTAAGCTGCTTCAGCGTAATACGCGGCCAAACTTTCGATGGAACGAGAAAGAAACACCGAGACATTAAGAAACATGCTTTTTCTTCCAGTTGATTCGCGCGCGCATCGGCAAACTCTCGCGTCGTATGGCCAGAATGCGCATTTTTCTGCGTCTACGATAAATTTAAAGATGCAGAAACCCACAGAATATAACGAACAGAAAGGTACAAGATATCCGAAAGTGGAGTACTCGTTGTAATTTTTAATGGACGAAAGAAATTACCGTTGCTACTACGTAGGTTCCATCTCTCTCGTTCTCTTGGTAAAAATTCGCAGCTTATGTAGATACGATGTTGCAGCACTCACCTCTCCAATAAGCGTAACTATCCTTGTCCACTTCCTCGCCGCAATTCGCCCTTCTCAGCTCGTGCAGTCCAAAGTCCGCAATTTTAAGCACGAACCGCGAATCGACCACGCAGTTGGACGACTTGAGGTTGCCGTGACTCTTCAGCTCGGACGCGTGAAGATACGCCATTCCTCGAACGATATCGTGGATGAGAGATCCTCGAAACACGCGGTCCAGTTTGATCTGATCGTTTTCCAATATGTCCTGTCGCGGAAGATCGACGAACACACGTTGAAAGTCGGAGCGGAATTTATTCGTCGGGTCGAGTCGAACGGTTTAGGGGAAGAAGTAAACTTTAATCTCGGCACTTTGATTAAATTTTTAATCGAGCTCGATAACAAATGCATGCTATGGATGAGCGGCTCCACCGGACTCGACTAAGTTAATCGCCTCCTACCAATTGCACGGAAAATATCCGCTATCAGATAGCTACATGTATTAACGGCCAACTTCTTTTATCGAATAACCTTCGGCCCGCGCGCACGCTTTTATTACGCCCCTGTGAACTGCCGTTTACGAGTATTACCAGACTTACGGAATATCTGACAGGCCATTAAGGAATTATTAAGCTTGTCCGGCACCGTAAACTGCAAAGAACTGCACATGTTCTACATAAAGTATTCAATGAAGATTTAATTGATCGTTTAACAAGGTTGAAATGTATCTACTTTGTTTACAACCGTCGTATCTCTCGATCGTTGTTTCAGTCAATTTTGCTATTTGTATTATCGGATTCTTAACTATTCAATGGAACCTACCATGTACAAATTAACGAGGAAACATCAAAGTGCAAATTTTATCTTCAAACAGTATAACAGGACAGATAATGGAACAAACAGAATGTCTCGATACGATGGCTACCGAATGAAAAACGCGATACGCGTGCATTATATTCGTAAGATCTACAAATCTAATACGAATAATATAAATCTAAGACGAACCTGAAGCGATCCTTTTGGGCAATATTCGGTCAAAAGACAGCAATGCGGAGGATCGACACAAGCGCCATAAAACCGTACTAGATGATCGTGCTGCAGGTCCTTCATCTGTGCGAACAGAACAGAAGCGTTATCGTCTGTGCTACGAAACTATGTCACATGCGGTGATTGAAAAACGAAACGACAGAGAAAGTTTCAATACTCGTAGCTGCAACGAGATCAATCGATTTTCAACAAACTTGTTGTTCGTTTTTTCAATCCACACGTATCTCGTTGCAAGTTCGAGAAATTTCCCAGTGGAAACGAGTACTTACCCTTTTCAATTCGAGCAATAGAGGCCGCGAGATTTCCACCTTATTCCTCGGTATCAATTTTATGGCCACCTTAGAGTTCTGCGACGAATCGTATTACACATATGTATTATCTTCAAAGATAATTCACTTTTACGCGCATTTTGATTTATAGTCCTGCGATTAACACGTTCGCTAACAGCATAACGCACAAAGGTCACAGAAAAGAAAGTATAGATAAATACCTGTCTGTGCGTTCTTTTAACTTTCATGCTACCTTATTTATTACTTGAACTCGGTTCTAATCTTCAAAGTCTTTGAAACTAGGCATTTTCAGACACAAATGCTTTCACACTGTCGTATAGAGAATAAAGAAACACCTCGATTGGTATATAGAAAAATATATAGTTCGATGTTAAAAAATATCAACAACCTTGTCATCTTATGAAATAATCATCGGGAAAAGAACATTTGTTACACGCGTCCCTTTAAACGAAGCAATCTTGCCACAAAGATATATTTAGTAAGACCATAAATAACAGATACATTTAGGCGTTCCTACGTAAACTGCATTCTCCGTTAGACGAAAATATAATGCGAGGACACTGTGATAGCGAACGCGTTAATAATTTTAAAGCGAGAAGTTTGAAAGAGAACTGAAACGAGGAAAGGAATGGGAAAAATGGGAGAGAAAGGGAAGAAAGAAAATAAGAAAAGTGAAAAATAAAAGGTTGTGTATACATATATGCGGATAAGGTGACGCATAAAGTATCTAGAGACGCGTCGCTTTACCGTCAGTAAGGTCGAACCTTGTAAATTCCCGTTGGGACATAGACGTTTCTATCTACTCCACCTGGTAAACTGACGTTCTCATCCGAGTATATAGTCTGTAATGAAAAAGAAAGATATTCGCTTTGGTTTGATTCGTTTCCAGTTGGATCTGGTGCAGACGCATCCCGCGAATATTTCTCAAATATCTCTGACACGAAGGAAAATCCTATTTGCCACCCAAGATAGTGTAAAAATAAAAAGAATTTTCTCGTCAGAGTGCTGCATCCCTTCCGTATTACGGGCGGGAAGAAGCATAAAATATTTTTTTTTTCCAGATCTTCAATTTCCGATGAAAGTCGCGTTCAAATCGTGGAAACTCTAAAGGATGCACGAATTGAAATAAGTGGGCCGTTTATTTCGAAAACAGTATGAAAACAGAATGAAAAATTCACGCGCGCTTTAATGCGAACTTTTTACTTACGAACAATTTGTTATTTAAATCTTAAAATATTCGTGTGCTTTGATCAATCGAAATTTCGTTAATATCCGGAATTACATAATCATTTATTTTGAAAGTGGCGTAAATCCATTTCCTGTAAACTGCAGCCTGTTCAGAGACTAAACAGTAGAGGTAGTAATAATAATCAAAAACAAATGGTGTAGCGAATGTAATCCTAACTTCTGTATCTAACGCATGATTGCAGGTACGGATGTGAACTAGTTGTTTAAATGCGATTCAGCGATATACTAGTAAATTGTTATTGCATTTATTGAACCATCCTTATTATTGAATTAGACTGTTGTAATTAAATGTAATTACGTTTAAATTATTATTAAATTAATTACATTTATACGGAAGTTGGTATCGAAGTAGGAATTTATCGTATAGACATTTATAAACAGAAGCGAATTAAAGCGTAAAACGTGAATTCTAAATAATTGAAATTTAATGAATCGTACGATTCAACTTTGAAAAAGTGATGATGCGAGTCCGACATAACTGAACCCTGACACCAAAAAAGTCTCCAAAGAAACTATTTGTTCGATAAATTTACACCCACTTGAACAGATAGAGACGCAGACAAACCGAGAATATCTCATCAGAATTGTTCAATCGTCGGAGACGCAAACACTTCAATATTTCGAAACAAAGGAAGATGTATTTTCACCACTTTCAGAATAAACCATTAATATCAAGGCATATAGATAACGATTGTTGCATCAAAGCGAGCATATATATTCATATACAAGGTATAAAATATATAAAAATATATATAAAATACTATAAAGTATGAACGAGATGTCGGCTGACCGACAAATAGCAATACATTTTCAGTATAAGATAAAATTGTTTATAACATAAAAAGTATGCAAGCAAAATCTTTATACATCTACTTTCTTTTTAATCACTTTAACGTCTAGTCGATTCTACAAGTATCTGCCACATGTATTTTAGAATATTTGGAATAAATGTCTAAATACTCCTGAACAACGGTAGATAAGAATTGCGCGCTGTTTCGTCATAATACAAATATAATGCAGTAATAGAATATTTCGTATTCACCAGTTGACTACCGCGCATCTTGTTCGCAATCAACGAATACATGGATCCTCGCGTTTTTGCATTCGGTACGAAGATAATGTCGTGCCACTGCACCTTCCACGTCATGGAGGCTATTTCCGCTTCGAGCTTAAAATGCCTGCAAGAGGAAAGAAATAGAGATATACGTTTTCCGCTACGTAGTTGCTGAGCAACGATTCGGAT
Organism: Bombus pyrosoma; assembly: GCF_014825855.1. Taxonomy (NCBI): domain Eukaryota; kingdom Metazoa; phylum Arthropoda; class Insecta; order Hymenoptera; family Apidae; genus Bombus; species Bombus pyrosoma. Next base: position 2,450,129 of record NC_057784.1, read on the forward strand.
AGTCGATTTGGGGAGAGCTGTAGGGAAACTCGTTGGCTTTTCAGCTCGCGAGTTGATCCACTTAACACCCTGTTTAGTATGTGAGAGTTTAAAGGCGTTCTAAGCCGCTTGCTAATTCGCGATTTCTCTAGGGATCTTGAAATTAATAGGATTACTAGGGTAGGAGAACGAGGGCGAGTGCTGTTTCGTGATCGGAGATAGAAAAGCGATCGATTAATCATGGTGCGCTTACCTGTAAATGAAGGCCGAAGCAACGGCGAGAACGACGACGATAGAGCTCAACACCATCGAGAGAATAGCGTGTCCTGGTAGAGCTACGGAGAAAGAAGAGAAGCAATCGAAAAGTACGAAGCACGAGAACCGCGTAGATGTAAAATTTCCCATTAACGTCAGAATGTTCATGAATAATATTAAAAGCTCGGACGATATTATTTCCTTCGGAACGCCTTGAGATGTAAAGCACACATGCACATATACGTTTCGTATTATAATAAAGATCTCTATGTTTACACGTACGTCTGACGCTTAAAGGAAATTTTTGCTTAAAGAGATATATCCATCCTGAATTGTTTAAAAATAAATTTCCCACTCCCTTTTATGAGAAATTACAAAACGAGAAGTTCGGATCTTTTTAACGATACTAATGTCGCTTTTGAATTTACTCTCCGATTCGCAGATTAGAATCTATCACCTAAAACACAGCTTAGAATTTTTGAAAAATTTCGGTGATTACAAAAATGGCAGCAGATCGGAGAGGAGAAATCTTTTACCAAAAGCGTCATCGATCTTAAAGCTTTCCAAAAAGTCAAGTTACTAAGATGGAAAGATCTCCAGGATTAAATCGTAGAATAGATTGTGTAGAATGTCTCCTCGAAATTTGTACAGTTCTATCATCGTTTCCCGGCGAAACTGGTCAGGTCGGAAAACATAGTCGCAAGAAGAAAACGAGACAATATTCGAGATAATATTCTGCTTTAATAGATTTGAATAATGGACCCCTGTAACTCCATGGGAAATTTGAATTTTAATAAGCTGGTAGAATATTCTACGCATCTGAAACTTTAACAAAATCAGAGCGATGTATCTCTTTAACATAGTAACGCGAAGTTATGAACCGAGATGCAAATGACTTACAGTTGTCGGGACACAGGGAGCCGTCGAAGCCGCAGGTAGGTGTATCCGGTGGTGGTTCCGATCGGCCACCCGACCAGTGAATCCTTTTCCCGGCTATGTATTGCAACGTCTTATTGGCACCGTAGTAATTAGCCACAATCTACGACACAGACAATATTCTCGGTGACCGCGTTTTCGAATAGGCGTCTTACACGGCCAAATATTTTACCTCGAACTTGGACGTTTCCGGGTTCATGTTGAGAAGAGAATAGTCCGCTATTCGATCGCCGTTCTCGTCGATGTTCACATCTCCGGTTATACCTGTAACCGAGCGATCCGCGTCCATCGTGTGACTCGATAAACGTTGATACGTAACAATTAAGTCAGTAAGGATCAAGTAACGACACGTAAAAGTTGCGTAAACGTAGCATTATTAGAAAAACGTAAGAGAGAAAACTGTTTTTCGGGCTAACTATAGTAGCATAATTTACAAACGAACGTAAGAAAACCACCTTATACGAAGGTTCGCTCTGTTACAGAGAACGCAGTTTCTATAATATCAGAATCAACACGCCATAATTTTACGATATTTGATAAAGGATTAATAACGAAAATAACGTTAAGCGTTGGAAGAAAATTCATTCATAAAATTCAATGATGTAAACCAAGAAGAGAGAAATTACAAATAAAATGTTGTATGAACGCATCAACATTTTAGTCCTCGGTGAGTGGAGAAAACTGGATAAGATGGAAACGTGCGAAGCGGAAAGATAGTGTAAGAGAAAATCGCGGCCGCACCTCTGAAGCTTCTACCCCACATTCTTCGGGTAAGATTACCGCCATCCAAATTCACTCCGTCTGGATATTCCGGCAAGCTTTCCTTAAGTGCAAGGGCGTAAAGGAGCACTGCATCGTAGAACGCTGTTACGAACGTCGAGACCGAATTATTTCCAAACGTGAAGTTGTACTTGGTTTGCGCGAGACTTTTTACTTCCCTCGAAAAATTTAAATATTCGGCGTTATCAGGAGTTCGGGCGGTGACTGTTAGTAGCGACTGATAAGCCTTCCGGGCCTTCTCGTTCCTTTCTTCCGTGTCGGTTTCTACCCTCCATGGTTCCCTCGAGTTGTTGTCGCTGAAACGATCGAACAATGCTCAATGGCGTTTCTTCTTTCGCTTTTTTCCATTTATTCACTGTTATTTAAGTCATTCTTGATTACCGAGACATCGTTTCGAAGAAAGATAGCAAACGGTCTGGCTTCGATTTGGGTGAAACTTTGGAAAATAATATATATGTCGAGTTATCGTTGCAGTTAGGGGCGTTTAACGAACAGAATTTGACAATTAGCCGTGGCGACTAGATACTCGACATGCTAATGACAATAATCTTAGGTTCAATAACGAATCCACGGTCAACAGGATGGCAAATGCGCTTGCTTCTCCAAAGTCCAAGTAGAACTGAACTTACTCGTCCACAGTCCAAGTGGAACTGCCCTTACTTGTCCACGGTACAAGTGGAACTGCCCTTACTTGTCCACAGTCCAAGTGGAACTCACTCATGTACTTTTCTCTGTACCTCTCTGTACCCCTCGGGTCAACTATATTTTGAAGGAGAGCTGTACAACTACTTCATACCTATGTTAGGTAAAAACGTCCATCCCGTGACCGTGACTACGTTTAGCGACCAGATGTCACTTCGAGCCCGAGCCTACTGTCATAAATCTCGGGCAAACATACTCGGATTAAATCATAAACAACTACTTCTAAGTTTTATTATTCAAGTACAGCCATAATAAAAAGTCTAGACTAAAGTATCGGGGATTTTCCGAAAAATTCCAAAAGAAAGGCCCCGATGATCTTTCATCTCCGACATATATGTACATATTTTCCTAACTGCGATAAATCGAGTTTAATGACAAATTATCCGAAACCGATGGCGTGGCATATACGCCATGCAGTATCTCACAGCAATGATGGACCACAACACATACGTCATTGGTATTTTCAGTGGAAAAAAAAAGAGGTGCAGGAAATGTTTCGCGACAGGGAGACGGAAAAGTGCTAATTATTTTTGCAGTGGCTGCGGAGATAATCCAGCTTTATGCTTGGTAGAGTGTTTCGAGAATGATTTATATTACCCAAAAAAATGTATTTCGTTTAGCTATATGTTCAAATGTATCTTTGTGTTTCGGTAAAAATGTCATATTTCCTGCGCGTGTTTGTTCCGGTTTATGTAAGTATAAATAATGTTTGTATCTATTATATACACGTTGTATCATTTTTTCTCTGTTGAAACAAACATTAGTGCCTTTTTCGTGTTTATCTCTTTGAAATTTTAGTTAAAACGCTACTTTATTCGCATGACATACATGTTACGTCACGTGGTGATCCAATATCAAGATTATCGCGGATATTCGATGACATACCGTGTATGTCATAACGTAGTTTTCAATAAAAATCCCCTAAATCGTGTCTTTTTTTATTCTTCCATCGATTAGTTTCCCTTATTTTTTATTATAAACGCGAAAAGACTCTTCATTATTCGGCAGAGTTTGTTCAAAAGGAAGTCTCGAACGTATTAAGAAGTGAAATTGCCCTGCAAAATTCGAAACAAATCCTCGCTCGAAACGTCACCCAAAGCTTCGCCCAAACCTTCAGGGTGAAAGGTTAAGGGTAAGGTCGGTCCGTTCGTGACCCTTACCCTGTCAGTCGATCTCGATTGCGACACCAAAGTCCGGATGCTTTTGAATAGTATCGTAGAGATATAAAAAAACGTTGATGCTCCTTTTTATCCGGCCGTTCCATTTTATTCTACTTTCCTCTGTTTCTTCGAGCTTACCTGGACGAAAGTTCTATGGAGAAGAACACGTATTCTCCGGAATCGACCATTCCCAGTTGCTCGGCAGCTAAAAGAATTTCCCTGATGGTTGTCGAATTGGCACACATTACTACAACTGAAACAAAGAAAAACCTTTTTACTTTCCCATCGTCTTCGCTGTGCCATTTACGTGACGAGACACTCTACCAATTCCAACCATCGTATTTCGCGCACCGAAATAAGGTCCATTCAAAATTTTAGCCCCATAGGATCCCGCGCACCATTATTTACAATGTCATTATTTTATCAATATCAAAGATAGGTATTCTTCTCAACGAATAGGGGAGACACGAGTGCTCGTCCTTCGTTTTTCAACTTTTCACGTTCTTATACGTCAAGATACAAAGATAGAGCGCGCGGGCGAATTAAAGAAACGACGCGTATAGAAATAGAAAGAGAACGCTGCGTTAAGGTCCCCTGTGTCCTCGTCTAATTTACGCATACAGCTTAGTATAATAAATACGTAAGTATAACAACGATCGACGATTAGACGCGGGCAAAAGGAGCCTCCACGCAGCGTTCTCTTCATATTGCCGTATCGCAGCCACTTACACGGTGACTTACGAACCCGCGTACTCTAACTTCATATCGCTCTGTTTCTATATCTTCAGACATTTTTCTTTCAAATTTCAAAACGAGTTTATCCTCGAACGGTAGGAATGTAACGAGCGAGTTCTACTGCCTCGCGCGTATAAATTTGCTGCGACAGAAGAGTAGAAATTTGGAAAAACGTTTCAAGATAAACGAATAAGACGGTCAGACGAATAAAGGAGATCGACGTTACTCGAAGCAATCTGAACGACAGGCCTTAGGCATAGGTTTCAACTTACTCCTGACAGACTTTGCGAGGAAGGTGAGCAAGTTTCGATAATCTTCGACGGTACTCGACTCCTGGTTGAAGTTTTTGTGAACCGGTGTCTGATTGAGGGCCGTGAAAATGGCACCCAGAGTGAAGTGACACTCGGAATTGCCGCGGCTGCTCGCCATCTCGTGATTATGATAAAGAAGTCCGACGATCTTCCATTCGAATCGCTTCAAGATATGTTTGAGCGCCTCGCCTACCAGTCGATGGGAACCCATCATTCTGGTCAACGTTGGATAGTGTTCGCCCTTGTGACGGAATGCCTCGGCCTGAGCACCCGCCGTTAAGACAGGAATACGCCATACGCCAGCGTATCGCGCTACTGGCGCGATCGCGTAGTCGCAAACAGGACCAAGGAAGGCATCTGTGTTCACAAACGTCCACGAGTTCAAAACCCACCCTATCTTTCTCGCCATCGGCTCTTCTTAATCGTCATTGAAATTACGACCGATCGGTTCGTCCACGTTTACGGGCTGTTAAAAGATAAACATGCGATCGTATCCTATCGCGTGCCCTCCGTTACACTTTGTAGCGTTCCGCTTAAACGTTGCTTCGTCTAATACCGTTAAAGGCGAATTGGACGTGAGCCGCGTCGAACAGAAAGACGTTGCAGTTAGCTTCATCGGAGATAAACATCGGGAATCCGTTTCTACTGGCATCAGCTCAGGACCAGAGAAACCTCGATATTAGACGTGGCAGTGTTATAATTGCGTAACGCTTAAATCAAATCAACCTTCGTTTCTCTTTCACTCGCACTTCCGACGAACGAGCGGAATTGAACGTAAGAGCGGAAATTCCGTGGTCGTTTGCCTGCCCATAGAGAGAAGTCGTGGGAGTACCAGAGTATTTCTAGTCTGAAATGAATTTCTATATAAATTTCGAAATAGAAAGCCTCGCTTTCTTAATCGTCTTGATATCGATCTAGATTCGTGCGCCTCGTAATTATCGCCCACTTTTTTTTAACGCCTATACATTAGACGGGATTTCGTATGGCGCAATCGAAGTTGAAGGTCGCGTTGTTCAGAATTACAAACATTGTCACGTGTGTGAACCGCCTGATCCAGCGATATAATTTCATCAACAAGTTTCGCTCTACTTCGTCATCCAGCTTTTTGCTTCTACTTCTCCTCCCTTCCCTTCTTTCTCCTTTTCTATTTATACCTATCTACATGTAGCTACGTACATTTATTTTTATATTCGTCTTTATCTTTCCTTGTATAACCGAGTGAAACGGTAATCTCCTCGATCGTATGGTCTTGCAATACCATTTGCAGTTTACGAAGGAATTTCTTATCAACGGTAATTCTACGAGAGATTTCGTCCAGCTTGCGATCCGAGCTGAGATGCGAAAGCGTGTTATCGTAGAATGCATATAAAAGGATCGAAGAGCATAGTGGCAAGACGCAGAGATAGTTAGAGGACGGTTCGGTATCTACGTAAGTAAACGGCAGAAGATTAATGCTACAAAGCGGTCGTGAATTTCGTGGCCTGTCGAAGGAGTGATGATCGGCAGACGGTTTGCACGCAACGTAAGTTCGATCGCGATTGATCCTTTCACGATGTGCAAAAATCATACTGAAAACAAAATTATAAAATTCAAGACTTACGGAGGAATCGTCGTTTTGTCGATAAGATAAAAGCGTTGTAAATGTAATATTATTTCATTATAATATTTTATTATAATATTATTTTTCTCCGGCAGAAGGTAATTCGATCGGAAAGTTTGGGAAAGGAATATCTGCTATTATTTTGCTCTAATAGAATACCATAACAGAAGAAAGTGGATTTTTAAAATACTAAACTGCATTAACAAAATTGGTGTTCGTAATCGTCGAAGCTTGTGGAAGCTACTTTATTGTTTGAAAACCTCTTCATCTTCGGGTCGTTTAATTTTCTCTAGTGTTAAGTCAAACGAAGAAGATTCCTCCTCTATTGACAAAAGGAGCATCGATATTGTTTCAAACAACGAGCGAGAATAATCTAGTTACAAATTAATTGCAAGCACCGTAATTTGATTGTAAAATGCACGCATATAATGTATTTAATCTTTTAAACAAAATCGAAAATCGAAACGAATATAACTTCCGACTCGATAAATAGGTAGCAAATACGCTTCGTATTATAAATTTGCCCGATATAAATTTAATTTGGAAATTGCCTAAAGCAGTTCCCCCGATTTTTTATTTACAATTATTCTAGAAATCGCTAGATCGAAAAAAACAGGATAAGCATCTCGTATACCTATTCTCCTCTCTGCTATCCTTGCCAATTTATCGAAATCTCTTTCATGCTGCACCGTAAAGAAAGATAAACACACGTTTCGCCTGACTTTTATTCACATTTTTAATATCGACAACTCGGTTTATGGGAAAAGTTTTAAAAAGTCATCGCGCGCTGTAGTTTCTAATATCGTATCGCAAGATGTTCGTAGGCGATGAAAGAGAAAAAATATGAGGTGCGTACGATGCTCGAACAACCCTAAGTATTAGCAAGTATCCACCGTGACGAATAATGAGGGAATTTACGCGTCGACGCGGTACGACATAACGCGGTCACCGCTACGTGGTAAAACCGTGTTTTTCTCTCTGAACGTCTCGTTCGATCGATACGACGCGACCAACGAAACGCGTTTTACCTCCGATACGGAAATTCAAGCACAGTCCGCGTATTCCAGAATGTGAACTCGAATACGTGTACTAAAACGTGTACACGCAGCGGAAAGAATGGTCGCTGCTGATGATTTCCGCCTGTTCGATCGAGACTGTTTTACTGCTGCTCGTCACGTAAACACAGCCTAATACGACCGCTGCGTGATACGTACGACCGGCCGCACACTGCCATATACAATGGATAAAAATCAAAACGATCGTTGTTCGGTTTTGATGTTCTTGTTCGATGATATCGTCAGTCTGTAGGCAAATGATACGAATACAGAGAAACAGTGTAAATTCGGAAGCCTGTTCAAACATGAATGGACTATACATGATAAACACGAATGCTAAATAAAAGATACAAATGCGAGTAATAATTCACCGAAGAAATCGATAGAAGATTAGGAAAGATCGTTTGTCAGTTTTCGTCGGGTGGTGTTTGTTACACCTTCGATATTGGGAATTTGAGCTAAGATACTACAATTCTAATTTCCAATTAAAAGATTTCTTTCTTTTCAATCTCTACAAAACGATTCAAATCATCCTGCGATTTTTATTTGATACTGAAACATATTGTTTTATATTGCTACGTAATCTTGTTCCTGCTACAAGCTGCTACACTGGATGTTCTCTATTTTTTTTTCTTTTCTTTAGTGAGACCACGACTCGTTGGAAGCCTGTTCAAACCCGACTAGACATGATCGAAACGATTACTAAATAAAAGATACAAATGCGAGCAATAATTCACCGAAGAAATCGATAGAGGAGTAGCGAAGATCGTTTGTCAGTTTTCGTCAGATGGTGTTTGTTACGCTTTCGATATTGGGAATTTGATCTAAAATACTACAATTCTAATTTCCAATTAAAAGATTTCTTTCTTTTCAATCTTTACAAAACGATTCAAATCATCCTGCGATTTTTATTTGATACTGAAACATATTGTTTTATATTGCTACGTAATCTCGTCCTGCTACAAGCTGCTACACTGGATGTTCTCTATTTTTATTTCTTTTCTTTAGTGAAATCACGACTCGTTAGAAGCCTGGACATCCGATCACACTGATTCCAAGAAGATTTTCAAAGTTGCAGAAAAACTCTGTTTCGTGTTTCTTCGCTGAAAAGAATGGAAAGATTGGTACCCGACATCGACGCTATTTACTTAAACGTTACTGTGTGTGGTCAGACAAACGAGTCGCCATGTATCAAGTTTCAGGAAAACCGCACATTGTACGCATTTTTCTACCTTTGTCCGGAATTCTCATTCAAATGCGGTAATATGAACGCGAGAACGTGGCCTGCGAATTTGACTTACGAACGTATTCAACGAGTTTTGATTTTTGTCCCAAAAATTCTCGTTCAAATGCCGCACTGAAAATCGAGTAGAAGAAAAGAAACCGTCGACACGTTTGCCTCCGTACCGATTTCGATTGATTTTCCGTATCGTTTCGACACGTTTAGGTGTCGAGCCAATTTGACGACATAGACATCGTTTCATTTTCTTAATTTTTTAAAGCATTTATAATATTTAATTACATATAATATAATCTTGAAAGAAAAGCAAGTAAAAATAGTTTGTTTCGATATTTTTGCCGCAATGAACGCGCTAGATCGAGCCTTTGCGGTCGTATATCTGTCTTCAAACTCCAAAGCACTTTTATCGTTCCAGTCGTATGTCTACTCTCAGCTGCTAAAGCAAAAAGCCATTCCGATTGTACATCATGCCGACAGGGGAAATTTCTCAAGCCAGAAATTCAGAAATTACGAAAAGAGATACGTCGAGCACGTACAAACTGTTGGTACTAACTATTACCCTTCGTACTAATTTCTCAGGCCATCTCGTCAAAGAAACGTTTCCTCGCAACGTTTAATTAGAAAATAATTGTCATAATTTTCCGAATTGCCGGCTTAGAGAACTTCCATCGTGAGATAACGTGCTTTCGAAATAGAGTTCTAAACGAAAGGTATCTTGTCGGACACCGATGACCGACAGCGTATTAAACCAGCTAACGTTAGAAGAAAATGACTCATCCTCTATAGTTATCGCGATTCGAGGCACAGAATGACAATGATTCGGTTAAATTTGCGGTAGCAGATGGAGAGGGAGAGAGGAGGAAGGCATCGCTGTACCAGAAGAGAAGTAATTAAACGGAATTGAGAAGGTATTTAACGACCACGATGCGCTGTCTTTTGAAACGACTATCCGACTGCTTAAAAATTCGAGTTACCGTATTTACTTTCAACGGCGTTTCGCGCTGTGTATTTCGGCGGGCACGCGATTATTCGCGTTAAAGTTTCTTATTCCTCCTGCGGAATTTTGTTGCGTTTCCCCGCCAATTTATATTTTTAAAACATTCTGAAACGCCTCTATCTTCTCTCGATATTCGCATTCGCGAACATCCATCTTATTTGGCGATAATTCTTGCGCGACTTGTGTAACGTTACAATCAGCTGGCAGCCAAAGTTTTTGTATTTATAGCCAAACACGTTTATCTTTTCGATTATACTGTTCTACTGGATCGAGCGGGCAACTGCACCGAGCTATAACGTTAAATTGGTAAGAGACGGAGGAAAGATTCCTAAAGAAAAATTAAGCGGTTTCGAGTGGCGCATGCAGGTTTTTATCGCCGAAGGTGGAAGCGCTTCAAGGATCTTACGGTCTCGTCTATCTCTTCGAATGGAAGTACAAATACAAAAAAGGTGTATTAGATTAAAAGACACTTGTCCTTCCTTGTTTCTCATACGATAGGTTTTCAAACATTAAAATCGAAATATCTTTGAAACTAATCATTTTCCAACCCAAGTGCCGTAATATCCTCTCTCTTTCGTAGAGAGAAAATCTTTCTCATAAAATCTTTGAAACGCTTCCACCTTCGGAAAAGACACACGTACGCCTGATACATCGCTAGAAATTAATTAACTTCTTCTACTGAAATCTTTTCCCACCTCCTACCATTTTCGCGTTATAGCTCGGCCAAGTTGCGTGGGACACCCTATGTAGACCACACATAGTGCAATCTACTAACTGGAATAGTTAAATGTCAAGTGATGTTAATTGCACTATTCGCGATCCTAAAATCAAATTACACAAGAAGTTCCTTGATTTTCACAAACAACAAAGGTTTCGATCGAAATTGCACGGCAGCGGTGAAATTATGACGTATCCAATCTGTGCAGAGAATTTTACTTTAGCGAATTACACGGCTCGACAAAGGGAAGAGAAGCGAGATTTTCGGTTGAGTGGCCGAGGATGAACCTCGGTTGTTGTTTCATCGATGGTCGATGGTTAAACGCGCGAATGTAGCTGATAATTAGCTATAGTAATATGACGTCAACCGAGCACGATGTTCGGTCCCTTTCCGCTCTGCGGTTCGCCACGACCCTAAACGTCTACGACGAGACGTGCGACGATTAACGGCAAACGATGGTTCCAACGGAGGAGGCAGCGGACGCGCGACTCGATTTCCGCCGGCACGACTCGAATCGAGTCATTGTAGAACAGCGTGAGATGATCGTTGTCATCCGATAACGCGTTCCACGATAAAACGATCGGTGAGTGTACGAGAAAACGTGGTGACGGCCGAGTGCGTAAACAATTCTAATTTTAGAATCCGCGATAAGCGAATCGGTCGAGCGGAGCAAAGACCGGTATTTCTTTGAGAAATCCAATTCAAACTTTAGTTTGGCTAGACAAACTTCCGGACGGAATGGAATTCATCGAATAGAAGAGAGTGGCAAGGAGAGGAAGATCGGATCTGTTGAACGGAGCAAGTCGCTTGGCAAATGCGGCACGAATTCGAACGGGCCGAAAGAGATATCGAATTGGTGAAATAGTACGGCGGAAAACTGGAGAAAGTTACGGAAATGAAAGAAAGATAACGACGAACGACCTGCGGTCCGGTTGATGTAAAAGTCGAATGCGGCCAAGGGTCCCTGGATGCTGGAGCATTTCGAGTCCCGATGATCGACCGTGATGTTCCATCCTGGTAGAAGTCCCTTCGCAGAGCTAACTGCTTTCACCGCGAGTAGAACAGCTGGCAGTATCCTCGGCATGCTCTGCTCGTGTCGAGGATCAGCCGGCGCTATCACTGCCAGTCTCACCTCCTTTTCGAACCGTGGTCGCGTTTCAATACACTTCGCAGACTGAATGATTACCGTGTTATTTGCGCTCGCGCTAGCACATATCGTTGTCAAAAACAGCGTCAGCCTCACCGATGGAACGCTTCCGCGCCTTTGCATCTCGTTTCGATCGCTACTTTTTCAATTTCGTCATCCCTGCACGCGACGCGCAACACGCCCCAGTCCGTTTAATCTCGTTGTTCGCGAATTCGCGCGCTGTCTCTTCGCAGCGCCGATCGACCGTGCATTTTCACCCCCTTTCTTTTCTTACTTCTCGCTCGGAGATATAAAGGTGTCCACGTCCCACCGACGGTATGATTTTCAGGCGCCAATTTCGCGATCGCGTGTTGAGATCGTTGATCACCGAATCGATGGTGATCAACGTGTCATCGCGAACAGAAATGCGTTCCCTTTCGCACAGAATACAACCCCTACTCTGTATGTCGTAGCGATTGCGCGCGCATTAGTGCCGAGCCGAGTCTTCGAAATTCAACCATGCCAACGCGAGTTCCATCATTCGAATCATAGAAAAGTCTATGGATTTAATCCATAAACCGGTTGAGACTATCTACGAATTTTCATTTCTCTGGTAATTCGACAAGTGTATGCTGCGTCTTTATAACGTTAACCACTGCGTAACTTAATGACTACCAGCGTACGTATAATCCACGGTACCACCTCTTTTGTACATTTCTCGATCTCTGTACAACGTTAATGACAAGTTGTAACGAAACTCACGGGGTTTAAAAAGTTCAAGTTTACGGAGAATTGGACGAATCGCGAAACGTCGACTAGAAGCGAGAACTTAAGAAAAAAAGAACTGTTCTCCCTCTTTTTCTTTCTTCCTTTCTTTTTAAAACAGTTTCAAGAGAGAGAGAGAGAGAGAGAGAGAAAGGGAGAGAGATCTTCTTAAAACGTCTTCGAGAGAATCGCAATGAAAACCGCGTGTTATTTCGAAAAAAAAGGAAAGCTTCGCGGGCGGAAAGAGCGAGCTTGGACCGCGCGAATGAAACTGACAAGCCAATCTACAAAGCTCTCCCGCTTTACTCCGAATCGCGACCACCACCGATGCCGGACGATCGTTCTCTTCCTTTTCCTCTTCCTCTGTTCGCTCCTTCCGTCCTTTTCCCCTCCAACACTAGGATAGAAGTTCGTACGTGCACCTTGCTGCGCCGATCGCGAAGATAGGTAGGAGAACGGTAGGAACGCATGCGTTTGAACTTTGCACATCCTCCACGTTCTGTCAATCGCCCTCTCCTGCCCTTCACTTCCGCGTGCTCTCGCTCTCCTCGCTCGCAGTATCGAACATTAATAATCAAAATTGGTATTACTATCGTATGGTACAGTCGTTACAAAGGCTTTCTTTCTTTGTCTCGATCTGAAACTTGGTACAGCGACGATAGAAAATTTGTACGTGTATACTGTGCATGCTGTATGAGGTATTTTGAAACATCAGCACTGTAATGAGACACGATTGTTGTTATATTGGTGTTATCGTGTAATGTCATTATATTGGTCAAATTTAAAACCGAATTAAAATTTGCAAAGTTATATATGGAAATTGTAAAATTGTATTCATTGCAACCACTTACACTTGACAGAGATCATGAAAATATTTGGACATGCAGGTGAGCCATATTTAGTGAGACCTTAATGCTAATCCTTAGCATCCTTAATGCTAATTACATGTATGTTAAAGACAATTATTCATGCTGTGAATTAAGTTTATACTAATTGTATGTTTGCTGTGTCCTGCAACTTCTATGTTTTTAAATGCATCTTCGGATTGCTCTCGTTACAGCGCTAACGAAATTGCAAAATGTTTCGTATAACACACAGAATATATGCATAAAAGATCTCTTTTTATATCATACTCTGTCACTGTATATCACGTAGCGCATTCGTTACAAAGTCTTTCTTCTCTCAAAATCTCCATTTCCAAGTCCATCGATGAAATCGGTCTGGTTTCGAGCAATTGATCCCTGAAGAATCGCTTGTGAACGACTTTTTAGAATAGCGCAGATAGATCATACGTTAAACGATCTACTTAAAGGTTAGCGACAAATTTAAATTAACAAATTTTAAGAAAATGAAAACGAGAGAATGAAAGTAAGAAGACAACTCGTCTTATCGACGGACGAAGAACAACGCGTAAATTATCGACAAAAGGTACGCTTGTTATCGACGGACATAACAGGATTCGCTGACTCATACCGCGTCGTTCAAACGCGAAACGGCAAATTCGCATATCTCTACAGATTTAATTGGTGAACCGGCAAATGGTGAAGAAAAAAGATAGTATCGATCAGAGTAAAAGCAATCGATCGTTGGAACCTTGTAACACTTTTGATGGATATCGATCGCGTGCACTTTTTACATTATTTGTTAAGAAAACGTTTAAATATAAACTTTGCGACGCGTCTATCGCATATCGCACCGTAACAGAGCAATAATAGAAACGCTTCAGCTTCGTGATAACGAGTTGTGATAACGCGCAGGAAACAATGCGATAACAGTGACTTCGGTTAATTGATACGGGCAATTAGATCAGCGATCGCACTCCTGCCTTCCTCGATCCTCCATCAAACATGGAGAAATTCTAACAACTGCGAACAATTGCAACTGAAAACAATGCACGACGAAACAAGATGACCTTCTGAGAAAACGTTCTCGAGGACAAGAAGAACGTTTCTTGTCGAGATGAAAGTCAAGGTACGCGATCGAAGCGTTTTGCCGTATCATATAGGTACGATCGCGTACATATTCATCTTGGCATAGGTTCAACAGTTTTCGGTAAAATTACTTCGTTGCCATGCAGAGACTGTTGACGTTCCCTTTTAACAACATCGATGTAACACCCCCGATGAGCGATCACGATAACGTAAAGTATGCTCAAAGTCGAAGCGCCGAGATAAAAAATGCGCGTCAAATTAGGTTTTTATCTAGGCTACCGCGTATACGCGGAAACGCGTGATACGCGTCTCTTTTCGTTGCATCTGTTTCTCGTAGGATTTCATCTAAAATCGACTTATTGTTTACTCGCAGCGGTAAGAGCCAGGCAGAAATGGTTTTCGCATTGGTAGTTCAGCGATCATTCGCGTAAACGTTTATAACGTCGACCGGCGGATTCGCCAGGCACGTCAAAACGTGTACATTTGCACTTATAGTTAGAAGCGACGGTTAGTTTTGGCGGGACTCGTCAACGATGGAAAGCGAATATCGAAAATGTCTGGAAAACTTACCACTGTACGACTTCCCCACGTGGGATTGCAACGCCTCTGCGTAATATTCGGGAACGGTAGTTTCGACATCGAACGTACCGAACGTAAAGTTTGGCTGTTTCTTGATAAACTCTACCATGGACTTCATCATTAACTGACACGTGTGTTTGCCAGTGAGCTGACTCTGTCCACTGGTCGCGTACACCAGATGCACCTTGTGCCATTCGTATCTACGGTAACGTTACAAGTTAGTCGAGTCGAAGTTAAACCTAGATCGCTTTTAAACATATTCTGTCGTTGATTAAATCGTTCGCTAATTCTACTTTCATTTACCGATTCATTAAAGCTACGAAAAAGTTGGCGAGATCCCTGAAGGCCACATTTCCGATTCTAGTTGTCATAAAGTATTCGTCCTTGCACTCGGTCTTCTTTTCCGTAAAATCGTAGGTGAATCCACCGGTGGTAATTAAAGGCGAGCCGAAGAATTTCACCACTCTGCCAACAGACGCTGAAATTAAACATCAACCTTGAACGTACGAAACCCCGTGGGCTTATGAAACTGCTGATAGATCGCTGCGTTACTTACCCACGCAATAATCGCAGGCTGGTCCGAGAAACAGATGAACGCAATTCAAGAAGCTATCGATCGCGCCACTTTGAGCGTACATCGCATCGCAGTGATCATCCTGCGGAAGAAACTTTAATTTCAACCAGTAAGGTAGAAGTCCTCGCGATCTGGCTTCGTAGACAGCCAAATCTGTGAATGCAACAGACAACCGACAAGCTCTCTAGATTGTTCCGATACGTTTACAATAATTACAATAACATTTTCTTATGCCGTAGCTATTGCCGCATAAGGAACAATGCCGATTCTCTGCAACAAGGAAAACTTACCGAGAACCGGAAGGACTTTCGGCAACGCGATATCGAACCTAGGATCCGCTGGCAGAAGAACCGCTACTCTCAATTCGCAGGAACTCACACCGTCTTGATTCTTTTTGCAAAGAGCTTCACAGTCGCGAGCGAGTTGTACTTCGCGACAGTTCACTTTTCCATTCACCGGACACCAGCCAATTAGCCAGGCGATCGTCAATGCAACGATCCAATTGGTATCCATCTATGTGCGACGTCCTACGTTTTTTCCCTTCAAACGAGATCGGTGAACCGCTCTGAACGTTTCGACGACGATGAGCCCTTGTTCGCTACTACGGTTTCGCGAATATCACGACCAACGATTCCTCTCCTGCACGAATCCATCCTTTTCCTTGTAAGTCTTCGTTTCGCACTCTAATTTCTTGTTCCGGTCGTTGCGCTGTCAATCGAAATGAATCAATGCTGGATGATTCGATATTTTTATATTTCGATTCAAACCTAACCCCAACCTAACCCTAATAGAAAGGAAACCGCGACGCGATCTATCCTACCAGTTCTCTCCAACTATTCTCGGATGTTTCCTGCTGGAATGTTTCGGCGCTAACCCCTCCGTACCTACCATAAGATTCCCACGAACGATACGTTTCGATCCGAGTTTCCAGTCAGAATCCGAGTTTCATTGATCAAAGTAGTAGCGATCGCTGAAAATGGATTTCGCGCGGCTCACGCCGCTAACACGTCCCCTGTTTCAACCCCCTTGTGGCACAACGCGAGATCCGCCCGAGGATACGAAAGAAGAAACAAGCTCCCGAGAACGAAAGGAGTACTACTGACACTCTGGATGATCTTGAACCGCATTAGCCAGTCACAAACACCCAAGTACACCTCTCGTACGCTCGTGTCGTGTTATCGCTGATTTTCTATCGCGTCGATTGATAATAGCTATCGAAAGCTTCGCTCACCTCCTCTCGCATTTTCTTCGACAGTTTCGATTAATAATAATCTAACGCCGTTTGTTTCTCGTGTATACAACTCCACCATGACGTATGCTTCTTTTCTTTCCGTCGCTGATATCTTTTAACAAGAACCGCGGGATCTCATCTCAAATGTGAATATCTGAATTCTACTCTCTCGATCTCTTTGCGAGCTGGCTTTTCTGTTCCGTATCATGGTATGGACAACAATTCACTTGTCTTGATAACACCTACGAGGGTCGCATGATAACTAATGCACACTCTCTCGTCTGTATCTCGAGAATGAGAAAAGAGTTACAGCTCTGCGTGACCACTTATTTTATAGCTACATCCCTCCTTTATAAACATGCCAAGTGTCGATAAGTTTGCTTGACGCGGTCACCAACAGTATTGTTTCAAGTGAGATTGAAAATGGATGCGACGTCAATGAGATTCATGAAACGTGCAGTGATCGAGTTTTTAAAGACGAAAAACGTTAAGCCTATGGAAATTGATCGCCGTTTACCGGCTGTGTGTGCTACGATATCAAAAGACCATGAAACATTTGCGAACACGTACATGACGGTTTCGGAATTCAACTGAGACGATACCGTTGCAACACGACGCTCGGCCGCACACCGCACACACAACACCTGATGCTCTTGCGAGTTCGAAATTTGAAGTCGTTCCGCAACTGTCTTATAGCCCACATCTGGTACCTTCGGATTTTCATTTCTTTCCAGAATTGAAGAGGACCTTGAAAGGTATTCGCTTCAGCATAAACGATAAAGTCAAGGCAACGGTGAAATACGCCTTTATCAAAAATAGGCTGGCAGAATCCTTTGCTGTCAGGACGAAAAGACTTGTCACGCGTTAAGAAAAATGTATCCAAGTTAACGGCGATTATATTGAAAAATAATACGATATTTTGTAACTAATGAATTGTACTATCTCTATTGTACTCCTTTCTCGAGACACAAGCGAGAATACATTTACTTGTCAGTCTTGTATTTAGTTAATTAACCGCAACTTTGATATTTCAATGTAAATAAAACACCAACTCGAATTCTTGCTTTTTCAAATGGCTTTAACGTACTTTCCCTAAAAACTGCAAAATGAAAGTAAAATGAACTTCTATTTACCTGCTGCGAAGGTCCTTAAATTTTTAAACTGTTATCATTTGTACATAACCTTCTTCTTCTATAGTAATGATCGAACGAATGACGATGAAATTAAAAAAAAAGGAGATAGTACCTTAGTAAGTACGCTGAATGAGAATGCGAATTATTTTGAAACAATTCAGACTCTGATAAGTATCGCTATTCCGTAACTGAAACAATCGGCACGTCGTACGCCACTCTGTATTTCAAATATTTACAACATGATTTCTATGAATATAACTAACGCCGCGATTTTTTCCTATAGATGTACTAAAGGGGACGATAATTGTAGAAAGTTGCACATATCAAAATATTTATTTATGCATTTTATTGCTATTTCTTATTTGAAGCGTTCATAGAATATTTCCGTTACTAATGTTTCTTAATTTACTTGTCTATCTTAATAATAGACGAAAAGCCACGAGAAACAGCATACAGTTTCGTATCACACGGATGGGTTAATTTATGGATATATTTTGGCGCCAAACAATGCTTTGTCGCTTGCGCATAAAGATGGCGTACAAAATCACTAACAGTTATTTATCAGCTTCTTGCAGTGGTCACAAAATCACGATCATGGTCGTGATCTAACTTTATTCACAATCGATTTTTTGATCTTGAGTGATATTGTTCAATGCGATAGTATTTCTTGATCTTGATTAAATTATTTCTTATAAAATACTCCAATATAGCTTGCGTATAATGTTAATTCAAATTTACGTTACGTTTTCTTCATATAAGTAACTTTGCTTTATTTGATATTAAAAATAATTCAATTTCCTTTTCTTTATCTTATATGTTAAAGAGTAAAATATTAATCCTTCCGTCGTTAATGTAAAATATACAGGTTATGTGATGCGTGCTAAAAACATTTCTCCATGTCGATCAGAAGCGATCACAAAAAACCACAGATTACTGTGGAAAATCATTGTGATTGGGAATGATTGTGATCGAATCACTGTCATTCATAAATTCACAAGTAGCAGTTCCCGCCATCTCTACTGATTAATGATTACGCGTCTATGATTAAATGTTGTGTACTCTTAAAATTTTGGCTCAAAATTAAACATGAGCGCAATCGATTTTCAGAAATTTTACGACAACGAAACGGTCAAGAAGGTGGAAAAACAAGAAACAAATTGTGAGAGGAAGGTATTTAAAACGTGGGTTAAAAAGCATCGAAAAATGCCATCAAGCATTTTAGGGCCGCCCGACTTTTGGATGAAATTTAATAAACAAGTGGATGCGCTTAACACAGCTTTGAAAGAGAGTAACGATTACAATATGCTTTGCACGTTTGTTTATCAGGAATGTAATGGTTATCGTAAATTCATAGTAGCTCATCCTGAAATATATTGGTGGCATTATGAGCATCTGCCGGCAGAAAGAAGATGCTCTTACGAGGTATGTTATCGATAACGTTTCGTTGCATTTGGAGGTATTTAAGATACACATAGAAACGATGCAATAAATTTACATTTAAATTCAGATAATTCCAGAAAATCAGCCTTGTCGATTATATTTGGATTTAGAGTATTCGATCGAACTAAACTCGGAACATGATGGACCATCTATGACAAATATATTAATTGATATTTTTTGCATGTACTTGCTTAAGCACTGGCGTATAATATGCAATAGATACAACGTAATCAATCTAGATTCAAGTACTAACGAAAAATTTAGCAGACATATTATATTTAATATTAGAGATGTAGCCTTTAGAGATAATTATCATGTTGGTAGATTGGTAAAATCTATATGTATGGATATTTTGGACTATGTTTCATCTAAGAAAAAGCAACACGATATTTTAACCTGCTTTGATGGAATGCAACTTGAAGCGTTATTTGTTGAAACAAAGAAAGGAAAACAACTGTTTGTTGACACTGCAGTTTATACTAAGAATAGGCATTTTAGAATATATAAATCCACCAAGTGGGGGAAACAATCAAATCTGGTGGTCTCAAATGATTGTAAATATATTCCATCTAGTGCATATAATGATAACGAATTGAGCATATTTCTAGATTCTTTGATATCGTATTTTGCTACGAAGAAAGGCTTGATATTACTGGAATGGTCTGAAAACTGTGTACCAAATACGAACTGTTTTAAGGATAGAGTACAACAATGCAGTTATCAGGAAAGTGGCAGTGTCTGTTCAAATTTTCCAATGTTAGATAAATATGTTAACAATTTAATATCTCCTGGAAAAATACGTGTATGCAAACATTATGAATCTGCAAAAATATTGGTCTATGAAACTGTGGGATACAGGTATTTAGAATTCTTTATATCAAATTATTCTAAAATCATGGTAAAAAAAAAGTAAAAAAGTAAGTTAAAAATGTACAATAAAATTTTTTCATATACGGCTCTATTTTTGGGCAAAAAAGATTTAGAAATTTGTTAAATATCTATACTTAGAAACATATTATTTCATTCACTAATTCTGATTAGCTGTGCTTATTCATTTTTGTATTTATAAATACAGTATATGCAAATATAGAATTAGTATAATTTCAATTCATGCCATAAGTTTCAGTATTTAAATTATTCTAGTAACTTACAAAGTGCTGGAAATATCATCCATGATGTTGCAGCCAGATTGTTACTCGGTGAATTAAATAAGCATAGTATTACCGTTTTATTCTTTATTTTTATATATATCGTCATAAAAATAGCTCATTTTAAAAATAACTGAAATCGTCATTAAGTAATAAATATGTATCACACAAGCATTGGAAGAAATGAAGAATTTAAACACATCAATTATTATCAATTCATGTAATTGTAATTCACTATACAAGTAGTCTACAGATTCAATTCTATATATATCAAGGGCAATATTTTCAGTGTTGTGTAAATAATTAATATAAATAAATTATTTATGATGGTATGTATTTAGAATGATACCAAGTCTTGATTGACGTCGTTTATAACGATAAATAGTAATAGTGGTGACTCATCAGATTGAGCAGAAATAAAGAAGTGGGTTGTTGCTATATAAATGCATGCTTACTTAACGAATTTTTAAAAAATTTTTATTTTCCTATAAAGGAAGCCTCATGTGAACACATTTTATTCTATATTTTGATCTACTTTTTTACATAAAAAATCCTCCCCCCTTCGGTTGTGCAATGATAATCGTAAAAAGCAATTATTACTTTTTTTTTTGTTAATAGGTACTGTGAAAATATTGGCAGATGTCATAAAAGTAACAATGTTTTATGGATCGTAAATTTAAAAAATAAAATGATATATCAGAAATGTCATGATCCAGACTGTTTTGGTTTTAAATCTCAACCAAAACAATTACCAGAGGAAGTTTATTTTCAAATCGACGAGGAAGGTGATGCATTTTTGAGCAATGCTATAACAGAGGACATAGTGTAGAAGACTAGTCCTTTTAATATCAAAAAGTTTTATTGAGGAAGAAATATCTGAAAGACAGTATTATTAGATGGAGGTAATACACAGATGGGGACAAAGTTGTTGAACAATTTCAAATACACAATACAAAGCTTTGTTTCCACGATATTTTCCCTGAGATTGGTACGAAATATTGAAATATAAAACATTTACATGCTTTTTTCTTGCATGATATTGCAAACGTCTTATATAATATACTAGATTATTGTGTATTATGTTAAGATGTGTACTACATTAAGATGTGTTACATTACACAGATTATTTACAATTTATATAAGTAATGAATGTCAATTGATTCCATTATATAGATACACATATATATAACTGTACATAACAAATTCAGACATATGTACTTGTAGAAAATTAATTCTCCATATTTTGTGCAACTATTTATATTTTCACTACCCCCACTGTACATAAATACAACAATAGCATTTTGGCTGTGTAAAATTATGTAGATAAAAAGATCATGTACAAATTGTAATTTACCTTACATTTTTTTACTATTGAATACATTCTTCTTCCCATATTTTTCTTTTGTACCATACAATGAATAGCGTAAATGAAACTAATTACGAATATGATCAGTCTCGTGTTTCTTGCAATAAAGAATACCATAAAAACAAAATGCTACTTGTCAATTTCCAAAATTCTTCTAATTTGATAAAAGCACATTTCGCGCTCGGTATCATCTTCGATGCAACCCCGGTGATCCAATATATCCACTCATTCGTACCTGTATCTTTGTATCGCGATCGCGGTCGTTACATTACCATTCTGCCCGTACAACGTCATGTTAAAGACTTTCTATTGGTCAAAACCAATTTCATTATTTCAAATATGTTGCAATTATTGGTCAGACAAATAACTTTGTAAGAAAAAAATAACGTAATAAACTCCTGCCTTCGTCGGTTGTATCTGCTGTACTATCTATATCTTCGTCGCTCTCGTCACATTCTTGCGTTTCTGGGAACGTCAGAGTCTCGACTTCTTCAACAAGATGACATTCCATCGTATCTCTTTTGCTCACTATTTCAGTCTCTTTGTCGTTTTGTGTGTTATTTTCCTCCGCGTTTCGCTTAGAAACATTCTCGTCGCTCGAAGAAATATGAATAGCATTAGAAACATTTGTACTCTCTTTTGCAGATTTATAACTTTGATAATTTTTCGACGCTTGCCTCATACGAATTAAAAAGTCTGGCAATCCTAGGGATTTATAAATACAAAGATAAGTTGTAATTTAAGAAAGGGGAATTTGTCTTCGTTTTTCTATTTTCTCTAATACCTGACATTGCAACCCATGCAGTGATAGCAGATGGAATATTCACACCAGGATCATCAAAGTACGTCAATCCAAATTCGATGCCTGGTTGGTGGAGTTCTGTATAAGGCCTTATCACCATGTACGACCAATACGTTGTGACTCTGTTACGTATACACAGTTCAAATTATTTAATAATAGCAAAGAATCCATTAAGACTTTTCTCCTACTTTTACATTTACTTCTATAATATTGGCGATCCAAGTATGTACTTTTATCGAGCTAGGTGATTCCATAATGAAATATAAAACTAAAAAATACCGATCAAGTAACTTAACGATATCGTATACAAACCATGCGCGCGCGCGCGCGCGAGTGTGTGTGTATATATATATATTAATCTATATATGTAGCATCTATGTTGTAAAAAATGAGCAAAAATGACCAAAATATTTATGATACCTGTATATTCCTGGTTTGGTAGGTGCATTAGGATGTTCTGTTACTTTACTTATAATTACGATTAACTGTTTTTCTTTGTCCATAATCCATCGTCGTTGATATACATAGTCTCTGTTTGTAAATAATCTCTAAAATCAAACATAACAGAGTGTTAAAATTTAAACGATAAGATTGAGAGATCAGTGTTATAAATAGTTTTCACATTACGTGAGTTATTACATACCGGCCATATCGTTTCCCAATATATAACATCAGTACCATTATCAATAGACTTTTCCGATTTTGGGTCTGTATCTATAATTTTTAATTCTCGGGCAGTTAAATCCCACTTCTTCCTGTAATCCAGATCTATCTGGGTTTGCAGAAAGTCTTCAGCAGTAACATCCGAAAATGTACCATATACTTTATATGCAAATAATCCTCCAGAGTTTGGTTCTTCCCTCCTCCAAATGAGCATATCTTGCCGTTCTATGTACGGTCTCCACCCCTCCGCTGAAACCAAAATAGGAGTATATCAGTTACAGATATGTTCACCAATAGACAGACTGATGTTCAAAAGAACCAAACATTACGTACGATCTTGATTAGAAGTAGCACTAAATTTATTGCCATAGCATGTGCAATACTTTATGCCAGGTTGCTGAGCATCTATCATAATTCTTAGGTGACATTTTGGGCAAATAACTGTAATGTCCTTTAATTTGTGAATTTCTTCGATATCCCGTCTACAGCTAATAAGCATAAGAGATAAAATAACCAATGTTAATGGAACATTTTGATGGATTTGTAATTCTTAATCTGTTAATGAAGTTTTCTTTTAAAAGTTCTGATGTTCAGAGTTAATAAGTTAGTAAAAAAAACTTAATAAAATCAACTGTGATTATTTATCTTTATCACAAATCAAATAATACATAAGATATATGGGATTTACAAATATAGTTATTATATTTAAGAGAATAACAATTCTAGTAACAAATTAACTTGCTTTTCATAATTAACAACTTAAAAATAGATATAAAAGAGGAAAAAGAAACTGAAAAGCAGCTGCAATAAACAATTAGTTCCACTCAATTAGTTGATAGACTAACAACAAAAATCAACTAAAAATTAATTAAAATCAGATCACTTTTTCAACTGTGTTGTAAATTTATAATCAACTAATATTTTCAGCAATAAATTTCTGCATTTTTAAATATGAAACCTATACCTGTTTTTACTCTCAATAAATATAATATACATATTGGAGCCTTCTAATTACTGCGAAGCTATTAATTTGCAAAGAACCATCTACTATACCTGTTGAGTTCTTCTTCGTTTATCCTTTCACGGTCCCAATTGTACACTGTTACACCAATGCTGCTCGTTAGAAAATGTCTAGCATTCCTCATTGTACGACGTTTCCAATTTTTCATAAATTCCTTAAGTGCTACCTCGTCCCATATTCGTGTATATAAATGAAATATCTGCAAGCTCCTTCGAATACGTTGTGCAGCAATGAATTCAAACTGCCTGGCACAAGCTTTGGCTACCTGACCGCTTTGTTGTTTCAACCACAATGCTACTCTATTGCGATATTCACAAAATCTTCCATAGTTCTCGTACTGACCAAAAGAAGATGCTAACCTGGTTCCATTTCGAATGCAATTCGAACTTAGTTGTTTTGATAACAAACCAGAACATTGCACCACATACATTGTTAGTCTTCCTGCTGCTTAATGCCTCTTAAAGAAATTCTTTCGAACAATGGAATATAAAGGTGACCGCTATCAACCAATTTCGTACTTAATCTCTATAAACTTAAATTATCTTGGAGCAACAATTTATAGGTTATGTTCTATGTTGTTAAAATGAGTTATTAATTAGAAGTCATCGCTCT
This sequence comes from Bombus pyrosoma, assembly GCF_014825855.1. Taxonomy (NCBI): domain Eukaryota; kingdom Metazoa; phylum Arthropoda; class Insecta; order Hymenoptera; family Apidae; genus Bombus; species Bombus pyrosoma. The sequence continues at coordinate 2,474,988 of NC_057784.1, forward strand.
TTATATTGATTTCAGTAAATCTCACGGTAACGTGTTTATTGCATTTTTTATTTAAGAAACTATAAATTATTCATGAAACTTATAAAACATGTTGACGTTGTGGTAAGTATTCAACTACGTGAAATCATGTATCTAATGCTATAGATTTATGGATATGTCGATACCTCGACTGTGCGTGTATCGATATATCGTTAAGCGCAACGCAAGCGTAATCGTAAAAATAAAATAACATAAAATATATTAAGTGGACAAAATATATAAAAACTATTAAATTTGAGTCAAAAAGTACATATTTTTAAACTCCAACACGTTACAGCAATCACCAAATTGCGACGAGTGTAAAATTAAAAAGTAATTAAGATTCAATATTATCGTTAATTTGATAATAGTTCGCGCAATATGGATATGTCTCTGAAGGTACGCAATTACCCGAAACTGGTGAGTACGCATATTTCGACGGACAATCTAGTAGATATCCTTCGAGTGCTCCATGTTCGTTACGTATACATTTGAAATATTTGCTCGAACAAGGTTTTTCATATGGGAACCGACCCTCGCTTGTACATAATACCTCATTTAAGCGGTTCATCTGAAAAAACAAGAGAAGTGGTAAGTACGAGAAATACATTTAGTGACTCACAAAAGTATTTAAACATCTACCATAGAACATATCTATGTATATATTATGTGTATTATATGAAATACTATATTTCGGCTATTTTATATATTTAAACATATTGTATGCGTTCTGTACACTTTTGTACTTTAAAATAAATGCATAAAAATCCGCAGTCTAATAATGAGATACGACTAAACCAATAGCATAAACTTTATATGCAATATGGATAAACCTATATGCGTACAACTTTTAAAATAATAAACTTCTTTCAAACTAGCCCTAGGAAGCTTCCAAACTAGTATTCTTGGGTTCTACACATCAGAAACGAGATACAAATTTTGATTTAAAAAAAACGGAAATTCGATGTGCCTCAAAACGAAGATTAACCTCAACTTTTATCAATACAATTATAATAGTTAGGTCTCATTACGCCGATTCATGTATAACGTAATACATATACATATGTTTATGAAAGTCTTCTATAAGTGTTCAAATACATTTGTGAATCATATTTTATCGTGCATATTTTAGAGAAAAGAGGGAAGCAAAATAGAGATGCTTACGATTGTAATCGAATCAGGCAGCTTTTGAAGTGAAAATTTCGCGCAATCGTCTGTTCCTGATGAGCACAACAATTTTTCCTCGTCGAAGACGGAGCCTCTTGGACACGCAAACAGCATGATATTCACCATCATATCGCCGTTATTAACACACTGATAAAATATATTGCAATATTTCGGATGTCGCCGAAAACCACTTGGACAAATGATACAGAACCTATCTACGCTTAGATTGCCAATATCAGGACTGTCTTCAATTTTGAACTTTGAAAATTCAGGTACTAGCGGTGCACCGTATATCCGGCGTTTACATAAACCCTTTGACTTAATTCTCTTTGGGAAATTGCAAGTATCCAGCTGATCGTCCCAAAACGTTCCAACGGGACAAGAGAACTGGTACCTAACCAAGGAATCTCCGTATAGTACGCATCTATAAAATTTCGAACAATCCTCGGAATCAGGGAAGAATCCCTCTTTGACACAATTTTGTTGTTCGTTGATTCCCTTGGACAAGGAAACCGGAGTTATCGATAACACAACATTCGTGGTATGTTGATCGTCAGTATAATTAGAAGGATTCTCTCTCCCCGCTTCAGCAACATCATCATGTAGTACTCCTGTGTGTTGCAAAGTTTCAATGACAGGCTCTGCCATTTCAGGAATTTGTTCAGATATGCCTTCTGTAATGTTGGGTTTTGAAGTTCCGTCAACGACTTCCTCAATTTTAGGAACTTCTCCAGATATTCCCTCTGTGATGTTGGGGTTCGAAGTCCCGCCGACGGCTTCTTTAGATTGAGGAGCCTGTTTAGATATTCCCCCTGTGATGTCAGGTGCTAAAGTTCCATCGGCAGCTTTCTCAATTTCAGGAATTTTTTCTGATATTCCCTCCGAGATGTTGGGGATTGAAGTTCCCTGGGCGGCATCTTTAGATTGAGGAGTCTGTTCCGATATTCCCTCTGTGATGTCAGGTGCTAAAGTTTCATTGACAGTTTCCTCAATTTCAGGAATTTTTTCAGATATTTCATCTGCGATGTTGGGGATTGAAGTTCCCTGGGCGGCATCTTTAGATTGAGGAGTCTGTTCCGATATTCCCTCTGTGATGTCAGGTGCTAAAGTTTCATTGACAGTTTCCTCAATTTCAGGAATTTTTTCAGATATTTCATCTGCGATGTTGGGGATTGAAGTTCCTTGGGCGGCATCTTTAGATTGAGGAGTCTGTTCAGATATTCCCTCTGTGATGTTGGGGTTCGAAATTTCGTGGTCGGTATCTTTAGATTGAGGAGTCTGTTCAGATATACCCTCTGTGATGTGAGGTGCTAAAGTTTTATTGACAGTTTCCTCAATTTCAGGAATTTTTTCAGATATTCCATCTGCGATGTTGGGAAATGAAGTTCCCTGGACGGCATCTTTAGATTGAGGAGTCTGTCCAGATATTCCCTCTGTGATGTTGGGGATTGAAGTTTCCTCGGCGGCTTCTTTAGATTGAGGAGTCTGTTCAGATATGCCCTCTGTGATGTTGGGCTTCGAAGTTCCGACTACAGGTTTCTCCGATCCAACAATTTCTCCAAATAGCCCTTCTATGATGTTGTGCTCCGAAGTTCCATCGACAGCTTTCTCCAGTTCAGGAATTTTTTCAGATATTCTCTCTGTGATGTTCGGCATCGAAGTTCCGTGGTCGGCTTCTTTAGATTGAGGAGTCTGTTCAGATATGTCCTCTGTGATTTTAGGTGCTAAAGTTCCATCGACAGCTTCCTCATATTCAGGAACTTTTTCAGACATTCCCACCGTGATGTTGGGCTTCGAAGTTCCGATTACAGGTTTCTCCGATCCAACAATTTCTCCAAATAGCCCTTCTATGATGTTGTGCTCCGAAGTTCCATCGACAGCTTTCTCCATTTCAGGAATTTTTTCAGATATTCTCTCTGTGATGTTGGGCATCGAAGTTTCGTGCTCGGCTTCTTTAGATTGAGGAGTCTGTTCAGATATGCCCTCTATGATGTTAGGTGCTAAAGTTCCATCGACAGCTTCCTCATATTCAGGAATATTTTCAGATATTCCCCCTGTGTTGTTGGGCTTCGAAGTTCCGACTACAGGTTTCTCCGATCCAACAGTTTCTCCAAATAGCCCTTCTATGATGTTGGATTGCGAAGTTCCATCTACAGCTTCCCCAATTTCAGAAATTTTTTCAGATATTCCCTCCGGGCTGTTGGGGATCGAAGATTCCTGGGCGGCTTTTTTAGATTGAGGGGCCTGTTCAGATATACCCTCTGTGATGTTAGGTTCTAAAGTTCCATCGACAGCTTTCTCAATTTCAGGAATTTTTTCAGATATACCCTCTGTAATGTTGGGCTTCGAAGTTCCGACTACAGGTTTCTCCGACCCAACAATTTCTCCAAATAGCCCTTCTATGATGTTGGGCTCCGAAGTTCCATGGACAGTTTCCTCCATTTCAGGAATTTTTTGAGATATTCCATCTGTGATGTTGGGTATCGAAGTTTCATGGGCGGCATCTTTAGATTGAGGAGTCTGTTCAGATATTCCATTTGTGATGTTGGGGTTCGAAGTTCCTTCGATGGCTTCTTTAGATTGAGGAGTCTGTATAGATATGTCCCCTGTGATGTCAGGTGCTAAAGTTCCATTGACAGATCCCTCAATTTCAGGAATTTTTTCAGATATTTCCTCCGGGATGTTGGGGATTGAAGTTCCCTGGGCGGCATCTTTAGATTGAGAAGTCTGTTCCGATATTCCCTCTGTGATGTTGGGGTTCGAAGTTTCGTGGTCGGCATCTTTAGGTTGAGGAGTCTGTTCAGATATGCCCTCTGTGATGTCAGGTGCTAAAGTTCCATTGACAGTTTCCTCAATTTCAGCAATTTTTTCAGATATCCCATCTGTGATGTTGGGGATTGAAGTTTCCTCGGCGGCTTCTTTAGATTGAGGAGTCTGTTCAAATATGCCCTCTGTGACGTTAGGTGCTAAAGTTCCATCGACAGCTTCCTCATATTCAGGAACTTTTTCAGATATTCCCTCTGTGATGTTGGGTTTCGAAGTTCCGACTACAGGTTTCTCCGATCCAACAATATCTCCAAATAGCCCTTCTATGATGTTGGGCTCCGAAGTTCCACCGACAGCTTCCTCCATTTCAGGAATTTTTTCAGATATTCTCTCTGTGATGTTGGGCATCGAAGTTTCGTGGTCGGCTTCTTTAGATTGAGGAGTCTGTTCAAATATGCCCTCTGTGATGTTAGGTGCTAAAGTTCCATCGACAGCTTCCTCATATTCAGGAACTTTTTCAGATATTCCCTCTGTGATGTTGAGTTTCGAAGTTCCGACTACAGGTTTCTCCGATCCAACAATTTCTCCAAATAGCCCTTCTATGATGTTGGGCTCCGAAGTTCCATCGACAGCTTCCTCCATTTCAGGAATTTTTTCAGATATTCTCTCTGTGATGTTGGGTATCGAAGTTTCATGGGCGGCATCTTTTGATTGAGGAGTCTGTTCAGATATTCCATCTGTGATGTTGGGGTTCGAAGTTCCGTCGACGGTTTCTTTAGATTGAGGAGTCTGTATAGATATACCCCCTGTGATGTCAGGTGCTAAAGTTCCATTGACAGTTTCTTCAATTTCAGGAATTTTTTCAGATACTCCCTCTGGGATGTTGGGGATTAATGTTTCAGGTGTGGCTTCTTTAGATTGATGACTCTGTTCAGATATTCCCTCTGTGATGTTGGGGTTCGAAGTTCCGACTACAGGTTTCTCCGATCCAACAATTTCTCCAATTAGCCCTTCTATGATGTTGGGCTCCGAAGTTCCATCGATAGCTTCCTCCATTTCAGGAATTTTTTCAGACATTCCATCTGTGATGTTGGGCATCGAAGTTTCATGGGCGGCTTCCTTAGATTGAGGCACATGTTCAGATATGCCCGCCGTGATGTTAGGTTGCGAATTCCCGTCGACGGCTTCCTCAATTTCAGGAAGTTTTTCAGATACTCCCTCTGTGATGTTGGGAATCGAAGTTCCGTCGTCGGCTTTCTTAGATTCAGGAATTTGTTCAGTTATGCCCTTTGTGATGTTAGGTTGCGAATTCCCGTCGACGGTTTCCTTAATTTCAGGAAATTTTTCAGATATTCCCTCTGTGATGTTGGGAATCGTAGTTCCGTTGTCGGCTTTCTTAGATTCAGGAATTTGTTCAGTTATGGCATCTGCGATGTTAGATTGCGAATTTCCTTCGACGGCTTTCTCAATTTCAGGAATTTTTTCAGATATTCTCTCTGTAATGTTAGGTTGCGAATTTCCGTCGACGGCTTCCTCAATTTTAGGAATTTTTTCAGATACTCCCTCTGTGATGTTGGGAATCGTAGTTCCATCGTCGGCTTTCTTAGATTCTGGAAATTGTTCAGTTATGGCCTCTGTGATGTTAGGTTGCGAAGTTTCGTCGACGGCTTCCTCAATTTCAAGAATGTGTTTAGGTATGCCCTGTGTAATGTTGGGCTTCGAAGTTTTATCGACAAGTTGCTCAATTTCCGGAATTTGTTCAGATACGCTCTCTGTAACGTTCAATTTCGAAGTCCCGGTGGTATGTTCTTCAATTTCAGTAATTACTTCAGTAAGTAGCTCGTCTGTAATGATAGGCGTCGAAGTTCTGACGGCAGATTTCACAGTTTCAGAACTTTGTCCAAATAGCCCTTTCGTGATGTTGGGTTTCATATCTGAAATGACGAGTTTCTCGCTTTCAGGAATTTGTTCAGATATGCTCTCTATGATTGTAGGTGTTGAAGTTGCGATGACAGGTTTATCGAGTTCAGGGTTTTGTTCACTTATACGCTCTGTGATGTTGGGTTTGGAAGTTCCGACGACAGATCCCTCGGTTTCAGAAACTTGTTCAGATATGCTTTCTGTGACGTTGGGTTGCGACATTACGCCGACGGCTTCCACAGTTTTAGAATCTTGTCCAAATAGCCCTTTAGTCACGTTTGGTTTCATATCAGGAATGACAGGTTTCTCGATTTCAGGAGTTTGTTTCGGTATGTCTTTTGTGATGTTTGGATTCGAAATTCCGACCATAGATTTGTTAATTTGCAAAACTTTTTGAGCTGTGTGTTCTGTGATGTTGGGTTTTAAAATCGTAGTGGTAGGTTTCAAAGTTTTGGCGATTGATTCCAAAGTTGTGGCAATAGGTTCCGGTGTTAGGCGTTTGGGTTCCAAAGTTATGGTGATGGATTCTAAAGTTCTGACAGTGGGTTTCACAGTTGTGGCATTGAGTTCCAGAGCTGTGCCGTTGGGTCTCAAAATTGCAGAGTTGGGTTTTGGAGCTGTGAAAATTTGAATTACACTGAGATGAATCGTCATAATAATAATCTATAAACGATAAAAATCTTTGTATTTCTGATTGTGTCGTACGAACTTACGGACACATACGTCGCGATGCGTCACGATAGTTTCATCGAATACGAGATTACGAGATAAATTTCAAGATACACTACCGTTCAATAGTATTCCGACATTTATTTCTCGCAGGATGTATTTTAGTTCGGCAATTAACCTGATTTATAAACATCAATGTGCTCTAATAAAAGTGCAACTGGAATTATATTACTATCTAGTTCGATGATTCTGTAAAAAAGATAGTATATACTATTTCCCATTTGTAATTCGTTGTTAGTTTTGCTCAAATTCAAATATTGTTGCCACAAATCTAGTGTTTGGATACTGTACGTAGTGAAATATTAAAATTGATCATATATTACAAAAGAAATTAAAATTGATGCACATGAGTAAGCGAATCGATCGAAAGCTCGATTACGGGATGAAGCATATCTTATCCTTGGTTCAGTCCGTAGTGATGAATGTAAAATATTGTCTCATGATTATTAGTTTAGTATCCGTTTGTTGCACACTTTCGTATTATATCATTGTTGCATACCGTTCAGCGATACGATGCAGTGCAGCCGTGTATAATATTTTCCCATAATTAGTAATTATGAACTGTTTGCCGATGTTTTCTCTTTTCAAGATATTTTTCTTTTTTTTTTTTTAAACTATCGGGATCGCTAAATTTTTATCTTTACCATTGTTTATACGTATCAACGAAAGAATTAGAAAAATTTGCATCACAGTCGGCGATGACCAATTTCTTTCAGCAATTGACCAAAATCTTAATCTCAAACATAGTAGAATCGCATTTGCATAGTCAACTGGATTTAATTATTTCTAACGTGTCGACAGACAGAGAGCTTCTTTTTATAACGATATAAACGGTTGTTATAATCACTGTATGATACATAAGGATGATAAAGTACGAAAATGTGCATCGAACGGCTATCCACCTTGATACGTATATCCTGAAGATTACTATACCTTGATGCCATTGTGCGAGCGGTTCAGTGACACTGAGCAATGATGTTTCTGGTTTCGGCCCCGGTTTTGACTCGTCTTTCGGTTGCAGTTCAGCTGGGGTTAGAGGATCCTGTGGCGGTTGGGAAATTAATGGATCCAGCGGTTGCGGTTTTGGAGATGGCGGTGAAGATGACGGCGACTGTTGTGGGGACGGTGGTATAGCAGTCTTCTTCAACGGTTTTCTAGAAGTTTGTGATTGTGGTTTCGGTGTCGGTGTTGGTTTTAATTTTGCTTTCAGTTTCAGTTTTGGTTTTGGAGTTGCTGCTTTAGTTTCCTGGTTTGGTGGTTTCTGAAGCGAAGCCGACGGTTGTGGGTTCCTTTCTGCAGGTGGTGCAACTCTTTCGCTGCATTCCGATCTGCCACTCTGTTCGGGTGTTACACAGGTTTCTGTGCTGATCGAGAATACCAGATTATTCTCGCACTCGAAAACATTTTGAACAAAAAGTAGTCCAAAGAAGCTGTTACAATGATAAAATCGCTTGCAGTCGTGGACATCGGGGAAATGGCCTACATTTTTGCAATTATACGATTCATGGTACGCATACGGGAGTTTCTTCGCGTGCAGGGCTTTTCCCAAGGACCATGGCAAAACTGTGAAATCGAAAGGATATTTGCTAGCAGCGTGCTGAATTATTCTGACACAGGTTGCGTCAGAAGCATCACTCTCTTTCTTTCTTTGTACAGATATATCTAGGTACTAAGCATACAGTCGATAAAATTTGAGATGCTTGCAACAAAAAATAGCCTAGAACAATTTTACTATAGAAACGGAGCTTTTCTTCTCCGTCATCATACGTGGAATATTATTTTACTTACGTGTTCGTTTCTTAAAACCGTAGTATAACCAAATAAGGAAATAGTAGATCGTAATTGTAATTGAAATTTCATTAAAAATGTACAATGAAATAATCTCTGTATGAAGATGCCAATTGTCTCAGAGAGATGTGGATGGCAAATAAGATATGGACGGTGATGATTTCAATGAAATCTGCTATGGTGAACTGTCACCTACGACGTGTTTGCGTTAATAATTGCGTTCATAACTTTTCACGCATCAAAAAAAAAAAAAAAAAAAGAAGAAAAAGATTACGAACAAAATTTTAGCGGTGTCAAGTGCACGACCATTTTCGAATATACGAATATTTTTCACGAAACCGCTCTATTAACAGTAAGTAAAAAAAGAAACAATTTATAGCAGAAAGTGTATGAAATACCAGTGATTGCCAGAAGTGTAACGTTTAATCTAATTATTTAAAAACCAAAAGTTCATGGATATGAATCTAGGTGAAAAAGATGATAATGTTCTTTGGCAAATTTTCGTGTTCAAGTGTTCGACTCTCACTTACCTTCATCGGAAACAGAATGTGCACTAATTCCAATCACAGACAGAATGCCAATCACACAGATATTCGTCCACATTATATAATATCGTCCATATTAGTATATAAATTCTAATCGCGTCTAAATAGAAAGAAAAATGACAGAAACTATCTTGCTACCGATATATCGTTACACGTTGGATGGACGAACGTGCAAATCGTGCACGGCGCGAGATTTATGTAGTTTCGGCAAAGATCGTTAAAGGGTGCGATCATAGAAAATGAAAGGTCGATAAGATATAACCGGTCGAATTTATGCCACGTAAAAAAGCGATCGAACAGCTGTCGACGTATGAAGGAACAAAACGAACAAAGGAAGGACAACGTGGAAGACGCGAAAGAAAATTATATTTCTCCTTTACTACTCATTGTTTGTATTATCGTTCGTATCGGTGATTTTACAAGGCACGTTCGAGCGGGCTCGAAAACCGTATCGAAGCAAGCTTTGTTCGATAGATCCGGATACTTCGTTTCAGAGTCCAGTGCTTCCAAACAAGTTGCAAATCGTTGAAGGTATACGGTTCGAACGGCTCCCTCGAACGGTCCAATGTTTAGCCTATGGTGTTTCCTCTAACGTCGCATCAGATCCGCTTCCGAATTTACTCGTTCAGCTTCCGACACTCCAACATTTTGCGCGCTTCCATCTGCAAACGAAACGCAAGAAAGAAACGCTTTTGATCGGCAACGCTTCTTTCGCCTCCCTTTTCCAGAAAGCAAAAGTAACAGCTACCCTTTGATAGTCTTAAGAAGGAAGACGTTGACAGGAAGATCGTCTTTGTTGAACAGTAGAACTATGTTTCTATAATATCTACATATGTGTTCTATACACATATCAAATATAATTTAAATGATACAAGAGTATAATTAGTCGAGGCAAATACATGGATAGAATTGTGCTCTTATGTAGATACAAATTAACAAAAATACCCGTATGTTTTCAGGAATTATGGAGGAAGGAAATGAAAGTGATCATTTACTATTATTTTTGATTGTGGACAACCATTAGTTGGTAGATCATTGTACAAGAGATACCATGAATTAAAGAGGAGAGCTTTTATAAAGTTTTCATAAATGTTAATAAAAAGCAATTTCCATCATCGATAATACTTATCGATAACTAAACAAACTTTGGTCGTTTATAATTACATTGCAAATATTTATGCAAATTCATATTTGTACGAGGATAATCAAGGAAATGCAATCTAAATGGAAATTCGCTTCGTCTATTAGATGTCACGATGGATGCTCTACTTTCGATAGCTTGTATCTTTCTTTTCGCACGTTGTGTACATCCTGTTGTATGCAAGTAGATTTCTGGAATCTTAAATTTCTCAAGAATGCATAAACATCCTCCGTCTATTTACAACGACTGACCAAAAGATACATAATTTTTATACTGTAAATTTTGCAATTCGAATTGTAACAGCAACGATGCCTGTCTTCGTGGGTTTTGTCGCGAAAGGGAGACCGATGCAAGGCGTACCTGTATCAAATGGTAAACGTTTAGCAGCTGTTCGAGCGAAGGTCTAGCCTGCGAAGGGCACTCGGGTCTAACGGCACTCCATTCCAGTTTCTGGCTTCTTTTTCCCCAACCGGTCGAAAAGTTTAGCTGAGCTTCGGCTCCAGAATTCAGGATCAAGCATAATAGCAATATTATAGAGAAAACGAGAAACTCGAGTCGAACTTTACGATGCCTATGGAACGAAACAAAACGAATATAAAGCTTGTTGCGTAACTAAATTAGCGATTGCGATAATTACACTGTACAGAGATGAATGCATCGATCGTCGTTCGATCAATATGAAAATGTATGTAGGTACTCTTGGCGAGAGAGATATAGCGAGGTGATAAATTAAAGTCATAAATGAAGAATTAAGTAAATACGGTGATTGATCTAGCCATAGTTAGAGCCATGTGCGCGCGCGTACAAACCAATCTGCATCATCGATCTGCAGGGGTTCTGAAATGCAAATATCTCGAGTGGCAAGTTGCAAACGTTATTTTGCAAATTGATATGTACAACCTCTGCTGATAACGTGCCATTACAATTACACCGTACTGACCCGCTCTATTCTTTTCTATTTCATAACAATTCAAACATACAGACTGCGCGGCGGTTCATGAAAGTACCTAGACACTTTTGGAAACGTTTTTGTGTACATATTATAAATTTTGGAATTTCATTATCGCTATAACGTGACACGACTATGATTGTATCGGTGACATCTGAGAGGAATCTGAGAATGTAGGTAAAGGGAACAAGATATTTATTGATAGTATGGAATCGTCGAAATATTTGAACAGTCAACCGTTCAGTATGTCGATAAGCCACAATTCGTAGTGAGACTATTTTTAACACAAAGATCCTGTTAAGAATATTATTCGCGCTGTAGGAATAAATTGCTCGCGTAATGTATAAATAAGCGTTGTATAATAAATGTCTTGTAATTTTCATGTGCACTTTCCTATCGCTACGATATTTTACTATGACGATCGCGATAGTCGTGTCGCGTTAAAGTGTTAGCGAAGTTTCGTATAACGCGCGTACTATAGAAAATAATATAGAAAAGTTCTGTGATAAGTTTATCATCACTGTATTTATTATACCATTTGTATTTGTGATTACGGTTGAATTCAGAAAATTCTGTCAATTCGCATATTGCGTATTAAAGATAAGAAGAAATCCTATGTTTAGGAAAAAAGAACGTCATGATATAATGACAAAGTGTAACGTCCGGTTGAATTTAGAAATCATCATTTCTGTCAATAAATTTTCTTTTAACAATGAAATACTCTTGTTTAATTTATGCGTCTCAAGCAACGTGTCACAATGTGGCAAAACCGTTGCGCAGCCAAAATGGTTCTACGACTCGCTTAAAAATTTCTATATTTAATTTCTTTCATTTTTTTCACCGTTTATATTCCGACCAATTAGCTTCGAGTGTATTAAATTTCGTATGATTCGACGGTATTCTCGTATAGCTGGAAAAACTTGATACTGTGAAAACGAAGCGCGCGACTTGCTAGAAAACGTTTCGTTTGAAAATAAGAATTGGTGGAAATATTTTTCGTAGCCACTGTGTGTAACTAATAGTACGTTTCACGCGCGCACAATAGGCTACTTACATGTCGTCAGTGGGAATCGCGTTTAAAGCGACCAACGCGATTCGAAAGGATCGTGCTGCTCGTTTCTGGTCCTCGAGATTGTGTGTCCGCCGGAAGTGAACACGACTGCGAGAGGGTAACCAGGCCGAGGACATTTTTATAGGTTCTCAGCAACCCCTTCTCGAGATTCTTGGCAATTTACAACGTGAAACGTCCGGATTGGCGCCGGGGTGAATTTTTCCGATTGAAATCTATGAAAGACATCGTGTCGCAATCGAACGACTCAAGGGTTTCTTTTTTCTCGTTCGGCAAACGTCACCACGAAGCCTGCCGTGATTTCCATTAATTAACCAAGGTCCAGTGACTCGGGAAATTTCCAGCTTAAAAGGAATTCCCAAAGCGCAATGCGAGATATTCACGATAGCAGCGAATGTACCCGAGCGATGCATTTGCGATTGGATCGTCTATGGTGTCTTATGTGTTTCCTCGTAACAGCGCTGCGTGAGGAATTTGTAACGTTTTCCCGCAATGGATTTTGCCCGATGTAATTGCAAAGTGATTCGAACGACGAGCAAATTGCATTAATTTTATATAACATATATGTAACATACATATTCAATGCATATTCTATATGCATAAATACTCTATATTCGATGTATACTCAGTGTATTTAAATTATATGAAATTAATATATTTTGACGTTAACTTATTATGCGAATATTCAGTTTATCGCTTATTACGCAGAAAACTGAGCATTAATAACGCGCGTGAAATAAATCGAATTTATATCTCTACGGTATCTGTCTATATTTTTAATAACTTTCTTTTCCTGTAAAGGTACATCGAATGCTGTAACGAAAATTTCGTCTTTACGATTTCTAATAATCTAATAACCTCTTAACCTACTATTTACGTTCGAGAATTTTGGGCCGAAAACGTAAAAAAAGCTCGCGCAGTCTTCGAGCCATTCGCACGACTTGCGTAGTACGTATCACGAGCGATGCCCGTAATATTCACGTTTGGTCCGTAATTGTAGGTTAAGAGGTTAAGTCTATTGATCAGTGGATCGATTCTAGCATTCGTATCGTTAATCTTTCTATTTTATTTCTTGCCGTTTAATTGGCTGTATTTTACTGTCGACAATATTTCGTATCGGTCTGGGAACTCCTTAAACATCGCAAACCACGTTTACTTCCAATGTCATCGTCTTTTATTATTGCTACAAAAAAAAGAAGAACACGAAGTTACACGTATCTCCGACGACGATAGATGGATCTCGCGAGTAAAGATGAAAGATGTGCTGCGCGTATATCTTGCGATCAACTATCACATGTCGAGTAGGTCACGCGGGCAACCATTGCGGTCTCGCGTGTCCTGGAATATAATTTACAAGAAGCCTGTATATGCGTATACCTGTGGCTAGGGTGTTCGTCTCGCGACTCTTTCGCCAACATCACTGAGAAAGAGGAACGCCTCTTTGACAATAGAGCTTCGTTCAAATTAGATAAATTACCTGAATCCAAGCAATATAAATTTGACTCGCAACTTGAAATCTCGTGAAATATCCTTTTAGATTTCCACGCGTATCTTCGTTGCTGAAAAGTCGCTTGATTTCAAATAATTTTACTGGCGTCGATCTCTGTTACGTTACTCGATTCGAAATATCCTTTCGAGTATTTCTTTCAAGAATTTTACCGGTCTCTTTGCAGCCGTCGTCGCTTTTCCTTCGAGACTTTTATTTAAATTCGTTAATATTCGAGATGGAACTACATAAAATGAAAAGGCGCAAGGTGGAGAAATCCACTGTTGGATTTGGAACACAGGCAAGTTCGAAATGGAACGGTATAGGCGATAGGTATCGTGTTATTTGCAGCTTCGCGTATTTACCGATATTCATGTGCTAAACCAACTTCACCTTTCTTTCAACTTAATATTCTTAGTCGTACTTGCTATGCGTGATATTTGTCGATGAACATTTTACAGACATACATAACTACTCGCAATTTACTTTTCATTATCTATCTTAAAATCAGGATTCCTCAAAACACCCGCAAAACAGCTCCAATTCAAATATGTAATCGACTAATCTGAACGGAGCTTTAGGTGTCACCGCTCTCACACCTTGACCAGCCAGATGCTTGGTCGTGGAACAGAACCGTCGCGTCGTTTCTCTTTTTATTCTTTTCTCTTCTCTTTAATTGTACATAAGGGCAGTGTTCGAGTATATAGCGTAAGTAGCGTATCGCGAACTAGTCCGCTCGTAGCGTAGTCAGTGCGCGATAAATAAGTGTGACGCGGCAAAATCGAGCCGAACTCTGCCGATGAGTCGCGATCGTTTCACGTTTCTTATTCGCCGCTGCCGACGGAGACGTTCTTTGTACTGCGACGGAGTGTATCGTTAAAAAGACGCCCACCTGTATGATACGACAGGTGATTTACTAACACATATCTTATTATTCGGATAACGTATCTCGATACTCGTGCCCGTGCAATCGTAATTATTCGGTGACAGACGTCATCTAAATGAGAAATAAAACGTTCATTCTTGGATATCGATGCGTACGAACCAACTACTCTTACGCATCTGAGATCACGCGCTCTCCCCTAAACCGCATTCGTTTCTTATCGTATAAATTACACGTTAAATCTTTCGACGGCGCTTTGAAGTTGATTCAGTAGGTAAGTTTACCCAAACGGAGTTTGCTAATCCTTTGCGGTCGTGCGACTTCTCTCTGCCGTCAAAACGCTCTTAGTACTTCGATCGTACGTATACTCTCAGCTACTGAGGTAAAGAACCATTTTGATCGTACGTCGCACTGATTACCGACGCTCTTCCAGGTTGCGTAGGATCCGACGAAGGACCAAGTGAAACAAAGCGTAATAAACGCAATATTATTAGAAAATTTAGACACGAGTTGTTGTTTTACCGGATTAAAAAATGTATTAGAATAATAAATACGTTACGGAAGGCCGTGACATAAATTGAAGGTACAAGAAGAATTTTATAATTTGAAGAAGAAACAGTTTATGGCGATACAAAATAGATCCAGTTTCTCCAAGTTTCGTACAATCTTTACATGGGAAAAGAAATTCTGATATTCGGTAGATTTTTTATATCCCCTTTCGTAGTTGTCACGTGGATTCGATAGAATTCCACAGTGTAAATTGTTTAAGAAGAAATTGTAAATGAAATATCGCGCTGACGCAACATTGGTCCTCGATGAGTTAATAAGACTTACAAGTTGGTGCAGGTAGACATTTCTTAAAATATTTCATAAGCAACTAATTGTTCTAAATTGGCAAAATGAAAGCCGTAGATGTAAAGTAGCGGCAACGAATATCAGTTTGATCTTTTTAACATCTTCCTTAATTATGTAACCAGTGGATATTTATACAAATTCAGATTTTTATGAACACACTTAAGAGTGTAGGACGTAGATAGAGAAATTCGCTTCGCATGTTAAACATTATAACGAGTACTCTGCTTTAGACATTTTATATGTTTCCTACGCACTTTTCTATCTTTAAATCTTCTAGAAACAGATACAGATGCGCGATCTAATTGTTACAGTTCAACGAAAATGAATTCCGGCAACCAAATCTAAGCTCGATACGACCGCAAAGGGTTAAAAGTCCACCTGAATCAACATCAATTTTGAATCAACAAACATTTGCGTACTTTTATTACTGATGCTGTTGTTCTTATTACGACTATCGTTATCATTACCATTATTATTATACATATGCATATCGCCATTGATGTATCGTACAAAAAGCTTACAAATTATTATCACATATATACGTGTACGTACGTGCGCGAACGCCTACATAGGTACACGGATATACATACATACATACATAATATATATATATATATCTATATACATATACTTGGAAATATTCGCAGGCACATGCGCGCGTGCAAAGTGGTCTTCGCGAATGGAATAAAATGGATGTCGAGATAAACGATTATCGCCAATCGGCGGCAAAGAAAAGGCAGAAAATCGCGTTGCAACTGTTCGTCGCTGGTAAGCATGGCGACCATACATTCGTGTATTCATGTACAATTCGGTGGATCGATTTTAGATTCAGATTTCGGGCACACGATATGGCACTCGGATCCCTTCTCACACCGATTCACACGCGTAACATATTCCATTCCCAATCACTTTGGCCTAAGCGCGCGCGCATGCACGCTCATGCACACACGCATCTGTGTACAGCATAGTAGATTCGGTGTTTAGGTTTACATCTATTCGTGTATTCTCATATGTAAAGTTTCGCACACCTTCTACACAGTTTCTAAACGCACTCGCGCACATAATAGTTTAATAAAATAGTCTATAAGTTAAATATAGAGGAGCGGTGAGGCTCTCCCGCTGCCATTTGTTCCATCTTTATACTTTTCCCTATCGCGTCTCGGGTTTCGTCTATTGCTACGCTGCCATCATTCATTCGTCTCGTTTCCTCTCTGCATTCTATATACTCGTTGCCCGCGATGTCCTCGCAGGCATATACATGCATACATACATATTTATTCGTTTCTATAATGTACGTATAAAAAAATAAGTCCAGTCCTCGTAACTCGAATGATTGCCAAAAGAATTCACCATGTTCTTTGCATCTTCGTTCGAAGTCAGATTCTCTCGCGATCTCTTCACGCTATAAATCATCGTTCCCTTCGTTACTAGTGGAATGCACGCGCGAAATTAACGCATATCAACGAGCGAATATGCGCGTGGTGTCCGTCCATTGTCGTGATGCTAGACAGCCGAGTTACGGTCGTCGTAGCAAGTCATTCTCGGCTGATGCGTCGATTGTTTTTTTTTTTTTTTTCTTTTATTCACTGTTACCTGTCTTTTTTTTTTTATTTCTTCGTTTTATATTCTCTTGTCAATAGGAAATAGAATACTATCTTTGCTTTTTCATGGTCTCTTAGTCTTTCGCCGCTATGCCGTCTATTCTTAAAGATCGCGTGTTACATCGTCACTCGGAGAGCATTACGAGCTATCCGTTGTTTCCTTTGAAAATTCAATTCTAACCGAATGTTATTCTCCGTTATTGGTTGCGAGAGCAGTTTGCTCGGGTAAAAGGAAAGACGTAAAAATGGATAAAATGAACAGAAAATAAGAGAGAAAGGAAAATACCATGCTTCGATTACGCTCTGTCGAAACGATATGTGGCTACCGATGCCGTGATTCGGCAGTGTGTCCTCGGTACAAAAGTACAGCAGGTATCCTCAAGTTCGAGTTAAGTACACGAGGCGACGAAGCGAAAAAGAGTCGTTGCTTCGTCGAGGAGATCGGAAGTTACCGAGTTTAATGTCGCGAACTCTTCGAGTGAAAAGTCGAAAGGTCGCGCGAGACTCAACACCAGCTCTCGCTTTCCCGTTCTCCGACGCCGTCGCTTTCTTCGTCGCTGGGTTCTTCTCCGTACATGTCGGCCAATTTGCGGAACCTCGGGCCAAAGTTCGACAAGTAGTTGAACTTGAGATCTCCGTCGTCGGTACCTGCAGAAGAAAAAGGAAATATCGTAGAAACTAGTCGATGATTCCATCTCGTCTATCCAACAGAGTCGAGTGTACTTTTTATTTCTTTTCTTATTAGAGCGGTTTTGATCTCTGAGATTGAGATTACTTCGCGTTACAATACACAGTGGCTTACGAAATAGTTGCCAGTAGAGAACTTCGACGTACGTATATATTATATCCTTTGTATAACAGAGTAAAGAAAATTGATTACGCGGTATAATAAGTGGTAGCGATAGTACGAGGTCGTAAAATCAGCCACTGATTAAAGTTAACAACTTTCGATGACCGCAGCAAGTAATTTAAAACGCGTTGGGAATCATAAGGATGTAGAGCTTCGTTCAAGGTTGTACGATGTCAACGCAGCAGCTCTGCGATAAATCGAGAACAATTTGTCTGCTTGTGAAGAAAGATTTATGCAAATCCGTATTTTTCAGCCTGTCGTTAAGAAGATAGAAGAACCCAGGTACACATAGAAAATTGCTTCGCGCGTTCTACTTTGGCTACCGTGCATCTCTACATCTTCGGACTTCTCGTAAATAGATAGAAGCGCATAAAACCACGGTCCCCGCTTTATAACTCTTGTTCTAATTTATACGCTGATAGCCCTGATTTCATGACTCATCGTTGAACTGCTGATGATGACAGATCGGTGATTCTATTTAACGTTTTACTTCCTCGCTATATATTTTCATTCATTACACGGCTGCGGTCCCAGTTACCATTATTGGCTAACAGTCCATAGCGAATTGGAGAGTGTCTGGTAGAAAACACTGCAACTGCCAAGAAACAAGTTTTGCGGGAGAAAAAAGAACTTATGCATCGACGTAGTCCAAATTCATGAAAAAGGAAAATGTATCTATGGAAACCTGCGTGTAGAACCTCTGTACGTGCCACCTCTTACAGTTAGTTGCAAGGAAAGCTCAATGCTCCTTCCATTTACATTTAGACAGATGGTATAGTCAAACGTCAAGAAACGATTAACTAATCTTCAACAGCATTTACATTTTTCTCTATATATCGTGATAATATCTTCCAGAATTATTAATAACTATAGAGGAAGAGAAATTGCACTTGATTTCTATATTACAGTATTCTCATTGACACGTAGCATATTTTGCAATAAAAAATTTTTCAACTGTTGCACTCACAATGTTTTCTACAATTTTACTTACTATTTTGACCAGTACAATGTTTTGTACCATTTTACGATATTTTCAGACTGTAAATTCCGCTCTAGTTTCCCTGGATTTTGGTCGCATAATTTTATTTACTTCCGCCGATTCCGTTAATTAAACGATATACATATTCAGTGGTACGTACATGAAGCCAAGGATGATAAAGAACCCTCGGAATTGCCTTCTCCTTCGTACGCATAGTGCCTGACATCGTCGAACGGATTCGTGTCAGGATCCTTGTCGCAGCTCTCTTTCTTACCGTCTAGGAAACCGCAAATATCCGGCACCTCGTCGGGACCTGGCAAGCGAGAAAAGAAAGTGGACGTGTATAAATTGACGTTCGAGTGTCTTTTTGTTCGTTGCGACATGTCATTCGAACGAGATTTAACCCTCTGACAGAGGCTTAGTCATCGTTATCAGGAGCGCGTCGAATGGTTTATTTCATAGCGATAGAGCGAAAAAGCGGAACCGAACAATTTTTATCCCTACGCGATAATAAAATTTACTTGAAAAGTAATATCGTTCATATAGTTTGACAGAATAATAACACAGCTGATAAATTAATTAGCTCGGACAGTAATTAACATGAAATACGTGTACGTGTCTAAGACTGAGAGCATAACGAACAAGTAGTAAAAGTTGAAACATGAGAATACAGTGACATGTGCATTGTTACGCACAAGATACAAAAGCTTTTCGTAAGCAGAATGTTAAAATAATTCGATAATATAATAAACTAATAAATTCGATAATATAAATCGAATGAAAATGATTGCTGATGGGATGATAATGCGATATTATCCTTTAGTGGATTAAAGTGTTAAACAACGCTTATCTCTTGATTCGTCTTACAGAGCTGTGTCACATAATACCATAACAAATTGTGTAACTACACTACGACTATAATATGCGTTTGCTGCTGGCTTACTTATTCAATTTATCGTACCTCTGGATTGCAAGCCAACGGGCGCAATTTTCGAATCGATAGGCGGTGCGTCGTAAATCGTTCGAAGAACGTTCAAGTCGTAGCCCGTGTCGACTTCGCCGCCTCCTTCGTCCTCGTAATTAATAATGTTCTCTCTAATGTCGTCCATATCCTTATAGAGATCGTCGGTCTTTTTCCTGTGCACCACCACCGCGAACAACAGTATCAACAAAATCGCGATACAAACTAAGATCGCGACAAGGAAGTTGGTGTCGATGCCGAAGGATACGGCTTTTGCCATTCCGTGATCGCAGCCAGGATCCGCGTTTCTAGAGAGCGATGGCATACCCAAATTGTACGTCTGAAACATAGAATAGCAAAGAAGATATATCGCGGTTACAAATTATTGGGCGAACTGAATTTACAGATTTTATCACGTTCGCCGAGTTCCGCTCGGTAATTTTGAGAGAAGTTGCCTGGCCAAGCTGTTAGCCGTGCTACATGTTTTCTAATTTTCTACGTCTCAGTCTCACCGTTTGCTTTCAACTCGGGAGAAAGATTTTAACGTACAATTTACACGAGAATGTTCACGTTTATGAATAACAGTTCTGTCACGTTCATTTCACGACAGGCAAAGAAAACAAGATAAGAGAATTCATAAAGTAAAATCTTCGAGGCGTTACATTTCCATTGAAGGTCATGTTGCGTATGCATCCGACGAATCCTCTGTCGGTAGGTACATAATCCCATCCTAGTTGCGAAGCCATCTTCGCGAGATTAGTCAGAGTTCCGCCAATCTGCAAGGGGCTGTTCACGTTCAAAAATCCGTTCGGTCCTTGCGGCGCGGTTAAGCTCATGCAGGCGGAGATTCCACAGTTGTCCACTTTCATTTCTATCGCCTGCAGCGCATAAAATATAGAGTTTAACATAGAGTTTGGACATTACGTTCAAAGGGTAACTGCTTTTATTCGTACCATTTATTAACATACTGTTGACAGGTCGCAAATAAACTTGTTTATTCATGCACAACATTGTTAACTGGTCACGAGTAAACTTTATGTACGATGCATGAAATACAGTCAATCTTTGCATAAAATAGCTGGTCAACAGTGTGTTAATATATCGCTATTGATGTTCTGTATTCGTATTTATACCCTAATAATGATGAAAGATATTTATACGAGTACATACATGTGGTTTGAACGATCATCAAGTACTTCAAACGAAGATTATGGCAAAAGCAAGAGCGATACCGTAACGCACAATATAAAGAGTTATGGAAAAAGTTAGAACGCAATGATTCTACGATGATAAAGACCAATCGCGCTTACGTTCTTCGTAAAGTAAACGTCTATCCTATGTCTTTCTCCGTCAGTGAGCTTAATGTGCGGTTGATCGAGTTTCACAGTGCCAGACCCGTAGTCCATGTAGAGAACCGCGTATCCCTGTTGAAGCTCCAGGGCCATGAAGTCTTGAATTCTGATCTTTGAACTATACGTCATCGGACCAAAGTAAAATACCAGACCGTTGTCTATGTGAGGCGTTATCTCGAGACCTGAAACGCAAACGGATTCACGTGATGAATGGATATTGACATTCGGCTGCTGCAGGGATACAATAGTGGTCAGTTTAAATTCCAATAAATCGAGGATCCGGATTGTAATTCTCGTGGAACAGACGATAAATTTGTTGCAGCAGTACTCTAGATTTCCGCGAGAATGGAGGAGAATAGATCTGGCGGAAATAAGCGAGAAAAATATCAACAGTATTTAGATACTGTCGCTGTATTTACTCTAGCTTTGTCATCAGTAAACTGCAAATATTTGTGTAAATTTACATTAAAAAGCAATTAAAAGAGTGGGATCTGGGCAGAGATTTGTTTCGCTAAATAAATGGATATTTTATGGACCTTTTTTTCGAAACTTTATATACGTATTACGTATCCTCGCATGTTTAAATTTCCCACAAATCCATAAATAATTATTTTCTCGCAAGGACTTGACAGAGTATATTCATACAGGAGTATAAAGGAAAATGCTATTAGCAATTAGTTTAGCAGCTATAATAGATGTCCATCTTTGTGATAAACGATGTGTATCCTTAAACGTCCTTATGAATGCTGTGGCACGTTCTTTCCATACGTATAATCGTATACAATTGTATGCAATTCCATTGTAAATTAAACGACCTTCCTTGTGGGTAAGGAGAATTTACTACGCTTGAATCGCGGAGACACTGTTCTATTGAAATTTAAACTAGCATTGCTGTAACACGTAGCATATTAGAGTAAGGAACGAAGAAGGAAATATACCAACCCAAATGAGAATCATCGCAAGCTTGACCAGGTGGCGGCATTATAGCCCAACCGTTGCCATGAAAACCAATGCCAAGAAGCTCGCACCTTGGCCCCTCAAGACCCGGAGGACACTCGCACCTATCTGCCAACGGTGTGCCTCCATTCAGACAAACGATCGGTTCAGCAACATGGCAAGTACACTGTGGATCTACTACAGCTCGCACTCCAACGAACGTACTGATATTCGTATAAACCGGATACGGGACCGTGCTTGCGTTCAAATAATTACGACAAGTATTGTTACAATGCTGTTTCTCGATAAGGCACTCGTCGATATTCACCAGCAAGATATCTGTTTTCAGCTCTCGTTCAATCTCTTCCGTGTGTTGCGCCAGGATCGTATTCAGCTTCTCAGGGGCATAATAAGGACTGCCATGCGCCGAGAACCGTACATCCAACAAACTGTTGTTATTATGATGCGGCGAATGAAGCACCGTGAACACGTCCACATTCTCCACCGAAGTATTAAGCATATTCGCTATTCTCTCCTGAAATATTTCCTTCTTACTAACGCCAGATTCACCAGGAGCGACGAATTCCGTGGCTGTCATTCCGAAGAATCGCACGGATCCGGACCTGGCGACCGCTTCCTCAGGCAGCTCTTTCACCGTGACGTTCACGTACGCGTTCACTTGATGCCGGGGGATGCGAATGCTGTACTCGGTGACTATGAACTTGAGGACGAACGTATCGTTCGTGATTCCTGGAAGCAGCGTGATCATACCGTCCTTCGGATTTAAATCAAATCCCTCGTGAGTCGATGCCCAGGCAAAATGCTTGTCTGGCAAGTCCCAATCGTCAGCGTCGTTTACATACACTCGTCCGATTTTTGTTTCTGGAGCCTTGCCTTTATAATTGTAGACAAATATAGAGCTGGAACCTTCTGACATAGCATTGTCGTTCTCGTCACCGATGATTACGGTCAACGTCGATGTTCCCGTCATGGGTGGCTTTCCGCTATCCGTGATAGCAATCGAGATGTCGTAACTCTTTCGTTCTTCTCGATCGAACTCGACACGAGCAAACAAGTCGGCGTCTCGAATAGCAAATTTGGCTAGAATCTCGTCGTCGGCGGTATTTTTGTCTATTTCGAATTGGAAAGGAGGTCCGTTTTCGTCCGAGTCCCAGTCGCGAGCCTTCAATTCCGTGATCTTATCAGGAGGCTTGTTCTCGCCCCATACTACGGGATAGGGCATGTCGAGGAATGGCGCGTTGTCATTTATATCGATCAACGTGATGTTCACCATTACGAGTTCTCGTAGCGCGGTCGGGGAGCCGTCTTCGTCTCGCGCCATAACAATCACCTGAAACCAATCGGTTACGATTAATCTCGCTGTTTCTTCCGAAGAAATCCGGTAGCGATTAATTGGTCGCGATTCGACAAGAATTCGAAAACCGAACGACTGCCGATCTCTATGCATTTAAGATAGAAAACGTGCGTCATGTACAAAATGTATGAAATATCTAAGCAAGTACTCATCGTGATGTTTACTACGTGGAGCATAATCTCTGGAGCAATGGAGAACAGTGTTCTCTCCTTGCCATTCGATTAATCGTCTTTTCAGCTTTGCACCGACCGATCGACGAAGTGCTTGATGGCACTAAAATGAAAGGTACAGCCGAAATGAAACTTACCGTCCACATGGAGTACCCCAAGGGGCCATCGCGATCGAGAGGTTTCTTCAAGGTCATGCAACCAGATTTGTCGATACCTATGAGAGGTTGTTGGTCTTCTTTTACGATAAAGTAGGCGATATGCTGATCAGCGTTTCTGTCCTTGATGTCGGGATCGTAAGCGACCACAGTAGTGATGCAACCTGTAACCAGCGCATAGCAATCAAACTCGCTTATAACAAAAGCTTGAACATAGTCTTATTGAGAAGAAAACGACTGCAACGTGGTCCTGATCTTTGAAACAGAAATTGCAGATCTCTCGAGATTTGACCAAAACGTATTCTACGGACTATAGAACTCTTATTCTACGATTCGTATGAAAGTAACGCTAAACGGGATACGTCTTGCTTACCTTCCACCAGCTTCTCTTCCTCGATAGTAGGATTCTTATTAAAGTCCTCGAAGACCGGCGGATTGTCATTTACGTTTTCAATAAAGATCTTCACTTGAGCGGTATCGTTGTACACGCCGTCGAAAGCTCTCACGGTCAAATTGTATTCCGTGATCTTCTCGTAATCCAACGGCTTCTTCACGCGGATCTTTCCGGTCGTGTTCTCGATATAAAAGCTGTCGTCGGTATTGCCGAATATAATGCTGTAGGTAACCGGACTGGCGGTATCCAAATCATTGGCCTTCACTTCGGTGACAGGCGCGTTGATATTAGCATTTTCCAGGATCGAATTCGCGGTATAAACAGCTTGCGTGAAATGGGGAGCGTTGTCGTTCTTATCCGCGATCTCGATGCGAAACACTTGCTGGCCTTTGTTGTGCTCCCCCGTCTTGAACAGCGCACTGGGGGAATTGTCCATGGCGATCACCTTCACGTTGTACGTGTCTTCGGTCTCCCTATCGAACGTGGTCAGAGTGGTGATGTTACCGGTATACTTATCGATAGCGAAAAGATCCCGAAAGTTATCCAATTCGTACGTGACCTAGAAAAACATGAGGATGCGAAACGGTGAGAACGCGCCGATAGTTGTATGCGTCTATGATTTTCATTGTTTGTATCGTTAAGCTCGCTGCCGCTGTTGCTCTTCTCTCTGGATCATACGAATCGAACGAAAAATTACATCGTAGCTCGCGTTATGTTTTTAAATGTTTCGTGTCGGTGTTTTAAACGTATTTTGAATTTCTCGCCACTGAGGGAAAAATATAATAAATTTGAGGAAGAGAATTACTTAAGCATTCCAATTATACAAGCATTCCAATCTATGTTAATCGAGACAAAGGAAGAGGAAGAAGAGACGTACCTGATTATGGGCGGAGGTTCCATCGGCGTCGATCGCGCGCACTTGCATTACCGGGACGCCTGGTGGCTCGTTCTCGAGTACTCTACCCTTCTTCAGATCTCGAAACACTGGAATGTTGTCGTTGACATCCAACACCTCGATATCGATCACGGTCTCGGCAGCCAGCTGATACTTGTTCTGCACGCGCACGATCAACGTGTAAACCGTGTTGCTCTCGTAGTCAAGATGCTGAGAGAGCTTGATGTCGGCAGCATCCTTGTTCGACTCCAATCTGTCAATTAGAAAATACGAGGAATATTGGGGCGTGTACGATAATTGACGAGAGTATTCGCTTTAAACACAGTAACGATGATCGGTAAAACAATATCAAGGTATTAAAAATGTTAACACTTTGACTGCCACGCCGAAATCACACGTTTCGCTCAGGACGCCACGGGAGTATTTTTATTATTCAAAGCGTATAATGGCAAAATGACAATAAATTTATGATGTAAGACAACGTTCTTCCCCGATGCACCGTTTATCTTATCGGTGGTCACCGGTGACCACCGTGGCGCCTTGCTAATTGTTGATAACGACATTATAACGAGGCTTCGTTTATTCCAACAAACCATCCGCATTCGTCGTTTCGTCGCAAGCAAAACGTGCACAATATATCGTTGAAACGTGTAGAAGATATTGGTAAACAATGTTTGCTCGTTCTATATATAATAGCAAGGTATGTTCACGCTTCTAACTTCAATTACGTGATTATAAAGCAGCATTTGTGATTATTTTCTGAGCTGTGTTTATAATAATATTCGTAGATTAGCCCTGAAAGATATGGATGCAAACATAGTGCACCGTTAGATGCAAGATTTGTTCTCATTCTTTTTTTTTTTACTAATGTTCTAATAGAAATATTTAATCGTTCAAGGGGGCACTTTTTATTTCAAAGTATCTTCCGTTTATCGGTTACATTCAAAATGCCCTAATAGTCAATTTTCATACAATTTTTACAATTGTGAAAAGTCGAAGCGCTTCGGTCACCAACGACCACCGTGGCGTCACAGGAGAAACCATGGTCGGTCGTCTATGACCAACGTGACAGTCAAAGCGTTAACGTCTAGCCGATTTCCCTTGTGAAACACAATCTTGAACGACATCGACACGGGAGAAAGAGGAAAATTGAAGCTCGAGAGCGCATAAAAGTTAACAGAATTACCAGAGCAGTCAGACTGGCCAGTCTATAATTTCTTATAGAAATTTTACGCGCATCGATATCTTTTTATAGAATATACATTTAACTAGCTAAAGCTAATTTTCCTCCTTACGTTCGATACCTTTTCGCATGGCCTTTCAATTTCCATTTCTTCGATAGAAATTTCACATCAGTCGTCGCTCGAATGTCGATTAACTGGAGCAATTGGCAAAACGGGATAACGACGTTGGCAAATCGTAACAAGTCGCAAAAGATTCGATTTACCTGAATGTATTTCCTTTGTTGGTCTGCTCTGTTCTACCAGGAACCAGCTCGAACAAGAGACCGCTGTTGTCTCCGCTGTTCGAGACGGCCTTTAGTCGGATGATACTGGCGTCGAAGTCGCTGAAATTTTCCTGCAATCGAATCGGCTCGGCAGGTCTTGGTAAGAAAGCCGGAGCCTTCTTGTGAGACTCCACCACTCGAATATCCAGATCGATCGTGTTCGATTTTGGAACGTCGCCCTGATCCTTGGCTGTCGCTGTCATGCTGAACTTGTAATCCGGATTCCTCTGCAAATATTTCACGATCGTTTCGATTCCTCCCATTCTTTGCCTTTACCATTACTTTACTTTTTCCCATTCGTTCGGCGGTCGAATCGCCAAATTCGCCAAATTCGTTGCTTTATTTGTACGAAAAAAAGGTTTACTCGATCTATTTGAAGCCTTTCGTTCAGCGACACGTTGTAGCCGACACTCGGGCGAATTATTTCGTACTACGCGTTACGTTGGCTTGGCAACTAAACGATCGCGGATTGGATCGTCAGGTGGTAATGAGAAAATCCGTAATCGCTTATAGTTGCCAGCCCGATATTTACACGGCATCCGTCTATGTTTATGAATTAACGTAGCATATGCGTCGATTAGACGCTAGAAAAATCCGATCGTTGCGTAAAGCGTGGAATCGACTGTTTATTCGTATACGAAAGAGAAGCGTGTACCGTCGGCCACGTGTATCACGACCGAAGGCTTAAAACGAATTAATCTCGTTAATATTTGAACGTTTCAGACGAATCGCGTGATACTTACATCGATGGTTTTATTGAGAAATATCACACCCGTGTTGCGATCTATACGAAAGTACACAGCGTCTTCGGGCTTTCTAGACAACAAGCTGTAGTAGACCACTGAGTTGTTGCCATCGTCGATGTCCGTGGCGGATACCCTCATCACTTCTCGTCCCAGGGGCAAATCTTGCGGCACCGACTCGGTGTACGCCTATACGCGAGACCACGATCGCCGGAAAAACAAACAACGTTATATCGAAATACGTTTGCATGGTATCGATCCATTTCTGAAATCTCTACTTCCCACCAGCCTGTCTGTCTTCCCCTTCTCTAAACAAATCTACGTGTGCATGCGTCCAGAGATATAAAGTAAACGCGACGAAAGAAGCCGCGATACGAGCGGTAAAAGTGGGATTTTCTGTCCTATAAGCGTCAAATGCGCGTGTCTGGTACGCTTCGTACTAGACGTATACATCATTTCCGATATGACGAGCGTCGCGCATTCGTCTGTTTACGTATTCATTGTTTGGTATATTGTCTGGCGAAAGAGAAGATTAGAGGGAACGCGAAATATGATTTTAAAACCAGCTGAAACTTTATTTCGCTGCTATTTCTACCATATGATATTTCCTTTCGTTGCGAACATCGTTCGTGCTATTTATCGCTATTGTCGTTCCTCTCTGGATGACTCGCAACGTATTCTCTAAACTTTCGTCCCTCTCGAAAGTAGCAAGTGCATTTTATGTTTATCACAATTAGACGTACAATTCTTGCACGATACAGCTACGTTTGACGCTCGAAGGAGTTGCGTAACGACGAGTAGTTTACTTTGAAAAACTGAGACACGTATATATATATATAGAGATGAAGGGAAATGAAAAATGGTTTCTCGGAGGAAGATAAACGTGGAAGGAAAGATCGTTTCGATCGTGAGCTGTTCGTTTGAAAATCGCTCGTGGGACGAGGGAAACGCGTCTCCTCGTTACGACCGATGTAAATGAGCCAAACTCGAACATCCGACGCATATAAGAAATTCCGCCTTCAGATCATTCGAGATTTTCGATCGATCACGCAAGCGTAGTAATCCACTGCGTAACAAAAACAGAACGTAGGCATTCGCATTCCCACAAACAAAAAGAAGATGTGAATAGAAAAGAAAATAGAAAAGAGAGAGAGAGAGAGAGAGATAGATAGATAGATAGATAGATAGAAAGAGAATGGAAAAATAGAAATAAGAAAATAAAAAAACATCGAAATAGATATATACACCGGGAAAATTCGAGACCAACCTTCCATACGTATCCACGAAAGACCTAGGTTTGAAAAAAAAAAAAGAAAAAGAAAGAAATCGAAGCAAGAGGTGGTGGTTAGTGTAGCACAATCGTATCGTAAAGCGTAAGAGAAAATACGCCGCTGCGTTCGTTGCTCGACGAAGCAAAAACCCGTGTTACGGGAAATTCGATTGGTCCGTAAAATGTGTATGAAATGGAAAAAAGACGAAACTCGTGCCAGAGGGTAGTATTTTCGACGGCGTATACAGGCACGTGGTTTCCGTTGACGCATAGAGCGAGGATGAGCGCGACAAACGCGACGATACGTAAACCGTATCGGACGTAGAGACTCCGGTTCGTAAATATTTAGCACATTTACGATTAAAGAAAAATCAGGTAAATCTGGCAAATATGAAAGTCGATAGAACCTTAAAGTCCATGAAATTTTGTTCTATCAATTACGCGTACTAAAGTCATTTGTTCAATATTTTCGTATTACGATCAGTGATATTTGTAAAATTGTAAATAGTACAAGAGAACGTACTGGACTTTGAAACTATTACGTTCTCTATATCGTTGTTTAATTACGCATAACGTAAAATATTTCAAGCTAATGATTTTCAATTGTTCCAGTAGATCGGAAGATCGTGTTATTAATTCCTTATTTCCTTCTAACCCTTCCAGATAATATTCAGAAACCTTTCGAATCGTCCTACGAACACGAACTCTCCTATTTTCATCGTTTGCCTAACTATCGAAACTAATTACCGCGTTTCTATTAGAAGATCCGAGCGAATGTTCGAGTACTTATCGACTAGGGTGTGTAGCGTAAATCGCTATATTGAGCCATGAGAGCGCTCGAGTCGAGAAGAAGGTTCTCGAGGTGGTCACGCGGCACCTACCACTTTGTCAAAAACGGGCCCATTGTCGTTCACGTCCTCGATGGTGACTTTGAACGTGCACACGTCGTCGAGTTGCGGCCTTCCGTTGTCGGTCGCAAGGACGGTCAGGTAGGCTTCCTTTTCACGAGCCGGTTCATCCCTGTCCAGCACCTGCGTCGTCCTGATCAATCCGGTCCTGTTGTTGATCTCGAATTTTAGTTTCTCGCCGGGAGCTGTCACGAAACTGTAAGTGATGGTGCCTGCGCGAAGGAAAAACACGTTTTAAAAGGCGAAAATGCAGCGTTCCCTCGAACAATTTCGAATTTGGTCAAAGGAAGTCCACGTGCTTAATGGACAAGTTGAGAGCAACGTGGCCGGATGAATTTTTCTACTTTAAGTTCGAGAATGATTTCACGCGATTCGAGTATCTCCGTTCTTGGATTTGAAATATCGGGAAAATTGGTGAAACTCTCGTTCACAATGCGAGATATTGACACGTCGCGTACCTCCATCGTCCGGATGATCTCTGTCCTCTGCGTGCACTTTGATCACCACCGTGCCCACTGGCTCTTCCTCTTTCACTACTGGTGCGTAATTCGAGCAATTCGAAAACACTGGCTTGTGATTGTGGTTTTCGTTCAGTTGCATCTGCGAAACGGATACAATTTCGGTTATTACCGTTATTTCCTTCGAAAAATAGAGTTCGCAATTAGAGGTTCGTTTCTGTACACACAACGTTGTTGATATTTTTTACGCGTAGAAGTAACAGGATTAATAGGAATCGCGAGATCATTATCGTATAAATAGGCTAAAACCGTGGCCCACGAAAATTGTACGCTTCGTAGCAAGAACGATCGTTGCTCGGCTTTACGATTTTGTAAATAACAACTCGTGGTAGAAATCGGACGAGAGATTCGCAAGGTGGTACGAAGCGAAGCAACCTATAAAAGGTGATTATATCTCGACTTATTGTCAAGGGAAAATTAATTGGCTCTACGAAAACAATTTTCAGACTTCCACGGCTTGCTGATTTAATTAAACGCGTTCAGTTTCTCCGCGTCGTAGCTACAGGTAGACTTTAGCACAGCGGTGTGATGCGATGTATATTTTATTTTTCTTTTAATTCAAGTTACACGTCAAATATTCTTTTTCGCGTTCGTAGCTCTGCTTCTCTCGCGACGCTGTATTCTTTTCGCGACAAGCTCGGAACACAGAAAACGTAATAAAATACTAAATCCAAATATCCTTCGAGCTACGTGTATTTTAATGCCGTCTATCGGAACGTAATGTCGAACAGCGGAATCAAAAATACGGAAATGGTTTGTTCTTACGAAAAAAGGCAAACGCGTAGAAGATCGGAAGTCGTTTTAGATCTCAGCCTTCCGCTCGACGAACACGGTTGCCCTGATGCCTGCGATCTAACTTTAACTAAACAACCTCGATTCTGTTAATCATTGAACGTCGTAGAAATATTTCACAACGTCATCCAAGTGTGCCGATCGATCGAACTGGAGAATCGGTTGATGGAATAAAAGCGGTATAATCGAAAAGCACTCACCTGAAATTCCTCCTCGTTAGGAAACTGCGATCTCGCGTCCAAGTGTCTGGAATGCCTCAATCTCGTTGCGTCGGCTGAAACACAGAGACAGGGAAATAGAAAATAAAACATCCATCAGAATCTCTTTCTCGCTGGACCAGACACGCGCGCGATGTAGGCGATCGTATTTTTTCCACGGTTCGCGCGCCGCGTTTCCGCTTCCTCTGCCGTTGTCTAGGTACGCGCGAACATGGCCCCGTAAAAGCTTTCGATTTTACGCGATAACGCGCCACTCCGGCCAAGAGGTATATCGCGAGAGCGATAAATAATCGAGAGGGAACGTTACGCAAGCCGAATCAACGTCGCGCTTTACCTCCAAACTGTCTAATAATTATTTCAACTCGCGAGCTTATCGTCGTTGCCCTCGATTTCCTCTTTTCTTTTCCCTTTCGTTCTCTTCGTCTTGCGTTTCGTTTCTCCTGCTTCTCGGCTAGACGAGCCAAAGGAGCTGAGCTTAGAAACGTTTCGGGCGCATTTTGGTCGATTCATGGCGGTAACAGCGTTGGAATTTCATAGAGAGATACAAATCAACGATGGCTTAACGATAGTTGGAGATCGTTGCTGCTGTCGGTTTACGGAATAAGTGGAATACGGATGGAAATTACAGAGCGTAGATCAATTCTTAACTAATTATCGATTCTTTTAATCGCGAATATCGAACAGGCAACTCCAACTTATTCTCGTCGTATTACGTTGTCCGAAATGTTTTTCCTTTCACAAGTTGATAACAGACGAACGATAATTTCTTCCTTATATTATTTTATTGAATTATGCACGAGTATGATAATGGAAATAGAACGAAATGGATCACACCTAATTCACTAAAATAATATAAAACAGAAATCGTTGTTCATCTATCATCACCTTATCAAACGAAAGAAACTTTTCGGACAACATGATACTTCGACTTGCAAGATTCAAAGCGTCAGATTTTAAATTCTACGACGACGTGTAAATAATAATGTTAAAGCGGTTCGAAAACAACGTTTGTTCGTCTCAAAAGTGATACAATTTTGATTACGATATTTCTATTAATTATAAGCGAGTAATATGTGGATTTTTCAAAATATTCATTGCGATGCAAGCCGCGGGTTTGCGTTCACAGGTCTCACAATGGAAAACTGTTTGTTTTTTTTTTTTTTACCGCATTACTTGCTTTTGGTGACCAAACGAGAAACTTTTTTTTTTTTCATTTCGCCAACTGATTTACTATACGCAGTTTCCCATCTAAACGGCGTTCCTTAGCTGTTCCAGGAGGCCTGCCATACAATGTTGTTATTCCAAAAGTTGCTTACGAGTTGACTTACCAATAATTTGACAAACTTATAGCGTGACAAACCGCTTTCTCTTTTCCTTTCCTGAAAAATCTTGTAAAGTATAGAAGCATTTATTACGCTTGTTTCTGGTGGCCAAAAGAACAAGATGGGTTTACGATAAAACGGGTTCAGATCTGACCGTCTTTGCTGATCGCTTGTAACTCACTGAGCAGTATTATTCTTTATTCGTAAAGAATTACCGATAACGACCCAGAAATACATTCGGAGTAAAGAAGTTAAGGCTTAAGTTGAAAGACGTGATCATGTATTTTGTTATTTACCATGTATACTGTGTTTACTGTGTTTTGCGTGTTCAAGTTTATGTATCGCGTTCTGATTTAACGTCGCAAGTCGTTCTATGTCGACTCGGAGGAAGTTTGCTCGGTGCGGCTTGTAACGCGCGAATAAAAGCATCCGAAGATAGAACGTTCGTCAAATTACCCGCTCGATAATTACAAATTACACTTTCGTCGTCGCATATTGGCTATCAAAAATCGCTTCGCGCGAACTCATATTTTTAGGAGCACAGCTGCGCAAGGATGTAACTATGGAACCTAAACAGAGTTTATTTCACCTACTCGGTACACGTTATAACGAATACTCTGCTTTGGAATCGCGCTTAACACTTTCACATTGTGACATTGGTCACATTGGTGATCGAAGGGCTTCAACTTTTCACAATTGTAAAAATTGTATGAAAATTGACAGTCAGAGCATTTTGAATGTAACCGATAAACAGAAGACACTTTGAAATAAAAAGTGCCCCCTTGAACGATTAAACATTTCTATTAGAACATCAGTAAAAAAAAAGAATGAGAACAAATCTTGCATCTAACGGTGCACTGGGTTTGCATCCATATGTTTCAGGGCTAATCTGCGAATATTATTATAAACACAGCTTAGAAAATAATCGTAAATGATGCTTTATAATCACGTAATTGAAGTTAGAAGCGTGAACATACCTTGCTATTATATATAGAACGAGCAAACACCGTTTGCCAACATCTTCTACACGTTCCAACGATATATTCTGCACGTTTTGCTTACGACGAAACAACGAATGCGAGTGGTTCGTTGAAATAAACGAAGCCTTGTTACGATATGTCGCTGTCAACTGTTAGCAAGGCGCCACGGTGGTCACCGGTGACCGCCGATAAGATAAAGGTGCATCGGGGAAGAACGTCGTCTTACATCGTCAATTTCTTATTATTTTGCCATCATGCGCTTCGAATAATAAAAATACTCCCGTGGCGTGCTGAGCGAAACGTGTGATTTCGGCGTGGCAGTCAAAGTGTTAACGGCACAAGCGATAACATAGATACACCGATAGATAATCGATATACCGATCGACGATGAAGAAGAAGAAAATCGTCGTGTCTTTGGACCACGTCGAGAACGATGAAAACGATGAAAAGATGAAAAATCGTGACTCGAGCAACGACAACGTGTGTACAGGCTGGCAAAGCTGTAAGCGGCACGCTAACCTCCCTCAGGGGGAGTAGCCTGCTTTTCCTACGCGGGGGTTAACCTACATTTCGATCGAGTTCACAGGTTCGTTTGGAACGCGAGGCTTCGCCGAGCGGACACGCGTCCGCGTTTTCTCTACTTCGGCCGATTCGTTCGATTCGGACGAAAGGAAACGACGATATGATCGATCCGAGTTTGAGAAAACAAAGCAAAGACGAGACCCAAGTTTCGTAACGATTATTGGCCAAGAGAGCCGCGTTATTTTATTCCGCGGAGATTACGATCGATCCGATAGATACGAGTGTACTTCTCTCTTCTTTCTCTTTTGAGTATAAATCTTTTGAGAAACGGTTTCTAAACGATTAAACCGCAAGGTTTATCGACGAAGAATAAAACTAAGTTTGTACGGATTATTGCATAAAGCTAGTTGAAAGTATGCAAAGTTTTATTAAACTTGTTATAAAATGAAAAGAGGCTTATGGATAACGTAGTAGGATATTTGGTATCCGTGACTCCTTTAATCCTTCGTTTAATCGATCGTTTTTTATATTCCTCTTGTAACAGATTAAAACTGAGTTAGCACGACACAAAGGAATACTTTGAATTTACAATAGTTACAGATATTATACCTACGGTAGCGAGGATACTTGCTTAGTGGAAAGCTCCTGCACGAAATTCTATTTAATTTACTTTATAATACTCGTTCGCGATCAAAATTTTACTCCCACTACATATTGGTAAGCGTCTCAAAGTACAAAAAATGAATTTTTTTAAGTCAGTTTAAAAGCCATTCCTCCTACAAATTTTATGGAAAATATTCGCACGCAATTAAAAGAGCGCGTAAATTTAAATCGCCGCGACCTACGATTTTTGGAATCGCCAACCACGATATCTTTAGAATGGTGACCCATGATTTTTCGAATTACGTCGTATGATTTTTAAAGACACGACCTGCGCACCGTTAAAGAGAAAGGCGACGACGAGGCTCGAACCCGTCCAAACAGTTTTCGGCTACTCGAATCGCACCGTTTCGACGCCGATAATGTAAGTACTTAATTCGATTACCACTCCGCTTCCATCGTGCTCAAGATACGCTCGGGACACGTAATCGGCCGCGTCTTTCGAACATCGCTATAGTCGTGGAACGAGGACGACGCCCGATGCAATCTACGGTCTTCGAGAACGTGGAAAGATCGCGTCCGTTGCCATTCGTTGCAGAACGTTCCTGGCAATTGACGCGTGTAAACTACGGACGTACAACAGCCTTCGCTTAACCCCTTAACCCGCTCGTGTTCTTTCAGTCTATTCTAGTCTGTTCCGTTTACTTTATTTTTTGAAATACATCGATCTCTATTCGCGCTTCAAAATATTTTTCGCCACAGCTATTCTGCCTCGTTCCTTGTCGGATAAATTTTTAACTGGTTTCTTCGGTTCGAGAAATTCGCCGATTTATACGGGTATTAACCTCTTGACATACAAATAGAATAGCACTCGATGCGCACTGAAAATTTGATTTCAGGTAGCTCGGCATAAAATCGGTGTACGACTCTGGGGCGTCTTATCGAGACGTCGACGTGCAAAGTAACGCAACGAAAGAAACAGCGTCTCGCACACGTCTCTGCGTACGTTGAGAAGCTAACGTTCGCGCTTCTTCCGCAAAAGACACGACGAACATCGTCTCTCTGCACATAGTGCGCTCTTTTCAATTTTCCAGCTTTCCGGTTTACCGATCTTCGCTTCGACGTCGAAGAGAGCAGCAGGCTGCCGATAACCCTCTGGCGACGAACTCGTTTAATCGAACGTTCGCTCGAATTATTCGTTTGCCTGGTGCGTGCTTCCTTGCGATTCTATCAGGCAGCAACGCCACGATCGTCCATCCATTGGACGGTCGTCGCTGTTATTCGCGATCGGACGCGTTCGCAACGTTGTACCGCGAATGCATTTTCTATCAGGATAATTACCGACGACGGTGCGCGCGAGTCTGCCGGTGATTTCATTTTCCAGATTAACGGACTGTGCTACCGATCATCGTGCTTGTCGATTAAATTTTCGTTAGCCGAACGCCACCCTCGCCGAGCGTATTCGTTTCCGAGGCGAGCGCCAATGCGAGACGCGAATGCAAACACCAGCACACGACGATTTACCGAAAATTCATTGCTCGCGTCCCACCCTCTTTGTCTCTGTCGGTGGAAATAAGGGAAGAAGCGCGCCGCGTTTCTCCTCCAAATTACTCGACGACGATTAATTGATTCAAGCGCGCATCGCTGCTCCGCTTTCCAAAGAATTATCGATCTTGCGATCCGTATACATTACTGTACACTTACGATTGCTTTTCCAGCGTGATTTTCTGCGTTTCAAACCGACCACGATCCAGACAATCGCAGTGTCGTTCCTGTCGTTGATCGTTAAAGAACGCGACGACGTCGACAAAAGGAGTACGAATCGGTCGCTGAAATTTCCATTCTCTTCAGTCTCCCGCTAAAAGATTAATCGGGGAGCTCGCCGAACAAGAATATTTACGACGATGTAATCAAAAATTGAATTTCTGCCACCGAACTATCCGTTGATTCCCTCCAATTTCCGTGGTTCGTTTATTCTCAGAACGAAGTACGAATCGTTGCTGAAAACGAGAAGTCAATCGGCTTGGTACATGACAGCCTCTAGCAAGCGTATTTTCTGATCGAATAATCGAATTATATCGCGAGGGTTTTGTTCGCTTTGCAAATATAAAGAGAACCAAGTTGCCTGACAGCTGTTGCAATTACTAATTTAAATAGGCCATTAAATGGCCGATATTTGAAAGAAAAGAAGAAGAAGAAGGAAAAAAGGAAACTG
Source organism: Bombus pyrosoma (assembly GCF_014825855.1). NCBI lineage: Eukaryota > Metazoa > Arthropoda > Insecta > Hymenoptera > Apidae > Bombus > Bombus pyrosoma. Next base: position 2,511,567 of record NC_057784.1, read on the forward strand.
GAAACTGAAACTAAAAGTTTCCGTGCGATTCGTCGTTCGATCTAATCCTTGGGAAAGTCGTTCAATTTCCAAAATCAAGAGGCTGTACCTAGCGAAATTAAAGGATGTTCTCGTGACCAGCTGCCGTTCGTTGAACGATCGAATCGATGAAAAGATGGAACGATGAATTTTCGAGACGAAGCAAATGGATTTTCCAGCGACGTATACTACCTGGGAACGATGCAGCACAGTCGTAAATTACAGCTTTTAAGTAGGACCCATTGACGTAACCACACCCAGGGCTGTACATATTTTGTAGGGGTAAAGTTACTTGCGAATCAATATCCTGCTTGTAGTTTTTCGTAGCTGCGATCGTTGTATTCTCGCGTCTGAATCGTTTTAACGAACAAACGAACATCCCGCGTTTCGATCAAATTTCTAACAAAAAGTGGAATGAAAAATTTCGCGATATCAGCCGATACGTGTACGCTTTTCGTATCACCAAATTTCTCTATAAATGAATACAAATTTTCCATCTACCAATTAGCAAAAAGATAACGAGCGTAGGTAGCGAAAATCCGCAGCCTATGCGCTACCGTACGTGCGCTTTCATAATGGGAAACGTACAAACTTTAACTATCCGTTGACTTTATGGCCACGCTGTTATTTCTAGGATTCTCGAGCGCGATGCAATACATATAATATCACTGAATATTAATCGCAAGTTACGAGCTATTAGTATCAATAAATCCCATAGTATGGGAGTAATTAATTTAATTAAATGTATAGAATTTGATAACAAGGCGAGCGTGAATTTCACCAACTTATAAATCATCCGCGATCACGTGGCATGACCTAAAATTGTACATTTTAAGAGCGGAACGTGCAACAGCAACTACTAATTTGTCAATTCGCTCGATATCCTGGTAATTAGCAAATTATCGTGCATAACAGGGCTCGCTCAATTCGATTTCTGACCGTAATTGTTTGAAACTCCGCCGTAACTACGAACAGAACGTTTATGTAAATTCTAATCTCCGCGAGCTTGCAAGCTACGCACACTTCTTCTTCTCCCGTCAAGTATCGTAACGATTAGCGCTACTCTCCTCCGTTTTACATATTTTTCTATATTACGCGTGTACTACGAATTCCTACGCTCGTAATCTACCTGTAACAAAAAAAAAAAAGGAAAACACATGTTCGCAACGCCGTAACCCGATGAAACGAATGCTCGATCGCGACGCGGAGCTCGCGGCCGAAAATATATTCCCGAATTGGAAATAGAGAAAAACGGGACACCTGTTGCCGAAAGGGAACGAACGAGGCAACAACGTCGTTTGCAAGCTTTCACGATCTTTGCCTCTCTCTCTCTCTCTCTCTCTCGTTGCGAGTTTTTCCTCTATAGAAGCCGCGATCGAACGACATACATATGGTAACGGTCGATTCGACTGAATAGCGTTGGTAGAGCGATTTCCATGCCGCGAAGCTGGTAATTATCTGGTGTTTCGCGAGGTCGCGTCGCGGATGGATTATCGTGCGTGGCGTGCGCGCAGACGCACCCTATCGAACGATATCGAGCGCGTTCAAAGGCAGACAATCGCATCAAAGAGCCTCCATTGTCGCGACGGCCAGTTTTAGCTCGACGTCGATAACGCGTTTGGCCGACCGGCTTTCGAAAAGGCAACGTACTCCGTACACGGTCCCTTGCGTCATCACGGGATCATCCATCGATCGACGTTGGGCCGGTGGATTTGGAAAACATCGGTTTCGGGCTGCTGCGCTGAAGAAGCGAGCAGAGGCTTCGCTGACAAGGCGAACGAAAGTTTGCCAGTTTAAAACGCCGGATGCAAAGCAACGTGAAATACAACGCGCGATTAGAACGCGATGGAAACGCGGCATATTAGAAATATCTTGCTCGGTAATCACCGTGGAAACTTGTTAGCGAACCAGTCGAAACGACCGGTACGGGACTTTTAATTCTTGCAATCATTGCAGACATGCGAACCTTTCTCATCGTACGACGTTTACCTTTATCGCGATAGAAGTGCGATTACGTGTATTCGGGAATATTCATCGGTCCGCTTTTGATTCCAATACACCACGTACACCATATTCAGTTATATGCACGTTGATTAAGGGCCAATGGCTATAGCGATAACATCCAAACGAACAGTATTTGTATGTATTTGGAATTAATCTGCCGCGTTTGTTCCTGTGTTTTGTCGCACACCTGACTCGTTCGTGACACACGAACGCATATATTCTTTCACTGACTGGAAATTTATACTCGTCCGTTAGCTCTTCTACGACGACGGAGATTCTACGTATCCGATGACAGTTATCTCTATACATAATTGGTACATAAAAAAAAAGGAATCTATTTTAATTATTACGTCGTGGATCTCGTACGAAGTGAAATTCATATTATAACCGTATCTCCCTCGTGTCACAGCCTGTCCTATATCGCATAATGGTTCTTAACACGCAAAATGCCGCATGGGCCATCAGTGGCTCTCCTTTCGAGCTCTTTCGAGTAATAGCGTTTCCGTGTAAAACAAAACTCGATCGTCAAACGATTTATACAATAGAATTTGGAATCGATCGATGCGTGATTATCGCGTACAGTGCGACTACAACACCGTGGGCCACCCATGAGCCACGCGGTCTCGCTCTCCTTTCAGAGTCACGCGAAAACTATTCGGCATTCGACGTGTTAAGGAGCTTTTTCTTCGGATTATCGGTTTACCGAATTCCGTTTGTAGCTCGGTTTTCGTCGTTGAGACGAGAAACGTTCGAGACAGCACCACTTCGATCGCTTCGTTTCGGCCCGTCAGTTTCGCTTCTCTTTATTCCGTTCTTTCGTCACGAGGCACGTTTCACCGTGTCCCGAAGATAGCGCCAAAATGTCCTTCAGAAAATGGTTCGTTCGTTGCACGAACGACGCGCGGCAAGAATATCTGAAAAGAGGAGCTCGTGGTATTTTCGGTTTCGCGGTTGTTCGTCGGATACCAACGGATAGCAAACTGAATCGATCGAACGCAATTTCCATTATCGAAATCGAAGCGTGACTTTTGCTCGGCTGCCTTCAGCCTTTGTCGATGATTTGGTACGCGCAGTGCTGTCGGTAATGCTCTTATGATGGCACGGTGTGTGCTTCGACTATAATACGCTATTCCTCGCTTAACAGTCGCGTATTCTGGTTCGCTGTGCGGCTGCTATCGAGAGATGTGACATTTTAGGAATCGTCGATTCCTATCTCTCTATAGCACGCTCGTTTCTCGAGAGAAGATTTTTCGTCTAACGACGATAAAAGCGACCGGTTTTTATGAATTTTTGTTGTCAAACTAACCGTTCGTTGTACGGCAGTTGACCTTTCTCGCGTGTAAATAGATAGTCTCAGGGTACGAGCGTGATTTCTTTATTTCGCTTCTTTTTACTGTTTGTCGTGCGTTATGCGGTCTCGCGATCATCTTCGACAACGTAACGGTTGCTGGCGCGCGACCTAGCATCTGTCGTAATCGTCGGAATGCAGAGGCTGAGAAATTTTCTTCCAGTTCGATCGGTTTACGCTGGGATTGAACCCATTTTTCTGGAAGAATAGCACGAAGAATCGAAAAGTTTGGGAGTTTGGAAGAAAAATTTACTTTCTTCGCCACATGGATTCGGTTTGTAGTATAGTTTCAAGAGATATTACAAGTAAATAATCGAGCAAAAGTTTAATGAAACACGAGCAAATCGCTGGTGAAATCTGTGAACCAGCGAACCAGCCTTCTCCGAAGTCGATTAATCAATTAGTTTTCCGCTCATCGTGCGCGCCAGTTTATTAAACGTGGCGGTTTAGAAAATTAACGAACGATTGATTAAACGAAATTAATAGAGACAAAAAAGAAAGAAAGAAGTTACATTTCTTTCTCAAGATTATACTTTCGAAGAGACAGTCCGTTACAACTAGTAATTAGTCTGAAAAGAATTCATAAAAATTCCCTCGATTCTTTGCGCTCGGAAGCATCTGAATGTAACAGTAACTTCCAAAATAGTATCGTAAATGTAAAATATAAAAATACGTGTGTAATACGACTGGGACGAGTCGTGTGTGTTTTTTAACTCCGGTTAAAAGGAAATGCGTACGTGTAACGGTTAAAAGATGAATGGCTCGAAATGCACGGACTGAGTTTTCATTTTTATGAGAAACGCAACGATGCATTTTGCAGCCGAGCCATTTTAAAGAAACGCCTGCCACGCGGTGTTTTACTCCATAAATCGAGGCACCTGCTCGTTCTACGTAAGAAGATATCGAGGAAACATGATCGAAACTTGATTCATCCGAAAGATACTCCAACTTTAATTTTCTAGACTCGCTGCAAGGAAGACTAGAAAGAAGAACGAACGTAACGTGATATTTTTCCGTTCGACTTCGCGTCTTTTCCCTACGATAAGTTACGCGATTTTCGAAATTGAAATTACAGAAAAGGCGAAACTGGAATAATTCAATGCAAACGATCGGGCTCGATCCAACCGGATCGTTCGATCAACGTTCCCGTCGAATCTCGTCCAGATGTCTCGACCCGAACAATTTGCGCAAACTCTGCGAGTAACGAAGCCAACCTCTTGCACGCGTATTTACCCGGATAGGTAGAGAAAGGGCGGAAGCGCGAGGAACGGTGAACTTTGCGTCGAGAGATATTACAGGAAACGCGAGACGCCCCGGCTGCAAGCAAGAACTTTGTCGACAATGATATTTCACGGCGATTCCGCTGCGATGCAACGGCTCGCATAAACCACTCGCTGCCTCTAAGATATATCCTGTCACTTATTGTTAGATTTTCGCAAGGAGGATAGAATCGAGATAATGGACCGCGCGGAATCTTCTTTTCGTGAGTTTCATCGGCGAACCGTAACGTCTCTTTAACGCGTGCTGTTCCTTTATGGTCCATTTGCTTTTCGATCGAACGACCAAAGCGTGCGAACCGACAATTACAAGCAGCGTCGAACGTAGTAGGAAAAATATGAATATTTTTCTTGTATTGGGTTGGCAACCAAGTGATTGCGGCTTCTGTCATCGGATGATGATGACAAAGTCTAATATTATCGACATTTTGACAGACTCGGAAACATTTGCTTTTCGATCGAACGACCAAGACGTACGAACCGACAATTACAAGCAGCGTCGAACGTAGTAGGAAAAATATGAATATTTTCTCGTATTGGGTTGGCAATCAAGCGATTGCGGATTTTCTCATCGGGTGGTAATGACAAAAGCCGCAATCATTTAGTTGCCAACTCAGTATTATCGACATTTTGACAGAGGACGTGTTCCTCTGCTGTCTCGTCTCAGGTATTCGCCTTCTTGCGAATAATAATTAAGATCTAACGTTCTGCTACGTGTTGCAACTGAAACAAGGAATATATTTATCTGTGATACATGGCGGAAACTACAAAAACCTACATAAGCATTTAGAATGTGGCTAGAAACGCGTATTCCAGTGACAAGGAAATGGCAAGAACCGCCAGATCTCGAACGAGTTTGCTGCATTCGCATTCGATGCCTTAGGTCGATGGTAAAACAACCCGAAAATGGGCTTAAGCAGTGCCACGTTTTCCAGATTAAATATCAAATACCTGGAAAGATATGAGCGACGCGAAAGAAAGAAGAGGAGGAAAGAGGAGGATCACCTTGGAACATCGCATTGCGTGTAATTACAGGATGCGAATAACACTTACGAGCAAGGCACGTACAAGGTGATTCTTTGTGAAAAGATAAGAGGAAAATACGCAACAAAATTTCTTTATTTAAAGTTTAATTTTCGTTGAAATTTAGTTTGACAATTTGTCAAGTATAGCCGAACATAGTTAATTCCGGACTGGGCGGTACTAAATAATCGACAATGGGTTGTTCTACGTGTAAAGATAAGCCGAATATGTAGAATAAGATTTTCCCATTCGAGGTTTCATTTTCGAGAAAATAAAGTTCGAACATGTTTGTACACGCGTATGATACATTTTCAAATTTATTTTTCTCGTAAATAAAGCGTCTTGAGAAGAAATTTTATTCCACATTTTCGATGTATTTTCACACGTAGAATAAACCTTCTGTCGATTATTTAGTCCCGTTTAATCTGGAATTAGCCACGTTCAAGTATATTCGATAAATTTTCAAACTCGATTTTCTCGTAAACTAAGCTTCGAGGACATCTTGTTCCGTATTTTGTTCTTATTTTTTCACAACGAATCATCCCGTGCCCTCTTGTACGTGTTATTCGTGCGCACCCTGTACGTACAGTTTGGAAAAAATAATGGCAAAGCTTCTTATACGTACATACATATCCACTATTTAAGTATCATCAGCTCTACGTCTGAACCAGAAAACGTAGAATCATCCTGAACACGAAGCAGCGGCCACATCCCCCAGTCTGTCACACAGTCTGAGATGTAAAACGTTTCGACCCCTAAATATCTGCCTCAAGACGCCAAACCTGGCTCGGTAGTCTACGACTTCCGGCTCTACTTCGCCCCAAACGTTAGACGCTATTACCAGCCCGAGATTACCATACCGATAGAGAGCGAAAGCCGAAAAAGCTTCGCATCCTCTCGTCTCGCCGCCGAGAAGGCCAATCTTTTTTCATTCGGGTCGAAACGTCGCGTGTTCCTAATATACCGTGGTCGCGTTCCCTTCGGTCGTTAGAGAGCCGCGCCTACTTTCGGCTAATCCTCACGGAGAATACGATACACACCCTTTCCGTAACTGCTGGCGTCTCGCTGGTACGTTCTTCGTCGCGACTAACCCGAGGCGAACCGAGACGCGCACCCGGTGGAAGCAACCGATTTTCGCGATTTCACCCAGTTTACGGGCAACGAACTCATCACATTCGGATTCACCACGAGGGATTACCACGTGGATTTAACTCCTGTTAAGTAGCTTAGCTTCTTTATCCGTTGCGTCTCTTGCTCCCTACCTCACCTCGGACTCAATACGCAAACGCATACGTACAGAGCGATATCGGATTTGATACGTCGCCGTACGCAACACGTTCGATCCTTCCTAACGAAATAATCCTCCACGGATGTTCGTCGGCTGCTCCCGCAGAGAGCTAACTCACGCGGGTATCGCGAGCTTATGACGCGCGCGTTATCCAACGAGAGGTAAATCGCAGCTTTTCCAGGTGGATTTTAATCGTTCGCAGGTTTCGAAGTTCGACCGATTAAAAAGTAGTATCATCGGCGAAATTTTACCAGTCACGAATGGCAAATCGATAGTCGGATCTCAGTCATTTGTGAGACCGTTGCTCGAATATGCGAGTCGCTCGCGCGTCAAGGGGATTTTGCAAATCTCGAGTAGCAAGTAGTAGTAGGCAAGCGGCCGAAATTTCGCCACCTGATCGAGCTTTGCAAATGGAATTTAAAATAGAAATGCAGCTAGTTAGGTGACAGCAGGAGCTAGGAGTTCGCTCTTTCTATTTTTCTTAAATATTTAAAGTCGCGTTTCAGCAACCAAGGTATTTCATGTCGCGGTACGTTGCTCCTATTTTCGTTTTTCGAATTGGCGATCTCGTCTCGTCGCTTGTCGATTAGATCGGATTAGATTTTGCGAGAAGATAGCATAGCGAAAGATAGCTTTCTGCTCTGAATTTCGTCCCCTTACGTAGATACCAGGCGACGAAATTGGGAACGTGTTTGTCAGAAGTAGAGTCACCGAGCGAAAGCAAAGAAAATCACAAGATGTCACTTGTTTTATATGTGGCGATCGATTTCCGAATGTCGGAAAATGAGTTGGATGATCCGTGTGCTTCGTCTATATCGCGAATTATAAAATCATCATTTGCCTTATATTTGTATACGTAGCTTTACGATCAAACATATTTCAAGCGCATAAAAGGCGAATAGTACGGGCATTTTCTCGCTAAAACCGAGACAGCGAAATTAGAAACATTTTCTTTAACAACCGAAAACCACACGTACATTTACATATACATTTTTCACTCTGTTTGTATCAACTTTTACAAAACATTGTTCACGGATCTTCGTTCGACCGATCTTGCGAGCTGATTATACGAGTTCTTTTTCGGATTAAAAAATTGATTTAGTTTTGCAACAATGGCGAAAGAACGAAAATAGTGAATTTTCTTATGTAACAGGGATAAATTTGGCAAGCTTCACGATCGAACCGTTTACAAATTACGGAAAGTGATTGCAAGCTTCCAGATGGAATTCCATAAAAGCGTATTAATTATGAAAATATTAACGAATATTCAGGAATCAGCGGAAAATGACGGAATCGTTGCAAATTTCCATAGATATACAGAAATGTTACTGCAGAGTTTCGTGGAAATTTCGTTTTTAGAGCGAACGTATGCACCCTGTTCCCAGCACCAAACACGAAATCTTTATTACAGCGACCAATTATTATTCGTTAGATTATGTTATCTGTCATCTATCACTTTCGTATAATTAACACGCTAAGCTTGCTCGAATAAATTAACGCTATAATCTCATATCTAGAGAAAAAAATGCAGCTTAGCACACCCCTTTGGCCTCGATGTTTCAAATAACGATTAAAACCTAAGCCAAGCGGACGAGCGCTTGCGTTTTCATTTGTTTCCGCAGCAAGCAGCTAGTCGCATCCTCTATATCCTCTAATCCGCTCCTATCAGCTCGAGTATTTCAGGATGATCCGCCAACGATCAGCCGCGCGGTTCTGCTTAATCGTAACGAGTAAGCGGCTGCTGGCGCATACCACGAAAACCGCGGCAGCTTCGTAAGTTCTGCGAGAGGCGAGCTGATAACTCGCGGATGAGACACGAAAAGCGGGAAAAAGCGCGAGAAAGATACGCGTGGCGAGTGCCACGCGATCGAGAGATCAAGTTGGCTGCAAAAATTCATTTTACGATGAAATATTCTTTTTTCATCTTCCTAGTCGTATGGAAATACTTACCAAACGATAACGAAATTTAATATATTTAATAAATTTCAATCTAATTAATCGGCACGAAAGTGCAGTAATAAATACAATGGTCGACGCATGATTTTTCCAGCCACTTTACACAATTGCTGGAAGCTGTAACTTGGATATCGACGGACGATCAAAGTGGAACATCGTCTTCTCGAAGAAATGAGAGAAAGAGAGAGATGATCAATGAACAATTATATCGTGCACAAAAATTATGACAGAGAGTTTCGACGTAAATATAAATATCGACGTATATAAAAATCTCCGACGAGGTGGTCATCGAGTTTCGCACCTGTTTGTTCGCCATTTCGTTCTACTATCTTTTTGCTCCTCCAAGTCACGTTATTCATCGAAATTGAAGATATTCGGATGGTTAAATCGCAAAATAGCCTGCTCACATTGCCAGATATTCGAGTCTGCTTGCGATTTGACAATTTTTATTATTCAAAGCATATAATGGCAAAATAACAATAAATTGACGATGTAAGACAACGTTCTTCCCCGATGCACCGTTTATCTTATCGGCGGTCACCGGTGACCACCGTGGCGCCTTGCTAACGGTTGACAGCGACATATCGTCACAAGGCTTCGTTTATTTCAACGAACTACTCGCATTCGTTGTTTCGTCGTAAGCAAAACGTGCAGAATATATCGTTGGAACGTGTAGAAGATATTGGCAAACGGTGTTTGCTCGTTTTATATATAATAGCAAGGTATGTTCACGCTTGTAACTTCAATTACGTGATTATAAAGCATCATTTACGATTATTTTCTAAGCTGTGTTTATAATAATATTCGTAGATTAGCCCTGAAACATATAGAGGCAAACGTAGCGCACCGTTAGATGCAAGAGTCGTTCAAAGGGGCGCTTTTTATTTCAAAGTATCTTCTATCTATCGGTTACATTCAAAATGTCCTGATTGTCAATTTTCATACAATTTTTACAATTGTAAGAAGCTGAAGCGCTCCGGCCACCAATGACCACCGTGGCAGTCAAAGTGTTAAGGTTCCTACTCTGGCCTGCTTTCTTTCAAAGTGATCGAGAAGGATTCGGAAGGACGCGCAATATGAAAATGAAGTATCGCAATTGTTAAAATTAAAGCAACGTTACGCGTTGTTTCTTACGGTCGGTCAATGTTCGAGCCTACTCGCGCGACCTACTTGATCCCATCGCTGGGTTGCGGGGTTAAACGGTAGACGCGCGTTCTTCTCTTCTCGAGCACTTATCGAGTACAACGCCTTCGTTGGCGGAAATTCCTTGGCTCGTTAAAAGCCACGACGCAACGGAATTGCGGCTAATCCGCGAGATCGGCCAAAGAGTACCGCGTTGGTTGGCGCGAGCACGATCGTATCATCGCCTCTGCTGGAACTGCGGGTGCATGCGACTGCGTCACGACACCAGCTCACGCCGGAAAAAACTTCGGCTCGGCCGCGCAACGACAGCTTAATCCTTGTCACGACGAGAAAAGAAAAGGTAAATGGCTCGCAACAAAGGTTTAATAACGCGGCATAGAGCATTCCTTTTGTGTTTTCAGCGCTGGCCAAGCTAGATCAAGCCACGTTGCAAGTAACATTTTCATCAAGCTTTTACAGTCGGTCGTTGCATATTGTATTACTTTTCCCATTCTCGTTTGAAAACCGACCAGACAACAGGGACACGCTATTCTGCGGCAAAAAAACACGGCGGCGGCCAACGAGAGACGCTACGTACGGCTTTAGAGACAACAGAGAAGCTATTTCCGCGTGAAAAAAGAAGACATCATTGACGAGATTAAAAGGCATAAACGTCGAGTATCGAACAAGCGTATTCTTTTTCTTTACGCTCGTCCATCGGCCTGGTCAAGAATTTTAATCTTCCTTGTTGGATAACGAAAGATATATATAAGGAGGAAAATGCGCTAGTCGAAACGAGGATGAAACAATCATCGTACGTGTTTAATCGAGTTAAGAAGCGGCCAGAGGAGGAGGAGGAGGAGGAGGAGGACGTGTCTTCTCTGCGAGTTTCTAAAGATAGATTCCTCTCATTGACTTTGCTTTGGGTACGTGGGTATACAAGCGCGAGGCACGTTCCGCGAAAATTTGATTAGGAAATAGCGAAAATTAAACGAAGAACTCGGCATGAACGATTTATATTCGATTTCTCGCATTGCTGCTATCGAGCGATGAAGATGTTAGGTTGTCCGAAAAGTTTCTCGCCTTTCGTAAGTGAAATAATAGATGCATTTTTTATTTTATATTAGTTTATGGATGTACGTAGTAATAGAATAAAATGGATCAAACGTAATTCGATAAAATAACACGAAACAACAAATGTTGCGCATCTACTACTTTCTTATGAAAGGAAAGGAACTTTCGGGACAACCTAATGCTTGCTACTTTTTCTCGAAAATACATACATATTGCTAATAAAATCGTAGGTGCGTATATGTGCAACTAGAATGAAATTTGATAAATTTGAAACTTGAAGTTTATACTCGATGGCTTGAACATTGATCAATTTTAAACGCAACTCTCTCGGATCGTGACTTTCCGCATGTATCGGCACGATAATTTCCTCAGCTTTCGGTAATTCTTTACGAGATATTTTTTCTACGTTTTTTCAATTTCTCAGACTCAATTTCGTCGTGTTTACGTACGACTACCGTCGTAACGATACGGGTGAATATTTCCAGGTAAAAGTCCTGTCGTGGAAAAATAGGGGAACCTAACGTCGTGGCTTTTCGTTTCTCTTCTTTGACGTATAACCCAGCTCGAAGGTCCTAGGATAGATAGATCGCTTCAAAGCTAAAACAAGTTAACTAATCCTCAAAAAGGATAAGAAGATAATTGACTTGGTACTTTGTATGGTAAAGAAAGTACCTCAAGTGTTACTGTATCAAAACTCGCATAAAGTACAGCATCCCAGGTGGAACATTTTTTATCCGGCTGTGCCTTTGCGCATATTTTACGTCGCTAAAGTCAAAAATAAGGACCATTTTTCATGGAAATTCGAACGGTTTCGGGAATTCCACCTCGTCGACGTTTGGTCGGCGGAAAAGCCTCAGCTGTAAAAATTCGCGTAAGACCGCGATTATACAGCCGCGATAAGCGTTGAGTGGAAAAACATACGACGGCGCATCCAATGCCATTGCCTCAAATGCCAATTTTATCGCTTGTAGCTGTCCGTGTGAGCACGGCAGCCGGAAAATAAAAAGTAACCGAAACTTAATCCGACGATACTCGTCGATACTAATTCGAACACGTACAGAGTTAAACAAGTTAAGAGCTGCGAATTTGAAAAACGAGCTGAGCGAAATTCGTTACGTCTCATATCCGTGAAAAACGATCCTCCTTTTAAAATTCCTTTCGGAAGTCCTGGAAAAGCGCAGGTAGTTAGCCTGTCGTTTTTTAAATCTCGAATTTTGTCTTATCGTTTCTACGTTTCTTCTACATCGTCCCGAAGAAACAACGAAATTATCTGGAAAGGCTGGAGAAAGCGAATTTAACCAGCCCATTTTTTGAAAATCCAACATGTAGAAGTTGTCTTGGACTGTTCTAGTCGCTTAAACATCGTTGCAAAGTATCGCGTCGACATCCTGTTTAGTTTAGGAAACAAATTACGAAAATAATCCGACGATACTGTGCAATAAAGGTTCGTTATACACCTGCAGACTTCGCCGTCAGACTGCATCGCGAGTAATCTATCAGCCGAGAAGTTATCGCTCGTTAATCATATCGCGTTACGCTAATTACGTGAACATGTTGAAAAAATGCACATTACGAATAAATACACGTATCGAACCGAGAACCATCTCCCCCTTTCTCCCAAGACAATTAAACAGAAACTCGGCAGAGCACGCGAACAGCGCGATCGGGATGCGTGGCGCTAAAACGATTAAAAAGGTATAAAGCTTGTCCTTGGGCGTCTGAGCGGAGATGCGCGCGTGATACGATGACACGTTCCGTTGCAATCCTCGCGCTGTGAAGGATAGGCAGCGGGAAAATGAAATGACGCGAATAATTCGAGGGTCAACCGTAGCTTGGACCGAGCGGCTATTTCGAATCCGCGAAAGTCGACCGACGATGGAAGGCAGCGGTTAGGTCGGCGGCCACGGTGGCTGCCACGGTGAAGGTACCAGCGACAGTGACGGTGTAGCGGTGTGGCGGAGCTGCAAAAGGCGACTCCGAATGACAGGGCCGTCGCAGTCGGCCGAGAGTTGGCGAATAATTACAGAGCAGAGTTACGGGCTTCTCTGTACTTTTCTAACGGCTCTCATTCGCAAGTATAAAAGCGAACGCTAACGTGGAGAGTGTGGTGCAAGTTAGCAGACGGTGTTCGCAAAGTAGTAGGGTCGCCTGTCCAAGTTAACGCGAGCAACCCTCTTTCCAACTCTTGGCTTCTGCACCGCGCAACTTCGCTCCGCTCTTATCGAGTCGTGGTGGTCTGTGGTGTTCCTCGAACGTGCCACACGAACCAGGCACATCGAAAACAGAGCGGAGTTGCGCACCTTTTCAGAGCTGTGCTGCTCTTCTTTCCGAAACTTTCGAAATACGTAGATTCGCGGACGTTTGTGCGACGTGCAATGATCTTGTCGTTCGTCGATACTTGGTTTCCTAACTAGTTTCTCGACATCCTCTTCTTCCATGCGGTACTTGTCCTCTCGCTTTATCTGCGCTCGTAGAAACTCGTGTATCTACGTATTGCGATCCTTTTTTGCTGCGTACGCTAAGACGATGTTTCAACTGCTTCGAAAGCGATCGAAGGACGATCGTAAGTGGCTACTGCGATACCCACTTGGTCGCACATGAGAGCCGATCTGCAGCTATGTCTCGACGTAAGTAGATCATCTTGTAGAGAGATCGCTTTTGAACGAGAAACGCGAGAGAAAAATCAACGATTCCGGTATTAGTATTATGATTATTAAGATGAGATGAGATCGTTTATAACTGGAAGAAAACTGCTTGAAGAATAAAACGACGTTTCTAACGTCTGGATCGAATCCATAAACATTCCCATTCGTAACGTAATATTCCTATTCGTATTTTGAAATATCCTTATTTCGCGATACCTTGTGTTAGGTTGTCCGAAAACTGTCTTTCTTTCTCAAACGCGTTTTCTATAACAGAGCGCCTTCGTACAAACGTGAAACCAATTCTGTGAAATGTCGCGGACATTTTCTGTTTAACTCAACAGAATAAAATGGATCGACAAAATAGTATAAATCAAAAAACGTTGTGCGTCTATTATTTCCTCATGAAACGAAAGAAACTTCTCGGACAACCTAATACACAAACACCGCCAGCCACAAATATTAAAACACCTACCCGTCGCATTTACCGAATAACCTCAACGAATTTTATTTCATACAACCTTTTTTGCATCATAAGCCACGTGTAACGCGAGTGAAACGACAGACGCACAATAAAACAGCTACGCAGCAGGAGCAACGGAAAGTATTTAATTCGTATCTGCCGTACATCAGCCGCTGCCCCGCTAGTAATGGCCGACAGTGTAGCCCCGTTAAAAGGAGTTGGAATATCGCTCACGTAGCCCTAATGGATAACCGCTCTTTCTCTTTCGCGAGTCGTTCTGTACACGTTTATTTTATTTCTTCCAATTTTGAACCGTAGCGAGCGTATTAACGAGCAACCTTTTTCGCCAAGCGACACTGCGAATACCGAAGAAGGCAAGAGAAGCAGGTAAAGAATCGAAGGAAACGGATGTCGCTTATCAACGATAGCTGATCGTTAGTAGCCTGGTACTGGTCGTTCGTCTCGGAGAGCGCCTTTAATTTCGACATTCCAATTACCCATCGATCCACGACAACCTAGAATTGGCCGACTTTTATACAGGTGTCATACGCGAACGTACGAACGAACGGAAGCACCCGCTGCACAATTTCCTTTGCAATTTCGCGATTCCGACGATGCGTTTAATCGTACAGCAGCACGCTCCAGACACCTACTTACTTACGACCGACGCATGCGACACCTGACAAAATCGTTTAGAAGCTTTGCTTCCTTAACGCTTAGCCAACCGAACGAGGAGATCTCCCCTCTGTGAAGAAGATCGCCGCGTGACCGAACAAGGAGATCTCCCTTTTTGACTTTAGCAACGCGTTTTCTTCTTTGTTGTCGTTATTATTTATCGAGATACGTATAATTTCGTGCGCTAGACTAGATTGGCCGATTTTGGTAGTAATGACACACGTATGTGGATATGAATGTGTGGAAGTATGCGTGTGCGCGACGTCTCGAAAAACAGACGAATGTAAACTGTTCCGTTGGCAGCGTGGTATGGAAGATGGCGAGACAAAGAGAGTGCTGAGGCGCGTGCAAATGTATATCGACGAAGACGCTGCGAATCGTTTATTAAATAAACCTAAAACTATTTTAATATGAATTCTAAGTGTAACCTTAGTTGTTACGCCCCGATGCTCGCTATAAGCCGTGTTCCCAACCGTCTCCCTTGGTACTACAGTGTCGTAGACAGATCGTCTTACATGACCGACGAAATATACACAATATAGCGATAAGCGCATAGTTGTCGTCAAGCAGCGAGTTCTAAAAAACATCGACTCGCCTTCGGTTTGTTATTTTACCTACGCAAAAAAGGTGGCAGAACGGTTGCGAGACCCGAGCGTGGCGGGGATCGTCTCCAAGAGAAAACGAAGGGAAAGATCGAAAGGCAATCAGTACCATACGAGGATTCAAACGGAATGCATCGAGAGATTCAGAGAAATAAAATGAAGGTCGCCTGGTCAAACGAATACGTCGAGAAATATTACAAAGTCGAGTCGAATTATAATGATAAACTAGTTGTATCATCGTTAAATCGTTTGTAACGTGTTAATTATAATTTTAAATATTGTTAAAGAATAGAAGCTTATGTTAACCCTGTTAATTCAGTGTTACAATCATTTGAACTACCTTTGCTATCCTAATCGAAACAGGGGATCAGAATCGTAGCGAGAATTTACGCCTCTCGCTGACGCGTTATTTCGGCGATTAAGATCCACAATTCTCAATATTGTTATTTATTGTTTACCTGGAATTGCCAATTAATTGCGACATTTTTTCTGCTTTTATAAGGCACAGTATATAATAAAATACAGGAATTTAGCGATGTTAAAATTAATGAGAAAGTTACACCATCGGTTACGATTAAATAAAGTTATAATCGAACGATACCACACTGAAAAAAGATATTAAAATGCATTATGAATTACTTAATTTCACGTTCAAGTCGTGTTATTTACCTTTGATCATGTTTGATGGTTTTATTTTACCTATACTTTTGTATACCTTTGATTCGATGTTTTGTACGAACAATATGTGAAATCGTTGAATAAAATCATTACCGCAGAGTTCACGTTCAAGTCGTGTTATTTATCTTTGATCATGTTTGATGTTTTTAATTTTACCTATATTTTTGTATACCTTTGATTCGATGTTTTGTACAAACAATATGTGAAATCGTCGAATAAAATCATTACCGCAGAGTATAATTAATCACTTAAACAATTTTTAGACTTTTTCGTTTTTTAAGTAGCGAATATTAATCGTCGATACTTGGAGAAATGCACGGTGGACAGCGTATAGGTTGCCTAAGTGTTAAAATGAGAGTCGGTTGCCCTTTTAATAAACTTCTTTGGCCAACGATGGCAACGAACATCGTGCGCAAGCAGACACGTTCGATGTTAACCGAGATGGACATTTTTGTGATATTCTTTTTATCTTCTTCGTTTTACCATACGATATTTTACGATGTCGTCTTGATCGCGATACACCGAGCACAAGTGTACGCAGCGACGTACGAAAACATTTGCATTTCCCCGCAAAATCCTGCAAAATCTTGCATAAGCGGACGCTCATTTTTATTCCAACTAAAAGGTACGTAACTGTCGTAACGATGATTGGAATCGATGTTGCCGATGTTCATATTTCGAAAGTTACGTTTCCCAGAAAAAAAATTCTACAAAGGATCGTGCTTTTCAGAAATTTTCAAAGGATCTTCTGCAGAGAACGTACGTACGTACTTGGTACGCGCTTTTAATTTTCAACGGTTCTCCGTGTAAGAAATCTCGTCTTAAGGCCAATTTGAGTCGGTTAAGGTTACGACCATCTCTCCTCGCGACTTCATCTTGTAAACGGATGAAATTAAAGAAAAATTTGGAATATAACCATCGTGATACAAGTCTTAAGAAATAGTCGTGTATTTTCCTTCTTTTTTTCTTCCTTTGTAAGATGGTTGGACTGGGATCTTATTAATGCAGCAGGAATTGTTCGCGGTGGCATGGATTACGAACGCTGCGGTTTCAACTGAAGAATAAAAGCACATATTTCTAGTTTCTACGCGACATTTGCCAGAGGAGTACGCAGGATCTCTAAAAGAATGTTGATATTTCCGCAAGCTGTACGCTCTCGAACAGAGAGTTTCATTTTTCGTGGAAAAATTCCTGCTTCCGTGCATTATGCAAAAAGGAAGATTGCGTGTGAAATTTGAAGTGAATCGGATGAAAATTGTAGAAGAAACGCGCGCCACCCGTGTTTAAATATCACATTTTCCGGAACACGCTTTATGAAAAGTGAAACTTTTTCGTTCGAGAGTCTCCATTTTTTCTACGAGGATCAAAGTTTCTCTTTTAAATCCTCCGTACTTTCCTAGTAAACGTTACGTAGAAACTGGTATTTGAGATTGTTCTTTGGCTCGAACCGCGAGACCGTAATCTACATAAAAAATTGTTCAAATTAAACAAACGAGAGGGAAAGAAAGAAGAACGAAAGAAATCAAAAAAATACGCACGATTATTTTGAATTATTTTATCGGACTCGTTCCAGCTTCTTCCGTGGTCCTTTCGCAAGAAAAGATTGCGAAAGATGGTGACAAATTTAACCAACTCGAGATGGCCTATCCCCTTAACGTTGGCTCATCTCGTCGAATTTCCATTCTGGCTTTACGCAAATCCGTGACAAACCGATACGATATGCGAGCGCAGTATTGAAACAGTGGTTCATGATATTATATTCATAGATTCGCATGTAGATCTGCTTTTTACCATAGATATCCAAACGCGCATGCGAATCTACGCTTGGCCAGCGATGCAGGTAACGAGATACGCGTATGTTCGACATCGGCCGATTTCGGCTTGGACGGGCATACGTTCGAAATTTGCGAGACACGCAATTTCCCGCGTCAACTTACGATAATTTATGCTCGTGAGAATTCCCACGAGTGGCCGAGCCCGTTTCCATCGAACCGAGACGAGACGACGACCGATACGCATTGACTGTCCGCAAAAAAGCCGACGATTAAACGGAAATACGGTCTCTGTGCAGCGAGATCTCATTGGTTCGTATCGTACAGAAGATGACGAAGCAATTCGCGATAACGCGCTTCATCGCGACAGTCGTTCGTTGCGCGCGTTGTTATCTAACGACACGATCTAACAACGCGAGTTGTTAGATCGCGTTATGGCGGAACGAAACCACGCATACTCGTATCTCCAGCGTGTTTTAAATCTAAAGTCTCGTCGTTGCGTGCCACCGATTCTAAACGATTCTCAACGTGAAAGATCTCATCCTGACACAAGGTTGACCGACTCGTTACCACCTAACGAGAAAATCCGCAATCCCTCAGTTGCCAATCCAATAGCTTCCCGCAGAACTCTGCTACATTTTACGTACGAACCTCGAAAGCCTTGTCGTTTCAAATTCTAAACGATTTTCGACGTAAGACGCCTCATGCTCGCCGTCTAGTTTCTACTAACATAATTCTGCCGCATTTGAGATACAAAAGGAGTCTTGCCGTTGTATGCTTCTAATTCTAAACGATTCTCGACGTAAGGAACCTCGTCCTGATACTGGGACGCGCTATTAGTTTCGAACGTAACTCTACCACGTATAAACACAGCTATTGTTACGTCGCGTGAAACGGTCCGCGCGATTTTTCTAGTTGTTTGGTCGCCAAGGGTCTGCGCCGCTATTCACACCCCGATAAACCTAAGGACCCGCCATAAACTTAGGCTTTAGTTTACCTTTCGTATTAGTATTCATCGCTAACTTCTATCAACCTTGAAGGAATCGTTGTTCCTGTTGGTGTTATCGGTTTATGGATGGTCCCTGGAGCAGTCCTTAGGTTTATTATGCGTTCCTACTGATTACGGGGAAAGCGAATAATCCGAATAATCGGCCGGTTATCGGTCGGTAAAGTGGTATTAGTTTGATCGAGATACGTACGATTTTGTGTGCCAGACTAGATTAGCCGCGTAGTAGTGACACACTACTGAAACAGACGAATGCAACTGCTCCGTTGGCGGTGTGGTATAGAGGATGGAAAGAGACAAAGAGAGTGCTGAGACGTATATCGACGAAGATGCTGCGAATCGTTCATTAAATAAATCTAAAACTATTTTAATATAAATTCTAAGTGTGATCCTAGTGTTGCTTTACTTTTATGTCGGCGATTAAGATCCAGAATTGTCAACAAGTTTCTATACGATACCTGTCTTTGTATTACGCGAAACTTCGCGTACGTGTCTGATACGAATTTCCATGAACAAAAATCGGAGTTTTTAACTCGCGCGACTCGCTGCATCTGTATAAAAGTGTATTAATCGCGTCTCGCGATGTTCCCGTTAGCCAATCTTAACACTCGCGTTAATTAAACTTTCCATCGTTGTTGCAAATTCAACTGACATTTCAAGTACGTAAACAGCTGCGAATTTCGCCCGTCTGTAATTCATACGATCCGATTCGTGAGTTTCGGGGATCGTGTATACGCGTCACGATTGTCTACATCGCACACGACTGTGTCCACGTACGATTCTCCGTTCGTATTCGTCGCGTTCTCAAACTCGCACGAACAAGCTTTTACGAATACCTGGCAACGTTACTTCGTAACGAATCACTTACGAACGAGTTACGAACTTCGATCGCGATCGAATTAAACCGATCGACCATGTCTCGGCCATGAGACTAAAACGATCGTGTACCTGTGATAACCCTCTGTTCGTAAATATCGGAATAGACTAGCTGGTCTCGTGCGTGATAATTGGCAGGGAGAATCGTATTACAAGCGACAAATTTACCAACAATTAGTTTTCATGCGATATTCGATCACGTTAAATACAGATTCCATTACGGTTTATAATCAGGTGGAAGTGCGACGCGACGCGTCGCTTTTTTCCCAGCCAGCATCAATTCTACCGCAGTGGAACGTACGATGACCCGCAAAAACTTCGCCGCTGGCCCGCTTTAATTCGCTGATCGAGCCATCGTGCTCGCGATCGATCGACTCGACCAGAGCCACGCGAAACGCTGTAACATTTCTCGAGCGAGTTATCAAAGGGGGAGAGGGCGGGACGAGCGAACGAGATAACGACGTAATTCGATGATCGTACTCGCAAAAGGAGCGCTAATGGGTTTTCATCGGCGCAACGCGACGCGAGTAAAGACGGGAGAAAGTGGCGCGAGTGATTTGCAAGGTTGGAAAGAAGGGTGGCAACGGAAGCGCGCAATTTAATTTCGCCAGAGAGTTTGAATCGCGTCGACTATAAGGGGCGAGCTTGCGACAACGGGCGAGAGGGGTGGCTGATAAATAGGATTGTCGAATAGGCGAGAACATGGTCGAAACAGTTTCTGCGTCTGTCGTTACGTTCGGACGCGAATACGTTCGAAGGGTAGGAAAAAAAAAAGAGGGCGAAACTCTCGCTACACGAGGAAATACAACGTACTCGATGAAATTTCGATACGATCGTTTCGAACGATCCTCGTCGTTGCTCGCTATTTAACGTCTCAAGCTCGACGCAATTAAAATCTATTAGCAGCCTATTAGCCATCTATTAGCGATCTAGAGACAGTAAATAGCCATGGAGTTAATATTCTGAAATATCCTGCCTTTCTCGCCGCTTCTTTCCACAATTATTCCACCCACTTGCTCCGCGAGAATCGCAGCCCGATTTATTGGAATCTAAAGGAGCGCCACTGTAAACCGTGTACGCCATTACCGATACTATTAGCGTGCACGGTTAAGAAAAAGAAGGAAGCACAGGCTGCTAAAAGCCCGATGATCGACGGAATCTCCGAGTCGATGGAAATCGCGTTACACGGAGCGTCGTGCGGATAAGCTTGGAGCCGTGTACATTTGTTCGAGCAAGTACCCGCATGTTGCATCTCTGCGGCGTATCATCGCGCGGTCGGTTTCAACGGAGCTTTCACAGGCGCAAAACTTGTCGTCGTTTATCCGAAAGGATGGCCGCGTTGAATCGCGAACTCTGTAACTTCGTCGCGCTTGCAATTGTGTATATCGCGATAACGTTGTTTGTTTGCGACGTTTGCGTGCGTCGAGTATTCCGCTACGATGAAATTTCGCGCTCTGTGCAAGCCACCAGTCGATGAAGAACCTCTTTTCTCTCTCTCTCTCTCTCTCTCTATCTCTCTATCTCTCTATCTCTCTCTCTTTCCAGTGCCATTTAGTGGCGACGACGTTTTCGTTGTGTCGCTTTGCACGCCAAGTACGAGAGAAGGAGAGACGAAGGATGCGATAGGTTGCGGGAGAAGAATATGGGGAACGGAATTAAAGGAGATTCTATGAAACGCGGCAACCAGAAATTAGAACGACCCTTCCTGTACCATTCAAGTCGGCTTAACGATATTCGTAACACAATACACGGCCGTTCCTTCGACCGGAAGAAGGACCGAGGGGGTTGGTAACGAGGTACGGGAATTACGCCCCTCCCGTCACGATTCAGCCTTGGTCGAGGCTTGCGATTCGATATCGCGGATCAATCGGGCTCTTCATTTTCTTGCCGTGACCTCGCGTTGTACCGCGCCCGTTCAACGTGGTCGCTGCTAGAGACGCACGCGGTGCGTCGTCTTAATATTTTCGCTATAGATCAACCCTTTCACCGTGGAGACCGAACGTCGTACGACGGAAGAGTAGGAACTCTTAAAGCTTATATAGCCGCGAGGATAAATTACGTATTCCATGTTTCAACTCTGCGGAGATCGAGGTCGCGAAACCTCTGTCGGAAGTTGCGGTGATCCGAAAGATACAGCAGCTGAAAATCTACGCCGCGGTGTTTATTCTCGCGAAACGATCGTATAAATATACGAAAAGTTTGTAAAGTTAACAGAAAATAGAATACACAGGTATATTTACGCATATAAACTACGTAATTATCGATTTAAACATAGACGACGAACAATTATGAATTGGAAAATGTATCCGTCAGATCAAGCGCAATCGATCCGCAGGGGTGAAACTTAATTATCGAACTGTCAATGGAAATTGAGGGCCACAGGGAGAGAACGTGGAACACGGCCCTGTCGTAAGTATCAAGGCATCTAGAGAAAACAAGATAAACATTTTCTAAATGAAAAATTCTACGCCAGATGTACGATCGTGCCCCTTCCATGGCTAACCCGCGTTCATATTGGCTCGTTCGTTAGCTGTTTGCGAGCGCGGAACGAAACGATGAAAAGGAACAAAGCTGACCGCCGACAGACTGTAAACAGAGTCGTACTTTCGGTCAAAAATGTTCATTTCGCGTGCTATTTGGCTAACATTTTCTTATTTCGCAAAATATGCCGAGATACCGGAAGCTTGCCGCGTCTATTATCTTCCCAGTCAGATTAATGTCGCCTCTCTCGCGCTATTGTTGTTAATTTACAACGTTCCATGTATCGTCCGTTATCTCGCTCCGTATCTCGCTCTTGAGAAGTCGCAATTATGTCGTCCGTTAAGTACTTTTCTATCGTCAATTCCACCATCAGCCGCGTTAAAAAAGGAGAAGTCGCAAATCAGGTGTATTCGCCGTTGAGAAGATCCGCGAAGAAAATGAAAATACGAAAACCTTCTGGCCACTATGAGTAATTAGAACATTCGCGAGATTTTCTTACGCGAGTTTAAGCCGATCAAAGTGCGCAAGTGTCTCGTGAACGATAACGTACAGACGTGCGTTGCACGGACAGGTAAAAGGTGAAACGTCGAAACAGTTTGTCGGAGCGGTCTTTGGAAGACGGTAATTTGGTTTGGCGCGCAACGATCGGCCAAGCAAATTGTTTCCCGCTGGACGGATTTGTCGTTGCGAAGATTAAATCTGAACGCGACGATATGCGCGGTATCGCGGCGCGTACCTATAAAACGAAACAAAATTTCATTTGCATTTTGTCGCGCAACAAAGATTCGTGGCGGAATATCGCGATCTCGTAAACGGACCACGCGCGCGTACCGCCAGCGAACATTCAGCTCGTAATTCAAAGAGATGCCGAACGATAAACGCTCTTTTTCCGACCCACAATCCACTGCTGTACGTAAGCGTGTGTATGTGTGGCTTTTGCTCGCCAACGGCCCGTCGAATATAAATTGTCTCGTTTTTATCGTTTGTCTACGTCGTAATCCGCGCGCGTTTATTCCGCATCGGCGAAATGCGTGGAATAGTCGGAACTCTGTGCTAGCACAGTGGAAAGAAAAGGTGCTGGAACATGCGATACGAAATGGAACGATCGTGACGAATACAGCGGCTGAAATATCGCCGTGATCATCAGGTCGATAGAAAATGAAGTTTGCGCTTTTTCAACGCAGAAACGTGTAACTAAGAACCTTCCTTAGAGAAACACTATAGCAAAGCATTAGGTTGTCCGAAAAGTGTCTTTCTTTTACAGGCGCGTCTTTTACAACGATGCATCTTCACACAAACGTGTCGAACGTTGTGATCCTGATTTTGATAAAACGAAAGATGTTGCGCATCCTTTGTTTCCTTACAAAACGAAAGAAACTTTTCCGACGACCTAATAAAGCGTACCTCTATGACAAAAACGTACGTAAACGTATGTGTCCAGTGTATCTTCCATTTCTCTATTCGTTTTGTGAATATAACGAGAGCGAAGTCTCTCGAGGGCCACTTTAATTATCGATTCGTCTTACCAGCCATCTTTTCACAGATGCAATTCGAATGTCGACTGAAAGAAACAAGAACGCGATATTACATCGCGTTAAAATCACCTCGTCCCGTCCTTTTTCGCAAGTATACGTCGTGACCTGTAACAATTATAAATCGATTTTGTGCAGAGCGACGATCGGCGGGGACACGACACCGCGTAAAACTAATAACTGGCAAACGGAGTATCGGTTTACGAGTAATCTTTGCGATCGAAAATTGAAATTGCCTGTACGAAACGCATATGGTCCTCGATGCGGTTGCGTCGATGCATCACCCCTTCCGAAGCTTTAATTTACAACCGCGCAACATCGTTCCCAGCTGCCAGTAACCAGCACCTAGAACGCGACGGTGAGCGTCGCGACGCGTTGCGTCACGACCTTTGGAACGGACGTATGCTATGCAAATGGAATCAATTTGCTAGTCGGTGGGCGTCGCCGGTTCGTGGACAGGATAGCCGACCACCACCCTATTGTCTCCCTTCGAATTTGGCCTCGTGCCTCGCGTTTCCTGCTAACTCGCGGCTTCTTCTTGGCAAATGAGTTTTACGCGATGGAAACTCAGACAGGGAACAGCAACGTGGAGAAAAAGTAAATGGCCGCAAGGGCGGATAGGCAGCGACGGTATGATTTAATATCGTAAAACAGACTGCAACACGCTGTTACGCCCCGCAGAATCCCGATTTGGGAGAACAAGAGGGGAAGAACCCCTGCTGTTTCCCGTGGGGTGTTCGCCGTCCAAATACAAGCCTATTCGAACCCCAAAACTCCACTATGCACGCACCATGCCCTGAAAGCTGCGTTTCCTACGAGTATCGGATGCTCGTGTTTCAGATACGTTTATGCCGCTACGACGAAGGAACAGGATTCTCTTTTATTTTCAAATGCAGGCGCATTGCGGTGTCCTTCGATCGTATTTAACAAATGTCAAAGAAATCTCTGTTTCCTTTCGATGCGGATGCAAGTTTAATGGAATACATTTCCAACTGACTATCCCATAAGCGTTTCACGCGCTCTTATTGTGTTTTCGACGTTAGCTTCGACCATTTGCGCGCTGCATCGGTTTTTGCGCCAACACCGATTTTAAGTATTCCTTCGTGCGAACTTTACTTTGCTCGAAGAAATTATAATATAAATTATCGAACGATGTTTTAGAAGCTCGAAAGAGCGTTCCAGAATGTTGGGGATACTTTCAAGTGCGAACACGTAAAAAGTACCGCATAGATTTCAGCGACCCGGTATATGCAATATGCAAACGACGTCAATAAAAATGAAGTTGCAGTCGGATGGTTAATTCCGTGAATGTTGGCGCGAGCGAGACATTTCCCTTGCCTTGAGTGTACTAAATTTAACAAAATTGAAATATCTTTGAAATGAACTATTTTCCGACGGCCAATGAATAGAGGATGAAAATCCTCGTCGATTCGTAAATAACAAGATATATGGCTCCGCTTAAAAAATACCCGATGACGTTGGGATTTCATTAAGAAAATTGCCTTTAGAATAGATCCCTTCCCACCGCTGCGCGCGACCCCTTAAAATAATGCAACTTTCCTCTCAGAAGATTTTTCCTACCACGCTTTATAAGCGCCAGATATCTGAGAGCCTCGTTTCTCCTTACTCGCCATATATTTTACTCGCTCGTGTCGATCATTTTGCTTTATCTCTTTCACCGAGGTACCCATACTAATACGAATCGAAAACCATAAATTGTTTAAGATTCATAATCGTCCGGGCGATACACGAATCACCATGTGTTCCCTGTCGTAAGATCTACCATATGGGAAATACATATTGACTTATCGTATATATATATATATATATATGGAGCACGATGCTTCGTTTCCACACACATATTACTCAATATGTTGGTCAATATGTGTTCCCCATATGGTAGATATATCGCTTTCCTTGCAGTGTTACAATACATGTATATATACTAAAACCAATAATTAAATGTAATTATATTCGAGACCAACATGAGAACCTCTTTCTTTTTTCTTCTTTTCTTTTTTTTTTTTTTTAATTTGACAACGTAATTACCGCGGCACGCTATTCCGATACACGGCGGAACGTTTAATTCTAATTAATCGCGCACAACATATTTAGATTGAGACGAAAGAGGCGCAGTCGTAACGTTAACTAAGGAGAACAGTTTAGATGCTTATCTGCAGGAAATTCCGCCTTTACGGCCCTACGGCTGTACAATTCGGCTCGCACCCTCTGCAACGGTCACGCGCTTCGCCCGTACCTACCGCTACAACCCCATCTGTTTTCCTTCCACGAAATGCGTCGCGCGTATCTCGATTGCGATCGACAATTCGTAGGCGACGAGCCCCGTCTCTGCCACATACATTCGCCCTACTTGGGAAACCGACGAAAAACAATCGCAATCTGGCCAAGTAGAAAGTTTCAGCGCGCTTACCGCGTCCCCGCGCGCGGTCGTTGTGCGCGTTTCTTTCCATCCCTTTTCTTTCCTTATCTTCTTATAGTTCATTGTTTTCTACGAGCGAGAAATTGCCCGGGCTACGCGAGGAGCCTCCTTCTTTTACTCTTAGTCGCGCTCGCCAGTTAAATAAGTTTGAAACTCGCGAAAGATGCGACGATCTCGTCTCTTTCCCACGGTTTTTAGTCTACTTCTTCGATGTACTCGGTTTTGTACGTATAGTCTGGGCCTATGGATCGAACCTGATATACGCAGCATGAAATTGCCACGATCGATGACCCGCTTTCCATTTTCCATCGATCGCCTCGCTTTTTAGTAGGCACTGTCCACGCGTCGTTCATCGATTTTCGTTCGGCCGTTGGAGAAACAGTCGGAGAAATTAGATAACCGATCCTGTCTACTAAGCGGTGTGAAAACGAGCTTATTAAGCGAGCAATACTGTATTTCCATTCGAATTAATTCCGAGGCGCCTCCTCCTCGTCCCTTATGATAATAGCACATCGGGCACATTTGCATATGTATAGGCGCGGACGTGCGCGCGTTGATGAAAATTGAGGCGATTTCAAAAACGCAAACAATGCGTTAATTATTAGGCTGTAACGTAAATTAGCGCTGTTTTTATACGCGTCGTATTAAATTCAAGGGATTCCCTACGTTTAATGGTTAACCGTATATAATGTAACAGTACAGTTAGTTATAATATAATATGATATTTACTCTTTATATTCGTTATACGAATGATTATATTTGTTACACGAAAGTTTCTAACGCAAATTCCTACTGTCTTTGTATTTATTACACGAATTAAGGAAATTTCGTATAATAAATACAATGCGTACTAATTATTACGTTGTAACATAAATTCCTCCTGTTTTTATATTTATTATACGAATAAAGAAAATTTCACGCAATAAATGCAATCGTTCACATAGCAAATCCACGAAATTAAAAGCTGAATATTTATCGAACATAATATATTTATCGAACGGTAATTTCGCCCGTTTCCATCGTTCGATCGAAAGATCGACGGAACAGCGTGTTGGACCGATCGTCGAGTTCGAGCTTGACGCGCTTTCCAATCGTGCTACTCTTCTCTATAAGCTCGATTCGTTCATCGTCGAATACGTTTGGTCCTCGAGGACAAGGGACGAAACGCGTCCAGCGATCGATCGTCTTAACTGGGTCGGTTTCTCGGTCAGAGGCTACAACGTCGAAAAAGAGTCTTTTCGGTGGCGGATATAGAGGCAAGAGTCTGGTAAAACGAGAAAAAAAAAAGAAGGAAAAAGAAGAAAATGGAGGAGACAAATCAAATCGGAGCACGCTACTGCGAAACGTAAGCACCGCTGCTGATGGCGAACGCTACTGTCGACCTTTGAATAACGCAGATTTGAGCCTCGCCAACTCCAACTGTACACAGATCTTTTCCTTTCGCAGAGAACTGAAACAATTACCGGCCTATTTAAAAAGGGTGGTGAAAGCTGCCATGGAAAATCCTTCTATACGCTTTATCCGCGCGACAATGTGGAAAATCGATCGGATCGTCAACGTCATTTCTAACGTCAATAAAATATCACGCCGCCTCTTCGCAGATTATGTTGCGACCAAAATGTGCATACGTGCTAACTGGATACTATTCGTGGAAATCTCCAAATTAAGGTCGACTTAACTTTTTCCTCTTGCAGCTGCGAGTTTACTTTTACCAGTACGGTTGACTGTCGAATAATACGTATCTGAAATACGCGGTTCTAATTACGCTCAGTTTCTTTCTAAATCCCCTTCACGCTCGATATTCCATGTACTTTGCAAATTGTTAATTAACTAGATAGTAAAAGAAACGTATTTGCTCTGGGCAACGTTGGTATGAAAATTTCAGTACGTTATATCATCTTCACGGAAATATTAACAAAAGATACTGTCTATCGTCGTCAATCGGTAAAAATTAATTCTTCCGCAAAGTTTACAAAAGATTTCTTCGCGGACGTTACAAACGATAGATTTAAGGATGTTGCGTTGTACACGCTATCTCTTTCTCTCCCGGTCTCTTTCCTAACTCGGTAGCAGCTTCAACTGGGAATTTTTACCGACAATTTTACTGGGAATTTTCTTTATGTCGCGGAGAAAGATGTCGTCGCTCGATAGATAGAGCGCAAGCTACGAAGATCTTCGAACTGACATAAGCAAGCAACGTAGGAAATATCGTTTTCCATGAAACGGTAGATTATCGTGGTCGAATTTTGACTCGACGAGTTAAGAATTGTAAACGGGATTTCCAAGTATGCGGTTGGTCGGCGTTCCAAATGCGTGCGTTCTTCCAACGTCTACCATTTATTTTTTCTTTCTTTTTGATAGCCAGTGGCTTTAGAACGCAATAGTAACGGCGGTTCTAACGCAGATAGTAGTTGCCATGGTCGCGAGGGAATATATCACGCGAGAATGCGTATACGTATACCGATCTGTCTGTTGATCGGAATCGATCGCAACCGATTCGATCGGACGCAACCCTCGCCTGAACTCGAGGCGC
Organism: Bombus pyrosoma; assembly: GCF_014825855.1. NCBI lineage: Eukaryota > Metazoa > Arthropoda > Insecta > Hymenoptera > Apidae > Bombus > Bombus pyrosoma. Next base: position 2,540,377 of record NC_057784.1, read on the forward strand.
GTCCTCGTTACGTCAATTATCATCGAGCGCACAAACTATCGGAAGCACCGCTGCGAAGCGCCGCTTTCCAAGCTAATTTCCCGTCGGATTACGTTTCATGCCACTTTGTCTCTGCGACCTCGCCTCGTCCTTGTCTTCCTTTAATCTTCGTGTTTTCTCGCAGCGTACGGTTTAACCCTTCCTTATCCGCTGCAGGTATTCTCGAATTTTCTTCCGCTCGATTCGCCCGATCGACTTCGGGTCGGTCGTCGTATAGTCCGCCGCCGTTTCCATATTTTTAACCGAGTTTTCATTTCTTAATTCAGTCGAATTTTCGTATAAACCGGAATAAACCGTAATTTTTTTTTTTATTTCCAGTAACGTATTTCTGCAGCAGTGGATATACAGGGTGCGACCAAATAACACGCGACTGCTTATGAAAAGTAAGAAGAGAGTATAGAACCAATTCTTTTTTTTCGTACGAAGCTTCTTTTTCGAGAATATATATATCCTATCTTATTTTACGAAGAGTAAGTAAAGGAAAGAACAAGGAAAATTTGAGAGAATCAGGAGAGTAGGACAAATTCAACGATCAGATGAACCGTATCGTTCACAGGATGGAGTTTGTTCCATACTTGGACACCGTGAAAAATAGCGGTTGGTAAAATATCAATTAATTTTATCCTCGCGCTAATGCACTACACGGTGGAAATTCTCCGTTTCTAAGCAACTCGCTTGAACGCTGTCTCGTGCAGATATTTCGAACGCTACTATGATCGTTGTGATTCGACGGGTACGCAGTTGGACTTTTCGCACGGGAAACGTGTTACAAGATGGAAAGTGGACATTCCTTCTTCCCCCTCGCTCTTCGTATACGAAACGCGGCGTCGAGTCACGCTGGAAACAGGTTCGCCATGGGTTAATGGGAAAAGTGGTAGGTAAATGACGCGAAGCACGCGGTTCATCGGAAACGGAAGCTGAAGGAAAAACCTCGCGATCGTTGGTGGTCCGAAACGACACGCACCGGCGGCTATGGACGCCCTCGTTACCTCGACGACGATCGATCACGAGAAAAGACGCGAAATGCGGCGAATTCACGATCCAGGTTGCAAGTCCAAACACGATGAAACGGCCATTTTAAAAGGAAGGTGGAAGGAGTCGGGAATCCCTGTGCGATTGAACTTTACTCGCGATCTCGGCCGCGCCACGGAAAAGATATCGCGTCGTAGTAAACGTAAAATTTGATCGGTCGGCATAACGCGGTCGTAACGATAGCAATAGCGATAGCCGATAACTACGTGGTTGTAAAATGAAAAAAAATGGCTGCGCATATACCTGCGACGAGTTTACCGAGCATAAAGGGAAGAGAAACGATAGGGACGAACCGTATCGTTTCCTTGAAAACGACACGGTCCGAGGTTGTTCGATTCGATTAAACTGGTAAAGTAAAAGACGCGTATACTCGTCGGCGAATATGCTCGCCAGTGATAGAAGAGTGCTGGCAAGGTTTTCTCAAAATCAACGCGGAAGTTTCGTACACGGATGCAAAAGTTTCGGGTCGGATAGGTCTTTGACGATTTAACGGATTCGAACTAAACAGCGTGTTTATTTATTGCAACGTTCTCTTACGCTCGCTTTGTCTCTGTAGCCGGGATTTGGTAAAATTTCTTTCAGCTATCTGCTTTGGGATATCAAGCGGAAAAAACCTATTCGACTAAAAGCTTTTACAAACCACTCTATCCGTTATACCACTATCGCCGGACGTTCGATGTAAACATTTCAACTATGTTTCACGAACGTGTCTGCCAACCATATATGCAAACAGGTGACGAACGAGAGCAAGACGAGCAAGTGTTCGCCAACACCTGTGACGACGCATCTTCGTTCGACTACGGTCGTCGAGAATTTATTGAGTTGCCAACTAAGTGATCGCGGATTTTGTCAATATCATCTAATGACAAAATGACAAAACCTAACGACAAGCCTAATCCCAACGTAACACGCGATCACTGAGTTGCCAACTCGATATACACAGTCGTGCTGTTGAGATTATTAGATGTATAATGAGAGAGACGCGTGGATAAATTATAAGGTAGAAAAATATATTTGAAATACGGAAGTGAAAAGTACAAAAAAATTGAAATAATAACATGAGCTGGTCCAGATCAGCACGCTAGCAGTGTTACTCTATAACTGAAAAACCCCGAAGCCAACGTCGCCTTTCGACTGTTTATGGCCTGCCTTCGTCCCAGTCTTTTGTCTATACGCTGTCGATGGCTTCGGTGCTTTAGAAAGCTCAAAAGACCAGATGTAGAGTTTTCTTAAAAGCGGTGACCTTCAACACGTGCGACTCTCGCGCCTAGAGTCGTCCGTTGAATCCACGTTTGTAATTACGAGAGAGAACTTTGAGAATCTTCCGGATATCGTTTTCGCCGTTCGCTCGTATTCGTAGGATTCTTCGTAAACTTCGAAGAAATCAAAGTACCTTACGTTACTACGATAGGAAAAAGAAGCTGGCTCCTCTCGAATAACAAGAATTCGTCGCTTCGAAACATTTCCTACCCGCGCTGTAAGCTTCCACGATGTACTCGTTATCGCAATAAATATCTCGCTACTCGACAAAAACAATAACTTCCTTCGTTTAGGTTCGGCGATAACGCTGCTGCGTTTACGCATCTATTATACGCAAGTTTGCTTTGCCTTGAACGGATTATGTACAAAGTAGGAGCGCGACGGTTGTCCATCATCAACGGTCCGTGTTGACCGCGAAACTGTGTCAGTAGAAACACGCGACTTCGAGACTTGCGCAACCAGGCCAATTGCACAAGTTCGCGCTCGTAAGCACAAGCTCCTTACGATCGCCTACGCGCGCGAAAAAGTCCAATCGACCCCATCGATGCAGCCAGCGAACCGACAAACATTTTTCCACGAACGTTCGGCGGTAATTTACGTTCTCTGGCGATGCACAGCCGCGAAGCGAATCGGAGCGAACGCGTCGATTACCGTGAAATTACTCCTAATTTCCGATTTAACTGCTACTCGATATAAATAGCCCATAAATATTCACGAAGCAAATCGAACGCGAGCGGACTTTGCGTCGAAAATATAGCCGAGTGGCCGTCGACGAACAGAATTTTCCCCAAAGCTTCCACTCGCGCTGCTGGTGAGGCCCTTCCTCCTCTCTTCAGCGGGATGTTTTGCCGGAAACGGAAGAGAGCTTTGCGCGTACATGTACGCGCGATGTAGCGAGACAAGGTTCGGAAAAAGGAAAGAAAAAAAGCAGGAGGAGAGAGAAGAAGAGAACCGGGGTGGGTTTATTTTTAGCTGGCGCCGAGCGAGGGAGCGGGCGATGGGTGCAGAAGCAGCAGCGGCGGCGGCGGCGGCGGCGGCGGCGAAGCGCCTAGGGTAACTCGCTCGTTGACGCGAGCCTCGTTGCTCGTTTACGCGTCACGAGGAAACAAAGCGAGAGATCTCTTCTCGTTCACTCGGGGTAATTTGCGAACGCGCAACTTTTCTCGCTTGATGTTTAATCGGCGGGGAAAGTCAAGGTTCTTGCTTACTTGGACGCGTAATTTGGGTCTTCGGCGAAGGAAGAAATTGCTCGATCTCAGACTTCGCTACCGGCCAACAATTTCAACGGCGAACGATCATTTCGCTGGTAAATTAGCGTCCGAAGAGAGAATCGTCGAAATATACTAATTGGCTGAGTTTTAAGGATGGGAATGTCTCGATGTTTACGGCTATCGTTTGTAACGTTTGTAGCTACCTCGCGGATAAGCAATTACGCGTTTCATACTAGTTCAGAGATATAGAAACACGGCGTGTTGAAATTTTTGCGCCTGTTGGCAACGAGATCTAGAATCCGCACGCTTTTGCCGCTCCGCCATTCGATCGTGCGGTAGGATGCGGTAGAATCTTAATTCTTCGAGTTATTTCCAGTACCGTTCGCAACTGTCGACCGCAGACAGGTTACCGTTAACTGTAAATAATTTGGCCACTATGGGATTACCGAGATGGGCAAAGTATAATTAGTTTATTATATCTTTAACTGCATGGTCGGATCGTATCGAGATCGTCGGCGATGAAAACAATGTCACTCGTAAACTCTAAATTTCAACTAATTTCCCGCCAAACGGATGCTTGTGAAATAACCACGAGCTGAATTTGGTTCGCACTAATCGCCTACTTCCTCTTTTTTCTCCGGACTTGTCTCGAACCACCGCAGCGTATGTACGAGCAACGGAGAATATCTCGTCGGACATGGAGGACGCCGTTTGCAGCAGAATTTATATCCTTCTGTATATTTGCAACGATAATTACAAGGCTATTTTATATTCTCGCGACTGCTGTTCGATAGCGAATACACATAGAAACCAAAAATTGAGATCATTTGCTCGCGATATCGGTGCATTTACCTCTCTATCTATTTGCTCAAAAACGAAACAAGTATTCGTATTAAAAGATCGATTTGAGGTGTTCGTTTGCAAGAAGAGAGCGAAGAATGTATCGCGGACATAAGCAATCATTGGATACGAGCAATATTTCCCAAATAGCGCATCGTCGCTTGGTATCAGCAAGTGGTTTCCAAGTTGCTTACAATTAGTTCACAGTTGTACGGTCCAATAACTTCTGTATTAATTTACGTTACGCTGGCGGGAGAAAAACATCGTCGATGGAACTCGACCGACCAACCTTCCCTTCGTATTTTCCCCTTTTCCTCGCTAAGAGCATGTAAGAACGTGATTCGAGCAGAAGGGAATCGAGTCCTGCGTCCCTGTTGCTCTCCGACATCGGCCAACCTATCTCGCTTTCGAGCATCGCCTACCCTCGTTGCAGCACCGCGACATGACTTTATCCCATGCACTCGGCTTGCGTTCGGATTCAATTGCACGGCCAACGATGCGAAAAGAGAAAGAAGAAGAGCAGAAGAGACGGCAGAGCAGCTGGATGTTCCGTTCTCGCGCTTGCACGGAACCGTGCGTACACGCGTGCGCAGCGCACGCACCTCTCGATGCACCGATGACTCATAGACCGAGAATCCACTTTGTTCTATTGCTCGAATCTCCCCCTGTCCCTGCTACGATCCTCGTCGCTTTTGTTGCCCGCCGTATATACCAGTCTACGTGTATTGCTTTTACTCAACGCTAGCCCCGCATCAGCCTCGTATCAAAGGGGCTTGTTCACATTCGACTTGTTCACGTTCCCCGATTACGATTTACGCTGCCGATCGAAAGCACCCGGACACGCGATCACTTTTGACAACACGTAATTTCACTCGTAAGTAGCACGATGGCCGTGTTATCGCGTGGACAGAAACGTTTAGAAATTTACAAAATCTGGCACCTCGGATCGCGCATGCGGTTGCATGGTTGTTTCAATTCGTGGCGGATTGTTCGTGGATTTCAAATAACGAGATCGAGCGTTATTGAAACAGTCGGACATATTACACACCGATACGTATCGCACCGAGTATCAAAAAGTATCTCCGAGTATCTAACGAGTTTTCATCTCCGCGATTTTAGTCAGCGAGCGATATCTTTGTATCAACGACTCCGTATTCGGTCGTATATTCATCTATTATTTTAAATATATTCGACTGTTTCAATAACGCTCGATCTCGTTATTTAAAACCCACGAACAATCCACCACAAATTCGTTGAAGCTGCGTGTTGCGCCAACGCGACATTTCCTTTGCAAATTTGTCCGGTTGATTCGCGTTATCGAATTCTGCTTGCTAACGCTGTAATTATGGAACTGTATGGTACGGCAGAATTTGTTTAATGTTCTTCCCATTATTACGCGTTTCTTCATTTTATGTCTGTGTAACGGATTGTACAGTTTGATGGCGTTTAAGATTAGATGGAAGGAAATTGAGGTATCTGTATCGTTATTAAGCGATATACGCATGAAAGCATTAAAATTTCACCGAGTAGCCCCGTAAAATTAACGAAAGCCTCGATCCAACTAAGAACAGCATAATCCAAGAGGGCTAAAAATAATCGAGCCTGCGGAGACGTCCAACGATCAGTTAAGTGACATTAATCGTGCCTCTGCGATTTTGCTATCTTACAGCGATTGAAACATTAAACATTCCGAAAGTTTGTACACGCTTCACGAAGCGTCGATCGATTCGTTACACATAGCAGGTCCTGTCAAACGACCGGTTTCGATATTTAATTTCAAGCTCTACGTTCATTGTTATTTCTTTCGTTCGTTCAACTTCGTGCAAACGCCTATGTTATCTCCGATCAATCAATTTCTCAATTTTTATCGATGTCACAGTTTGCGTAAAATTAGACGAAGGAAAGCGATAACAATGAATGTAGAATTTGTAATTAAATTTTGAAACCGGTCGTTAAACCGGTCCTGGTAACGTTACTGTTAAGGTAAATTCCTCGTTTCCGTTTACAAGCAGAGTGTTTTCACGCTGATCGTGGCAAGGCGTAAAAAGGTAAGAAGGTTGCCCCACGGTAACAACAAAAATACAACAACCGTATCAGCTTCTCGACCGAACGTACGAACCTACGCGCGCTAATGTACATAGATCCGCGAATCGCATTTCCAACTTCGACGTACTTCCGTCCTTCGATTGTTCAACGAACATTCTGCAAAATTCTACGAAAGATTCCACGAAAAACGTAACAGGCATCGATCCTGACCATCAGACTTTCATTATGACAATCTGTGCACGATTACGAATCGGATGAGCGTCGAAATATAAAAATAATGCGTTGGCAACTAAGCGATTTTGTCGATACCAGCTAATGAGAAAATCCGCAATCGCTTAGTTGCCAACTTAATAATTATGAACGGCAGGGTACGTGCGTTGGATGCGCTTGGCCGGTTCTAAGACGAATCATTCGCCCGTACTCGATGCTTGAATCTGTCGAACAACGAAAAGGTAGCGCGGTTCGATGAAAATTGGAACTTGAAGAATACGTGAGCTGATAATGAGGGGAAGTTGGAGTGCACGAGACCGTGGTCGGATATCGCCGTAACTTTGCACGAGTGCGTGTACGAGAACGAAAGGAGCTCTAATCGAGCCACCTTCACACGCGAGAGATATTTTTAGACGAGGTGGGTAGAGCACCGTTGTTGGCCCATCCGGAACCCTTCGACCTGCGTCTTGTATCGCGTCTATACGTTCTCGCAAATCGCTTTTCATCGCCCAACGAACTTGAAAAGGATTAACCCTTCGAGCCTGGACAGGCTGATTCTTACGCGTACGTACGTACGAGATGGATATTGGATCCAAACGGACGTCCAGTGAAACCGTTCTCTCGTTTATTTTTTGACCCAATGCTGTGTTTTCTGTTCCCTTCTTATCGAATTCCTAAGGTTCCAGAAAAGTATAAAGAAACGGTTGTCGTGACGAACGATCCGCGATCTTAGGCGTATGTTTTAAGGACTTCCTTCGAACGTTTATTTGCTCTCGGGAAATCTTTTCGCTTAGAGGGAGGAAAATTGTGACGTAAGCAGACGAGGATTGGAAATATCCGGAATTTCTGGAAAATACGAAGACGACTGTCGAGAAAAATATTCGTTGGATTTATTATGAAGATAGATCGCAGTAATAAATTTCGTATCACTTAGCAGTACTTTCGCACGATTATGCAAATTTGATACTATGAAAATGAAACGTATAGAATGTGATAAGAAAGGAAACTCCTGAATGGAAAGTAGGGGCGTGTACATATACTTCTTGTAGCCAGTGCGCGTATATTTTTCGTTTCAATTTTATACCGAAGATTTTTTCGAATCTGAAAGCGTGCTTTTCTCGCTGAAATGAAAGCGGTGAAAGCGAGCAGCCCCGTTGAAATCCGCGAATTTTTTATCTTCCTCGAGTCTCGATCTTTCCTTCGTCACGGCCAGGAAAAGTATCTAGCTTGAATGCTTCGAGAAAGCACCCTTAGCGTAACATCGGGACGAAAACTCGCATTCTTCGCACATCGGTTCGTTCTTATCTTCCTCGAGCTTAACAAACTTTCTTTCTAATAACAAAGAATTAAGATTCGTCCGGAAGTGAGCCGAAGAATGTGATCGAGTTAAATTTCCTCGAATTAGAAGTGTACGTTTAAAGATTATCTTTGGAACGAGATAAGGTGTCTCTGAATGGGACGTCCGCGTCTTTGAAATAAGCGACCGGGTCTAAACGAACCCGAATCCACGGAACGTGGCTTTAATACGAACAAGCAAATATCCTGGCTGATACGCGTGACCGGGAATAGACGAGCCATTCACATCTTGACGCATTCATTGCCACTGACGTGCACGTTGCGCCAATTTAATTATCTAAAACTTATCGGCCTGACGCAACTGGCTGCATTTTATTCTTATTCGTCTTATTTGACGACTTGCAACTAAATTATCCGCGAGAAAAGTACGTGTCCCTGGGTTACGTACGATAATTAGAAACAATTCGCTGCATAAACAATCGACCGTCTTTTCAGCATTTCTACGCGTAGTTACAGCGAACGCTGGCAAAACTTAAATGGAAGAAGCTTGTAAAAAATGATCAGAGGATCGACGTGGAAAAAGTAGATTCTCCGGAAGACGATTTTCCACTTTGTTCCGGCGCTTTTGTATCCGGAGTGAAACCTGGAAAATCCCAGACCGCCAGAAGCGCGCCATTCAAAAGGAACACGGAGAAGGAGGAAAAGAGAAAAGAGGAAAAAAGAGAGAGAGAGAGAGAGAAAAAAAAAGAAAAACAGCCCATGAATGCATTGTACCTCGGTTATCATGCAACAGCTGTGCTTAATAGTCTTCAGCCCTGTGCGCACGAGGGAGAAAAACAGGGGCCCGTGTTATTTTCGGCGATGCGTCGGGGATGGATCGTTCGAATGGAAAGATCAAAGCGAGGGGAGAAGAGAACGCGGCTCCTGCGAGTTGCTGGCTCCCCTTCGTAAAAGTTTGATCGAATCGTAGCGATAGGACGCGATTGCCTCGGCTTCGGCGATCGAATTTACGCGATCTGACAAACCCCGAGTCTTCGATTCCGCACAGAAGGCACAGAATATCGTAGAATCGCAAAATTGCTTACTGCGAAACACGATGCGCGTGCGCGTTTTAATTCGTCGCGTTAATTAACGGACGAGTAACAGCGATCGGATTTTCTCTTCTCAAACCCTGTCGCAGCTACTTCAACTTTTGTATTTCGATTCGACGTCTATTAGCAAACGAAACAAGTCTCTGATACGTACTCGAGGAGAACGTTCGATATAAAATCGAGAGGAGAAATCACGTATACTAATAACGATTTTTCCACGTTTCTTTCTTTTCCGTTCGATTCAATTTGAGATATTCTCAAACGTTAGGAAAACACGTGAGGATCGAAACTGATCGAAGCGACCCAACCATACGTGTTCAACTATGTAAGAGCGAAGTATCCGCGATAGTGATAATAAGAAGGTGGAAATCATAAGAGAAACTAAGATTCGAGGAATTGCGATAAACCGATAGCTATTAGGGCGTCCAAAAATTTTCTTTCGTTTCACGAGGAAATAATAGACGCACAACGTTTTTTAGTTTATATTATTTCGCCGAATTAATTAATTATATGTTCTGTTGAGACAAACACCGCGACATTTCACAGACTTGGAGTTTCACCTTTTGCACGAAGGTGCATTGTTGTAAAAAACCGGACAACCTGATATTATCGACGACGAAATTTTCTCTCGCTCGCCTTCCATCATCGGCAATTTTTATTAACATTACTGATAATCGCCACGCGGAGGAAAATACCCAGAAAAATTGCCGCTCCACTGAAATCGATATCGTAGTTCGACGCGCACTGATTTATGTGCGAACACATAATTAATAACCCGGGACACGTTTTCCGAGAGGGGAAAAAAAGTGTCGTAGTTCGTGGGTCACGTTTCAGCAATAGGGCGTCCAACTTTGCGCCTCGGCCGTGCAGGAACAAGTTCGTTCAAAGACCTTCCACGTAGAAACGAAGAGGAAAAACCAAGACGAGTCCAATTATCCCAAGGTGGGAGAGAGCTTCTCGTCGGTTGGAAAACTCGCGACGTCCTGCTTGAAGTCGAAACGCCGCGCCGGTTTACACTTATCGCGCGTTGCAGCCATTCAGCGACGGATGGCCTCTGGAAACGCGTGATTACCATTACACAGGGAATGTAATTAAAGCGCACGATAATGCTCGAACGGTCGACAGGCCGTGGAAAACTAGAACACGGGCGCGTTGGAAAATAGTAGAAATTTATTCGTGCTGTATCGGAAATTCCTACGATGTTGCGACTGGGCTGTGAGCATGGCACAGTATTCGTGTTCGTGTTCGCGTTCGTTCGATGAATGTGCCAGCCACGCGATCAGCTGTGCCCGTACAACGACCGACCTCGTAACCTCCCCATGGAGATCCTCGGTGATACCGAAAAAGTGGAGTATATTTGATCGCGAGAACATAACGAGGTTCTACGGGGTGTCCCAGTATCGACAATACGAACGAGGCGAGGATGACCCTGCGTGAAACAACAAGTCGGAAATGTGAGATACATTTTTTTGACGAGAGAATCGAGTTTGATAATTCGTCGAACGTGCTCCAAATTCTTTTTCAGCTAATTGCGAAAATGTAATCAGCTACGTGCGAAAATAAGTCGTAAACGTGGAAGCAAGTTTGTTCGTAGGATACTCCGTCTCTGAGGAAACGAAACTTGAGAATTGATCTGGATATTGAAATATCCAGTCTATTTTTAACCGATTTAAGGTCTATTTTTAGTCACCCATTAACTTAACTCGCTTTGTGTATTCAACGTTGATTCGTCTTTCCGTCGATATAGCCGCAATCTGTGTGTACTAAAACGATCAACGGGCACTGTATAATCGTATTTCACTGTTGAATCATCTTTGACTAAGACACGCCGCAGACCCTCGAGGTCACACTCGACCGACATTTAAAATTTCTGTTCACAACATTCGACTAAGGCTAGAAGAATGGAGCCTCTAATTAGTTTGCTTAAGGGATACTAATTTTTCCGCTATTTCTATAGTACACTGTTATTTGAAATTCGACGATTGTTCGAAGCCTGTGCCAACTTCCCGGCGCGTCCTGCCGGCAAAACGACAAAAGAATCGAGAAATTCTCGGCTTATCAACGAGCACGTCTAAAGTTTGTCAGTGGACGCTATAGATAAGACGGGTAAATATTTAAGGGACAACGTATTTACACGATGAGGCGAACGCATATCAGTCGCTGTGCGAGGCGTCGATACGGACGTCGTCCGATTTCCTGCTTAGACGATGCCGTGCATCGCGTGTTAAAACGAAAACGCTCTGTTAATCCGCAGCTACCTCTTCGATTCGCAGGGAATCGAAAAACGGGCGGTGAACGTTGACGCGGTAACGCGATAGCGGAAAGAATAACGGCCAGCAACGAATTCCCTCGGTAAACAAAGAAAGTAATACGTAAAAACGGGCAAATTTCCAATTGGAAAACGGATTGAATGAAATTCAATTAAGGACAGAGGGAAATTGGTCGGCGCGCTAAGGCGTAACGATGAAATCACGGATCGTATCTTTCTCCGCTTCGAAAAGGGCTTCCCTCCGATGGAAGGCTGCAAACGAACGAAATTACGATTCTACGAAAGATCGTTGGCTGTTGCCAACTTTTCAAATCGTGGGATTTCGATGGACGCGCACGGTGCGTACACACACGCGCGCGCGTATATCTTTATAGAGACGTATCGAACGTTAGCGTCGCGAGAAAATGACGGGAAGAGGCTCGTCACGTTTGGCTGATTTCCCTTCCAAGTAGACGTTGCCGATGTTCATGCAAATTTATACCTTTATGTATGCCACTAGAAAAGTAGAACCACGTTGCTACGTAATCGGAGACTCGTTTCACCCACTAAATATATTCATTTGTCGCTGAAGTCTGAATCTGAATATATTTTACGTCGTACGAACGATACGACGAAGTATTTGCAATTATGAAGCATTTATTTATATATAAAAATATTGAGATTCGATATCTTGAACGAACAACGACGAACAACAGTGAGTTATACTCCATCAAACCACGGTACTTGCACTCTACATAGCCTCCATTTGACCTCTATCTGGGCTCGCTTACGTTTCATACGAGCTTACAACCCTTCTACCTAAAAATATCAAGATCAAACATCTGGAACAAGTAGTAACTATGTACAAATGAAGGTATAATAGAAGATTGTACGTATTTATACTCCATTGAACCGGAGTATAAGTTGCGGTCTATCGCCGCCCCTGCGAGACTCGCTTCAGCGCAGTCACGCCATCGAAAGAAATTAAGAAATTAAGAAAGAAGCGAGCCGGAGGAAAATAACAGCCAGCAATTTCTACGATTCTATCTCGATAATAGACGTACGTATATCGCAGACGAACGCGCGTCTATTGAGCGACGAATACACCAAATGGCCGATGGAACGCGAGAGCGAGTCAAAGTGCAGCGCCGTCCGGCTGCTGGCGAACATCTCTCCGGTGGTAATAGAGTTACCTCTCGACTCACAATAGCTAGGCCCTGCTTTCCGGTGATCGCGTCAGCCCCCACGTCCAGCCACGTTCTTCGAACAGCAGAGTCGACTGGCTGACTAGTGCCTCTCCCTCTCTGCCTTCTCCGGTAGCTACTTAGGTTAATGAGTCGACGGGCAAGTTGGCTAGCTAGCTATGGCGAGAGCAGCCGCGCTAGCTCGCGGTTTCCGTCGCATCTTACATAGCGCGAGCGCGACAGCTACTAGACGTACGAGAAACGAGCAACCCCTTTTGCTGCAGCTCACGGTCCACACCAATCTCCATTACTTTACCTCGTTACGCTGTTCTGCCAGCAGACACCGCCTCCGTAAAGCTTCTATGTGCACCTCGCGTCACGAGTATCGCCTTACCTGACCCTCTCTACGACTCCTCTCTTTTCTCTTCTTCTATAACGGACGATCCACGAGATCGTTCGGCTTTTATCATCGTAACCTCGAGGTAGCACGCTAGCGACGAATCCAATCTATACGCGTGCTGAATGAGTCGACGGTTCGTTCGAACGACGTCGATACGACGAAAGAGCGCCGTGTGTTGTTCGCCTCCAGACACAGCGGAGAACGCGTCGAGTGTTTCGGGCGGAGGTCGCAGTGGCATCGCGACGAAAGATCGTTTTTTGAAAGGTAGAAAAGCGGAAGTAGAATGTTAATGACATTGAAATCTGGTTTCGTTTTAGAAACGACGTGTAACGGTACTTCGCACTGATGCGTCTTACCGCTCTATAGGTGACCTAATTTCAACGAGAAGCGAACTTTGACAAGTTCAGTCGCGAGGATGGGTCGCCGCATCGCTACTGCAACGTAGGGGAAGGGACACTTAATCAGGACCTTGGGTTTTGCACGCACGTGCAGTTGTCTCAAGACAAGACTTTGTACTCGACGCTCGAAGTTCCGAACAACTTTGCCTCTCGTTCACATCTTTGGTATATTCCACGGAGTGAATGTTACGAACTGTCGAACGATTATGAGAAATATCCAAATCGTTTCAATCTGAATCATCGAGAATCGAGTTCGAGGACTCGTGCACATCAGCTTTCGGGTCTTTGTCGGCAAAGTTCGTAGTACGATCGTAAAGCGGGCTACTTTTAACACTTTGACTGCCACGCTGGAATCACACGTTTCGCTCAGGACGCCGCTGGAGTATTTCTATTATTCAAATCATATAATGGCAAAATAATGATAAATTGACGATGTAAGACAACGTTCTTCCCCGATACGCCGTTTATCTTTATCACGGGTGACCACCGAGGCGCCTTGCTAATTGTTGATAGCGACATATTATAACGAGGCTTTGTTTATTTCAACAAACCATTCGCATTCGTCGTTTCGTCGTAAGCAAAACGTGCAGAATATATCGTTGAAACGTGTAGAAGATATTGGTAAACAGTGTTTGCTCATTCTATATATAATAGTTCACACTTTTAACTTCAATTACATGATTCTAAAGCAGCATTTACGATTATTTTCTGTGTTTATAATAATATTCGTAGATTAGCCCTGAAACATATGGATGCAAACCCAGTGCACCGTTAAATGAAAGATTCGTTCTCATTTTTTTTATCGATGTTCTAATAGAAATGTTTAATCGTTCAACGGGGCACTTTTTATTGCAAAGTATCTTCTATTTATCGGTTATATTCAAAATGCTCTAATTGTCAATTTTTACAATTGTAAGAAGTTGAAGCGCTTCGGTCACCAATGACCACCGTGTCGTCACAGGAGACCAACGTGACAGTCAAAGTGTTAAGCGAGAGTTTTCCTCTGTTAGCAACGAAATCTTCCTTGGGTAAAACGTTCTATTTATCATCGACGTGTTTGATTCTCTTCGTGCAATTAAAAACATTTAACCTAACACTACCTGTGTATAACGTACTGCCCAGGTGCTTGTTATAGCACGGTACTCTGAAAACACAGTTTCGATGCAACACGGTGAAAAAATTGCGACAATCCTGCTGTAACGCAGTTTCGACAAAACGCGCAACGAATTAACCGCGCAATACCGCGTGACTGACTGTGCGTTTACTCAAAATGTGCAACGAGGAGCCTCGAATAAACATTCCGCAGTCTGGAAAATTTAGGATAGCGCGTCTAGTCAGTTTCTTCGCGATTCCTAGTTTCTGCCCCGCTCAATACCCGAACAGGCGTTCATAAATCTGCTTTTTTCGTTTGCCATCGACCAGGTATGCGGCCGGTCGTCGGTGCGTTATAACAGTAAAAGCTTCGTTTTCGGTAAACGGCCAACTTCTACCGCTATAACGTGGCGCAAAAATAAAGACGAGAAAAGAGACGTAGAATACAAACGAGCCGAACGACGTTCGGTTCGAGAGTCCGATGCACCGGGCTGGCGACGTTAACGAGGTCACCGACGACGACCACGCGAGTCGTACGGCTCGAAGCCAACAAAAGCGGTGCATCGAACGCGTTTCTCACGAACAAACGCCGAGCCCTTTGTATTCCTCGTTCTCACGTTGCGCCGAGGGACCAAGGGACAATTAAGCGTAGCAACTCCCCTACGAGCATCGGCCAAGGGGCTATCGGTGGAGAAGCCGCGAGAAACGAAGCGCGCCAACTATCTCGTGACTCGTCTCTTGCCTCGGTTCTACGTTTAATTTTCATCGTTTGGTCGGTCGATGGGAAGCAACCGGATCGAACGCCACGCACACGCTACAGGTGAGTAAGCGCACCAACGGCCGCCGCTTCTTTCCTCGCCACTGCTGTGTTTCTCTAACTACGGCAGCGGACGGAAGAAAGCTTCAAATTTCTGTTAATTTAACCAGTTGCGACCTGTTTGAGAACTCTGAAAAGTGTGTACCTAGAATGTGTGGCTAACGTATAAGCGACGACGACGACGACGAGTATACTCGTCAAACACAGAGCATGCGTGGCTCATATAATATAGAATTGAATAGCAATGAAACGACTGTTTTACTTTTTAATTTTGTTAGTACACTCGTCGAAAACGACTGGCTGGTTAAAATTGATACCCGAACACGCAAGGTGTAACAGAAACATGTGACATCCCCGTTTCAACAACTGGCTGTACCGTATGCAAAAACAACGAGAAAGGTTCGGACAAACGTGTTTTGAAAATGAATTTTGGAAACAGAGCAAACTCTACTGTATCGGTAATGTTGGAACGCTAAGGTCTAGAATGGAACTTCGCTTTTCGTCGAACAATAGCTACCATTCAGAACGTAACCGGATGCATGGCGAGACGTCTACAGACTTACCTTGAAATGTCATTTCGATCATCTTCGGCAAAGGTAATTAGATAACGCAAAATGAAAACAGATTATGTCTCATAAACGAAGACAGATAGGGCATACGTGAGTTTGTACGAACTTTCTCCTTCGTTGGTTTTAAACGTACAATCAGCTGTCGAAGCGAGAGTCCCACGTGTTCTGTTACACCCTATATAGGTATAAGTAAAGTTTGTACCAAATATTTTATCCGTACTAAACGTTCGCATATTGTAAGACGCGTAATTATATTACGCACAAATTTTTCTTGCCGATTATAATTCAGTTTCGCAAAATTATGCACCGTTTTCCTCATTTTTCTCTTCGAACTTTCTCTCGATCGTAACTGTAGTTCCGTACATAGTTCGGGCCAAAAGCTGCACACGCACGTCCATAAATATGCACAGCGCTGCGTGGAAAAACGTGGTTTCGATTAAATGCGGATTCTTTGCGACGTTTATTTCGAACCGATTTATTTATACGTATCTGTAGCAGCGTAAGCGCTGTATACACGTGGAATAAATAACGGCGTAACCAATCTATATACAGCGTGGTCTAAAAATCAATCTCCACTTTGCATAATCGGACAAAAAAATGTTTGCGACAAAAATCAATCAGCTTCCGACCGACTGGAAATTGCGGTACGTACGATGGAATCTCGGTCGATTTCCAAGCAAAAGCAACGATCTTCGAGTTTGACGGGTTCTGTCTTATCTCTTCGAGTAACAGAGATTCGAGAAACGAAAACGAGTGTGAAAGGAGGCTTTCTGCAGCAATTAATACATTCGAAATTCAATGAAAATCTGAAACAAGGGTCTGTAGTAAATTTCGGCCAATTAACGGTAAAGTATGGTTGTACAGTCCGTGTTGATCGTTTTAGTATACACAGCTTGTAAATATTTCATCAGAAGGTACGCGTTAGGTGTTTTAAATTTATGGAAGAGGGGTCTAAAGCACAGTTTAGAAGTAGGAGTTCATTGTCTTCCTTAATTACTTTGCTACATTGTAATAGATACTGACATAAAATAAATCACTACAGCCTTTGGCTGTTTGTTGGTTGTTCCAAGGGAATAAAGGTCCAAGCCACGGGAGAAATTCATCGCGATATACCGAATACAGTGTTGTAACTTAAAAACAGCTTTTCCCAAAACGCGCTTCGCGCTCTTATTCCAAATATTCGCTGAATCCTATCGAAAAAAAGACAAATTCAATTTCCAAAGGTTAATTATTTACTTGCGAAGAGAAACGACAGAAATTGTTGCGTAGCTTGCATTAGGATCGGTAAATAATAAGATGCAGAGACTTTTAGAAAATTGAGTAGCATTTGCTCCGAGTACGGCGACATCGATCGATACCGATCCTCCACGATTTATGTACTTTACCATCTCGTTATCTATATCTTGGCTCGGCCTATATGTACTTTGCCAGTCGGATCGCAGGCCATTGCGTTCCATTCGATTTTGGTTATTCGAGGCGATCGAACAACCGTTCGAATAAACGATCACCGCTGAAAAAGCAGCACCCATGCGACGCGACACGAATGTTGTTTCAGGCAAGATTTCCACTCGATACAACGTCTGTTTGCCGATCGATGTTCGTTAACGAATCGAAAGAATACAGGCGCGCAGTCCGTAACAGAAGCGTCGCGCGCGCCTCGTCTCCGCCTGTTCGATCGGCCTGTCCCTTTTCACGATCATCTCGGTCGATTTTCTGCCGGAGAGGTCGTTCGAGTCTCGCAATTGCGCACAATTCAAGAATTCGTTTACGTCTGAGAAACGATGAATTACGGCAGTCGATCGATCCTCGAGTTTCCGCGGCTTAAGCCAACATCGTTCCTCGTTAAAACAATACCGCCTCGTTGAGATCGCAGGTCGGATAACGCGCGTTACACCACCAGCACAACACATTTGCTTCGCACAGATTGCGCTCTTATCGTTTAGATTCCACCGTTATCTGGATCGATCGCACTCGT
The DNA here is from genome assembly GCF_014825855.1 of Bombus pyrosoma. NCBI lineage: Eukaryota > Metazoa > Arthropoda > Insecta > Hymenoptera > Apidae > Bombus > Bombus pyrosoma. Next base: position 2,558,085 of record NC_057784.1, read on the forward strand.
TCCACGTCCTTCTTGCGAGCAAGTCGATGGACACGTGGACGAAGCGACCGCGTATTTTCCAGCGGTAAAATACAGTTTCGAATTCCGCTCGGACCTTAAACCAACCGCGCGAGGTCCGGGGCCTGCTGTCTCAGGCCAGAGGCTGGACCGAAAAAAGAGAAGAGAAATTTTGTTGGAATGGTCGATTGGAGTGGAAACGACGCAGAAACGGCGAGCAACGAAACACGTGACAAAGGTGCTGGTTTTCTTTGTTCGTTGAAAGGGAGTAGGATGAGGCGTATTCGAGAATCCGTATGCATAGTACCGGAGAGAGGCAGGCGAAGGAACTCGTACAAGAGCTTAACGATCGTACGCGTGACAAGACCGACAAGAATGTCGGTGACGTCATCGGCTCGCCGCAGGTAAGTAACTCGTGTGAGTCAGCTCCGAAGCTAAGTTCCACGAACCGACCTATTACGCATCCATTCCGTTCGGCCGTTCGTTGATACGTTTCGTTATCGTCGCAAACGTGGCTATCTCTCACGAGTGCACGCACACACGCCGATGCGTACGTGGTTGAGCAAAGCCTCGTTGAGTAATCTATTAATAAATACGTGGGATTCGAACGAACCAACTGCCATGAACATAACGTCGAACAGATAAGTGAAAAGACGGGTACAGCGTTATCGGTCAGAAACGGCAGGGCTTCGAACGAAATGACACGTCTGCCATTCTCCGCACCGATATCGACGATGCAGCCGGGAAAATTCGATCGGATTTCGTTATTATCATTTAATAGCGCATAGTATTACACGATACAGTACAGTACCCGCTTAGCTGCAGCTGGGTTGTTATCTTCGCAACTATCCGGGTAGGTGGCTTCTTGGAATCGTCGATCGCCTTTCCTTCGTCATTCGTCGCTCGTTTCTCAATGAATTTCGGATCAGAATGAAGAACATTGAGCGTGAATGAGTTACGCGGAATACCGGTGGCCTTGATTTTAAAAACCTCTCTTCCTCCTCTCCTTGTATCCCTCCTTCCGAACGATTGAAATCGTCTTTCAAGGATTTCTCGCGTCGTTAAGATCGGAGAAGATATTTAAACGTCTTGCTTCGATTTTAGTTTCCACTTTCTGTTATTATATGGTATTCGATAGTACACTGCTTATCTTCGATGGAAGAAGCAAGGAGATAATAAAACGTTAAGCAGAGAAGACCCAAGTTTCTTTTTACGATCAAACGAAATGTTGTACTATTGTGCTATTCTTCGATTGCTAATTGCTAGTTACCGATTATGCAAAGCATCTCGCGTACGGAAACAAAGTCGCGCGATTTTTATCGTACGTTTGTATCGTACGTTTCCGTGTAAACACCTGGAATTACGATTCTCCTACTCCACCGTATGATAAAATGATAAAACGTCGAAACTGTCGAACGTACTTAGGTATTTCGAGGAAGGCGAACTTTCATCGATGATAACTCGACCAACGCGATTCTTGGAAACGCTGAGCGTCGGTAAAGCGTATCGAAACGATGCGATGGCAAAAGAAACACATATACCGAACTGATAACGTTCGAGAGAACATCTGCCGGATGGGTTAGCATCCGCCAACGAATCACCGCGAATCTAACGGAACTATCTTGGCTTTTCTCGCTGTACCTTGCTCGCTAATACACGTCGAGGTGTACGCTCGCTAGCTGAAACCGCTGCCACGAGTATCGATTTACCATTAACATCTCGAGCGAAGACTCGCTGCGTTTAGTTTACTGCAACAGCATGGACATCTGGTTCCTTCCTTCTCGACCATAATTTTCCATTATTTTAGGAACGTCTAAAAATAATCCGGCGCGACGTCGTCTCTTCTTTTTTCTTCCTCTCGTCGCCCTAAATACCTTCCGGAGATCAAATCCTCCTATCGTGCACGCGTGTTCTTTCGTAGATGCTCGAAGGGCGCCGGCTAAACGCCTTATCGACGGAGGTTCACATCTTGAAATTGTCGGCTGTTATCTCGTCCGAGTTGGTTTTTTAAATGTCGTAAGAGAGCAAAGAGCCGGGAACGGGAAACGCGCCATTCGGAAGCTACATCGGTCGGACATGGTAAATTGGAGAACGCGGAGGAGCGACCGTGCCACCCGTGCTATGGCCTTTCGAAATTCATCGTGGCATTTATCATCGTCCTTTTAGACATAGACGAACTTATGAAAGTAGGCGATCTGTTTGATAATGAAATTAAATGCAGTTGATCGGTTTGGCTTCCGAGAGGTCAATGATCTGCCACGTTTTAACGCGGAGGTTTTTTAACTTTGACACGCAAACCGATCTTCTCCTCGCATTTGCAAAAATCACGCATTCGGAAGCTAGGCTCGCTGTGCTTTCCATTTTTAGCCGAGTTTCTCGTTCGCAACTGGAAATAGCTACCTTCGTGCATCGACCTGTCAAGTACATAACTGGACCAACCCAGAAAGAGAGAGAGAGAGAGAGAGAGAGAGAGAGAAATGCGATTTGAGCGTAGAAAAACGTGTTAAAAAGTATGAGACAAAATACTGAATTCTCGCGGGACGGTTCGTTAGAGGTGCGAGCCACGTCTACGTTCTAAACACGCGGTACGTGTTAGCACGTACGGACGGAAACATTTGGAGAAACGAAACACGACGATACCGGTGCGAGTTTGTACGCCTTTGCTTGCAAAGAAACAGCCGTTCCACGCCAGAACTGAGAACGACGAAAAAAGGCGCCGATATTATGACCGAACATGTATTTCTCCTTCGGCAAGGCGTTTTCATTTGTCCTTCGACTCTGCGCGCATAAACTCGCGCGATAATTTCCCAGTTTATCCGGAGTCAAACAACGTTATTCGCTGTTGCAAACTTCGACCGGAGGTCCTCTTATCGGCGACATCAAAATATGATGGATTATTTGTTCGACGTGCGTCACTTGCGGCGGGCCAACGCGAACTGATCGCGTAAATAGAGAAGAAACTGTATTTCGATATGCGTGTCGATAAGATATCATTGATACGACAGTACACACCGCTATAAATTGTAAGTTTACGTTTGATTAATTGACGCAAACTCGCACGTTCTTATTGGAACTTTTTATTTCGTCGTATTTTCATTTCAAGCGGCGATGGTGTACCGACTGTGATCCTGGCTTTCTCTTTGAAGGAATCTTCCCTTACTTTCGAGAAATTCTTCCAGATAAAAGAGCAAGATTAATTGGCTAATAATAAACCGCCTGCGATAAGTTCGTACAAAGGTAAACGGATGTCGACTAAGTTTAATACATCGCGTTCTAGTACAAATGGAAAACTGAATTTCGCCACTTTCGTTTCTTTAATTCTCGCAGCGCAGAACGTGGAATCTGGCGACTGGTTTAATTAGAGAGCCGCGGCAAAAAAAAAAAAAAATAGATATCACGTTCTTTGTGTATTTGATATTTTACGCGATTGCCTACATCCGCTATACACGTACTATATTAATGTTAATAATAGAAAGAAATGCATAAATAAAATAAATACAACGAGAGAAACATTCGTCTGACGGCAGCGTTCGTTTCAAATTTTCATTTGCGCTATCTAATCTTTGAATGACGACACTATTTATATCGATTATAGACCTTCTATTAGCGTACAATGCCACGAGCATTACCGTAATCGATAAGAAATTAAATTGGAAAATAGAGTTGCAAATCGTAAAAGAATGCCACTCGAAACAAATAAACCAATCCAGATAAATGAAATAAACGGAAACAATGTTATTTCGTGTTATACTAGTGTTTGTTTCGTTGTGTCTATTATATAAAACTGTTTATTTATGTGGAAACTGGGCATATCGCGAATATGAATGAAAATAGAATCGAATGAAAACAGAATTTCGTTCCTCGCGTTACGCGTATGCTTCTTTTTCAAAGAAGTAAAGTGATACTGTTTCAAACAGTGCAGTTTTAACAGGTTTCAAATAACCCTATCGTAGGAACACGAAGCTCGAAGACTCTTATCGGTATTGTCGCGTGAGAGCAAATTGAAGTAGCTTCGAGTCGAAAGAAATTTAGTGCCACCATTGTTAGCGGAGACGACAACAAAAGAGGCGGGAAGAACCGTAAAACCAGGAAATTTACGTTCGATCGAGGGGAACAAACGGTTGTGATTCTTGAAAAAACGTTTCCAACACCTGTTAACGCTCGCTATGACGAACAGTTGTAGCGATACGATATCAAGGGAAATCCGACGATTTTAACAGCCTGCTGTTTTCTTCGTTGCCTTTATCCTTCGTCGAAAGCGAGTTAACGCAATCTGTCGCTAAGAAACCACGTTGTTCGATATACTGGGTTGGCAACTAAGTGATTGCGCATCTTGTTATTAGGTGGTAATGACAGAATCCGCAATCACTTAGTTGCCAACCCAACATGTACACACACGGCGGACTGAGAATTATCTGGTACGATTTATAACGATAGAGATGAAAATTTGAAAAACTTTCGTATGCCGCGCGTTCGCCGGTTACCATCCTCCTCTAAATTATCCGTTTAATTTGATAACGAAGCAAGTTACAATTTTCTTACGTACTTTTCTTTCTTTTTAATTCCGCGCAAAATACGATGAAATTTTTTTTACGACCAGAAGAAGCAAAACGCCGATTCTCTCTTTCTTCTTCGTCTTTACCTTCGCTTTCCCCTTTTCCCCGAAGCATTAATATCACAATAACCGGACGTTTCGAACGTTTCATATCCAGGAATCTCGTAAATTTCATATCCGGAATTAACAAAACGTTATTGTTGTTACGCTTTAGCAGGAAAATTTAATATGCTTGGAAGGCTTGCAAAGCAAAGAGGCAAAACGTAAATACGTAATATCGTGCATTAACAATCAATAGCCGCTTGACGTTAGTGGCGCGTCCCTAATCGTTCAACTATTAATATTCACCGTCTTCCATAAACGGTGCCCCTTTCCTTGTCAGCGGTTTTTTCAGAGAAATCGTAGATACGCTCGTGAAATAACGCCCGATGACGCGTACGATGGCGCCACAGCCACAGCCACAGTGCCAGAGCAAGTAACGACGACGGCGATCTCAAACGCATCGATGAATCGCTCTTGCCTTCCTGGATTAGTCATCGTGTAATCGAGAGGGCCTTTCATCGGGGACAGGAAATTCGTTCGCCTCGACTGTCAGAAGAAACGAGCTCGAAAAGCACGGCGCTCGCCTCGTCCACTTCCCCTTGCTGCCTTCGCCCCGTCTTAACACAAACGCCTCTTCTCTTCTTCGGTGTGGAGTGTGTGTTGTGCTGTGAGTATCATGCTACAGCGCTTTAATCGCCTTTTCTTTCCTACCACTCGCTTTGAATAAACGAACGATGGGGGTAGAATAATAGTCTCGAAGATGTGTACAGGGAAAGCACGCGAGTCGAAGAAACGTTGCTAAGGCGCTGCGGCGATAGTGGTGGTACACTGTTGTACCGAAGGAAACGCGCGAATCCATTACACTTTGACATTTCAAGAAATGTCTGTAGCGAGTAATCGATATAAAGATTCGTATGCAGTGGCACTGCGAACTTTATCTTTGTTACATATTTATGTATTTGCTATATTTATATATATATATGTATTTATGTACTTGCAGTTCGCAGTCTTCGAAGGGTCGTTGTCAAATGGTTGGTTAGACACGAAGGAGCGACGATTATACTAACGTAAATTTGTCCACTATTGTTTCGTATAAAATAATTACACAAAGTTCGTAGTTCCTCAAATCGTAGGATTGACATAATCAATCAGGCAACTAATGGGACGATAATTTGGAATTTTCGAAACTTGACTCGCGCCAACTAGAATTTTAAGGCTATGGTATTTGTTGAAAGTGACAAGGCGAGTTCGTGCTCGCCATCTATATGCAGATGCGTTAGTTACAAGAAATAGTACCTAGAAGATAGTTCCAGATACGATCGATAGATCTAATCGATAGGTTTAAGATGTTCTTTTGTTTTTATCCCTAGTTTGCTTTTATCCCTAGAAAGTGCGATAAAGGTTTTGTTTGGCTAAGAACGGTGTGATAAATTTATCCAAAGAATGAAATAACAGCTATTGTAATCCTACCTCTGAATAAAGAAATAACAGCAGTATTCGTGATGCTTAAAAATTAATTCGCATTTAATTGCACGCTGCGATACACACGAATATTTTGATATATGAGCCGACACGTGTTATTAAAAACATAAACCATTCTCGGACAGTTATTGTACAGAAGGAAAGTATATCGTAGCATATTGCGTTACACGGTAGAACCTGTACAAAGCTAGATTGAACGGTGTAATCAGGCAAAAGTAGTAGCTAAGAACCTGTACAAAATTATTAGCCCACGTGAAGCTCGTACCAACGTCGTAACATTCTGCCAACAATTCGGCTAAAATCGGATACAAACACTAGTCCGAAGAAAATTTCCACCTTATTGTACAAAAATACGAGACGCCAAAGTTGATCTACGACGGACGATTTATTTCAATTCTCCGCGGTAACGAACGTATTTATTTTGCTGGCGCGCTAGATTTCCACTTGCCCGAGGGGAAAACGCCATTATCATAGGGTCACGGGATAGGAAAAGCAAGGCAAGAACCGTGTAAATGTCGATTCGTCAAACGTGAGAATAAAAGCAAAAGGGGAAACGAAGGGAAGAAAGAAGGAAGGAAGGAAGGAAGGTCGATATCGTCCCTCCTTCTTTATCTTCCTCTCGCTCGTTTTCGCACGTACGAAACACAACGGATAAACGCGTGCATGAAGATTGCGCGTCCAAAGCGAGTCGCATTCTACGGTAACCGCATACCCTGCACAACCGGCTTTTTCATCATCGTCTCCTTCTTTTCTTCTCCTCCCTGCACGCGACACTTAGTCTCCGCGCGATACAAACGTGCGCTCTCGTACAGAACCGTACAATCCTCTCCACTGTTGCCAATACAGAGGCTTGGTCCGTTCTCAACGAACGTCTTTCGTCTTTCGAATAAGCATAGAAAGGTTTATGAACGAAGCAGCCACTGATGCGAAACGCGTGAAAACGGAGCACCGGTGACGTCGAGCCGAGGCAAATCGAGACGGGAATAAGTGGCGATTTCTATTTGTATAGAGGCACCGAGCGAACTCTGCAAGCGCACGAACGAAACGAAAGTAAAGGAGACCAAATAGGAAGCCAAGGCAATAGAGAGGAACGCGAAAACGGAAGTACAAAACGTAACCGTAGTATAAAGTTATTAAAGATTTATACAATTTAACCCGCCGCCGGCATTATGATTTTTCACTAACGCGGCCTGCATAACGGCTCTTTCATTCCGTGGCCTGCTTTCTTATTGTTCTGGTCTTTAAAACAATCCGAAGCAATTCTGTGATTACAATCCCTAATTTACTATAGCAATGATACTTTAGCTAAATGTTTAAGCGGAAAATGGAAATTTGTCTGAACGGTCTCGTAGTAAGCAAACATTAAAAATGGTTTTCGTGGGATCTTTTGCTCGTAGGACTGCGGAACATTCGGAAAGATATAAAGCAATTTCTACAAAATCTACTTCTGTTTAATTATATCTTCGAGTGGATTTATTTATTATCGGAAAATGAGACACCATTTTGAACGATAGAATCGAGGATAATTTACAAGAATGAATTTAAAACATCGTAGACGGTAATTTATTAAAATTGTAAGTAAGTTGCCAGATATAAGGAATATTTACGGAGCAGGATTTTTGTAACAGCGTCACTTACCAAGAGACTGGAACCCGGCAAATCGGGTTGCTGAAGGCACACATTGCCCGTTTTACCTTCGTAGTACTCAGAACAGAATTGAACCGAGTAAACAGTATTGGAGCAGACGAGCCTCGTAGGCGTTAGCTTCTTTTATCCGCGGCAACCGCAGTGTCAGACACCTTCGTTTCGGTGAAATTAACAATGAAAATTTCGCGGGGAACTCGGCGAGCCATTATGCCGGCGCAGGGTTAAATAATACAGCTGGTGTACGTAGGTATATACAGGGTGCGTCAAAAAGATTAGGTCAATCTTCAAGAGCATGTAACAGTCGTGCTCACGTGGAACGTGTATGCGAGAAGTAGCGAATTAACCGCGCGATACTCTGACACAGACTCTGTTAAATTCTCCGCGAGGGATTAACGCTAGAACTTATTGATTTGTTACTTTCTCACAGAAGCGATTCCATGTTATGCGGTAGATTTTTCGTATTATTAGCCCATCTGGGATCCCTATATGAGGATTGACACATTGACAAAATTGCAAAGCCAGTCATTTTCACTGCTGTGATATTTCTAGCGTTAGCATCTAGCGATCGATCGGGAATTTTCCCGATAACCGATATCATCGTATCGAACGATACGCGGTAAAAATTTGAAAAACGTGTGGCAAATTGTACAAAACGAGGAAACTGGTTAATTGGCTTTCGATAAACAGCTTGCAGGATCCTTTTACACTTTGACAGGTACCAGTCATCTTCGCTGGTATTGGTATAAGTAGCCTTGATACGAAATTATTTTCAGTTTGAATGCGTAAAAAACAAAATAAAATTCATTACATCATCGCAGGGGAAAAATATAACACGAAGTAGGAATTTTAAAATAAAATTGTAAAACCAGTCAATTTGACTGGTGCGGTAGCTCTAGCGTTAAAGGAGCTTGTGGCGATACCTTGGCAACAACGTCTACCTACCGGATGCTCCAAAAATCTGGATCGATCGTCCAATTCGCAAGTAATAATATTCGTATTCGTTGTACGGTACGTAGCTGTATAGAACCGGTGAAATATTGACACAATCGTCTCACGCAAGCTCCATCGAATCGTTCGCGATGAGCCTAGCTGGAAGAAGTGGCCCGATACCGGCGGCAACGTTGCCCGTTCACCGCGGCCGCGTTACCTTACATTTCCAGTTGCGTCGTTCTCTGTTCTTCGCCTTAGCAGAATACTACTACGCTACCCACTCTGTCTGCTCGCGTACTACGGCGAGCTCTACGTCACGAGCTGACCTTCCGCTTACTTTCGAACGCCGAGATCTTAGCAACGGTATCAAGAAATGGGAAATGTGACGAGGCAACAGCAGACAGATTTTTGCTCGAGACCGCGTACCAAAGAGCCTCGAAAGAAGAAAGAAAGGCAGGAGGAAAAAGAGTAGAAAAGTTGGGAACTGGCAAGAGGAAGACTGGTAAGAGTGTAAAGACGTGGGAATTCTGCAAGGCAAGCGATATTCGCGGTTAGGCGTCGAGTAAGACGAGAGCTTCGAGTAGGCGTCATCGAATACTCCTACGACGGCGAATCGTTACGTTCTAACCGGGTGCAACGTTCTCGATGTTGAGTATCGGTCGCAAAGTTTCCTACCGATCTTACGTACGACATTTCGTTTCGTTTATCTCGTATGCGGGACAAAGTCCCGTCAAAGTACAATAAGATCACAAGTGAGTGGCTGGTCGGTGAGCCAATAGATCTCGAGTCAACAGTCTCATCGACATCGCTCAAGTATTCGAGCGCTCGCCGTACAACACATTTTGACGAATATACTGTGTATCTGCTGATTCTTGTCGTCGTGAAACACGATTATCATAATTAGACTGCTGATTTTTATGCGATCTATGAATATTTGTCCATAATATGGAAAAATATGCAAAACATCGAAATGTAATACTCGTTGTGTATCATTTTTACTCGGCTAACGCCATACACTCTTTAATTAGATTCCATCTTATAAATGTACGTTCGGAGAACTATGGACACGAGCAAGTATCCAGCCACGATTACTACTTAATTTATACCGACAACGTAGCGGACACAGAATTTCCCATTTTTATTAATCCGGACAATTAGCGTGCAGAAGTTTGGAGCCGCGTAAAGTTTCTGCGACGCGGTGACCAGTGAACAGGTCGCAGCCGCTATTTTTCATTTCCAGGCGTCGCAGTTCTAAAACCGATTAATCGTATTATAATCGAGAACCAAGGGGCAGGAGAAATTACCCCGTTCGTTTGCCGCGGACCGCGAAATTACGAGATACAGGAGATCGTACGATATTAATAGGTGCACAAAGCACTCTCCAGCAAATCTGCGGCTGGTTTCGTTTAAAAAGTTTCTTTTCTCGTTGCAACTTTTTAATTTCTAGTTACCGAACTCTTGCTGGCTGGCTGGCTGTGCTCTGCAAGCCGGCAACCCGTTGCCACGAATAACTGCCGCACAGCTAATAAGCTACATAATAAGACGCCGGGTAAACACGCGCGGCCGTCCGCCTTTTTGATCCAATAAATTACCGTCAACTGGAATTTGGTTTTCCTACTCGTTAAACGCGAGATACGCGAAATACGTGGCTCGTGTAATATATTCCGGGGAAGCTAGCCTGATCCAAGCGCCAAGAGGTCAGCTAAGCACACCGAGTAATGGATCTACTAATTGTAAGGAGAGCCTGATGCACCGAGGTGGCGAGACACGACACGGAAAACGTTAGGCAGAATTACGATGCTCGACACGTTCGGTAGCCGTGTATTCCATCGTTGGTATGCGTTCAATTTCTAGCCTCTCTATTATTCGGCTGTTCCAAAACTTCCAACCATTTTTCACATTTTTATATCCTGTATATGAGAAATTGTTCGTCCTATCGTACACCGTGCGAAGACCAAAGGGGAAAAACAACGATAACTTTTTTTTTTTTTATTTTCTAATTTCGATATTATCCGATAGAAGAGAGTATTTTAAAACACAGTTATATAGTTGGGAAGAAGCGCGATAGAAGTAGCATGATAAATCTGAGAAATTTGATAACAAGCCAATGGTACGATAGCGTGCGCGTAGATACGAAGAATGAAAATCAAATAAAACGATAGAAACCGGCGATGCCAGATTTCCTGACAACACATTGAATTTTCAAGTCGTTTCTCTGTAAAACGCGAGAAACCTGATTTAATGCGATCTTCGTACGAGGAACGTGATACGTAAATACATTTCTGATTCGCTGATCTAACGATCTTAATATAAGCTATCGAAAAAAAAAGAAAAAAAAAGAAAAAAAAAGGATACATCGTTGCTGGAGAAATTGACCGATCGATAAACATCTCGTAAGACTCGTCAATATCTTTATTCATTATTGTAATAGCTAACCGACGCGAAACTAAAAGGAAAACGACGTATAATTGGATAATCGCGTTATTTAAATCCACGCGGAGATTTGATCGATAAATCATTCTACGACAGAGTACACCTTGGACGTTGTATTTTGTAGAAATATCAGGTAGAACAGTTTCTAAAGATGGGAATTGTCGCGGTATATCTTTTAAACAGATTGCCAATTAATTCGGATCTTCACAAAATGAACAGAATGTACGTAGAACTGGCGCTGTATAGTTGAAATCCGCATTGCTCAAAGGCCGGCTGTACTCTGTTGCTGGTACACGCGGTTGCTCTCAAGAAAGATTAAGAAAAAGGAGCGACGTTACGACAATGTAACCGCTTTTGAAGCGTAACTTGTTGCGGGGTAATTGCACGCAAGAGTAATAGCATCGCGTCAGAATAACGCGAGCATTTGCGAAATAGCAGCTTCGTGATCTTAGTCGAAACGAGCTAATCCCATTTACGTTCTCCCAGACGAATTTCTGGAACGCGCGCCCGGAATAAAAGAGACGCGCTACGAAAACGCCGAAGACGGGCTTCGCGTCATTGCCAAGTATTCGTTTTACGAGTTTCTACGACCGGTCCATCGTAAGCTTTTCTTCGAACTCAATCGAACGGAAATTCCCTGCAGTACGAACCGACGTAAGACTCGACTTGGTCAGGATTTCCGCAACTATTTCTTTCTTAAAATAATAACGTTACAGAAAGAGAGGTAAACGGTTGATCGTGGAACAACAGTAGATTTCAAGAACTTGGCTCTAATTAGATGTGAATTTTCGTCTCCTGATTTCGGGTTACAGAGTCGATTACCGAGCAACCTGGATTTAACACTGGAACTACCGATAGTTAACGCGAAGCAATTTCTACCAAAACCAGTGAAAATGACTGGTCTTTAAAAAAATACGTAATAACGGAATATTTTTATATTTATTGATTTATTACTTTCTTACGGAAGCAATTCCATGTTATGCGGTAGATTTTTGGTATTATTAATCCATCTGGGATCTCTAAACGAGGATTGACACATTTACAAAATTGCAGAGTCAGTCATTTTCACTGCTGTGGTATTTATAGCGTTGGCATTTAGCGATCCAACGATCGATCGGGAATTTTCCCGATAACCGATATCATCGTATCGAACGATACGCGGTAAAAATTTGGAAAACGTGTGGCAAATTGTACAAAACGAGGAAACTGGTTAATTGGGATTCGATAAACAGATCGCAGGACCCTTTTACACTTTGACAAGTACCGGTCATTTTCACTGGTATTGGTATAAGTATCCTTGATGCAAAATTATTTTCAGTTTGAATACATGAGAAACGAAATAAAATTCATTATATTATTCTTTTGAGTATCGTTGCGAGAGTCATTACATCATTGCGGGAAAAGATATAACACGAAGTAGGAATTTTAAAATAAAATTGTAAAACCAGTCGATTCGACTGGTGTGGTAGTTCATATTTTACGTGGATTTCTTTTTGAAATGTCGATTAGCCGTTAGAATAATTAATAAAAATATCGGCGTGCAACAAGTTCCACGAGCTGATTATCGCTCGGTTTTGCGTAGTTGCCGATGAAACGTCGCCGGGGAAGAGACAATTTGTAGAGACGTGTACTCGAAGATTAAGTGGGAAGATGGATCGGTTAGAAGATCCTCGACGACAATGGAAGCAGAATGTTTCTGTGGCGGCGAACAATCCAAGAGCGTAACGTTGGTTAAATACCAACAGCAAAATTGTATCATCTGGTTATCAAACGTTCAACGAACAAACATACGAGAAAGGCGAAGAAATTTCAATAAAGCAAACTGCGAACCATTTCCCGAGAATAACAGCAACGCGGACAGATATTAAATTCGTTTTAAAGCAAACCGTTTGAGCGAGTTTTCCACTCAAACGTGTTCCTATTTCAGCGAAACTTACTTAACGTTTTATCGCTATCGTTGACGGTTATCTCGCGGCTCGACAACGATTATCCAACTAAATCTCGATATAATATCGCGTATCGAAATTAATTACTCGCTACTTGCGACGTTAAATGCGTATTCTCCGTTTTCCAGTTGAAAAGAAAAAGCAACGAAAAGAAATAATCTCTGATAGCCGCACATCGATTGTGGCCGCAATCTCCTCTTTTCTCGTTGTTTCCTCTGGGGAAAAAGGAACGAGGAGAAAAATCAAACGAACGAAGAATACTGTATGCTTTGACGTGGCAACGGCTCAGGACGATCGATCGTTAGACGGGAAATGGGAAATGGGAAACGGGACACGCGCACCGAAAATCTACACGCGAATCACATCGCTTGCATGCGCGTGTCACGAATCACGCTCATCATAAACGACTGTCAGTCGACGCCGAGCGATTTTCAAATGCAAATGTATTTCGCTCGGCGAATGGACGTCATCGTCGCGTTCGAGCGGTCGTTTCTGACGGACGGCAGCCAGCCAGTACAGTTCTAAACATGATAGCCTCCACCTCTAAATCCAGCCAATTAGAACGGATTCGGCGATAATAATACGGGTGACACGAATTAATGCCGGCCGTGCATCGAAACAGCCTGATCTTCGCGTGTCTGCTCCTCTCGTTCACGATTTTTTCCGTCTTCCCTTTCTTCTGCCTCTTCCCCTCCTATCAAAGCCGATCGAAATAATCTAACGGCGAATCAACTATATCGGTGGTACTCCATTTGTAGGAATGAAAATTTAGTTTGCGTGCAATTCGATGAATTGCTGCCAATTGAATCTGCTAATCTGAATGCGAATGGCTATTAAACATAGCGAAGCTAAATTCGTGGTATGAGCGAGACGAGCAGCGAATTAACTAAAATGTAGCGTAGCCGAAAATGAGACGAGAGTCTGGAACAATAAAATTCCGTTGAGTCGCTACGTATTCGAGAAAATCGAGTTTCAGAACTTGTCAAGTAAACGTGCATTTGCCCGATTCCACGGACTCCTGCTAATTGAATCAGCTAATCTGAATGTGAATTGCTATTATACGAGTACATGGCGGGCATAAATTCGCGGCATCGGCTAGGTCAGGATGATTCCATGACTCGAAATGCGACGGAGAGGCAAGAACAACGAAATTTCGTTAGAGGCTGCATATTCGAAAAAATCGAGATTGGAAACCTAATCTAGACGGAAGTAGATAATCGAGAGCTGGTTATTCCACGCGCGAAACCGAATTGGAAATGTAAAGTAAGAGTTGCACGATCGTTTTGGGGGGCGTGAGATTGAAGCGCGTTTAATCAACACTATTGCTTTATTAATTTATAGCACGTTCGAAAGAGTAATTCCAGTTGGTTTTACGTCGATTTTTGATTTACCCGAATCATTGGAAAACGAAGCTACCTTCTTATCGCAACAGCCCGTTCAATTTTTATTGCATGAACTTCGAGTATACCAACTGTTTGCTCCCAATGGCTTTAGACAAATAAAGTTCCACCGTCCAAACGATATTACGCGAATTGGAATAAGAACATGTACGCGTTCGTCCTTTGGCTACGACCAGGTCAAGAGAACCAAAGTGGCGCAACACGGCTCCCAAACGTGTGATTTCCTTCTACACTTGCAGATCGACGCTCGAACGATGGAGACATCCGAGAGAAAGTACGAAGAGTGACGAAGCGCGGCACGATGAAATAGAACGAAACTTTTTTTTTCCAGGAAGTATGTACGTATATAGTTGGAATTTGGATTGCCGTTGCTCGTCTTATTGTCTCTTTAATTCTTCGTACTTACGAGCATCGATTTATCGAGCAAGCGTAACTAGACAAACAACACCGATACCTTTTTACGCCATTCTTTTTTTTTTTTAACGATGATAAGCTGAGATAGCGTTGGCGAGTATCGAGAAAGCTCAACAACAGGGTGTCTCGTAACGTTACAGGCAACATTTCAAAGACCGATTATACAAAAAGGATTCATATTTGACTTTGTTCAGGAAATATAACAAAATTTTCCGTTCTGTTATTCCGTATCCGATTACCGATGTTTACGAAAATTTCTGTTTCTACGATAATCGCTAAAATAGAAAGGGAAAAAGAATAGAACGCAGATAAAAATCGTTCGTCCCTTAAATGTAAATATTACGGGTATTTTATTTTTGACGTTTCCTATAATCCTTGCGTATTACCCACATTCCGTATAACCAAATTTTCCATAAATACATAAACATTCACGCATCACTGTTTACACTCCAATCATTGTTGATTACTCTTTCCGATATCTGCTGATATTTCTGAAATTTGTTGAAATACTTGTTCGATTTTGTATCGGAGTATTTTAACATTTCCGACAGGAATTGCGTACACGTACACAACGCAGTTCAAAATATCGCCGGCAAATAAAAATCCAATAAATTGAAATTGAATGAGAGTTGGGCTCATGCAGCTGAATCATGTACTTATTACAATAAAAAATCCGCCGCCTATCATGAAACAAAGCAGGACGTATGAAATTTTTCGTTCTTCTTTACACGTTGAATCAGGCCTTGGAAATGGCATCGCACGTTAACCAGACACCCTGTATATGGTGTTTCCATTTTATCACAGATCACTATCAATATTTGTAGCTTATCACTATCGAGGGACTACTAACGATAGCCTGCAATCATTCTTCGCGACTGTATTATCGAACGATTGTAAATCGATCGCAGCGGTGACTAGGCTGCGATCAAGAAATTTTTCGATTGGAAATACGCGTCAAGAAATAGTCTCCTCAATCTCATCCCGTTTTTTTTATGTTCTGCATAGTCGGAAAATCGGTTTTACGTTGATTTTTATGTTGCCAGAATAGAAATCTACCCGTATAATACGCGCAACAATTAGACGCTTTATAAGCGAAAACGTAGACGAGTCTGTAATCAAACTCTTTAAAAAAAGGTCTTTAAAAAAAATTTATTTACAACTCGTGTTACGGTAGCTGTGTCTTCAGAGAGCAATTTCCGAAAAGTAGAGAATCTAGAGTTTTTACGAATACTACTGTACATGCGTGTATATGCTGTACATGAGATATAGTACGTATTGGACTATGCCAAAGTTCCATAGAACTTTTTCCTACGAACATTTTACAAGCATATTTGATACGAACATTTTATGCACATATTTGATTATACATTTTATAACCACGTAATTTACACGCAAATATGCTATTATATATACCATAACAATATTTGATGGATGGCAGAAACGAAAAATTTAATGTTTCGCGATTGAACGAAACTGAAACTCTCGTTCCATGTACACAGCGAGAGGCAACGTACGCTTTGTATCTTCATTTTCAAGAAAATGCAGTAGGAACGCGTTTAGGTAAGAATTGACCTGGTACGCGTCTACGATCAACATTTTGCCTTATTCTGATGGGAAACGAAGCATCTCTGATGAACAAATTTTATCGTACATTTTCCATTTGTCTCCGTGCGTACAACAATCT